>NC_090277.1:100739359-101396234 GCF_040414725.1 Anabrus simplex | reverse complement strand
ACTTTCTGATTATGTTTTCATAATTACAATTCTTAGAATTCACTTTCGGTCAAGTATACCCTTTGATTTCAATCTGATAAGCAATCCCACGAAAGGTTATGATTTGTTTGATATCAAGAGTAATATTGAGACAAGACCAACACCAATTCTGACACATAAAGGATCGATGGTTCAGTGCAGATCGAACAACTTTTCGCGCAATATTCAAACGAACCAAATCTCCTTTGCTTTCTATTTCCTACGACAACGACGAGATAAATTCATAGACGAACAGTGCAACTTAGGCTAAATTGCTATTTATGGTATTTAAAAGAACTATTAGTTACTATTCTTAAAAATAAAAGGTAATATCAGTACGAAAGTAGTTTTATTGTAAAACAAAAACATAGGTGCGATTTTATAACCCCAATTCGTAATGTTGAACCAAAGTAATCACATAATTAAACTCAAAAATTAGAAATTCCAGTAATATACCTGTATGTGCTTCATTGAAGTGACAAATGACTAACGTATATAGCCAAATAAATGAACATGCACTTCCACACTAATCGTAGGAACCAAAGAGGATAGAATAGAACATTCTGTTCAAGTTCAAGCAAATCGTACCGGTACATCACAGCCATCAAAATTCCTGCCGCTAGTGCGTTACGCACAACAAAAATGTCTTACAGGGAGCCATCGGTGATACAATATTATAATATAAATAACAACTTTACACTCTGTAAAAGATATGGAAAAATCTGATTATTTTTTTTCGTCATGACAGATGCCGAGTTACCTTTCATATATGAGCAAAATATGTCATTCTGGCACATCTTATTCCATGCAAAACCACAGTATACCAGTTGACATCTAGTAGTCCAATGAATATATTCTATAAATATAGCTCCTGGTATGAAAACTTCAGAATTATAACAAGCTTAAGTGATTAGTATCATACTGATATGACAATATGTTTACCCTGTTTTAGCACACACTGCTCTCTTACACTGAGATAGACTGGAGTCAAACTATTACAGAGACCAATTCAAAATTATTGATAGTTCATAACAATGAGTTAACATACCTATATAATCTTTCTTTTTTCTTAGAGATGTGTCTATGCCTCACAAGAAAACAGCAATCAGTTGCAAGAAATTAAATAAAGAAGTAGCTGAAATGAAATTTGGCATACACATTAAAATAGTATCACGAATTACAAAATAAATTAACTTCTAATTAATAAAAAGTATAGTCTACTCAATATCACGATCACTTATCACATGCAACTCCTTTCACAATAGCGGATCTGTTTCAAGCATCGAATACGAACCACGAGTTTCCATAACTTTTTCTTTTTCAAAACAACTTGTGACTTAAGTTTCTCTTTGGTATACATTATACATTTCATTCAAGAGTATTACTCTAGTAAATACAGTTATACGCAAAAACTCTATAATAAATTATTATCACAGGAGTTTTATAGTGGTAAATGTCTCACTACACGCGTTGCTGCCACATTTCAAACTTGCTGAACGCAGAATTCAGTAGTTTGTTGAGGTGAGCAATTGTATGCTGGCGAAGAGCAGGAATCTCACGAGATATTCGGTCTTCAAAAGGTGCCAGTCGTGCAAGACGAAAACGCTGCAATGCGGAATGCATATGAACCACTTTGTTTTCCAATTCTGCTGTGGTAGGAGGGAAGCAAGCCCAGAAGTGCCGCAATAGTTCACATAAGGACATGTAAATATTTTTGGTTTCATGTTGAATGTCGGGAGGTATCATCTCAATTAAACCTTCGTCCTGGAAACTCGTTGTCATAAGTGAACCGCCTGGGGACAATTCGCTGAGAACACTCACTGCCAATGCTGGGGTTACAAGCCGTTTCTTGCTCTGTGAACGTAGTACTGTCCAATATTCAGTTTCTTCAAGGATCTGATCCCATACTGCTATTGGATTGTGATTCGATAGGGTGTCTTCATTCGTCTTCACTAAAGGTCCATGGCGGTAGCGGTCAACCTGGGAGAGGTGCAACCAATTCGAGACAGAATTCTGAGAATTATTATCGCTATCAAGATCTTCAATAGTTATCTTTTCGTTTATTCTTGCTCTTTTAGCTGTAGGCTGTGCGGATAGCGTTTTCGTTGAACCGTTACATGTAAATTCTTGAGAAGATGAGCTATTGGCGGGCATTACGTTTTCGGACCCTCGGTCATAGTAGAGAGGATTCTGTTGGCACGTCTTCAGAACCATAATGGAATGCTGATTAAATCTCTTTATCATGCTTTGATGCACTATATTGTCACTTTGAGAATATGACTTATCCCCACCAAAGCCATAGCCTTCTTCCAAAGTTTTATCAACAAATTTTGTTAGGTCTAGAAGTGGATCTTCAATACCAGCTTTGATGTCCTTCCGTAAAGCATCATCATCAAGCTTGGCGCAATCGGCAAATAGATCGCGACTTTCAGAATGTATACGATCACGGTGAAAATAATGAGACTGAAAAAATTTCGTCCAAAATTGGGCTTCACTCAATTTGTTGGGCACATACTCCAGGTGCTTCTTTCGAACGGCAGGATAAGTTTTGAAAATACACTGAATTATATCGGCCGTTAGATTATATCTGAGACCGTTGCAGCCATCGGTTTGTGGTTTTATTCCCGTCAGAAAAGCTCCAGAAACCCCAATATCTTGCTTGCTGCTTTGTTTCAGGCTATATTTTTCACCCTGCTGCTTCCAGAATTCCTCTGATGATATAACTTCGGGAATTACAAGATCCTTATACAGCTGAAGGAGAACGGGATTTTCTGATAATAGCCGGTTCTTCTCCTGAAGTTCTTCGTTGACCTGACGTTTCACTTTATATAATAACCTTTGCAACACTTCCTTGACATTATCTCTATCCTTTACCTGGGCAGCAATACCATGCCTATTTACGAAGTGAAATGTGGATGTAGAGCCGTCATGCAGAGTCACCTGAAGCTGAACCTTCTGTTTTCCCTCCGGAGAAATCTTCTGCATCTTAATATCAGTGTATCTATGACTTACACACATGGTGTCTCTGTTGCTCAACATCCAAGCCAAACGTTCATTCATTACGAACAGTGTTCCATCTCCTTTCTTGTATCGAACTTCAGGAACTTGTAGAAGAACATCTTCCGACGACGTTGCCATCGTTGTAAAAAGTAAATAGGTAGTGATATGTCCGAACTCACTTCCCAACTGAGCGCAATTCCGCTGTACGTCTAACCAGCACGGCGACCAATACCAGACTATACTCTATTGTTTGGAAGAGTGAACTGCCACTGCGTTAGCTTTTAAGTCTGTGCCAGAATATGTCGAATGTGTTTGCCATCTATTGAGGTGCGCGAGATGGGTTATGCCAATGTGTAAGGTGGAAGGGGCGTGAGTTGCATCAGGTTGTTTAATGAAATAAACATTGACTCCCCACCTTCTGCTTAAATATGTCTTGTTTTAGAATAAAAAATTGATTCTTGAATAAAAAAACAAAATTCAAGTACCATAAAATTAATTGTCAGTTGCAATATGGCCTACTTTGTTTACTTTCTATTTCTATCGACTTTATCCATTAATTATCATCAATCAGCTGTCTAGGAATTCCAAAGATGATTCAAAATGGACAAAAATATCCCATCCTACTTTACTTTCTCTCTGGTGGTTTGTTTACTACACAGCGGTACAAAGTTTCTAGGTTATAAGAGGTGTTATTTCGTAGTATTCATTAACTATTATAAGTATTTTCATAGCAACAGTACAGTGTTCCGGAGCATTAACTGAAAGCAAATCAATGGCTTAAGCATTTGTGTAAAACCAAAACTCTTCGACCAACTAATGAATCAAGAATGGAAGGAAACGTTTCCGTGAAACCCGACCTTATACGCAGCTCGCACGAAGGAACCATGGTTAGTTTATTTAATTATACAATTATTGTATTGCTGATTAAATAAGCAATGACGGCAACGTTTTGGTATTAACGTAATATATAGTATAACTATTTGATTTCATGGTTATGATAACAATTAAAGGAGTTTGGATTGAGATCTTTTTTGGAACGACTATTGTAATATTATGTACATGTAGCCTATATGTCTTAAGATGAGTATTATTTCTTTACTTTCAATATCACTACTACGATAAGCATACAAGACGTAAGATTGATTTGTAATGAAACACTGTGTGGGTTGAAAAATTCAATTTCTCTTAAGTTCTCGACTGTTGTCGTATATTGAATATTTATCTTCGACGACCGCATTGTAGCCTGCGCATCTGTTCAGCATGTATTACTGCTCGACACGACCAAATAAGCCGAACGTTTTTTTTCAATTTGGGTTTTTACCTTATCTAATTACTTACCGAAAGACCAGATATCGAATTTTAACGGTTGGTAAGTTGAACATTGCTTTGGGAATATTTATTGAAGTCCATTTCGCAGCTTTATTTTTATTTCACCTGATAATGTGGTTTCAGTCAAAGGTTGGCTTTATTCTTACTTTTGCAGTGGTTGGTAAGTTGTCAGACCATTTTTAGAAGTAATGCAATAAGGATATTAAAACATTTTTTCTAGAAAGTGCTGTTTACTAATACTGTTAGTGATAGTAGTATTACAGTGGAAATAAAGGTTTTGGCACCCTACAGAACCCAATCAGCTAATATCGGCAGATCCTATGCAGATGCATAGACTTTTACAGAAATGTAATCCTTTTCACTTAACCTATGCAAGATTTTCAACTCTTCCCTGCAAATTGCATTGTTACTGCATAACCTGGGTTTTGTAAAATTAGAAGAATTGCACTCTAGTTTTGTAGCTTAAATAAGATATCAGAATGTAAAAGTCCTGATCATTTCATCCAGCTCTGGAACAACTTAAACCATGCCATCATGGTGGTCAGTAATCTTGAAAGCTATATAAACTAATCTCGTTTTGAATTGGATCGTTATCATTTCTGAACATTGTTATTTGCATATATAGCAGTATTCATTACAGACATGACAGAAATATATGTACTTGACCGAGATAATCTGTCTCCCCAAGCAGGTAAATAAAAACTACATTATAGATTCCTCCAACTATGTAGTTAAGTTACACCGTAGTTTATGTCCTGCTCCATGGCTAAATGGTTAGCGTGCTGGCCTTTGGTCACAGGAGTCCCGGGTTCAATTCCCGGCAGGGTCGAGAGTTTTAACCATCATTGGTTAATTTCTCTGGCGCAGGGGCTGGGTGTATGTGTCGTCTTCATCATTTCATCCTCTTCACGACGCGCAGGTCGCTTACGGTTGTCAAATCAAAAGACCTGCACCTGGCAAGCCGAACATGTCCTCGGAAACTCCCGGCACTAAAAGCCATACGCAATTTCCCTTTACCCTACTTTATGGGTGCCAGTTCTCAGGAGCTCTGGATTTAACCCTCCAACACTCGCGCGGGCTATCCCCGCCCAGCAGTTTTCTTTTCTGTGATAGTTGCAGTGGGGAGGGGGTAGAGAAGCGCAGTTTCAGTGAGTGCTGGCGTCGCCCACTCAACTTTAACACACTTGACTTGAACACAGGTCCAAACTCGCACACTATATGGACACAGGATTAACAGGAAGTGTGCGAGTTTGGACCTGTGTTCAAGTCAAGTGTGTTAAAGTTGAGTGGGCTACGTCTGTAGCCCGCGCGAGTGCTGGCGTCGCTATGGCTGCTAACAATCAGAATATTATCCAACAGTGGTCGTACAAAACAGTGATGATGATGAAGTTCCACAGGATGACAGTGATGATGGTGAAGAAGATTTTGTAACAGAACAAGTTCTGCACTCAGATGCTGAGGAAGTTGATAACAATTTTAGAGAAACCTGAAATGATAACAGCATACATTCACACTAAATTTGGAGTGGATGTCCTTGACCTGATGTCAGTGAAATTTTCGCAACACCAGGTGTTGGTCTCTTGCCATGTTCTTTGATCTGTGAATATTTGTGCCATTAATGCTTTATGTATTTATGTTGCCACTCATGACTATGTCGGGTAAGGAGATAAACATTCTTAGAAACCGTTGCATGGGAACTGATGAAACCACAAATTGCCAGATGTGCAATGAGTAAAAGCATTTCAGCCCTTTTGGAAAGAAGAGCATAGCAGCTTCTAGGAACCAAAGAGAAAGACATTTATCTTCCAGAACTACACAACAAAGTAGGGCGGTGCTATCTGTGTGATCATGGTAAAGACAGATCAACAAGGAAATGTTGCATGCATTGTAGAAGAAAAGTCTGCCCTCGGCATTCGGCCCTTGTGTGTAAGGAGTGTGTAGATTAGTGAGTGACTTATGTCATACTTTGAGTGTTCTTACGAACACAAAATAGTGTCCTAAATAAAACTAAAATGAAGACTCTCGCTACTAGATGTATAATGCTGAAAAATGTACCTTTTGATGTTATTTATACCGCTGAGTATTAAAATTAAGTTCTCTTGTTTGTACCAGAATATTTAAAATACACCAATATTCAAACTAATGAAAATTTGAGTTCTGGCATACAAAGAATCGTCTGCATTCTTTCAAATTTTGCCTATTTTTCAATTTTGTAAAATTGTGAAGTACATAGTATAACTAATTGTGCATTAACGGTCTGCAAAATATCAGAAGCAGCTTGAAATAGAACCTATTATAAATGAACAATAATTAAAAGACTAAAAAACAAAATAAGTAACAATGTATTCAATCGAAATGGAAATAAAATTGTGGGCTACATTTGTAGCTCACACGAGTATTCCCGTAACAAAATTGCGTGCGAGTACTGCAAGGTTAAGAGCATGGAACGACTGTATAACTCCAGTAACAGTGCAAAAGATAAAATACTAAGGCCTAAAGTAAGAGGTGGAAGCTTCTAAATTTTACCTGATATAGCACACAGGAGTCTGCTGTCACGGCTGGGGATGAAGCAGCTTGTTCTAAATAGTATGCCGGTGCTGTCCCTAGGATGTTTTTAATAGGCACACTGCCGTGTTTTTTTACAGACAGCCCAGCTAACGTAACTTTCATATTTGCTAGTTACCGTCAAGCGGGGTAAATTTGGACACAATGCAGGTCTTATTTTCGTCTGGTCTCCGATTCATCAAAGCAAAAGGTACTTTTAGTTTTGCCGTGTTGATAGGAAGACGACTACTGAATTTACATCACCACCTGTTATGTTCAGTTGTTGTTAATGTTTTGGAGGTAAAGAAGGATCCAGCACTGTTTCTGCTGTTATTGAAAGATATGTCAAACTTTCTATACTATCTCCCCAATGTAGCTTAGAATGATTTGTTTTATGCTACAGATACATTGTTGATATATTTAAGATAAATTTGCAACAGTAATGAAATTTCTGCAAACATTGGGTTTTCTAATGTCCGACTCCTTGGCTGAATGGTCAGCATTGAGGCCTTCGGTTTGGAGGGTCCCGGGTTCGATTCCAAGCTGGGTCGGGGATTTTAATCGTATGTGATTAATTCCTCTGGCTCGGGGACTGGTTGTTTGTGTTTGTCCCAACACTCTCCTCTTCATCTTCACACTACATACCACCACAGGAACACGCAATAGTGATAACATCCCTCCATATAGGGTTGGCATCAGGAAGGGCATCCGGCCGTAAAACAGGGCAAAATCCACATGTGCTACATGGTTCGCACCCGTGACCCCACAAGGTGTGGGAAAAGCGGAAGAAGAATTGGGTTTCCTAATAATGGAGGTTCATTTTTTTAGGGTAACTCTGGACATTTACCACAGATAAATCCAACAGCATTAATGCTATTATGTTTTACTCATTGCAGTGTTGTTAATAACCAAGTTAGCAGATAATTTTGTGTGATCTCTGCTTTCCTGCATTTTTGGACCAGCTTATGTCCAGATTACACGAAGGAGGACAAGATTCTACAAATTTAAAATCTGGAATACATCCTCCTGATCAAAAGCGTGTGCCCAAGCAGATGCCAGAAGAGAGGACCGGTAATGGTACCACAGATCCTCAAAGTTCTGTTTGCCGGGCGAGTTGGTCGTGCGATTAGGGGCGCGCAGCTGTGAGCTTGCATCCGGGAGATAGTGGGTTCGAACCCCACTGTCGGCAGCCCTGAAGATGGTTTTCTGTGGTTTCCCTTTTTCACACCAGGCAAATGCTGGGGCTGTACCTTCCTTCCCACTCCTAGCCGTTTCCTATCCACTTCCACTTGCATCCACTTCCTTTTGCCGGGCTTTTTACTTTCATCTTTACTATTCAAACACCCTTAGTCAAACTCTTGGTTTTCCCAACCCTAACAATTTACAAAGCCTATAGCTCATTCAGCGTTAAGAATACAGTATTGCTCTTACGGGCCTACAAGGAGTGAACACACCCCCCCTCTGAGACACCCATAATTCCTCATGATTAAGGGATATTATACTGTACTTTGTAATGTATTATGAAAGACAGATAAAAAAGGATGAGGCATTTTTGCCTGTGATTTATTAAAATAACTACATAACATTTTCTTTTTCATAAATATATTTTCAGGGAGGAAGCACAATGGCAGCAACAGCCATCACTTTGTTGCCTTCCTTCATTTTCCTTCTTCTGTGTTGTTGCTCTGGTACAAGCATCGTGTAGTTCCTCACTCCGTAAACCACTGGCAGCTCACTTCTGTAGTGAAGTCGTCTACAGTATTTATTTGTTGCATGTGTGTTTTTAGGCTTTAAATCAGTGCATACTTGTCTTGTGGGTTGTACAGGGCGCCAGGAAATGTTCTCCGCAGCGCCTAGGTGCTGCTGTGCGAGGTTGCATCACGGCTGCTGCTGCTGCTTGTATCAAAACAAACAACAAACGGTAAACTTTTGTACTCACCACAGCAATTCATAACAGATGCTTGTGTTCGAAGACAGACTTCAACACGTCTACACATATTGTCGAAGACTTTCACTGAAGTTTCTTGCGTAATCGACTGTACATAATTAATGGTATTCACTTCAAGTTCATCAATCGTTTTTGGATTAGTTTTGTACACCTGCCTGTTCCCGGTACATCGCGGAATGAGCCGGTCACACGAAATTTACTTATCAAATCCCAAACGGTATCCTGGTTTGGACACTTTGAATTAGGAAACCATGCCTGAAATTTTAGTTTAACATTTTCTGTAAACCGATTGCCTTTGCAAAAAACGTATTCCACCAAAAAAACTCTCTTCAGTAGTAAACTTTACCGCCTGTATCCTGTTGCACTATTTCAATAATCTATTGCTCACTGCAATACACACTGACGATTTCAACAGCCCACAGCTAATACGTGTGGCTTTTCCCTTACTGCTACCCGTTGACCTTGGCCTGTCGGCGAGCGAGGGTGACAGATGTGACATGGTGCTGCCTACCAAACTGCTCATGCTACCTTACTCAGCAGCACGCAGACACTGCGGAGAACATTTCCTGACGTCCGTTATATTGCATAGTATTTGGGTTCTATTTTTGTTATGTTCAGAAGTTTTTACTGAAGATTTTGGTGTTGTGGTGTGCAGCAATACATCATGGCATAACTTGTACTGATAAAAAAAAATTGCAGTGTGTTTTATTTGTGCTTGGTTTTGTTATTTAGCTGTTCATTCTTAAGCACATTTTAATTTTACTTCAGCTTTTTTTTTTACGACCGCGTTTAATTTTTACTATGGTTATTGTGAGCAATACAACAGCACAGTAGTATCCCGCATTGCTTGCGGAAATTTATTAAATGTAGTTAAATGCTTCTCTCACCTCTTGAGCCCATAAAAATATTATTTTTTATATTTTCTCTCCCAGTTTACCTTATATTTCAGTGCTGAGGTTTTTTGTGTGTCGTAGTTTACCTCTAATTCTGTGCAAAACAAAAATAGACCCTGTAACCCCCCCCCCCGTCCCCTTTAGTTCATAAAAATAATTCGCACCTTAGTTTCTTCCGCTTTTTATCTTGAACTTAAACACTGAATTTCACAAATTCATGTGCTGCCGTTTTCCCATGATGGTGTTGACCAGAGCCGTTCAATGTGGCAACCCTGTTGTCATAAGAGCAATACTGTTTTCTTAACATGGAATGAACTGCTGGTAGTCTTTCATTTTCATGCCCTTCATACCCCCTTTGCTGTCATTTCCCAGCATTTCATTATGTGAAGTATCAGACCTCTTTTTTTTTTTTCCTTCTTCTGATTAGTGTTAAGAAAGGATAGTTGCTAAATTGCAGTTCCTCTTAAAACAATTATTTATCATCCCACATGCCTAAAAATTATACATGGACATTGTTATCAACAGCTATATTGCACACACGTGTCCTCTGTCGTGGTATATGTACCATAAACCATTGTTAGGTATCACTTCACAGTGTGAAAATTAACATGTTTCATTTATGTTTGTGCATTTTAAACACTGTTAGTGCAAATAATAATTTTCTTCTTCACGAATGGGTCACCTAGGATCACACAGAATCACCATTTTTTTTTCTCTTGCCTTCGTTCTTGACTACAGGGGCTGTTATCTTAGGAGCCTGGGTGGGCGACCATGGGTCATTAGCTGAGTCCTGGCATTGCTTCTACTTCCTTGTGTCAGGCTCCTCACTTTCGTCTATCCTATCTGACCTCCCTTGGATTAGGTTTATGAGGACTCAGCTAAAGGTCCTGTTGTCGCCAAGCAATGCTTCCAAGATAACGTAGTCAAGAACGAAGGCCCAAAAAAAAAAAAAAATTGGTGACTCCGTATAGTTGATTGAGTTTAATACGAATGAAATCTCAGTCAAAACTTCAAAGTTCTATTTCTGAGTGTTGTTAGATCAGCTGCCATAATATGTGGAACTGTTGTGCCCTTTAGGCTGATATATGGCAACCATATACCTTTTACCCTTTTACTCTTATTAATCAGAGCACTGGGTTGCCCCTTCTGCCATTTGCACTGTTCCAAAGTCCATCTTCTCCACTGCAGATGCCATTGAGGACTTAACACATCACCCTGTGTTAGGGCCCTCCATATTTATGATCCCTGGAGAGAAAGTGACAGAGCATCTGAAAGCCCCCGGGAACTGGGCTGCCTGTTGGTCTGCGGATCCAAAGATCATCCTTAGAGCCCCCTCCCCCCCATCCCACCTCCTGGGGACATGTTCTGAAAGGATCAGGTTCTTCTAGTTACTCATAAGAAGTTAACCCCATCCACAAAGGCTGAGGTTATTTGCAGAGTTCTTTCTTTCATTGTATGTATGTTAAAATAGGGTTGTTATATTCATGCAATTTTATTGTTGTAGGAATCTCCAGCCAAGGAGGAGAATGCTTACGAGGAAGAATATATTTCTATAATGGAGCCGGAGCTTATCATTAAAGCTGAAGAAACAGGACAGCGCGAGGTGAATTTGGTGTGTTCCTCTATTGCCAGTTTAAATCTCAATTTTCTTTTAGTCTAAATTTCTCCTTATTGTACTTAACACATTGACGACTGGCCCCGGAGATCTCCCATAGTACTGCGGCCAGCGGTTGTTGACGGCCCTGGAGATTTCCGTTTTTATGCACAGGTATGGTTTGTAGCTTGTTGTGCTATCTGTTGGCTATAATTTGAACTACTTTCAATCATGTCATGGAGTAGAGGGATCGTAGATTTTAATGTCGATGTATTATTTTTAATGTACAATCTTTGTAGCCATGGAAACTTCGTATATACACGGGTGTTCTTACGCACCGAGAATCATTGTGCTGCCCATGGCAGTGTGTCTTGTATGACGACAAACTATTTCAACATTTATATGCAGATTCATTATCTGATGTGCCACATGGGTGATGAGCCCTGAGCATTCTCGTAGTTTCCAGCTGACAGTAGGTGACGGGCTACAAGAATTCTCGCTTTTATGCACCTTGTATTTTCTTGATTATTGATGAAATTGTGGGTGAGATTATACATATACTGTACATACATATCCCACGTCGTTCCATCTTAAGCGATGGGTCGGCAAACGAGGCTTCTCCACCAGATGCGGTCCCTGAACTTCTCTCCTTCTTCAGTGCTTTCCAAAGTATGTCCTCTCTGTTGAATGTCAATCTTCACCATGTCCTTGTACCTGAGTCTTGGTCGCCCTCTTGGTCTTTTGTCTTCAAGTTTTAGATCGTACATTTTTTTTTTTTTTTTTTTTGTAATCTGTTATCACCCATGCGTCACATATGTCCATACCATCTCAGTCGCTGCACTTTTATTTTGTCCTGCAGTCTTACAACTTGAGCCTGCTTGCGGATTTCCTCATTACGGACTCTGTCCCTCCGTGTTTTGCCGATCATGCTACGGACAAATTTCATTTCTGCTGCCTGGATTCTACTAACATCTTTGTTTCTCATGGTCCATAGGTCAGGATTGGGTGAGATTATGAGTTCCAAATGTTGCAGTTATGGAATATAAATTATTGCTGCATCTTTCTTTCTTTAAACATTTGTGAATTTAACAAAATAATGTTGGATATGTAGAGCTATTCCCTGGAGCACCCATGCAGATGTCAACATGGCGTGGCATATTAGTTTGCCGACGTGTACCGATAATTGTGATTATGTACGGACCGGTTATAATAGGTACCGAATGACAGTGAATTAGATATATCTAATGATTAACGGCTAACACTAAACGGGGAGTAGCCGTTAGGGAGAAATCCTTGCATACTTGACAACGAGTATACGAATGGCACAAATACGGCATTCATACTACACTGTGCTTAGAAAGACAATTAATGGAGCCACAAATGGCATTGCTTTGAAATCACAACTGACAGAGTACGAAGCAACTTATTGAGTACATGTTCCAAGGCTGAGGTTGATATCTCGGATACATTCGAAGTTACAGTCGTTTGAGTGCAGCAGTGTAATTTCTTTCTAGGAGGCTGCATGGAATAGCAGCCTCCGTTCGGCGCCCGTCGTCAGTGTGTTAATAATATGCACAACTAGCTACCCATTTCATTTACATCTTTAAACTCCTCATTTCTATCAGCACCTCAATTGTATGGATCAAATAGCCTGAATAATACATACTCTACTATGATGAACCAGTGCATTAGGTACCAGTATTCCAGATTTGAATGGTCACTCTCATTGGAGGATGATTTATTTATTTAATAAATACATCTATCTCACCCCCCCCCCCCCCTCTTGTGGGTGGTGGCAGTAGAATAACACCCACGGTATCCCCAGCCTGTCGTAAGAAGCTACTAAAAGGGGCCTCAGGGGCTCCAAACTTGAGAGTGCCGTAAGACCTATCTGTGTCGATGCGACGTAAAGCGACTAGCAAAAAAAAAAAAAAAAAAAAACCAACAACAAAGAAACAACAATTTGAGAGCATGAGTTGGTGACCATGGTGCTTTTAGCTGAGTCCTGGCATTGGTTCTACTTACTTGTGCCATGCTCCTCACTTTTATCTATCACATCCGATTTCCCTTGGTCATCTCTTGTTCTCTTCCGACTCCGACCCTATTAGAGCATTCAAGAGCAAGGGAGTTTTTAATTTTCATGCCCTTTGTGGCCCTTGTCTTTCTTTGGCCGAAATCTTCATTTTTTGAAATGTCGGATCCCTTCCATTTTCTCTCTCTGATTAGTATTATATAGAGGATGGTTGCGCAGTTTTACTTCCTTTTAAAACAACAATCACCACCACCACCACCAAGGGTCATTAATTCAAAACACAGTTGATGACAGAGACACTCTCCATACAATGATGTGAATCATTTGTCAATACCTACATATGTATTTGCACCGCAATGTGTATTTTTAACTGTTTTTAAAAATATTCTTAACATATGGATAATACAAATTCTATGATGTCAACATCAAACCATAAGTGACCTACACTGCAAGAGTTCAAGAATGTCCAAAACCATTTTGAATGTCATCATCCCAGGCATAGACTCATTTTACCAAAACAGACTGAGAACACACGTTGAAAAACATTTTTATGCTTAGGCTAATTAGTCTGTAAGATATTCATGGTTATATGGCTGAGAATGGCTCCATGCTGGGCTGAAACTAGTATGTGTACCAAACATAAATTGTCTTGGTTAGGAGGTACATCTGCCTATCTTACTTTATTTAAGTATGGTGGTGATGCACCAATGGATAAAACTATTCGTCAATGGCTTTGTGCTTTTAAAGAAACTGGAAGTGTTTTGAAACAAAAGTCGCCATATAGGATGGATGGTGTGCCACAAATGGGGCACATATTGAACTGCACTAAATTGTAAAAGAACTTGACAGCATTACCCTTCAAACCATGTGTAACACATTATCCTTAATTTTTAATTTTGTTAAAAGATTTAACTTCAAAACCTCGGGGTTCTTTTATGGAAACCCTGTATAATCTCATAATCGAAATATGGAGTTGTAGGCACTTTTAAAGTTACTGAAATTGAATTCTTTAGTCCTGAAACAAATATATCTGACAAAAGCCTATGAATCTAAGCAAGTTGGCCCTGCGGTTAGGGGCCTGAAGATGTTTTTCTGTGGTTTCCCATTTTCACACCAGGCAAATGCTGGAGCTGTACCTTAATTAAAACCACAGCCACTTCCTTCCCATTCCTAGACCTATCTGTGTCGGTGCGATGTAAAGCAAATTGTAAAAAATAAAATAAAAAAAGGAAAAATGGCAAAATCCACTCTACTCCGAACATCTTAAATGTTCATACACATGTGGCAAGCAAGATCTTTATTTTCATTTAGATGTCTGTAACATGAAAGTACCGAGAATGATTGCTGGTACAAACAGGTGGGAACAATGACAGGAGGGTACTCAGAATGCGAAGATAAAGGCTAAGTTAGGAATGAACTCTAAACCGGCTTCGGTGGTGGGGTTACGTGAGGCGAATAGAGGAGAATAGGTTACCAAGGAAAATAATGGACTCTGTTGTGGAGGGTAAGAGAAGTAGAGGGAGACTATGATGATGACGATGATGGTTAGACTCAGTTTCTAACAATTTAAAGATAAGAGAATGGAATGAGTTTGCAGACGTTGAAGAGTGGAAGGCCTTCAAACATACCTTTGTGGGAGAAGCCAAAAACCTGTGTGGAGTTACAAGTTCTGTCAAAAGGAAAAAGGAGACACCATGGTGGAATGATAGAGTGAAAACAGTGGTGAAAGAAAGAAACCAAATAAAGAAGGCACTGGACAAGGAAAAACAAAAACAGGGACAAGAACGAAATGAACAAGAAATTCAAAGACTTCAAGGAGTATACAGGAACAAGAAACTTACTGTAAATAACATTGTAAGGGAAGAAAAAGAGAAGAAATGGAATGAGTTTGCAGACAAACTGGAAGAGGACAGTAGAGGAAATATGAGATTGCTATACAAAGTAGTTAAAAACAAGCGAAGGGATCAAGAGACCATAAAAGCAATAGAACGTGATGATGGAACTCTGGCACAAGAAGAGGGAGAAATTAAACAAGAACTCAAGATCTATTTCGAAAAGCTGCTGAATGGAGATACAGAAAACATAACAGCGGATAGAGAAGAGCCAAGTCGAGGAACCACAACTAAACCACCAATTATATGGCTTGAGGTTGAAAATGCGCTCAAGAGCATGAAGAAAGGAAAGGCAGTGGGCGTAGATGAAGTGCAGATATGCTAAAAGCAACAGGAATTCCAGGAATCCAATGGCTCTACAGACTGCTCAACAAGATATGGAAAGAAAATACTATTCCTGAGGACTGGAAGATGGGGATCATTGTACCAGGACTGGAAGATGGGGATCATTGTACCTTTGTTCAAGAAAGGAAGCAGATGAAAATGTACTAATTATCGTGGTATCACACTACTGTCTCATGTCCTGAAAATATTGGAAAAAATAATAGAGACCAGAATCAGAGATATTGTTGAACCAATTTTGGAAGAAGAACCGTATGGTTTCAGACAAGGAAGGTCAACTACAGACCTTATATTTGCAATTAGGATGCTAATGGAAAAATACTGGAAGAAGAACAAGCCTTTATTTCTAATATTTTTAGACATTGAGAAAGCCTACGACAGTGTACCAAGGGAAAGAATTTGGCAATGCATGAAAGAACTTCACATGCGAGACAGCCTCGTAGACAAAGTGAAAATGTTGTATAGTGAGAATAGAAGTTGTATTCAAGTAGGATGTGGTTTGTCGGACTGGTTTGGAAGAAAGAGAGGAGTGCAGTAGGGCAGCTCATTGTCACTACTTCTATTTATTATGGTGATGGATGTAGTGATGAAATCTGTTAAAAGGAAAGAGCATGGAGATATCAAAGCCTTCACATTTGCAGATGATGTTGCGATCTGGAGTGACTCAGAAGAGGAATTGGGAGAGAGAATGCAAAGCTGGAATGAGGAGTTTAAGAAATATCGTTTAAACATCAGTAAGACTAAGACGGTGGTGATGAAAGTGTATGGGAAGGAGCAGAACCAATTAGTCATATTAAATGAAGCCCAACAGGACAGCGTTTCAGTTTTCAAATACTTGGGTAGCGTTCTATCAAATGACAACCTAGCAAAACATGAGGTGAACAATCAAATCAATAAGGCAACATAATTTTCACCAGGTAAGACACCTGCTTTGGGATGAGCAAATACCCATGAAAACAAAAATGACATTGTACAAGTCTTATTAAACAGCAATTCTTACATACAGTCTCAAAACCACAACACTGGCCAATAGAGATAATTCCAAACTCCAGGCAGCTGAAATGAAATTCCTACGCACTATGATCCAGAAAACCAGGAAAGACAAGATTAGGAATGAGAAAATTAGAGAAGAAGCGGGAATAGATAATTCTCTCCTCAATAAGATTCAGATATCAAGACTGAAGTGGTTTGGTCACATGAAGAGGATGAAAGTAAACAGAGCTGCAAGGAAGGAATTTGACAGAAAAGTAGAAGGAAGACGACCTGTGGTAAGGCCACAAAGGAAATGGATAGATTTAGTTAAGAACGATGTACAGCTGAGACAAGTTGGTGGAGGAGGAATGGTACAAGGACAGGATGAGATGGAGGAGGCTCATATACCACACCCGGGAAACTGGATGATGATGATAATGAGGTATAGAACTAAACAAGGCCACAGAATTAATTACAAACAGAGAATTGTGGCAGTGTTTAGTAAATTCACAGAGGCTTGCAGACTGAATGGTGAAAGGCATAACGGTCTATAATGAAGATGTTTGTAGATATCTATAGTGTTACAAATGCTGCCCACACTGAAGTGTAACAACATGTATATAAACTTTTTGAATTACTTCATGCAATGTTGGGCAAATAAATTTATTACACCCACTTTGTACTAAGAAATAAGCTTGTAATTTTGTATATCTGTAGCCCAGACACCCTACATATTTCATTCCTGTCTTTTTCTTCCCAGGTGCCACTTACCACGAGAACGAGATGCCGCTGCTCACTGTGTCCCAGGAAGCGAGACAAGAAGGCATCGCTCACATGTTACAAGTGTAATAACGTTTGTTGTAGACAGCACCTCGTGAATATCTGTACAGAGTGTTATAAGGACAGCTAAGCGTTTTTGCTTTATAGTTATTGACTTTTCGACTTGTCGTTGTGAACGTGGGCTTCAAGAAATGAAGTGATTACATTTATTTTATGTTATGAAAATAAATATGTTACCTCTAGTCATTTATCAAAAGATCCTGGTTCTTTTCATTCGGTTGTGACCTAGAACAGTTTAAATTTTGTTAGTGGAGCTTGTTTCATGGAGAAGTAATCTGGAATAGCATGGAAAGGATATGGTAATGTTGATTTAGTAAAGGCCTATCTGTGATAGTGTCCTCAGAGCAAAATTTTGTGCTACAGGAAGGCATAAGAATATAAACTTTAAAAAATTAAATATGTTTAAAAAAATTTTTTAAAAAAATATTGTTATTATTAAATGTATGACATTATACCAGGTGGGGAAAATAAAACTCACCCGGAAAATATTTACAATAGGACTGACGTGGGATTGACCCTGGGAATGGCTACCGTTTACGTTGATGCAACACTGTGCACGATTTATCAAACTGTGAGACCGTAGCAATAACTGCAGGATTATTGGAGTATACCTGTTGCTCTTGCTGAAAATATCCATACATTAAATACTATGAATCTCATGTGAGTTCACGTACTGACGGTTGAACTTCTTACAAAATTGTACAAAATTATGTTGATATCCTCCTAGTCAGTAATATAATATTTTACATCCAATTAAGACTAAAGAGCTGGACTCCGCAGTCAGAGAACATGGGTGATACAAGCGGGCCACGTAACACTAGAAATCAGACTGTTCAACTTCAGTAACAGCTTACGTATATCAGTCCATATCTGAACATAACAACTAAGCCAACAGTTTACAGATACTAGTTGAACTGCACCAAGGGACAACAAAAACATTGAAACAAAAAGGCTTCCAGCTCAAGGCTGTTTTAACTAACATTTCATTTGATGTGTCTGATGTTTTAAATTCATTATATATGTCTTACCGAGGATGACCCTATACCAGGTCGAAACATGTCTATATACAGTTTTGTCTTAATTAGATGTAAAATATTAGTATTGACTAGGAAGATATCAACATAATTTTGTACAATTTTGTAAAAAATATTCATTCAGTTGATCCACACCTGGATTAAACAGTGTCACCGGGCGAGTTGGCCATGCGGTTAGGGGCTCGCAGCTCTGAGCTTGCATCGGGGAGATAGTGGGTTCGAACCCCATTGTCGGCAGCCCTGAAGATGGTTTTCCGTGGTTTCCCATTTTCACACCAGGTAAATGTTGGGGCTGTACCTTAATTGAGGCCACAGTCGCTTCCTTCCAACTCCTAGACCTTTCCTATCCCATCGTCGCCATAAGACCTATCTGTGTCGTGCGACGTAAAGCCTCTAGCAAATAAACAGTGTCTGGACATACTGGTCAGCATTCACAGTTTGGTGAAAGAATGGTTTTACGAAGCGGACACCAAACATTGCGCACCACACACCAATCTTGAGATTATGCAACAGCTTTTTTATGTACTGACAGAGATTTTCTGATGCATAATGGCACGACTTCTGTGAGTTCTCGTACCCTGATATGGTGAGCTAGGCCTCATCTGAAGAAATGAAAAACTGAGGATCCAAAAGTCCCACTCCACTCAGAAACCACTGACACGGGAAGGTTCAGCTGGACGCTTTAACGCATGCACAACAGTAAATTTGTAAGGATACAGATGTAGGTCCTTTTTGATAATGTTTCGACATGACAATTTTGTTGGATTTCGTTCCAGGCTTCCCTTCACTTGAGCAGTGTTTTCTGATGTTTGAACTCTGAGACGGGTGACAGCAATGGATTGGTGCATCGAAATCACTGTTTCCAGCATTTCCTGTGATGAGCAGTTCTGTTGATTACAAGGGCCAAATCCATGTCAGTCTTGTAAATATTTTCTGGGCCAGTTTTTATTTATTTTGCTCACGCTGTACATGGTGATCAGATATGGTTTTCTCTGGCATGCTGTATTTTTACTATGGGTGAGCACGTGTAAGCAGGTAATCCCATACCTGCCAACTTTTCCAATTTAGGCGGGAGACTCCCGATTTTCGACAGTTTTTCTCGCCTCCCGATTATTCTATTATTTCTTCCGATTTTAGCTTATTTGTTGGTGAACTTCAAACTTTTGTTTTCATATCCCACCATTTCAGCATTGTATGCCAGTGGCCGGAAGTTCTTCGCTCATTGCTGCTTTCAAATGAAATATCCACGTTTATTAATACGAGAAATACGCACGAATGTGCGATGTTTATGGAAAGGTCTATGTCGCGACTCGTATATCAATTTAAATCATTCTCGCATGCTATGTTCGTGTTCGTTCACATCAGTCTAGTCGATTCTAGAGACTAGTCGCTAGATTTGGAGTCTACTTTTAGTAATTTAGTGACATATTTCAGAGATAGCGAGTAGTGATTTTTCTAGAGATTTTAGAAGCCATTTGGAGACAATTCTGGCAAATTTAAATTTTTTACGTGATAAAAATTGCATTGCGCTTCGCATAATCGTGTAGACGCATGATGCAATATACTAATCTATGCATTTGCTAAATAATAGCATCTGATGAGTGCACGACTGATTCATACATGTAGGAGGCTTATCAGAGACCGATCATCTCACTCGCATACTTTGTGCGAGGGAATAGAGATATGTAATATTTAGCTTTGTAGCCTCGTACAGCAACAGTCGGGTTTTGAGACAATACGTGTTACAATATATACAATAGTACTCCTGTATTGCGCAAGATATGTAGAATAAGCAGTTTTCACCAATTGTATCTCCTGATTTTTAGTTTTGTAAAGTTGGCAACTATGTAAACCATACAACAAGAACAATTTTAAGATTACGTACCAAATTATGAAAGGCAGTGTGAAACTGCTCGCCTTCATTCTCAAGGAAGTTTTGGCGCCTGGTTAGAAACTTATTCATCACTCGCTGTAGTTCATGTAGAGAATGTCCAGTTACTTCCTAGCAAATACTATGTTTCAGTTCTTGTATGGTGTGTAGGATCATCTTGTACATGGCTTTTTTTTAAAATCTACCGGGGAGATAATTGCAAGTGGATAAATCATGGAACTTAGGAGACCACAAATACCTACTAATAACTCTACGTGGTTTGGGTCACATAGATGTCAGCAGCCCTGAAGATGGTTTCGTGTGGTTTTCCATTTTAACTCCAGGCATATGCTGGGGCTGGTCCATAATTAACCCTAGAATACTAACCCATAATTTCTACGAGGCAGTTTGGCAACATAGCCTGCTGGCCCCAAACCGGAAGTTGCTGTGTACTGAACGCCTCACTACCTTCAGTTGGAAACAAGCTGCATTGTTAGGCGTGTTTATCCGTGATCCCAGTTGTTTTGAAAGTAGTATTTTATCAGTGCAGTCATAAAATTTCAACACAGTATTACTGCAAGTTTTTATTGTTTGTGATTTAAATGAAGTTTCCTATTCTTTTTGGTGTAGCGTCACAAATAAAAGAGAGTTTTCTTTAAAACAGTGCTAAATCAACTCAAAGTGCTTCTCAGGTATGCCCACCGGGTTTGAGAGAATGACGACCAATTTCTGTGGACACTGTCACCATGCTGTGTATGTGCAATGTGCCATTTTTTTGTAGACTAATGAACAATCAAATCAGACCTATTGTTGTTAAATTTTAACTTCGCACTTCTTGAGACTGATTACATTACTTTAAGTTATAAAAGTTTGTAAGGTGTAGCATCATAAAATTTAAATAAAAAGAATCTTAATTTTTACGAGTGATTTAGTATTGACATAACTCATAGGTTAAGTATTCTAGGGTTAAAGCTACGGTCTTTCTTTTTTCCCCACTCCTGGCCCTTTCCTATTCCACCGTCGCCATAAGAGCTATCTGTGTCGGTGCGACATAAAGCAACTGTTCTGTGGAAACATTGCAAATTTCTCTCGTGAAATTATTTGCAGCTTGACCAGTGGCAGAGACTTGTTGAAAAATGCAAAGTTGGTTAATTCTCTGCAAAAGGCGGTTAGTATGGTGTTCACATAAATACACAGTACACAGATTTTTGTGTCATGGAAGGGTACTTCATGCACAAAGTCAGGATTAATGCCTCGTCTGAGAAGATTACTAAATGTGGTTCTGTTTGACAATTCTATAAGTCTTCAGACTCCACTCACAAAATTTGCACCTATGTACAAGGTCATCTGGTTGTAGAGCATGTGCCACAGTTATTTTATATGGTATCGAGCAAGTGGCTGCGCTGTTTGGGTCATATAGCTACCAGCTTGCATCGGGGAGACAGTGCAAGCTGTGCGACGTACCAGTAGCCACCAGTGTAAACTTGGTAGTATATCATTGGAAGTTATTGTGTGAAATAACATTCCCATATGAAAATGTGTGAGCCAATACATTTTGTCAAAAGCCTGGAAAAGTACTGCATGTTCAACTATGAACCCCTTAATACCATTAACGAAAGTGAAAACCGAATGTCAGTATCTTAAAGTGTTCATGCCTCATTTGAGGTAGACATCTTAGCTGAATAACCGTGCATAATTTGTGAATAACTGTAGATAGGATGTACACCTACTTGGATACTAGAGGCGTGCATTATTTGAACTTGAGACGGGGAAGATGTGCTTTGCTACATACGCAGCCCCCATTACACACGAGTAGAACGTGTAATCTAAAATGCCCGACTTTGCTCCAATTCTTTCAGCAGGGGTGATGGGCAACGCTCTCGAGACCGATTCTCATGTGCTGTGAGCTATGCGACACGACGTCCCAGTACCTACGAGTGTAAGCTTGATAGTCATCATCAGCAGTTCTCATATGGAAACGTATGCGACAATAAATTTTTTCAAAGGCCTAGGAAAGCACTACATGTTGAACTATGAGCTCCTTAATACCATTAACAAAAGTGAAGACAGAATGCCAGTATCTTAAACTGTTCAAGAGTTGTTTCAGGTGGACTTCTTCGCTGAATAACCCGTATAATTTGTTAATAACTGTTATTAAGACGTAAACCTACCTGGCTGTCTCAATCATTGTCGGCAGGGTAGCTTCTTGTGATTCAGACCGGGCCAGAGGTGTTCTGTGACTATTCCTCGTCATTTATGTGTTTTCTGCTGACGTATTTTACTTCTTTTGAATAAACAACATGCCTTTACTGGCAGGACCTAGTGTTTACAGTGCACTATGTCTTCTGGTATAGGCTAGAGCAATTTTGTTACTTTCATTGACCTGTCATAGTCTTATCCTTGGCTCTGACAATATGAAAGTGACTGAGGTATGAGTAGCGCTAGTAATGCCATTCCTTATGCAGCCAGTCCCTGCTATGAATGGTGTGAAAATGTTGCTCATAGGGTCGGTTGATGCATGCATTTCAGTGGGCTTGGCAGACTGATATGTAATAGCAACTTCTGGCTCGGTGAGGAAAGCAACGGGAAACTACCTCACTCCTCATTTCCCTAGTATGCCTCTTCAGTGATGCCTAGGCCATCTATGACAGCTGATGGCGGAGCTGTTCAGGATCCAGCCAGCCTCGGGCTGACGACTGAACATACATACACGAATAAACAACACAGCAGGCTGTGCTGTGTGGCATCTCTTCAAAATAAACGACATCCACGACTTATGTTGCATTTCAGATATTGCCTTTAAGTTGTCGCGTACAACTAGACACAATTACACATTACCTAATTATTATTGTTAACAAATACATCGCAATTGGGAAATATCCCGGTGGCAACGGTCACTTACAGTAGTGTAATAATAACTAGCATACTTATGTGGGCAAGTTTTCCTTCGTAAACAGGACCATAAGGGATTGGAATAAATTACCTGCAGCAGTCTTTGATAGATTCTCTTCCGGTATCAAATGATGATTAGTGCTAGTGCAAAGTGAAAGCTGTAAACGATGGATACTGCATTTGTGAATTTCTGCTGGATTTAGAAAGTAGTAGTATTTCTTCTAATATTTTCTCTCCATGAAATTGCTTGTTGTACTCTTGTTGTTGTAGTTATTGGGTAGTTTTGTTTTAACTTTAATATTACTTGTAGCAAGTTCAACATATAGTATTGTTAGCCATAGTGTTAAGCAGGGGGCGGATTTCTATGACAAGTCATATTGTTTCCCTTAACATTATATCTTATAGTCGTAGTTTCAACACGTTTCCAAGCATGATAATCAAAATGAAACAGGTTTTATTGGGCATGTAAATGCATATTTAGGCTTTCTTAAGTTTTATGGCATATTTTGAACCAAATATCATTATAACGGCATATTTTGGTAATTTTCATTTGAATTTCATTTTTAAAAATTAGAATAAGCTCTAAAAATTATTTTCAGGATAGACTGAAATATACTACTGAAGAACCATTCTAAAGTAGCGTATGGAATATTTCTAATAGGTAGGAGCTATTGTTTGCTAGCTGGGTCAATTCCTGGAAACCGTGCTGTTGTTTACACGGAAGCAGAGGTAATTCTGCAGTTATTTGTCATTGTTCTTATCTCTCTCTGCTTCACCCTTCCCTCTTCCACCTTCAAGACACTGAATGACCTTCGTCATTAGGGAGCTTCGGTCATTCAGTTCCTTTCAATATGCCTACAACAAAAGTCTCAATTTGTGGGAAGTTGCGAAGTTTTGTTCGTGAGTTTGGTGAAAACATATTCAGTACGGATGGAGTGATGATATTCTTTAAATTGTGTGAGGTAAAAGTTACTGCCAAAAAACACTTCTCTGTGCAACAACACTATAATACTGTAAAACAAAGGAATTGTGTAACTAGATATTCTGCACTCCAAAATAGGCAATTCCACCATTGCAGTTCTCTTTGACAATTCAATGAAGCTGTTGTGGCCAAACGGGGCAAAGAGAGAGCACATTTTTCTATTTGTAACTGATGCTGCTCCATATATGGTGAAGGTAGTCAAGGGACTTAAAATGCTATACCCGAAAATGATACATGTGACATGTCTTGCACATGCCTTGCATAGGGCAGCTGAAGAAGTTAGAAGTAGCTGCCCTGAAGTTGATAAATTAATATCGAACTGTAAGAAAGTGTTTGTCAAAGCTCCACTTCACGTTCAGAAATTTCAAGGAGAAGCACCTTCACTACCCCTACCTCCCAAGCCAGTTATAACGCGATGGGGGACTTGGATTGATACTGCCGTGTACCATTGCAACTACTTAGATGTCGTGGAGAAGATCGTGAAGTCTTTTGATACTGCAGAATCGTCCTCCATAAAAACCACTCAAGATTTATTTTCAAGCACTACATTATAAGCGGACCTAGCTTACACAAAGTTCAATTTTAATTCTTTATCTGAAGCAATCACGCAACTGGAAGTTTCAGGGGCAGAATTAAGCGATGCACTGGATGTTGTAATGTGCATTGAACAGGAATTAAAGCATACGAAAGGAACAATAGCATCTAGAGTGTGTAGAAAATTAGAAAATGTTCTGGAAGAAATAGCGGACTTTTGTACCTGCATGGAATAAGCGACATTCTTTGTGGAAAACCTTCATCTGCAGATTTCCAGGAATTTTTCCCAAGTGATTTAACTCTATTAAAGTACGCTCCCTTTACATCATGTGATGTCGAAAAAAAGTTATTCTCGCTACGAGACGATACTCAACGACAACAGGAGGGGATTCTCATTCAACAATCTTAAGATGCATGTGGTCATAAAATGCAACAATTCTGATAATGGAGACTAGATCATGTATGGAAATTTCATTCAAATAACATATGTTTTGTGTATAAATTAAAACTGATTAAATACTGAACAGTGAAAGTAACTGTAGTGTTCAGGTCTTCCACAGAGTCCGTTCTTGCGTAGGAGTATGCAGTGTAACCTTAACGAGTTCATGAAATATTCATCATTTTAGTTGATTTTTACTGAAAGATTTTGAAGAATTAAAACTTTTTAAACTCCCTGTAGCAATCGTAATAAAAGTGTTCCTATGTAACATAGATGCTATTCATTAAGTCATATTTTGAATTTTATAGGTCATATTTTTATGTTCTTAGGTAATAAATGCATACATATTTCATATATTTTTAGGTCATAGAAATCCACCCCCCACCCCAGTGTTAAGTAATGGAAATACTTAAGTTGTGTGTGAATTTGTGTATAATGATGCTGGATTTAGAAAGTTAAATTAGTAGTATTTCTTGTCATAGTTCCGTTCGTTGTTGTCATTTTGGTTGTAGGATAATGATGGTTTAACTTCACTTTATCATCACTTGTAATGTTAAGCTAGTAGAAAGCTCAACCTATAGTATTGTAAGCGGTAGTGTTAAGCACTGGAAATACTGAATTTGTTTATGATGATGCTGGATTTACAATGTTAATTTAGTAGTACTTCTTGTAATATTTCTTTTCCATGAAATTGCTTGTTGTAGTCTTTTTGTTGTTGGGTAATTATGCTAACTGTACACATGACGCAAATACTCTATATCATTGTAAGGAATTATTTCCTTCGTCACCAAAATATTGGTAAACACAAGCAGTGGTCATAATATGATATTGAATGTGGGGTCTATTAATGATGTACATCTACCTGTCAAAAGAATTGGAGCAAACTGAAGTGTTTCAGGTTACACTTTCCACTCATGCGTAATGGTGGTTGCATATACAGCAAGGCGCATCTTGCCTCGTCTCGAGTTTGAATAATGCACGCCTCTTGTATCCAGGTTCGTGTACCTACAGTAGCTGTCAGGTTTTGTACTTAAACCTCTCATTTGTGTACCTACCAGTGCATACAATGCCAGAATGCGTATCCTTTATAATTATGTTATACTGTGTCAAAATAGACCTCGGTAAAATTAACGCCCTTGTCGCTTGTTGACACATATTTACGAAATGAAGAAGCCCCTGGTTGGCTATTCGCATACTCGGCACAAACAACATTCCGCTCCGACTACCTGTAAGGCCTACGACATGCTACTCGCTGCACAATGCAGGGACAACGCTCTCAAGATCTCTCTAAATTTCTCGCGAGAAATAGTGCCTGGGCTAGTCTCAGACTGCCCATCACTAGGCCACAGCCGCTTCCTTCCCACTCCTAAGCCTTTCCTATGCCATCATCGCCATGTGTCAGTGTGACGTAAAACAAATTTCAAAAAAACCTATTATTATTAGGGTATCACTCGTTAACTAGTATGATTGTCTTCCAAAGATAAAATTCAAATCACGTGAGTTCTTTGATTGCTCTATAATCCAATTCTGGAACCACAGACTCTTCCACAAAGTTAGCACATGGTATCTTGGGTAGCCACTGGTCCTTGAGGGTTGACCCTTAACCCTCCTTTTCTTCTGAATACTCCTGCCTCTCCAGCTCCATTTAAGAATCTGCTTGTAGAGGGATAACAGACAGCACAAACATATTGACAGCATATTTATAAAAATCAACTAAAGCAAACACAAAATAAATATAATACAAGTACAATACAGTATTCGGGTGCAATGTTCAACATTTTCAAACCTGAAATTATCTCAGATAGTCACTTTTTGTCTGTAATAGTGCATTGTGTGAAACTTCCCAAAACACTTGCCGGGATGTAATCCAGACTTTGTTCTGCAAGTAATGCTGAAAAACACAGTCTCGCATCGTGATTTAGGCTTACTGTTCATTGCCATATTTAGGATTACACCTAAAAATGCTTTGAATTCAGGAAGAGCAACATCTATCCATGACCTCCTAATCACGTGAGGGGCGTAACCTTTGGAATGTTGACACTAGCATACCGGTTCGTCTCGCGCACAATTTTCGACAATAACTCGTCGGTCAAGAATAATAATTGGAAAAGATCAAGTTCGTTCAACCTTGCGGTGGTTTATAACCTGAGGTACCTGTGAATAGGCTTTTGAAGTCCAAGTCAGTGTCATGGTCTTTCCTCCATCCATCGGAAGAGGTACCAGCATTGCCATTTAACATAATTTTCTCATTATGGGGATTTTCATCACTCAACTCAGCAACACAATCTCGTTCCGCAATATCTTCCTCACCACTTAATTGAAAATCACTCTCACGCTCGCTGAAATCAACGTCACTTTCACCTAAAAGTCTGACTATTTCTTTCTCACGCTGCTCAAACTACGCCATGTTGCTAAGCAACGTTTGTTTACAAACTCACATGGTCTTCTAAGAATGCGCGCAAAGCCTGATTTCAAAGAGATTATAGCTATACATGGCTTCATATTGTCGTCGAAGGATTGCAGTAGCTTACTGTACCTCTAATTAGTGCACACGTAACCCAAAAAAGGAGTTGTATAGGGAAGAAAATCATGTCGGGCATTGCCCAACATAGGATCTATGTGGGATATTCTCATCGGGCATGGCCCGCCACGCTCTTTCCTAGCATTGCGTTTGTCGGCCAGAAATTTTGCTCCACCATAGTTCAAAGGATAGGTGCCCTTGGTGGATGAGCAACGCCACAATCTCCCAATTTACAAGGTCAAAGTAAACAAGAGTAGATGGTAAGGAGGAGCGTAGTGGAAATGGCTAATTATTTGCGGTGCTGAAATCAAAATATGCCATTAACCATTGAATTATACCTTGAAAGTGCATGAAGACAATAAAGAACACCACCCAATTGGCTCAGTTTCTGCCACATGCTTCTGTTGACAAAACATTAAAGTGCCGTTAAGACTTATGCTGGGTTGCAATAAAACAATAATAATGTCATTGGCTTTATGTCCCACTAACTACTTTTATTGCCATTTATTCCTACCAAGTCTGATACACGCACGTCCACGCCTTGGCCTCTGAGCAACGGGTACATTCTTCAAGGTACACGGCTAAGTCATGTAAGGACAGAAAGAGAGTTCCCGACGCTTAAAATGGGGATGATGCAGATGTTGATTCCCATAGGGAATCTGTAATATTTGTTCCGAATGAGTAAATTTATAATACCAATATAAATGGTCATTCCTGGTGAGACAGAGTGTCTCATAGTGCATTGGCACTGCCGGTGGCTACAATTAGCCTATGCAGTGGCCTCCACGGTATGCACTAGCCATGCGTCTTGGTAGGTGTGCTAGGTACCAACTGATGAGCCCAGCCTAGCACACGGGGGCGAAACGCTGGCAACCAGGAATGAGTTAGCTGGAAAATTTATAATGTCCAATAACGGACCATTTATATTAGTATTAGCTTAAAATGGGGACCAATCAGCTAAGGGAGACAACCCTAACAGAAAACATCGGTCCTCCAGGATTGCTGGGGGTTGGAGCAAGGGTAACCACCTTGCTCTGTAAAACAAACTGTTGCGAAGCCCCAGAATGTGCCTCGGAATGGTGGATTTAATAGACGACGAGCTACATCAGGCCGCAGCACACATCCTCGGAGAGTTGCTGCGTGACATCAACAAGTTTGGCGGAGAGCAACTGGGGAGGCCACGACCCGAAAACGGGCCGTCGCGCCATAGCTAAGGTAACTGCTTCTGCGGTTTTCGAAGACACAGGTGCTGGAATTTAGTCCCACAGGAGTTCTTTTACATGCCAGTAAATCTACCAACACGAGGCTGACGTATTTGAACACCTGCAAACACCTGAGCCACTCGGCCTGGCTGCAATAAAACAAACCTATAAACAAGTTATTTCTTCATTTGTTAGTCAACTTTTAAAGTTAGTGAATTTTTATGTCGCAGGCGAGACGTTTATCATAGATAGTCAATTTGATCTTCATCCATGAAACTCTGAACTTCACTTGCACTACCGCCGTCTGAATCAAAATGAAAGTCTTTCTCTGTGCCATCCAGATGGCTACGCATGCAATCGCCCACTGTAATTTGAAATGCTCCCTTTGGATATCACCACGGTGAAATTAGTATTCAATTCATCGCCAATACCACGGGCTGTTTGTTTCTCAATTTTAGGGCCAATTTGTAACAGATTCTTTATAGTTTCCTTAGAAAATCTAAAACAACCCATTGAAGTTCACATCATCATAATCTTCCATAGAGTTTGATCCATCCCTACAATTGGAGTCTTGGAGGAATTTGTAGAAGGTTTAACTAAAGTCATCACCAGAGGAGAATATAGGAAGACCTAGTAACTTAAGATTCACAGAGAATTAGTAATCAAATTACTGTAGCTAACACAATACACTATTTTACACCCTTGAATCCGATACAAGACATTGTGAATAATCTAATGAGAATTGTACACTCAACATTACGCAAACTGTATATATAAAATGGGACACTAGCGGAATCAGATCTCTGGAGCCTTTATAAGACCATTATCACTGACGCAAGTTTATCCGTCAAATGCTGCAGTTGTTTTACCTCAATATACACCATAAAAATTAAATCAAACCTGTACACTCATATTAATCCCAATAAATCCATAATTTACACCAATAGAAAGCTGAAAGAATGATCTACATGAAGATGACAAATAATTTTAAAAATTATCACTATTTCTAACTATCCAAAAATACAATTATAATTTTTTTTGGAACAAAGTGAATTTCTGATAGATAATTTATTCCTGAAACATGATATTATGAAACACAGAAGTACGTTCTTGCATATTTCCCCACAATTCTTCACTTTTTGTTTCAAATGCTAAGTAAAGCGCAAAATTTTTCTCGAAACGGATTTTGAGATTTTTCACGAGTTTTGAACCTACAGTTTATCTTAGTTTTCTGAGCACAGTTTAGTGTTCTCTTGTGCTCTGATCGAAGTATTTATAACAATCTACACAAATATCAGCAGTTCACACTTATTCCTTCACTGGTTTCCTCAAATATTAACGTAATGCAAATAATCTGCACCGACTTGAACATCATTCAGGTTATCAGAATTTCCCATTACTTCCGAGGCACCTTGTACTTTGCTTTCAATTTTACTACTTTCAGGAATAATTTCCTCATCCTAATTAACACAGTAATCACTGTCACCATCAGCACTGTCACTAAGATATTAGAAAATCAAGTGCTCGATTTCAGAATCATCAACAAAGCGGGCTGCAATCTTGATTCTAAGAACATATGAAAGTACTTTCACTTCTACAGCTAAATAATCTTCTCCAGACCGCTGCTTGTTTTTCAAAGGCTTTCAAAATTGAAGATAAAAGTATCAGTATTCAGCTGGTATCTATATTACTGCCATCTGGTGTCCAGTTAAAATTCTATGGCAGAAGAACAACACCGTCTGTCAGAAAGACGATCGCACTTGACGAAACAGTGCACTGTCTTCCAGCAGCTCTTTCGTGTATGTGGGGCTATGCCCTTTCTCCATTCACCATCCATAAATTGTACCTACAATTAGTGGAAAATAAATAATAATAATAATAATAATAAGTACCATTAGTTTCTAACGAAGGAATATACCTCCTTGCAATCCACCATTAGTCTCGTAAGGTCTCTCTTGAGTTATTCAACACTCGCCTCTTTATTTTTGTTAATTTTCGATGAAAAAGAAGGCAAATAAAATACACAAATACACAAGATAATCATCACCACTGTCTTTAATATGTGTATACAAATGTACAATGTAACTAACAAGTCCTATACAGTGCACACAAGCTCAACAAAATAGAACAACAAAAACTCTACAAACATTGTCCCATTCGCACAGATGGACACGTCCAATCATATCAGTAGGGGACACGCAGTTTGAGCACTCTTACTGCTATGCAGCTCTGACTGAACTTTCACCTTGTAAGTCAACAGAAACTTTCCATTGTTTATGTACATATACAAAATGTTTACAAGAGAAAATGATAAGAAAAGAACAACTATTTGAAATCATAAAGATCCTATAACTATCACATGTATGTTCTTTTCTTTTACAAGAAAATTTGTCTTAAGATAGGAAGCAGAAACCACTATCAAATGTAGTGCAATATTCTTTACACATAATGACAAAATGATTTTATATACAATTTAATACAGCATGAAGAGCTTTGCCATTAGCAATAGAGCCACAGGAAAATTAAGAAATAATAGGGAAGAAGAAAAAATTGGGGTTTCTGAACAACCCTTATCAATAGAGATTAGATTTGATTAATCCAAAATAGCCAAATGTGCATCTGATATTCAGTCAATTACTACAATATTGTTATATATTACATTATTTCAAAATACAAAAATCCACTTATTTTTTTATGATGCACGTCAAATTAAGAAAGTTTATCTCACAGAAAGGTGGGTTAATTGATCAATTTAAAGGGTTTTTAATATCGTACATCATTAGCCCCAACAACAAAACTATGTCATTCTAATTTGCAAGAACAACTTGCAGAAAATGCTGCAAGGACAAATTAACTAGGAAAATGGTTTTCATTATTATGAAAAAGTATGGTAACACGCTCCCTCAAAATCATGAATCTTTAAGTACGATGACTAACAATAACGATGTATACTGGGGTTAACAGAGAACAAGATGACCCTACATACAGCAGACCCAGTCCAGCTGTGGTGACGACCAAGCCAAGAATCCAGAGCTCTGTGAGAACTGTTGAATGCTTTATTAGTCCAAACTGAAACCACATTTGTATGTTGAAAAAGTTACGACTAATAATTAGCCCAAGTATTCTATTCCATGAGTTTATTTACGATTCATATGTGCGTATCGAATCAGCTCCAGCTGTCAGGAGATTTCAAGAAAAATTCTCTTGGAATGGAGAAAGTTTAAAGATTCATAAATCAGTTAAATTTTGGAAAACGGGGAATATTCAAGATAAGAAGCGAAGATGATGATGCACAGTGCTCACACAGATAGTTCTCGATCTTGGGCAGTGTCTAGAATTCGAGAAAAAGATCTTTGGTTCTTTCTCAGCAATCTGGAATTTTTCACGGCTCTTTATAAACGGCTAGAAAGTTTCTTAAACTAAAATAATAGAACCAATCAAGGGTGCAGACGAGGCAAACGCTGTTAATCTCTGGGGTTCATTAAAAGATAAAGTATATAGCAAAAAATCCATACAACTAAAAGGAACTGAAGACCATCACTCCCATGGTGACCACGTCCCATTTCTCTTCTCCCACTTGACCTTTCGGTTTTCCATTTTGTCCCATTTTCCAAACATTTTTACAAATGAAAAAAATCTATTATTTTACATTATCATAGCAAATGGTAATGTCATTGAGAAGAGTGAAGAAATGAGTTCATCTTAAGCTTTACCCGTTCTCTTTATTTCGGTGACATTTTTTCCCTAAATATGTTAATCACTTTTTGAATTAAAACTTACAAAGGTACAGTATATTACTTCAGATTATTTTCTGATTTAATGGACTTTCTGGCTGTTGATAAAAGGTAATATTGACTTTTAACTTAATTTATAGTGTTGATGACGGATGCAGGCCTACAGACCAGAGGCACCATCTTCTACAAGTCTGTGCAGATCTTGACATATGAAGATGACTTAAAACATTGTAGCACAAACAATACCACCATGCTACACAGCCTTGAAACAAGCAAGCAGGAAGATGGCCCTAATGATCAATGAAGACAAAACAAAATATATGGCCTGTGGGAAAGCCTATCAACCTAATATGTCGACGACTTTCAGTGTGGATGGATATATACTTGAAAGAGTACATAGTTTCAAGAATCTTGGTTCCACAGTAACTTGATTTAATGATGTCTCAACTGAAATTAAGATCAGGCTGATCTCGGCAACTTATTCCGGTCAAGACTCCTCAGCCGCCCAAGAAAACTTACTATTTATAAAACTCTTGTCAGACCAGTACTCACGCCTCAGAAACATGGCCCCTGACGAAAACCGACGCAAGGCTGCTTGATAGATTCTAGAGGAAAGTTCTGAGGAGAATTATTGGCCCCAATGTATGATAAAGAACAATGGAGAAAAAGGTACAATGCAGAATTGTACACTATTTACACTGATGCTCCAGTAACAAAAATCATATGATCAGGAAGGATACGATGGGCAGGTCTTGTGGCAAGAATGGAGGAGTTCGAGGTGTCAAAGAATATTCTTTTTGGAAACCCAAGAGGACAAAGAGGACGACGTAGGCCTTGAATAAGATGGTTGGATGGGGTGGGAGATGATCTACGGGAGCTGGGATGCAGAAATTGGAGGAGGTTAGCATGTGACCATAAGGGATGGAAGAAGCTCGTTAGAAAGGCCAAGGTTCACCCTGGACTGTAGCGCCACAGAAGAAGATGATGAATGTAACATCTTAGTTGATTAATTTATTGTTTAATACAAATTAAGAATTATATGAAGACTCCGAAGGAAGTTACTAATGTGTCGATACAACTTGTAATTCACAACCAAATGTAACCTTTAGTAGTTTGCAGTTGAATTTCCAATACTGAAAAATCAAAATAAATTACTGAAGTTGTTCTCATCATATCAGTTTTAAAAGAAAAAAGTAATTTTGAGAACAAATGTCTCAATCTGGACCTTTAGAAATATGGTCACCCTGGTCACTCGAAGATACAAATTCAATTTCCCCAAGGGAATTAAGAAGAGTGATGGATGTGTTTGGTAAAATGAAGAAAAGCAGTTCCAACATCATCCTGCATGACATAGGCATGTACACGTTTTTCGAAGTAATTATTATTAGCTAATGACTAGTACCGAAATAGTAATTTGGTAAAGCATGGATTTGTATTGCCGTCCAGCCACAAGAACAAGCTGCACAGCCAAATCAAACTCCATCTGTTCACCGGGTTATTGTTGATCTTCCAATGTGATGTCACCACATGGAAATCTATCGGATAATTGAGGTCTTAATACTGAGAATAACAGTAAACTGTTATGACTATTTTCAGTAATTAGCTACTGAATGTACCACCAGATTTCTATCACATTTCAATGAGATATGTAGATTTCATTCGCTCTTCATAGGTCTTCATCTACTTTGACAGAGGATCGAATCTTTGATCCAGGAAATATAGGACTGACTTTCTACTATAGTACATACAAGGCACTGCCAGAATAAAGGGCAAACTCTATATGAGACCAACATTTTATAATTTAATTCCTTTTAAATTACAAGCCTTAAAGAACAGTAAAAAGAACTTTCTTCTTGATGATAAACTCTTAAGTGGACAGAGTAAGGATTTTGAGTGATGTGCTTGCAAGTGTTAAGGGCAAACTTAACAGTTCTCCTCATTTATGTTAAGCGTCTGCTTTTTCGAGTTAGTATTCCCACTTCCCCTTCAGCTGTTCAAGCCAATGCGTGCCAATAAATATAATTTGGAATTTAAAACACCAGTTAAATACTCTAAAAAAAAGGTAAGGCAAAACATTAAAACCTCAAAAAATTCTGACCTACAATAATGAAAATAATCTGTTCAATTGCAAGAGTTCCTGGAAAACTGAAGGTCATACAGGAGGTATATGTTTTTTGTAAACATCGACACTCAAACAAAAGAACAAGAGAATGACAACAGAGGTGACTTTTGAAACAGAATAGGATTTAATAAATAATGTTATTGGCTTTACGTCCCACTAACTACTTTTTCCGGTTTTCGGAGATGCTGAGGTGCCAGAATTTAGTCCCACAGGAGTTCTTTCACATGCCAGTAAATCTACCGACATGAGGCTGACGTATTTGAGCACCTTAAAATACCACCGGACTAAGTCAGGATCAGAAGGCCAGTGCCTCAACTGTCCGAACCAGTCAGCCCGGCGAATCCATGCTTTTGGCATGCAATCTAGTGATGAGAAACTGCATACCACCTCCTCTCCCTATCTTGCCGACTGACATTTGATGGTGAAAAAAGACTCAAATCAGCTAACCAAAGTGTCAGACCATATAGACTTCACACCTTAAACGATCGTGGCTATGAGGTGGGCTTTACAAGGATGAATGTACAGAATGTGACTGGAATGAATGCCCAGTTTTGGCAGATGAAAGAAATGTGGTAAAAGCAGATGAGGGACATTGGCTTGAGCCCGAAAAATGTCTAGGACCGTGCAAAATGGCGTTTAAGGACTCCAAAGAACAGACCATGCACTTGCGGAACAATGCTAAATACAAGAAAAATTTAGTTACGGCGCTGTGTAGTTTGGAGTGTAGACGCTGCATAGAAGAGTGGGGTATTAATTCGTATCAAAAAAACAAAAAATATTAACCTTAATTGGGGTACAGCCCCAGCATTTTCCTGGTGTGAAAATGGGAAACCACGGGAAAACCAGGTCTCCCAACGGTGGGGTTCGAACCCTAGCTCATAGCTGTGGAATCCTAACCGCAAGGCCAACTCGCTTGGTATTAAGACCAAACAAAATAATATTGGCAAAAGGAATGAGATGAAGATGCCAGCATTGCGAACTTGAGCCTGCAGTGCTGCTCTCTAGTAAGAAAACCTGACAAAAGACAGGTGAGCACTGCATGAATGGTTGGTTCGTACTCACAGACAATTGGAAGTAGAAAGCTGCATGTTCAGTCAAATGATTATCACATGTGTGTCAATTGTCTTAGAAATCTAATCAGAACGGATCTGAATGATGTAATATTGGCAACTGCTAAAAATCGTGCAAATTAAAATGTAAATGAATAAATAAAACTATTTGAAAAAGTCAAATTTTCTAATTTTTATTTTTTAATGTTTCACATAAAAACTCTGGTGGCAGTACCTAGTACAGGCCACCAGCTCTTTTCTTGTTGTTAAAAAAAAAAAAAAAAGATTATTATACTCAAAATATACATCTGTTGAGTTTGCCCTTTGAACTTGCAGTTGATTACGTTTAGAGACAACAGAATAACATTTAATTCCGGATGTTTGTTTGCTGTACACAAGTATAAATAAAACACTGGCAAAGAAGTAGTTCAAATGAATATTACTTTAAACCTGGCAGGGCAGTTATGATCAGTAGAAATCTCGTCCCTGCTTATAAATGAGTTGACAAAAATGGAGCAAAAGTACCACCCAATACCTCATTCAAAACATACTACTTTCATTCCGGGATGTGACTATTTGATGCTCCATCGACCACGTGCCCCAGTGCCGAGTGCAACCAATTTCCATTCGACGGACCACTAAACAAGAGAGGAAACCATAAGCTCTACAAGAGCAATATACAGTAAGGCCTGCTTGCAACAAACCAAGAATAAACATGGTGTGAGATCACATTTTAATTTTTTCTCCTAATGCCAAATAGGATATTTAGCAGTACTACACTATTACTTTTAAAAGGACCTTACCACTGTTACCATACTAGTATTTTTAAATTTAAGCTTAAAAGACTGGAGTATAACAGCATTATCATATAAAACTGACCATTTTTTTATCGGACTAGTCCAAAACACGTTTTATTGTATCATGAGAGTGAAGATTTATTGTTTTCATTTTTCGTGCATAACAAGTTTGAAAAATGTTTTGTTTTATTTTTATTATTATTATTAGTTTTTTCCTCTGATTTTAATTTACATACAATAACACTCCTGATTTAATGTAGGAGCATTTTTTCCTCCACAAACAATAATAATAATAATACTTATATTTTATCAGTCCCATTTAATAACTTCAATAAAATATTACACAATATCAGGTGCTCCGTCTACAAATGATGGATGGTCAAAAGACAGAGAACACTTGAAAGAAACGATATACTGACCCCTTTTTTTCATGCATTTTTTTACCATTTATTTCTTTTTCCTGTAATGACTATAAAACTCTCATTGCGTTGCTAGACCCGCTGGCAGCAAGGGTGAGCAGCAACGCTAGAAAACAGAATGATCAAAATCTCTGAATAAAAGTAATAGTAATGTCTATTGTTTACGAAGACGAGGCTAGCTGTAATAATATTAATAGAGGGTTGGTTGGTTGGTTGTCTTGTGTGAGGGGTAAATTCGTTCAACGGAGGTCTGGGTTATCATTGACTTGTTTCTTGATACGCAGGAGGATGGTGGTGTACCACTGATCTAGCCGGGAGATCGAGTCATAGTCCTTCACAGCTTCGGTGAAGCCGTCTACGTTCTGTTCTTCCATATGATCGATGAGAACCTGGGAACAAGACATATCAATAGATTTTTCTCCAAGGTTTTGTAACACTTTAGAGTCACCAGGATCCCCCAGAAACTATTTCATTTATCCATAAAAATGTAGATTACTTTTCAGCTTTTTTATGCTTCAGTTGGAAACGTACAGTAAAACCTCGTTAAGACATTTCTGCAGGGAACACGGAAAAATTGTGTTAAGCAAAAACATAGTATTGAATACATTAATAAAAACTATCCAATAGGGATATGGAAACACTAGATAGATTTTTTCTGACATGACGGCATTTAACGTTGTGTATCCACGGGTACAATGAAAACTATATCTGCTATTTCTAAAGATGAGAGGAGAATATTAAAAGGTGTGAAAAACACAACAGAACAAATATCAAGGGTTATAAACTTAATATGAAAACCTTTTCTGCTCGGGATTATAGAACAATAACAGTGCACTGAAAGGTGTGAAAAATACCCGACAAAAAAATATGAAAACATCTGCACGGATCCAATAAAATATCAAAGTATTATTGCACACCTCACTCGTTCTAAAAACAAATGTTAGTAGAAGCCTTTTATTTTGGAGTAGTGGGTTATTAAACATTATTTTCTGGTCACACTCTTTTAGACAATGAATTGGAAGTTACACTCGACCATGTGCGACTGCAACTTTGCCCGCCATTTTGAAACTGACAAAACCTCGATTCAACCAACTCGAATGATCGAGTCAAAACTCGAAGGTGCGAGTTTCAACATTTGCGCTACCTCTGTACGCTTAAAGTTGCGGGTGCCAGTCCACTTTCTGATAGATCAAATTTTGTCCTCATTAGTAAGGAATTTCACTATGTTCTCCGAATCCACGACTAGGCTGTCACAAGACAAATATGCACCATGCTAGTCAACTTCACACGATTATGTTCCTAATCCAGACGTACGCTACCACATGACAAATATTCGCTACCTTCACTGTACCACTCAACACAAAATCAATTTCTAATTTCTGAATGGAATGTGAAATACAAGCACAAACAGGCTCACTGTGTTATTCATCAATCTTCCTGCTAGGGGTATAGCAAGGGAAAGGGAAGAGGGGGGAGGTACTGGGAGTTAGACCCTTCCCCAATGGAATTTTTACAAAAAGAAAATGAACAGAAACTAACAATAAACTAAATAAACATTCAGAGACATAATTGTACAACCAACAGATCTGTAATTCACTTATATCAGTGCCCTTGTAATAACAAGTCATGCATGCATCTTCATTGTGTTCTACAACCATTTTGTAACTATAAAAAAAACCATCGGACGATCCTGGCTACGCCACTGCTCGCTGCTAACCGGCAAGCAAAACTGAACGTTCCTGAGGTTAACGGCTTGCTCCCCGAAGGTGCAACTTATCCTATGAAGTTGAGGAATTCAAGGCCTTTTTCTGTTTTCACGCAGCTATAGCGAGGGCTTTTTCTTACCCGAGTTGGAAATCACGCTCCTTTCACAAGGGATGACAAATAATAGTTTCAGGGCTAGAAAAAATGTGATCGTACTACGCAGAAATAGTGAAAATTCGTGACTCGTCAAGCAAGGTATTTTTACATAGACTTAATGCAATGAGAATCGGGAATTCGAATTTACAACATGCTAAGCGGGAAAACGTGTTAATCAGGAACACACTGTATTATAGTTCAGTTATTATGAGTTTCGACTTGACGTTTGAGCGCTGAATTTTAGCGGAGCGTAAGTGAATTAATCAACAGCCAATCATAGGCAGCTGATCGCTCCAACAGAGCGCGTTAGACTTAAGTTCCGGTTAGCAGTGTTGTCAATCTGTTGTTTACTGTAACCACGTGCTATCAGTTGTGTGTTGTATTGTGCTTAGGTCTGTGTGTGTCTTTGTGCTAGGTTGTTTGTCCATATTTCATAGTGTAGAGTTCATAAATTTATTGTTTAATATGTTTTAATAGTATAGCGCGTTATATTGTAGTGAATAGTGTGTAACAAGGTACAATAGTGATCCTAGTTTATATAGTAGCTTAGTTTAATATTTAGTTTGGTAGTTATATAGTAGGTTAATTTTAGGCCCATGTGTGAATTTGATATTCTGTCATGACGACGCGTACGTCTAAGGATGAAGGTCCCAAGAGCAGAAAGCCCTTCGAATGCGGTACTCCACTAAGGAGCCAGGCCTGGGAAATTGTTTGCAATGTTAGGGAGTATTTCGAGAAGGAGAAAGATGACGGCGCGGCTCTCTTGCCTGTGATACAAAATCTTGTAATTTTGAATAGGTGGTATTTAACAAAATTATAAAAATTTGTATCACAAGTAGATCTTCAATACGGACAAAAAATGAAATTTATAACCTGCAATCTCTTGCCTGTTGCGAAAGCAGTTCAGAAAACAGATGATGTAACCAAAATTAACAGCACAGTTATAAGCATAGGGAAGGAGAAGTACTCTGCCGAGGACCAGACAGCGGAGCCATCCAAAACTTGGAAACTCAAGGGAAGAAGAGGAATAAGCCTAAATCAGTAACGGAATTACTCTTTTCAACAAGATGGAATTTGTCGGCATATTTACGCCTATTACTGTAGGAAAGAGGATGAGAATTTGCAATTGAAGAAGTAGGCATGGAAATACGTTTAATGAAAAGTGAGGTAATGAAAATCAGTAGAGAAAACAGAAAAATTAAGGATGTTAGGTGTAATGGAAAAATTCTTAAAGTACATGCTTTTAAATACCTAGGAAGTAAGCTAACTTGGAAAGGAAACATCAAGGAAGCATAAAGAAATAATGGACAAAGTGTATTATGCATCCATACTGACTCGTGCAGCTGAGATCTGGACAATAACAAGTAGAAAGGAGAATAAAATTCAGGCCAGTGAAACGAAATACGTAAGAAGTACGATAGGAAAGACAGACTGAGAAATGAAGATGTGAGAAAGGTGGTCAGAATGGAAAACCTAAATGAAAATACCAAATCAGGTGATGGAGATGAAGTTTGAGGGAAAGAGAGAGAGAGGGGCGGGGGGAGAGACCTAAAAGAAGGTGGATCAATTCAATGAAGAGGGGTGCAAGAAGAAACCTGGACTGAAAAAACGATGGAAGAGGAATGGTGGACGGAAAGAGGAAGGTGGAGAAGTGCCACAAATGCCCCGACATAGCAGGAGCTGCATAAGGGGCACGGAGAAGGATTATTATTTATTTATTTATTTATTTATTTATTTATTTACACTCGCATCACTTTTAATCTCATTTAGACCAAAATGTCACATTTTAAAGGGCATATATATACAGTATATATATATGCATCACAAGAAACACTTTAGTCAAAAGAGCTATCTATCAAAATCAAATTCTTCAGCATTGCTTGGGCAAGACATCTGCACACAATTAAAAATTCTATCTGTACCTAAACACACAGTCAGTCTGAGAATCACCAAGTTTTCACCACATGCCACTTTAACCCTAGAAAATTAAACAAATGAAGCATAAAACAGAAGAATGAAAAGAAACGGCAGCATCGGAAACTTCCCAATACCGAGATTCCATCAACCTCGACTCCTAATGGCTGCGTTCACAAAATACGACTCCGAGCAGAGTAGAGTATTGCGGAGTAACTAGCAAGGTTAACTCTGAGAGTAACAGAACATGGCTAATCATGCCTTTGCTGGCAGGACCTAGTGTTTACAGTGCACTATGTCTTCTGGTATAGGCTAGAGAAATTTTGTTACTTTCATAGATCTGTCTCTGTGTTATCCTTGGCTTTGACAATATGAAAGTGACTGATGTATGAGCGATTCTAGTAATGCCATTCTTTATGCAGCCAGTCACTGCTATGAACGGTGTGAAAATGTTGCTCATAGGGTCAGCTGGTGCATGCATTTCAGTGGGCTTGGCAGACTGATACGTAATCGCAACTCCTGACTCAGTGAGAAAAGCAACGGCAAACCACCTCATTACTCATGTACCTAGTACGCCTCTTCAGTGATGCCTAGGCCATCTATGATAGCTTATGGCAGAGCTGTTGAGGATCCAACCAGCCTTAGGGCTGAGAACTGAACATACATTTGTTTTAACCTATTAATTTGTGAAGAATTTAATGACTAATTTTTAGGTGAGATTCTTCATAGCACTGTGCTATACGAGTTGTTACTAATTTCCTCACCGAGTTGTGCCTTAAAACGGTATCCGTTATTCTTTATCTCGTAGGAACAATCATATGACGATGATGAGTACCAATATATCGGCTCTGCACTAGTGCGTGATAAGCCATTTAGAATAACGGTATATATGTAGATTATGTTGTCAACAACTACGACGAAACTGAATTTAAACGTTTCCAATTGCCGGGATCAACATTCAAACATCTGCTGGGAGTCATTGGCCCTAAACTTTCTAAATCTAAAATCGGGGAACGAGGAAGGACATTGCAAGAACCACGAAAGCAACTTTTGGCTGTAATTTGGCTCTTAGGAACGCCTGATTCATACAGATCTGTTTCGTGAGAGTTATAAATGCATTGTGTGGTATTTCTGATAATATAATTAAATGGTCTCGTTCAGAAGGTCGTCTAAAATAAACAAAGTTACATATTATATATTTACCAAATAAATCTTAGAAATATGAGGTTAATAAATCAGCTAGAGCCTCCGTGGCTCAGGCGATAGCACGCCGGCCTCTCACCGCTGGGTTCCGTGGTTCAAATCCCGGTCACTTCATGCGAGATTTGTGCTGGACAAAGCAGAGGCGGGGCAGGGTTTTCTCCGGGTACTCCGGTTTTTCCCGTCATATTTCATTCCACCAATTGCAATATCATTTCATTTCATTAATCGTTCATTAATCATTGCCCCAGAGGAGGGGCAGCCGGCACAATTCCCATTCTCGCCGCTAGAAGGGGGCTTCATTCGTTCCATTCCTGACCTGGTCAAATGACTGGAAACAGGCTGTGGATTTTCAATAAATCAGCTGCAATAAACCAGCTGATCATTCATAACATTGGTACTTTTATAAAAATATAATAATAATTTCGTGTGGCTATTTCTAGCCGAGTGCAGCCCTGGTAAGGCAGACCCTCCAACGAGGGTGGGCGGCATCTGCCATGTGTAGGTAACTGCGTGTTATTTGGTGGAGGATAGTGTTGTGTGGTGTGTGAGTTGCAGGGATGTTGAGGACAGAACAAACACCCAGCCCCCGGGCTATTGGAATTAACCAATGAAGGTTAAATTGCCCAACGTAATCATGGTATTTCCGCCGATTATCAAACTGGTAACAAAGTACTTTTCCTGTTTTGACACAAATACCTCCTTCATTCAATACATAACGTCCTTGGTGGTCGACAACTAGAAAATAATTTGAATTCCTCGCCATGTCAATTTAATCTCGTACTTGTATTTTAATATTTTTCACCGCTACCAACGAATGCATTACTGCACATGTCAAGTTAAATCTACCTACCTATTTATGTGAAGTAAAAAGAGTATACTCTGAGGTAACTCGAATGCATTTTTTGAACACATTGTAGAGTTAACTCTTTGCTTTTGTGAATGGATAGAGTGAACTCGGAGTTGGAGAGTAGTATTTTGTGAACGCAACCAATTAGTTCCAGAAAATCCAACAGATGTTACAGATCGCACTCTTCTTGTAAACAAGAATTAACTTGTATCCCACCAACAAGGTTCAACGAGCAAAACACAAGTGTCCTTGGGTCCTCTCAGCAATGTGAGGGGGCAGGTACAGCTTTATGACTTTTTTTTAAAATTTCAATTAATTTTTTCATTATGGAATGAGATTTCCTTTATGTTGGTGAAAGAATTACTCAGATAATATCTCTCATAATTGCTGAAATATGCTTTTTAATGTCTGACTTTTAAAGTCACTTCATGCCTTTGACATGTTTGTCTCTAGTTTTCTGATGTTCCACTTAAGTATTTAGTTTCCTTGATAAATAAGAATATTTTTGAGATATCTCTGTAAAATTTTCCAAGTTCTTGTTTGGTGTCCTAACACAGTGATGCATTCTTCAGTCATGATTTATTAAGGTTAAAAGTGTTTTAATAAATGCTAAAATAAAGATATCCAATGATTTAAAAACATATAAAATATATTTTCCAAGATATTTCAATGACTTTAGTATAGACTGTAAAGCATTTGAAATAACAACCACTTAAATAACTATAGGTTTATGAATTTTTTTTTTGCTATTGGCTTTACATCGCTCTGACACAGATAGGTCTTATGGCGACTATGGGATAGGAAAGGCCTAGGAGTTGGAAGGAAGCAGCCATGGCCTTAATTAAGGTACAGCCCCAGCATTTGTCTGGTGTGAAAATGGGAAACCACAGAAAACCATCTTCAGGGCTGCCGACAGTGGAGTTCAAAACAACTATCTCCACGATGCAAGCTTACAGCCGCGCGCCTCTAACCGCACGGCCAACTTTATGAAAATTAAAAGGGAAATATGCCTAATGACTGCATAAAAATACATAACATTACATTATTTTTTTTACTAGGAGTGATATTTTAAGAATAATAATAATGCACTCTAAAACAAAAGTATGCCTTTTGCAAACATATAAATTCCATTTCAACCAGACATCGAAGATACTGTCAAATATGACCCACTTCTTTACACTCCCACACCCTTTTGCACATCATATAACGAGACTTGGGTCTGTCTCGCTATCTTACCTTGAGCAATTTGAACTCTCTCGAGTCTTGGAAGGCAGGGTAGAGCTCCTGGTAACGTTCTAGAGCATGCTGGGCGTTGAGAACGTCCACACACAGGTGACAGAGAGCTGCTCTGAAGAAGTATTCCTTAGCACTATACTTGAGAAGAGAGCTCTCTAAAGATGATGAGGCCACCTGCAACAAAATAATAATTTCATTCAGCTTGGTGGATGTCTCTCTGTTCTCAGTCACGCTAAGTAATTCCGGGATCTTGGGAAATACCTAACTCACAACCAGCTGAGTGCAATAAAAAGGACAGTGGTGCACTGTGATGTGCTCTTTCTGGTATTGTTGGAAAAATATGAATTAATTTAATGCACATTGAAAATAGGTCTCTGACGATCACCCTTCACTGAGCCATCTTCTATCGTAATTCACATACTCTCTCTCTCTCTCTTTGTGGTATTGCAGGCGCAAACTCTGACACACACTTACGCACATGCAGCCCTGGTTTACAGCCAGATACCTTACCTAATGCCAACCTTCTGTGGAGCGATGTATGAGGGTTGATCAACAAAGACAGACTGATTTTTTTTTTTCCCCTCCACAGATGTTTATTACTCCATTTCAATGTTTACATGATCTTTTTCAAAGTAGTCCCCTCCTACTTCAATGCACTTTTTATAGCATCTCTGCCAGCCCTTGAACACATGCTGCAGACCATTCTTTGTCAGGTCCTTGAGAATCGCCTCGCTTTTCTTGAGCACTGCTTCAGAGTTCTCAAAACAATGCCCCTAAGCTTTGCCTTTAGTGATGGCAATAAAAAATTCACAGGGTGCAAGATCAGGTCTATAAGGTGAATGCGGTTCACAGGTAATTTTGTTCCCCCTGTGGGTGGGGGCGGTAGAATAACACCCACGTTATCCCCTGCCTGTCGTAAGAGGTGACTAAAAGGAGCCTCAGGGGCTCTGAACTTTGGAGTGTGGGTTGGCGACCACGGGGCCTTCAGATGAGTCCTGGCATTGCTTCCACTTGTGTCAGGCTCCTCACTTTCATCTATCCTATCCGACCTCTCTTGGTCAACTCTTGTTCTTTTCCCACCCCGACGCTATTAGGTTTGCGAGGGCTAGGGAGTCTTTCATTTTCACGCCCTTCGTGGCCCTTGTCTTCCTTTGGCCGATATCTTCATTTTTCAAAGTGTCGGATCCCTTCCATAATAATCACCACCACCACCCCAGGGGCTCTGAACTTTGGAGCTGGGTTGGCGAGCATGGGGCCCTTAGCTGAGTCCTGGCATTGCTTCCACTTACTTGTGCCAGGATCCTCACATTCATCTATCCTATCCGACCTCTCTTGGTCAACTCTTATTCATTTCCGACCCCGACGCTATTAGGTTTGCGAGGGTTAGGGAGTCTTTAATTTTCACGCCTTTCGTGGCCCTTGTCTTCCTTTGGCTGATATCTTCATTTTTTAAAGTGTCGGACCCCTTCGATTTTTTCTCCCTGGTTAGTGTTATATAGAGGATGGTTGCCTAGTTGTACTTCCTCTTAAAACAATAATCACCACCACCACCAGGTAATTTTGAATAGAGCCAGAAACTGCACGACTTGATTTGCGACGTTAGGCCGTGCATTGTTGTGATGAAGTCGCCACCCAGTCCGAGAAAGCTCTGGTCGTTTCTTCAGCTTCAGCTTTTCGTTTCAGTGGCTGTATGATTTAAACGAAAACAGAATTTGATTGTGCAGTACTGCTCCTCTCACGTCACCTCCATTGTCTGGTGTGCGAAATGCACATAGCATCTACACAATAGAGCATTACTACCAACCTACCAATACGAGAGTGCTGCCGCCTACGGACATTACACATAAAACCCGCTCTGTTCAAATATTTGTTACAGATAGCAAACTATCACGGAAGCTACAGGATAAAATCAGTCTCATCGGCCTACGTATTTACCAACACACATTTTTGTGGTGGTATGGTTAAAATGTTCAATCAGGATGAGAATCGAACCCGAGATCCTCTGAAATGAAGATAGTGACACTGACCATTCAGCCAAGGAGCCAGACATCACCCCTCACCAAGTGTGTACCTTAATTCAGTGTGGCCCACATACTGATGAGCATCTGGGTCTGCCTGACCTGCCTGTGTGTTGGAAACACTCAACCTCACTTTATGTAGGCTATAGAAAGCGAGGGGAACATGAAAAACATTATAAACGTGATAAACACGATGACAGGTTCATGTCAGAAGAGAGCCACAGAAGGAAAACTGAAAACAGAAAAGGACAGGGATATGATTGCCTCATGCGATGCAATGGTATCTTTCCACCTCACTTGGGATCTTCATCTTCGTCATTTACCAGGAGAGTAAATTTTCAGAACATTCTTCTAAACGTAGTTTTCATCTTTCCTCACAAAACGGTAAACCGCTCTTTGTCGAACTTTTCTCCAATCTTGTCACTCTGTTCGCGATGATGACAATGTCCACCGTATTAAATCCCTTTGCAAAATCCAGATATCCTCACCAATTATATTCCTTCATCCTGCACCAGGTCTTCCCAATACTCTCCCTACTGTAGAATTTCTCCAACCAACATTGCCATTATGATCACAACTGATTAAAACATCATCTGGTGCAGGCTGTGTTCACATATTAAGCATGCTGACACCTGCGAAGGTCCTCGTCAGGACAAAATGACACGGGTGGTGGCCACTCCTAGTGTTCCTAGGAACACAGATCCGGTACAGATGCAAGATTGTGCTGGTGCCCCTAATTAGCCTTCTACAGGCATAAAAGTATAAACGAGAGCCATCTTTGAGTAGTTGAAACAAATATTCTTGGTAAGTCAACGCTGTCTAATATCCTGGAAGAATATCAAAGCTTGTCAAAAAACATTTTCCTCTTGAGATATTCTCCTTAGATTTTATCCATGACAGTCCAGGAATTTCCTTCTTTCGAACTACCTTCCTGAGGAGGAAGCATAATAAGCACTGATTACATTGTCAGTCTATTTCATTCTATTATTCTGATGCCCACCAGTCCGTCAGATGTTCTGTTAACTTCCAACGATGTAGTTCTTTAAGTCTTCCTCTGACGTCTTAACTGAGTGTAATGAGTCAACTCGTCTACCAGCAGTTGTTTATTCAGGTTAAGATGAGCTGACTCATCTGAAGTCACTATTATAAACCTGGATTTCCCACCTAATCAATACCTGATTTATTATTTTATGTATTTCATACATTTAGCAGTACAATAGAAGGAAGATATCAGTCTAATCAATGGCTAAAAATATATAGATGACTCACAGAGCAATAAAAACAGAACATTACAGGCTTTTCGTCCAAATTACATGTTCCCAAAACCAATAAACTTAACAATTTTAAGTAGAATACAAACACTGATGTGTGGCCTCTCTCACGTGAGACGCCACCCCTATATACCTATCATATGACCCCTCACATGGTCGGAAATCTAGACGACATGCGAGACGTTACCTACCTTAACAAACTAGCACTACTGTGTGCCCTCTTACATGGGCGGAAAACCAGACCACAAGTAAGCCCGCCCCTACATCTAACTTAACTCTATAATCGAACTTGTGACTCCTCACACGGGCAGAAAACCAGTCCACATGTAAGGGCCACCCCTACAACTACTACCTGGTTGTGTTATCCCCCACCCCTGGTGAGAAAATGAGCCACCCTCCCAGGGATCACACACCCTGCCCTTTCTCATGAGGCCCAAAAGGAAGACCCCACCTGCCCTAGCAACTGTTAAATAGCTAATTTCTCATCATTCCACATTTGGAGAGGGGCACATATAAGCTGAAATCCTGCTCCCCATGTGCCCACCCTCCCTTTTTTCTATCTTGACATTTTCCCTGCTGCATTTGCTGACACACTACCCCAATCATTTGGGATAGGCCCGCCCTATCCCATCCTCCCTTGGTTATATACTGCTCCCTAACTTCCCGTTTCTCCCCCACTCTCTAATCCTACTTAACTACCGTACTTACGCGAATAATCCCCACACCCTAATTTTAGGAAGGACCATTTTGAAAAAATGAAATGAACTAAAATTCCTTCCATTGAAAGAGTAAACAAACATTTCATATCACTCCGAGTTCCACGTGTTATTTACGCAAATATGAACATGATGGATAGAGTTACTTTGCTTGAACATATCTGTGATTGTAAAAATGTATTATCACTGCCATAAAATATACTTGCCATGAAAATTAGCAAGTAGGCCTTCTTACATGACATATTTCATTCATCATTACAGAGAAAACCAGTATCATTTTTGACAAAGTCATTCCTGCAATAAAAAATGACTATCTCAAATTAGTAAAAACACGTCATAACAAACCGATGAATCACAAACCTAACCCCGCCCCTACCTTCACAATAGCCACTCCTCCATCCCTCCACACAGCCCACATGAGCCCCAGACGTACTCACAGCAGAACACAACAAATCTCCAAACATATCGGTACACAACCTCCACAGCAACAACAGTAAGTACTTTTTTCATTTCACACATACATCCAGGCATTCCTTCATACATACGCTATACTCATATTAGCTTTTCTTTACAGATAACAACCATATAACGTGCATAGACGAGAGAAGTGTCACCACCAACTGCTCTAAAATTAAACCCTATCTTGCTGTATATATAAATCTTACCTGACTACATCAACAGTTGAATTGCACAGTACTCAATTTTCAAATTTTACTGACAAGAGTTCTTATAACATACCAATACAAAGTATATCAGCCATAGAACATTCTCAATATTCAACTTAATCAACACAAGAACTACAAGAGGATTGAAGAATGAATGCAACGCAACATGAACTCAAATTTTAATAGACATTTTTAAAATATACCATGTTTTAATGTGTTTAATGTGCTATATTTTTTAGTGTCTTATGATGTGGCATATATATTTTAATGTGTTTATGTACTCATATCCATGCTCAATCAATAGGTTTTAGTTTATTCTAACCATCACCACTTTTAATCAGAGATATTTTAACGCAACATACTGCAATATATTTTACTTTCATTTTTTATCAGACATCCGGATGCTCTTACGTAACATCTTTGTAATTTTGTCCTATGACTGTAAATTTGTGTGCTAGCCAAGATAGGTCGAAACCGGTACTAGTGCAATAATTCATTCACAATAAATGTATTGATCGGTGGAACATTTTTCTTGTCTATTACATCCTAATAAGGCCACCGTCACTGTTATCTCCAACCTGGCTGAGTCAGCTGGCACACTGATACATACATACATACTATAAACACTTCCTACCTGACCTATTCTCCTACGTCAGCTGACTAAGCCATGACTGACCTAATGCTGCTGCTATCGTGATCACATTCTTCCTATTTCACAACTTACAATCAAACACATACCTTCTTACAATGCACTATATTACCAAATCTCAACTTCCTAGTAACAAGGAAAACAGAACTGAGGCAGGAATACATTCATCTCTCTTCTCACTCCACTTCCCAGTAGCAGAAACTATGATTATTAAAAATCTGTTATCCTTACAGATTCAAAAGCAGCCATCCAAGATATGTCGTCAAATAATACGTCTCAAAATAAAGAACTGAAAGAAATTCTATGTAGACCCCAATTTTTAAAAATGTCAACTAGTGAGGATGCACAGAGCCCTAGAGGCTAACTCAAGATGGAAAGAGAGGAATGGAAGGCTAAACTCCACAAACAGATCTCATTTCAGTGGATTCCTTCTCATGTTGGAATAACAGGTACAGTAGAACCTCGATAATTCGAAATCGGTTAATTCAAAATGCCGCCTAATTCGAAGAAGCTCTCGTTCCCGGAAACAAGAGATACAGTTTTGCATGTTATTTAAATTGTTTAATTCGAAATATGGATAATTCGTAATTCGAAGTAAAATGTCAGCCCCATTACTGAAATTCAGACTTTTAATTCAAAACTGCCTTTACAGCTTAAAACAATAGTATGTTACAGAGTAATTTCAACTCGAAATTTATCCACGTCATAACAGAACGCGTATTCCGGAACGTAGCTTTCCGCACTTACTTCGGTGGGTCTACAGTGCACTTCATGATTGCTAAGTTGAATGAAATCTGAATTCTTTTGTATTCAACCGTTTAAGGAATGCCGTAATATCATGCAACAGGCAGTGTGCAGAAAAACAGAATCCGCGAACACTGGCGATGCCGACAGTTGACGAAAAAAATGTGGCTCATATAAATTCGTAGGCACCGAACAATATTGTCATTGCCGACAAAACTGCATTGCTTTATTTTAATGTGAGCCCAAACGGTCTTATGGTTTTAAAGGAGAAATTGCCAGCCGGGGAATCATACAAGGGTCGGGGATGGGAGTCATTGTAGTGAGTTGCAATGCACATGGAAGCAAGAAAGTTTATCCCCTCGTCATAGGAAAGTTCGATAAGCCACGATGTTTTAAGCGCGCCAGGCACTTTCCATGCCAGTACGAAGCATCTAAACATGCAAACAGTACAGAAATCCAAAAAATAATGCATTTGCACAGGGGAACCAACATAATTTATCCTTGTCTTCGAATTGTGGATTTTTTTCTTTCGTTGCGTGAGGTTATGTTTGTCAGTGATTTATCCAAGTGCATTATTTGAACATTGTAAATGCACCTTGTTGGATACATTTCGGAAATAGTTCTTTAGATGGCATTCGAAAGGTTTAAACTGTGAATCGAGGTGATTGCATGTATTAATGGGTCTTAGAACACTTTGTGACGCGGCAAGTGTTTACATTTCTGAAGTACGAGAGAAGTGCCATGGCGGGAAATCGTACAAGGATAGTCATAGGAAAGTTCGATTTTAAGGCATCGGGTACTTTCTGTGTGAATACAAGGCATCTAAAATGCATACATTAGAATCTAATGAATAAAGCACCTGCACATGGGAGCCAGCATAGATTTCTCCTCGTCTTTGAATCGTGCATTTTTTTTCTTTCTTTCATTGCGTGAGGTTATGTTTGCCAGTGAGATATCCAAGTGCATTATTTGAATACTGTAAATGCACCTTCTTGGAAACATTTTGGAAATAGTCCTTTTTTCATGGCATTTGAAAGGTATAAACTGTGAATCAAGGTTAACTGCATGCGGTAACGGACCTTAGAACATTTTGTAACGCGGCAAGAGTTGGTACTTCTGAATTGCGAATTGGCAGTTAATTCGAAATCACGTAATTCGAAGTCCGATTTTTGAGTCCCAACGACTTCAAATTAACGAGGTTTTACTGTAATGAAGAAGCAGACAGATTAGCCAAAAAAGGTACCACACTACAACCTGCCAGTCAGACTGATTTTGTCAGCAAAAAGGATTCTGAAAATTATTAAAAACAGGCACAAAGAAATGGCAAAGAAACCAGCAGAAACCAAATTATGAAAGGATATTGATGCTAAAAGGGATCAGTAAACAATAAAACCAAGAAGAGAAGTTGTAGCCTTCTTTAGCCTTAACACTGGCCACGACTATCTTGCAGCTCATCTGAAACGAATCAACATCCTGAGATAAATGGATAAGGAACACCTGCTACATTGCAACAAACCTGATGTGACAGCCAGAACTTCAGGAAATCTCACTCAACTATATTGGAACGCAAGAAAGCTGATGGATTGGAATCCAGGCTAGCCATAAGATACAAAAATAACATTTAGCAGAACCGCCTTTGGCCTCTATTAGAAGCCATCTTCAGTTGCTGAAGAACCTTAATTTGATAAAACATACATTAATGTTAAAACACTAATTTCTAAGTTTACATAATACAATTTGTAATCAAACCTGCAACAAATTGGAGTTATAAAAGTCTAAAATTATGTCTAAAAGTTAATTTGTGAAGTGTCACTGGTACGGCCTTGATGATCTATTTACTAACAATTGATGAATTGTACATGTCTATATTAAATAAGTATGTATTTTTGCGTGTTTTGAAGGATGAAAACTTTGGTAAAATTAGCAAATGAGTTAAAATCATCTTTTCACTAAAAATGGGTGCTAGTCAACATCAGATTTACTTGTAGGTTTAATTGTCCAACGTTTGGAAGTAAAATGGTGAGAACATCCCTTTGACTTTGCTTGCGTAAATTGTGATCTATTGGAAGCTGGCACTGAGTTGTATCGGAATATTCTCCTGTTGTATCCAGCCGGTCGCTTGGGTGCGTGTCAGGAACATGTCGTGATGGCACCCAATTTTAGTGATAAGATTTGCTCACTTTACCAGAGCTTCCATCCTTCAAAACATGCAAAAATACGTACTTGTTTTAATACAAAAAATGTACAATTCATCAAGCTTTTGTAAATAGAGCATCAAGGCCGTACCAGTGACACTTCACAAATTAACTTTTTGCTAATTGCTTTACGTCGCACCGACACAGACAGGTCTTATGGCGACGATGGAATAGGAAAGGCCTAGGAATTGCAAGGAAGCGGCCATGGCCTTAATTAAGGTACAGCCCCAGCATTTGCCTGGTGTGAAAATGGGAAACAACGGAAAACCATTTTCAGGGCTGCCGACAGTGGGATTCGAACCCACTATCTCCCGGATGCAAGCTCACAGCCGCGTGCCCCTGACCGCACAGGCAACTCGCCCGATAAATTAACTTTTAGACACAATTTTAGATCTTGTTAACTCTAATTTGATGCAGGTTTTAGTACAAATTGTATTATTTAAACTTAGAAATAAGTAGTGTTTTAACATTGTTGTATGTTGTATCAAATTAAGGTTCTTCAGCAACTGAAGATGGCCTCTAATAGAGGCCGAAACCGGTACTGCTAAATTTATTAAATACATCAAAAATATATCATGTATTGATTAGGTGCGAAATCCAGGTTTATAACTGTGACTGTTGGAACTATCAACATGGGGCTAATGAAGCTAATAAACTACGATCATCTGAAGTCTTCAAAAATCATTCTCTAAGAGGTAGGGAAAACTAATATGCACATTGATATTTACAAAAGTAGTTTGATGATCCTTTAACAGATATCAGTTGTGTCTAGAATTTATGTGCAACATTGCATGATAAGAATTCTGTTTATTATACCAACAACACTGTACAACACTGAACTCCTCACAGACATATTTTCACATTATTACCTAACTGTTGAGATATTGCCATCACTCCTATAGTGGCAGTGGTTGTTCTTGCAGGCTCAGGCTGTCGAGCTGAATAACTTTCCCCATTACATGTTTCACAAGAGTTTGATATACCTTTGACTGTACTCCAGTGATCTGGCACCATTTCAAGCAAGCAGCTCTCTCACAGTCATCCCCCATTTTGTAGACAGGTTTTCAAATTCTGGTAACTACAGGGTGGAACTGTCACCTGATAAATCATATGAAGTGAAGAAGAGTATCTGGCCTTAAACCTCTGACCAAAACTCTATACGAGTGATATATGCTAACCAAACCAACTCCAGTTCAAATCTAAACTAATGAAACCTACATTTTTACAATGAAAAATCATCATTCTGTGGTTTGGGTTGCTAGTAAATCTGAGGGCCCTGCCATTATGATTATTAAATCAACAGTCATGAAAAACTATGAGTTTGCTTGCTGACTTCAGGAATACCAGAATTGAAGATCAAATTATTCTGTTCTTCAAACCATGGCCAAAACTCAATACGAAGTATAGTAATTCTGGTGACTCCAGAAATTAGTAAGATAAGCTTAAGTTACCTGTTACCTAATACAGTTTGCAAGAATTTTCACACCCTCCAGAAGACCTTATTTTGCAGTTACATAGAAATTTTCAGGACAAGCACTTGTTCTAAGACAAACACAGCCTGCTATATTTGTCATTCCTTGAAAGTACACTCGGACCATCCCTGAGTACTGTACTTAAATTCAAATGGATACTCACTTGTTCATATATTTGTATTGCCTTCTCATAGTTCTCCAGCTGGGCTGCATACTGGGCTACCTTCAACAAGCACTTGTTGGCCGACGAGTTGTTCTCTTCACCCTTGAAGTAGTCCGCGGCCTGCTCGTAATGTTGAACAGAACGCTCCAGGTCTACAGCCTCTGTCTCATAGATTTCAGCAATAGACTGGTGGTGTTTGGCGGCCATAGTAAACCGGCCCATGTCGGTGTAGATCTCTATAGCTTTCAGAAGACTACTGACAGCCTCTGCAAAGGGAGAAAGAAAGGGAGGTGGTGACTGGTGGTGGTTATTGTTTTAAGAGGAAATACAGCTAGGCAACCATCCTCAAAAAAGGGAATTTCTCAACGTAAGTTCCTAAAGAATAAAGAATCTACCAAAAACTTGGTGTCATACATAAACTCCATCTTAACTCCTAATGGGTAATGGGAAAGAGAACACAGTCATTGTTAAGTCATATATACAGTTTTGCCAGGAAGTTTACGGACACAGCCATTTTAACACAGACGACACTGTCGCTATATTACGTTAAATAACAATGTTTCTAACAGTTCATTAACAATAGGAAACCAGTATTTGTTCCACCCAAACAAGATGTTTCTATGACTATGGTTATCCTGGAATTTTTTTTTAAATTTAAGCAAACAAAAAATTTTGACTTTTTTACAATAAAATCCAAAATTACTGATTAACTAACTACGATCCAATTTTGATTTATTGCTGAATTGTTTTCAACTTATTATATTTTAAATTAGCAAGGTTGAAATATGCCTTGAAAAATTACTTCGCAAATGGCCAAGGATTTTCTGAGATTCTTTTTCTAGACAAGGGTGAGGGAAATCATGGTATATTTAATTTGATATAACTTTTGAATAGAAGTATCTAGTGCGCTGCGGTCAGCACAGCAGCGTTCCTTGGGATTTGCTCAGTAAGCGAGAGAAGTTTCGCGTGTGCTAGGTGATTACATTCAAAAGTTATTTCAAACAACTTATACCATGATCTTCCCTCCACCCTTGTCTAGTAAAAAAAAACCTCAGAAAATGCTTGGCCGTTGTGTGAAATAATTCAAGAAACATTTCACCCTTGCTAATTTACAATATAATATGTTAGAAACAATCCAGCAAGAAATCAAAATTGCACCACAGTTATTTAGTTATTTTGCAATTTGTCAAAAATTTTGTTTGAAAAGAACAATTTCTGAAAGGAATAACCATCATCGTATAAACGCCACATCAACGGAAACCGACAATACAAAATACGCTGGTTAGTAGACACCCAAAGTGACCTCACAGAAATCAATATTGACCCGCTGGCAACTACACGGACTACATACAGGCAGAAAATCAATACACATAACTTCATACCGAAGTACCCAACAGGAATGAATTTGAAACTCAAAAACACACAGACTCAGGAAAGAAGACAGGCCTTTAAATGGTACCGAATTGAGCCGGAACTGTATCCGCCAACTTGAGCTCAGAAAGCCAGTTCTCTGGTGTCTGAGCTTTTTATCCCGGTACAAGAAAATGATGATGATGATGATGGTTGTTTAAAGGGGCCTAACATCTAGGTCATCGACCCCTAATGGTACGAAATGAGACGATATATAATGATAATTTAGAAGTCCAAAATTCATCCAGTGACCAGAATTCAAAACTTGATGATGAAGAATGACTGGATGAATATGATCAGCGGATCCAACTTACAACAATAATAATAATAATAATAATAATAATAATAATAATAATAACAATAACAGTGAAGTCCTTAATGGCTGCTTCGGTGGAGAAGGTGACCTTTCGAACGGCGCAGCAGGCAGATGAGGCAATAGTTGAAGAGAACCAATGACTTAGATGGCAGAGGAAGGTTAATACCACATTGGCAGATAGGCTGGATGAGCTGTCTTTAGGCAGTGTCTGTACTCCATGTTGGAGTGGCTGCAGGGGCATCTGTTCTCCATGTTAGGAGTGGCCTAGTTGATATGAAGAAGGCCACGGGAACCCACCTCATTACTTTTCCCAAGACAACCCAATGGCTTTGCTCAATTCTAAACATTCGTACCTACTATTAAATATAATTCTGGAGTTTCAAGTCCTCCAATTGGATCTCCAGGGGAGGGGGCAGGGTTGAGAGAAGCCTCAAATCAATTTGCTTCACAGAGAGATATTATGTGGAACCTGGAATGTGAGGGGTTTACTACAGACTGGCAAACTATCAACTGTTGAGAGTGAAACGACACAACATGGCGTGAAGATCTTGGGACTGTGTGAAACACACTGGAAAGGTGTTGGGTATTTCACCACTACCAATAGTAATACACAATCATCAAAGTCGGAATGATGTAGTGGTCCACAGAAGTTATGTAGTGCAGTCATAGGATACTATCCAGTTAATGATAGAATTATTTCCATCAAGATAAATTCAACACCTTGTAAATTAAATATTGTACAGGCGTATGTATGCACCAACATCTGCTGCCCCTGAAGATGAGATAGACAAATTCTACAGTCAATTTGAATGCTTTATTGATAACATTCCTCAAAGAGAAGTCATCATTCAAGGTGACTTCAAAGCTAAGATTGGTGACACGTCATCTGATAACCACCTTAGTGTACACGTTGGTCCATATGGGCTTGGAACTAGAAATGATAGAGGCGAGAGTCTTCTGCAATTCTTTATAGATAAGGAAATGGTTGTTACCAACACATTCTTTCAACATCACCCTCACCGCCAATATACGTGGACATCCCCTGGAGACAGGGTACGAAATCAAATTGATTTTATCCTGATCAGAAGTTGTTGGAAATAATGTTTTAAACACCAGAGGTTATCCTGATGCTGAATGTGGTTCAGACCATATTCTCGTCATCATGAAACTCAAAACTACAACAAAGGTACAGGAAATGAAATATGATGACAGAGCTCTATGTAGCTTCGGCGAGGCTATTCATCCCAAACTACAGTCATTAGAAATAACTCCCACTGACACTGCAGATTCGGTATGGAACACCTTGAAGACTGCTGAGTAGTGCAAGCAAGGAAACACATGGGCACAATTCATTTCCTAGGAAGCCATGGTTAAGCGCCAAAACTTCAAAGCTAATAGAGGAAACAGCTAAAATGAAACACTTGTGAAACTGATGAATATATACAAATGCACGCATCACTATCTTGGAAAATTCAAAAGCAGTGCAGACTTGATAAGGCAAACCAGATTCATGAAATCTGTGAAGGGATTGAACTGTGTAAGCAGAACTGCCAACCTTGTGATCTCTTTATGAAGGTAAAGAGAATTACCCACGACTTCAAGCCCCATTCATGGGTTGTGGGAGATGAAGATGGTACCCTCATTGGAGAGAAAAAATGGCCATTGAAAGGTGGAAAAAATACTATGAAAATCTATAGGCAGATGTGACTACCAGAAATGTTTGCAATAAGTACATCCCTAATCAACCTAACTCGTACCAGAGCCTTCAATACTGAGGAGAGAAGTAGAAGTTGCAATTAAACACCTGAAGAATCATAAGCATCAGGAAGTGATGGCATCACTGGGGAAATGATTAAGGAAATGGAAGAAGAAGGAGTACGTTTAATGCACTTCATCTGTAACAAGTGGTGTATGGCCACAAGACTGGCTCATTTCCATTTTCATTCCACTTCACAAAAAGGGATCAACAAGGAACTGCAGGAATTATCGAACCATCTCACTAATATCACATGCAAGTAAAATATTATTGCATATCATAAATGAACATTTTAAACCTTACATTAGATATCAGCTCCCGTCAGAACAGGCTGGCTTTGTCAAGGGAAGGGGAACTCGAGAACAGATTCTAAATATCTGTCAGCTGGTTGAAAAGGCACATGAATTCAACATTCTTTGTTTCCCTGCTTCAACGACTACCAAAAGGTCCAAAGACCTTGTGTTTTGTGGCCCAAGTTGTGGTGTGTTTTAGAGGAAATGGGAATTCCATCTCATTTCACTTATAAAAGGGTTGTATAATAACAACTTGGCCCAAGTCAGAGTTGATGGTGATCTATCATTAAGTTTCAAAGTCCCCCAAAGGTGTGAGACAAGGATACATCTCATCACCTCAATTGTTTAACATCTATGGTGAATATATTATGAGGCATGCGCTCGACAGTTGGGAAGGAGGATTTTCAAATGGTGGGAAGAGAATTAATAATCTCTGTTTTGCAAACAACACCACACTTGTAGCCAGCAGTGTACAGGAGCTTGTCGAGATAATGGATCGTGTACAACAGGAAAGTCCCACTTGGCATGGAAATTAATTGGAGCAAGACAAAACTGTAATGATTGTCAACAAAGGTGCAGAGATTCAGCTGCCACAGAACCTGAACAATATCCAAAGAGTCTTGTCAGTTTCCTTATCTTGGTTCAATAATTGAGGATACAAGTAGCTGTGAAAAAGAAATCAAACGTCACATCCATCATTCTAGGATGTACAGCTATGGCAAAATTAAAGACGATCTGGCAAGATAGAGCAATATCTATGAATACAACGAAAAGATTAGTCCATTCGCTTGCGTTCTCGATCTTCCTGTACGGATGTGAATCTTGGATCATAAAAGCTAAAGACAGGAACCGAATCAACGCCTTTGAAATGTGGTGTTGGAGAAGGTTGTTGCGAATACCGTGGACAGCCAGGCGAACAAATTATTCTGTCATCCGGAAAAATGGAATACAAGAAAGAATCCTGCAATTCTTTAGTCACATTATGAGAAGAGAGGAAGACAACCTGGAAAAATTAATTGTCCAGGGAAAAGTTTCTGGCACAAGGACGGGTCGCAAAAAAGATGGGTTGATCAAGTAAGAGAGATCATGGACTTACCATGGAGAGTTACTGTCCGGAAAACACAAGTACGTACAGAATGGTATCAGCTTATAAAAGAAACAAAGTCCCTGGGTCACGATACTCAGTCGTGAGTGGAACGACTGGACAGAGAAAGATATTTTACTATGATTCCAACATGAGAACCACAATACCAAAGTTCCATCGACATGAAAACAGACAACTAGAGAAGTACAGTCACAGAGAAATTCTTTGATTTCTGCTGACTACATATATAGTGAAAGGAATGTATTTAAGCTAATGAAAGACTCTACAGGCTAGACTTAGCCTATCGACAGCTCACCTTCACCTCTTTTTTCAACTTAGCGCTCAATGTGGAACGAATATTCCAGCAAACTGATTTAGAGTGATACATTTATGACAGGTGGTGGTGGTGATTGCTTAAGGAGGAGGACAACTAAGCAACCATCCTCCATGTAACACTAATCAGAGAAAAAAATGGACGGGATCCAACATTTCAAAAAATGAAGGTATCGGTTAAAAGGAAGACAAGGGCCACGGCGGGTGTGAAAATGAAAGATTTCTTAGGCCTCATAACCTAATACCGTCGGAGTCAGAAAAGAACAAGAGTTATCCAAGGGAGGTCGGATAGAACAGATGAAAGTGAGGAGCCTGGTGCAAGTATGCAGAAGCAATGCCAGGACACAGCTCAGAACCCCATGGTCGCCAACCAACACTCCCGAGTTAAGACCCCTTGGGGCTATATTTATGACAACCCCACAGTGTTCACATAAAATGTATTAACGTAAAGCTTCTGTTGAGCCTTCGGGAAAGATAGGTTGCAGATCAAACATGGCATGGCTCAGACGTAGTCACAGCGTGCTGCACAAAGCTGCCAACTCTGCCAACTAAGGAAATTAGGTCTGGCTAGTGATTGTCTTTACAAGATCAGGCTAGTGACAAGAACATTCGTCTAGATTGGTTAGGTCAGCCTAGTGGCAAGACAACTGAGCTGGACTGGTTAGGCATTCGGGAGATAGTGGGTTCGAACCCCACTGTCGGCAATCCTGAAGATGGTTTTCCGTGGTTTCCCATTTTCACACCATGTAAATGCTAGGGCTGTACCTTAATGAAGGCCATGGCCGCTACCTTCCCAATCTCCAACCCTTCCGTCGCCGAAAACCTTTGATATGTTAGTGCGACGTTAAATAGCAAAGACTGGTCTGGCTAGTGAGAAGACAATTTGTGCTAGACTGGTTACGTCCAGATAGTGACAAAACAATTTGGCTGGACCGGTTAGGTCAGGCTAGTGACAAAGACAATTGGGCTACATTGGTTAGGTCGAGCTAGTGCATAAGTGCTCCAGATTAGGGCTGCAAAGCAGCCAACAGGCCTCCATCCCCTGGAGTCCTGCTAAAATGGGACCAAAAAATAAATGAAATAGCGAAAGGTACGCTAATGGTCGCACACCATGATGCAAGGTCTATCGGAGCAACAGCCCCCCCCCCCCTTTTTTTTCTTACTAGTTGCTTTACGTTGCACCAACACAGATAGGTCTTATGGTGACAATGGGATGGGAAAGGGCTAGGAGTGGGAAGAAGCGACCGTGGCCTTAATTAAGGAACAGACCCGACATATGCTGGGAAACCACGGAAAACCCTATTCAAAACTGCCAACAGTGGGGTTCGAAACCACTATCTCCCAAATACTGGATTCTGGGCGCACTTAAGCGACTGCAGCTATCGAGCTCAGTCAACAACAACAGAAAACTAGTCTCCATGGCAGCTGACTGAAGCCGGCCAACAGAAACACAGAAAATGACAGATCTGAGATTTACAGTACCTCTGTTTTAATTCTTCTATACAAGTAAGAATACTTATAGGGACAGGCTGGTGAGTGCCTGGCATGCATAAAGAATCTCTCCTCTACGTTACTTCACGTATCGCTTCACATCATATTTAGGCCTATATGTTTTATCACCAGCTTAAACAGTGAAGTTTCTATGGAAGTACCATCTGTATTATAAAATAATTAGTAATTTGTCTACAAAATTGGGAAGGATAAACTTGGGACACATCAAGGTTCCAGCAAACAAGAACTACCTACTTTAAATATGTAGCGTATTCTAGTCATTTCACCAATATGAAATATTCTATCAGTACAGCCATGCTAATATCAAGGTTAAAAGCACTAAAGTATCCAATATACTTGTCTTTCGCTAGTTGATGTTTCAGGATTTTGATACAGACATAACCACAAGATGATAATTTGTTTCATATTGATGAAACATCCACAAAAATAAAATATAATAAAATGTATGGAAAGACCATCTAGCAACTGTATTTCACGACGGTCAATCAAATACGTTACTACAAACCTAACCTACAAGGAAAATCTGACGTGTAGAATCCAGTATAATTCAGGGGTTTACCAGAAGATACACCATGCTATTTTGACTTAACACATGATTAGTAGATAAGAAAAAGTAACAGAAAGTTACCTAATTATATCGCAAATACACAACACACACATACCTCAAAAATCCACACAAATAGAATGAGCAACAAACCTTCAGGATCAGACTTCTTGAAACAGTTAGCAGCATCTACATAGTTCGTTGCAGCATCATGTCTGCTGCCAGCTTTAGCATGCAAACTAGCTGCTTCACAAAATGCATTTCCTGCAGCTCCCCATTTTTTTGCCATTTTGAACATATTTGCAGCTCGTTGGTAACATTCTACTGCTTCTTCAACTTTCGAGGAACCACTGAAACCATCAATAAAATCACAACTTGCCACACATTTAGAACTGTCAAACGTCATTTAAATGCTTATTATTATACAACTGAGGCCCATCCTAATGGTCATTATAAGATGGACCACAATTATAGGAACGATAAATTATATCCAAATATATCATACAACTGACAGATGATTCACGGAATGACTTCAGATGCGCAAATAGTGGGTGATCTTCACAAACGCGACATATATGTTGCTCAAAATTTTACTCACCCAAATAAAGAACCAAAAAAACCTTTCGATGAATTAAGTTTCTTCTCAGCTTCCGCAATCAGCTGCAAAGCTTTCTGCTCGTTATCGGCCATTTTCACGAAATATTTATCGCAAAATTCACAAGTGGAAGACCTGCCACTTGCTTATTGACAAAATGTATTTAACTCTTACCACCAGAGGGAACTACTGTTATCCTAAAGCAAACACGCTTGCGCACTAATTAGGTATTTGGTTCATGCTGGGAAACGATTACAATTATATCAGTGGCAAAACTTGAGTTTATACTGTCATTATTAGGAGATAATTTCGTAATATCCATCTATGAAATCAATTCAATAAAAGGACAATATATCGCTGTTGTTATTCATGCGATTAATCTATGGAAAGTTAACACTATGACTCATTGAAGTGACACAGTTTCCTTGTTCAATGAAATCTTCCGTTCTTTCTGTCGCAGACGTTGCACGATGAGAAGTTTACAGTATCATATCTTTTCGTCATTACTTTCAAATATTTCCAGAATAGCTTTTCACCGTTAATTATTTCGTATTGACAAGTAAGGAATAGGAATGTCACCCACCCGCCTAGGTCAAATCAGGGTGTGCAGCTGCAGAACATCAATTAGGTACAATTACGATAAGTAAAGTACATGTACTTGTTTCCACTGAAGAAGGAAATCAAAGAAAAAGTCATTGTTTAGGTTCAATAGGGATGACGGTATACAGAAATCATGATAAGCAGAATAGCATGCCTTGCGCGTACAAATTCGATGGCATAAAAGCAAATCCTTTTGTTACCTTTTCGAATTTTCTTTAAAGCTTTAGTGTGGACGGGGAAGTCCTAGATTAACAGGACAAAACTCGTACACGCCCAATGCGGATTTAAAACAGCGGAGAGCGGAATGATGAGCATCAGTTTGCGGCCTATACAGGCAAAAACTGCGAGGCAGCCGCCCCATGCCTCGCACAGAGCTATACACCTATACTCGCATCCCAGGTTTCAGTAATTCTAAAAAGTAGGACCGTCCATATGGAGGGGGGGATGAAGGAAGTCAATCTACTTCAGATATCGAAATCAAAAATATGATTTTTTCTGTCGTGAATACTTCAGTATTCCACGTTCCGAAGCAACATAAGGATCTTTGCGACTTCATTAGACTAAGCATGACGAATCAACACCACGAGGGATTCAAACTTTATTTTATGGACATATGGTTCACCTAGAAAGAAATTTAAAGAGACTGATGTTACTGCTGTTGCTGCGTGATGCCGTGATGACGCCACTGGCGTAAGGCTAGCGCACAAACATTTGTAAGCAATATTTTTAGGGTTTCCAGATTTTAGAGAGTAATAGGAACTTAGGAACACATGTAATGGCATTGAACTTTTAGTAAGTACAGTTCCACAATGTATCAACAGATTAAAAAAAAAATGCACTAAATGTTGTTTATATAGTTACCGGTACCTTCTTTATTTCAATATAAAAACGTAACACTAATTCACGACGACCCATGCTTATATCACTTGCTAACAATGGTTAGACTTCGGATCTTTTGACAAATAACATTGTTCAACTCTCTTTTGTTAGGGTCTATTAGTAGCGGCGATTAGAGGAGGCGGTTGCGCACTTTGCGGAGAAAACATTTCATTTTTATTCCATTTTAGCCCGTTGAAGCAAAGAATTATATATTTAAAAAAAAAAGCAATTTGTACAAGCCCTGTTGTCTTATTAGCTCTTCCCTTTATCTTCTTAAATTATTAACAAAATTATTGGCGGAAATACGGACAAAATGTCTTTCATCGCGGCTTGTCTTGTCTTGTCTTGATCGTATAATTTAATGGGCTTCGCTTGGGAGCGGTATACCCAGCCACGAACTGATTTGTATAGCGCCACAACAAGTATGGAGTCTTTGCATGTGATGTGGGAAAGTATAACAGGGGTATTGTTTTGTTTCACCAAGGTCATGGACACTGAGGTATGATTCACCCGCTTGCCGCGGGTCTCGTCAGTGTCTGTTTCCTAATGTGTAGTCAAATACTAAATGATTTTTAATTGTATAATCACGCCGTGCTTCTATTTAATTGTAATACATGTGTAATATTGTTCCTTTGCCGATAGTTTTATTGCATAGTATTGAATAAAAATCTTTACAAAGCGATTATTAGCGTACTTAAATTGGTAAACTATTACCTCTCTGTCGAAATTCGCTCGGAGAGCACCAACAACTTACCATTTTGGAAGCGAATATTAGCGTACTTAAATTGGTAAACTATTACCTCTCTGTCGAAATTCGCTCGGAGAGCATCAACTACTTACCATTTTGTAAGCGAATATTAGCGTACTTAAATTGGTAAACTGTTACCTCTCTGTCGAAATTCGCTCGGAGAGCATCAACAACTTACCATTTTGTAAGCGATTATTAGCGTACTTAAATTGGTAAACTGTTACCTCTCTGTCGAAATTCGCTCGGAGAGCATCAACAACTTACCATTTTGTAGCTTTTCTTTTTCAGTTTTGATTTTTATACGCCCCCCCCCCCCCCCTCATCCCCACCCCCACAGCTAAATTCCATAAACCCGAGTACCATGTGTTGCCTTCTAATTCCTAATCACCGCTACTGAAGCCTGTTATGGTGATGGTCGTCATAGTAGTAATTACTGTACTGTTTTAAAATGAAGTATAATTGGAAGCCAAACTCTCTTTAACACTAATCAGAGGGAAAGTAGAAGAATGTAGTTTTCGGGAAGAGCCACGAAAGGCTCGCAGACCTCGCAAACTCAAAACCGACGGGGTCGGAAAAGAACAAAAGTTAGCCAAGGGAGGTCGAATGGATACGGTAAAAGTTAGGAGCCTGGTACAAGTATAATTGGAAGCAATATCAGACTCATTGTCAGTTAGGGGCCTTGTGATTGCTAGCCCACATTCCCCAGATGAGAGCCCCGGGGGTTCCCTTTCAGTCACCTCTTCCTACAGGCACCCGTACCGCCTCAGGGGGTATTAGGCCTTGTCTTACAAAAACCACTGTACACCTATCTTTACTTTAATTTTTTTTACAATTGGGTTTACGTCGCACCGACACAGATAGGGTCTTACGGCGACGATGAGGTAGTTAAGGCTTGGGAGTGGGAAGGAAGCGGCCATGGCCTTAATTAAGATACAGCTCTAGCATTGGCCTGTTGTGAAAATGGGAAACCACAGAAAACCATCCTCAGAGCTGCCGACAGTGGGGTTCGAACCTACTATTTCCCGAATGCAAGCTCATAGCTGCGCGACCCTAACCGCACGGCCAACTCGCTCGGTATCTACGCCACTGAATTGATATGAGAAAAGAAATGGAATCAGAGATAAGGCTTTTTGGCAATGATGTTATACTGTATAGATTAAATAGGACCTAAATAAGTTACAATACTGTGAGTGACAATAAAAGGACCTCGATACTGTTGTGAGACGGACAGCAGGAAATGATATGATGAAAAACGGGATAAAAGTCACGAGAGTTTCACAAAGAGGAAAAGTCCTATCAGTTTTAATTACTGTGTTGATGGGCTGAAAGTTCTTCGTAGATTAATAAAAGGAAAGGGTCTTCAATTGAGTAATGACAGAAAAGGGATTGTAAATAAACGTTACAAATCTGTTAATAGAGCTGTGAAGATATTCAGGGGTTGTAGTAAGTATTTAAAGGAGAGGGCATATAAGTTTCTGGTAAGACCACAGCAGAGTATGGTTCCAGTGTATAGGACCTCACCAGGATTACTTGATTAGAGAACTGCAAAAAATCCAAAGAAAATCAGCTCGATTAGTTCTGGGTGTTTTCTGAAAACTTCGGGTTGGGAAGACTTGCGAGAAAGGATACTAGCTGTTCAACTAAGTGGTATGTTTCAAGCTGTCAGTGAAAAGATAGCGTGAAATGACATTAGTAGACGAATACGTTTGAGTTGTGTTTTTAAAAGTAGAAAATACCACAATATGAAGATAAAGTTGGAATCCAAGAGGACAAATTGGGGTCAAATACGCATTTATAGAATAGAGGAATTAGTGACTGAAATAATTCACCAAGGGAGATGTTTGATAAATCTCCAACTTCTTTGAAATTATTTAAGAAAGGTCTATGTAAATAACTGGCAGGCAATCTGCCACTGGGACGCCTGCCCTAAATGCAGATCAGTGGTGATTGATTGACATAATGCACTAATACACCTTAGAAACACCATATACGAGCAACACGTTGGATATCGGTACGGTGCTCCACGAACCAAAGCTATAGGCTACATAAACAACGTACCGTAGTGTTTTGTCGTTAAACGATAGGAGTTGTCATTTTTATGTCAAAAAGGCGAACACAACTTTCTGTAGTTCTTGTAATAATGAAGCAAAATGGTTTTATCAATTCTTCTATTTGCCCTTCCCAGTTTCCCGCTTAGATCAAGTGACTGCCGTTTTCTCCCTACCTAGTTTCTAACCGATATGTTTCAAACCAGTGGGTGGTCTTGGATGGGCTCAAATTTATTAGTACCGGGCGATTTGGCCGTGCGGTTAGGAGCGCGCAGCTAAGGCCATGGCAGCTTCCTTCCCATTCCTAGGCCTTTCCTGTTCCATCGTCGCCATAAGACATATCTGTGTCGGTGCGACGTAAAACAATAGAAAAAAAATTAGTGAAAAATATTCGCATTTCTAATATCCTCTTAGAACGAAACATTTAGACATGAACTTCACACGCTGATAATTTTTAATAGTAGTTAGCAATGGTGGGGAAATTCTCCCTCCAAGGGTTAATTACCTACGTAAAAATAATTCCAGTTTAAAACAAAGATCAATTATATCGTAAAATTATCTTTTATTTCTAGTATATTAATGAATATTTATTACTTAGTATTCATTCATTTTTATTTAGTTAGTACTTTTTTTTTCAAAGTACACCTACCCAAAAACTTCAAATATTTGACGTACCCCAGCCCTGTAAGTCACAGAACAACTGGACAGAACGCTGTCTGTTCCCAACAAGAAAGCATACAGTATGTGTTTATCAGTGCTCCTATTATCTCCTCTTTCAGTTATGCAATATTTTCTCAAATTAATTCGGATTGATGGTGTTGACTGTGAAGTGACATTCAAACCTCTGTATATCTTTAAAATCGTCACCATCTACTGTTCGTTTCTTAAGTCTACTTTATTTAGGAATCCTTTGAAAACCACTGTTATTTTAAAGCCATAGGAAGACCTCACCATTTAACCATTATCGATAGGAGACCGCAGATTAGGCTACTTTTTAAGCGAGTAGGTCCAGTTTAACTTCACACATCAGTTCTATATTAAAATGAACATAACATTATATATAATTAAACTAGCTATTACTTCTATAAATGCGTGGTCTGTACCACGAATTCGTTATTATTGTTCGTTGAAAATATTCGAATTCGATTACACGAAACCTGTTATACCCATATTTTCTGAAGGCGGTTGAATGCCCCGCCAGTTACGGAATTATAACTTTCCATAGTCAGCTTCGGACCAGGCAGTCAGAGAGAGAGAGAGAGAGAGAGAAAGAGCGTGAGTATGTGTTGTTGCTAGGGGCTTTACGTCGCACCGACACAGATAGGTCTTATGGCGACGATGGGATAGGAAAGGCCTAGGAGTTGGAAGGAAGCGGCCGTGGCCTTAATTAAGGTACAGCCCCAGCATTTGCCTGGTGTGAAAATGGGAAACCACGGAAAACCATTTTCAGGGCTGCCGATAGTGGGATTCGAACCTACTATCTCCCGGATGCAAGCTCACAGCCGCGCGCCTCTACGCGCACGGCCAACTCGCCCGGTTTGTGAGTATGTGTGTGTGTGTGTGCTGTAATGTTCCTAATATCTCCTACTTTAGTTATGAAAACGTAATTATTACAGTCAATAAGCGATTACAATAGTTGTATATTCAGTGTATTCTAGAATACATTGTGATTTGGGTGTCATTCCGTTGCGATTTCCATTTCTTCTTACAAAATTGCACAAAAACTATTTTAATCCTCCTAGTCAATACTACTGTATATACGGTATTTTACGTCCAATTAAGACGAAACTTCACACATAAATAGACATGTTTCGACCCGGCAATGGGTTATCCTCAGTTAGACATGCGTAATGAATTAAAAACATAAGAAACAAACAAACAAACAAACAAACAAACAAAATGAAATGCTAGTTAAAAAGTTTTTTTTTAAATATGATGAAAGTTTAAACACTGTGAAATGTTGATCGTTCTTGAGCTGGCGGTCTTTCTGTTTCAATGCTTTTGTTGTCCTTTGGTGTGGTTCAACTGGTATCTGTATACTGTGTATTCTGTATACTTCCTATTCGATCTATACCGCTGTTAAAATGACCTCTTACCAAGTATAGAAGGCTTAGAGGCGCCGTATGAAAAGTAAAGCTTCTGTTCAAAAAATGGACGACAGCGAAATAATTTTAATAAATTTTCACAACCCGAGGATACAGATACCAATCTATTAGTATAAAGAAGTGAGGAGTGGGGAGAAGTGCGATACTTACTTATTGGTGGCAGATAATCGCGTAATTTTCCCCTTGAAACGATTGTAAACACCAGGAGAATGTGTATCATTGCGCTCTTGTTTCATGAGCTACTGTTTAAAAATATAGCCTACATCATTAATGAATTGTAAGAATTCCTTTTTTCACGTTACTCAGTGCGCCCTTGGAAAGCAACTTAATTTGAGTTGAATGTGACCGTATGGGCATTTTGTGTTTCTTTTTAATATTTTGCCCGTTCGTGAGTGAGAAGGGAAGTTCCAGAGGTAAGATATCGAACCCAATACTGTGAAAGAACACTGTCGGCTAATTCAATGTTTAATAGGATTTAAAAAAGGCTACCTTCACCCACGAGGATTTTCGGTAATATCCAGATACAAAGTACCTTTGTTCCATCGTACTTGATGTCCCGTATTGCTCTTAGAAATCATGTTGTGGCAGCTACACTGTCCTATCCGTAATTTCCTGCCATTGTTAATTGTCTGTTTCATGAAGTTCATACCCTTAACTGTTTTTGTTCCCGGTACATTTCTCGGTTTCTTTTATTTATCGTTTATTGAAATACTACCGGTAATCTGTTTGTTGTAGAAGACATACCGGTACCGAAAATTGTGCCGTAAAACGAAACGATTTTTAGGGAAGTCGTCACTTTCACTTTTTGCGATTATTATTTAGCGTTAGAAATAAGATCCGCTAGCTTTGAGAGATTTTATTCGCTACAGTCTTCAGTCTTAAGCCGCATGTTCCAGCCGTTCATCCTGCAATTTGGCAACGCCGGGACACATGCGGTTCCAGGTGCTGCTAACTCCTTGCTATACGCAATTTATGCCTCAAATGATTCAAATCCGTCACCACCAGTGATTCCATTTAACTGTCGCCCAGGTAGTAGATTCCACATCACTTGTTACCTAGTCTTTTCTTAAAAACGGTTTCAAATAAGTTGGAAATTATTGAATATCTCCAGTGGTAGATCATTCCAATCTCTAATTCCTCTTTCTAAGCTTATGTCTACCCCTTTCAGTCAATTTGTGTGTGTAGTCAAGTACCGAATGATTTTTATTCTATAATAATAATAATAATAATAATAATAATAATAATAATAATAATAATAATAATAATAATAATAATAATAATAATGGCATGTGGCCTCTGGAGAGGCCGGGTGCAGGTCTTTTCATTTGACACCCGTGGGTGACCTGCACGTCATGACGACGATGAAATGATGATGAAGACGGAACATACACCCAATCCGCGCGCCAGGGAAATTAGCCAGTTATGGTTAAAATTCCAGATCCTGACGGAAATCGAACCCGGGGACCCCTGGGACCAAAGGCCAGTACGCTAACCATTCTGCCATGGAGCCGGACGAAGTTTTATTGTAGGCTATAGTATTGAATCAAAATCTCAAAAAACTATTATTACCGCACTTAACTTGGTAGACTGTGAACCTACACCTCTGTGTCGAAATTCGCTCCTTTATGCATTTTTTCAAAATGATGCCCCCCCCCCCCACCATTATCCCTCAAACCTGGATACGTTTTGTAGTCTATAAATTGTTAATAATAATGTTATTGTTTGTACGTCCCCACTAACTACTTTTGGCGGTTTTCGGAGACGCTGAGGTACCGGAATTTTGTCCCGCAAGAGTTCTTTTACGTGCCAGTAAATCTACCGACACGAGGCTTACGTATTTGGAGCACTTTCAAATACCACCGGACTGAGCCAGGATCGAACCTGCCAAGTTGGGGTCAGAAGGCCAGCGCCTCAACCGTCTGAGCCATTCAGCCCGGCCCTATACATTTTTCCACCGCCCCCTCCCCCGCCCCCCTCTAATTCCAAATAGTCGCTAATGCTGGCATGTTCGATCGGTTACCACGTCTTCATGGTAAACATGTTTGTTAAGCGTTTTTGCCCTTGTGATAATAATTTTAAAAAAATAAAATAATAATAAAAAAAGCTCATTTAAACGTGCCTTGTAACTAAACAGTAGTATACATGAATCGATGCAGATGCTAACGAGATCACCGATAGTCAGGTACCGACCGCTACGCACTTGAACAAGCGAGTCGTTCCCTACATGAATGAGTGATGCGGCAACTGCTCTATCACAGCTGTAGAGCGGGTTGTGGTCTCTTCAGGACGAATATTCCTGCTGAATGGACTACAATGCGAACGGACTTCCCACGTTCCCACCAAGTACATTCTCGAACGCGAGGATATTCGTAAACAGTGGATAGCCGGTGGCGAAGACATGATGCTTGAATTCTACCAGCTGTACAATATTCTTCTTTTCCTACAGCTTTTCACACATATGTGGGGGTGTGGGTGAGGACTGTGTCGCAAGTGTAGATTTGGCCCTGTTTTACGGCCGGATGCCCTTCCTGACGCCGACCCCATATAGAGAAATGTAATCAATATTGCGTGTTTCTGTGGTGGTTGGTAGTGTAGTGTGTTGTCTGAATATGAAGAGGAAAGTGTTGGGACAAACACAAACACCCAGTCCCCGGAGCAGAAGAATTAATCAGAGGCGATTAAATCCCAGACCCAGCCGGGAATCGAACCCGGGACCGTCTGAACCGAAGGAACCGAAGGCCTCAACACTAACCATTCAGCCAATGAGTCGGACTACCAGCTGTACAATATGTTTATCCTATTTCAAACAAGACGATTTTGAAAAAAAATCTTCTGTGACGACCAATTTTTGTGCGGTTCATTGTACGTTCCCAGCTTTAGCTGTTTGTGAAGATAAGAAGTCGCGAGACTATTTTTGAGACTGCGGATGGTGAGGTTGGAATCCACCATTTCGCGAATGCAAGCTTACAGTTAATATTATCCATACAAGCGTTCATTATTATTATTATTATTATTATTATTATTATTATTATTATTATTATTATTATTATTATTATTATTATTATTATTTACAGAGTAGTGAATAATTAATTTCTCAACAATCTTCATAATAATTACAACACACATCCGAGGTACGGTATCAAAACTGTCTGCCTAATAAATAAATAAATAAATAAATAAATAAATAAATAAATAAATAAATAAATAAATAGGGCTGCCTGGCCGAGGCGGTAAAGGCGTGCTCGGCTCGCCCGGAAGGACGTAGGTTCGAATCCCCGTCAGGAAGTCGTAAAATTTTAGAAACGAGATTTCCACTTTCGAAGGTGCAGATGGCCCTGAGGTTCACTCAGCCCACACCAAAAATGAGTACCAGGTTAATTCCTGGGGGCAAAGGCGGCCGGGCGTAGACCTAACCACTCTACCCCATCAAGTCCCGAGGTTACGAATAGTGGAAGCCAACACGGCCTGTACGGAGATGACTTTGAAATAAATAAATAAATAAATAAATAAATAAATAAATAAATAAATATGGTTCAGTGAAGTAGAAAAGGATCTACAAGAGGTGGGCATTATACATGATGATATACTGGAGCGCAACCCACTTAAGAAGAGACTTCAAGGGCACAACAGTTTCCATAAAAAGCCGAAGCTGAAAATTGGGAAGGCGTGGACCAAAGAAAGAAAGAAAGAAAGAAAGAAAGAAAGAAAGAAAGAAAGAAAGAAAGAAAGAAAGAAAGAAAGAACACCGGCAACGAATGCGGGAATACCGGGCAAATAATAAAGCTCAGGAAAAGGGACAGATGAAATGACGTGGTCCTTAGTTGACCGAAGCGATATGAATGAAATGAATAAACCTATATTGATTACTTACATCTTGTATCTTCCGGGCAGTCTACTGCAGAATATGATTCACCCTCCTACTCAGGCTCGGCGACTTCGGGGGTGCTACGGTGCTAGAGTACCCGGAAATTTTTTCTGGGGGTGCCCAGCACCCCCATAAACGGGGAGAAAAAGTATTATAAAAGAGACAATAACAGGAGAAAATAAAGAAGAGGGGGCATTTTTGTCATAGTTCTTACCAATGTGCTTTTGTCCCTACATTACCAGTGTGGGGGTGGGGTGGGGGTGGAGCCCATTACTTCATACTCAGTCAGAACTGAGTTATATGGATGAACTATATGGATGTTTTATTTTTATAATTAGATCTGTTTCATCCCAAACTTCAGAAAGGATAATTGATTCCGGAGGTAGTTGCAGGATTGTGTCCTACTGCACGGGGAGCTAGAAAATGTGAGTTGGACAGCGGACAATGGTATGATGGCAAAAGGATTGAAAAGTCAAGTTATAAGTTCCACCGAGAGGAAAGGGGTCTCAATTTTCATTACTGTGTTGATGGGGTGATAACACCTCATGGGGAACACTATAAGTACCTAGGTGTTAATATAAGGGAGGATCTTCATTGGAGTAATTATATTCACGAGGTTGTTAAGAAAGGTTACAGATCTCCTCACGTGGTACGGGGGTATTTAGAGTTGTAGTGAGGATGTAAAGGAGAGGGCGTATAAGCAAGACCATCTACAATAATATCAGACCTTAATACAAAAACAACATGGCCGACGCATCGGTTCCATGTAAACACGCCTGTGATACATAAACATACTCTTTTGATTATCGTATTGAATAGCTGAGCTGTCAATAATAACGAACAGAAACTTTACTTTGGGTAATAGACCAACACTATCTAGAAACAGCCTATGTTTAGATAAGCAATATGTGGATAATTAAAAAAATATACGGTACATATTTTCTATGAACTAGTATGGTAAAGGAAATAGGTAATATAGGATTGCATTCTAAAATAACAGTCCTGGGGGGGAATATTTGATACGTTTCAATTCAGTCAATTAATAGCTTACCTATGATCTGAATTTAGGGCTGTCAACCAAGTGGCAGATTACGCATCAATTGTCTACTTAGTACTTAAGTGATTTCAAAGAAATTGGAAATTTATCGAATTGGTATAGGAAGCACCCTTGGTAAATTATTCCAGACCGTAATTCTTCTTCCTATAAATCAATACTTGTTTTATAAATACATTTATTTGAATGACCTTTCTATTACCATATGTTTTAAGTAGGCCTATAATAGCCTACCTCGTTCAAGAAAATTTTTAGAAACATAACCTTGTCGCGAATTTCAATTCTCTCATAACAATGATTCTGATAGGGCCTAATGGTCCACCAAACTGCTACATCTGTTTCACTTCAGAGAATCTATAGGAGAATGAACTAGAAATTCTCTGGTAGCATATTTATTTTCGTTTAAAGCACTTTAACACCCACATCGTTGGCAACGTAAATACGTACTGTAAGGGACAGTATATCAATTGATACCTTGTCCTCTAATTTAACACGGAGAATATAGTCTTCATTCACAGATGAATAAATAGCTTTATCACTTTTTATAACCTCACTCTTAAAATCCTCAAAAGGTACAGTAATTGAGAAATGTACTAGGATTGGCACCAACACAGAGTTTTGGCCATATCCGGAAAAAGCAGCTCATCAATTACACGGAACACATCCTCTCTATTGACAAATTTATCCTCGAATGTTTTAATGCACCGTAATAAATTACTTGTAACTACGAAATCGTCACGATGCATTGAGTACACTTGGTCTGAATGCGAGTGCATCTCCTGTAATATGAATTACATCCAGGCATACAATACGATCGACACGTCCTAATATATCAAAATAGTTTTAAAATCATATTTTAAAAAAATGACTACACTAACGTTTTCTAATCAATCCAAACCAACAGAAAGAACTAAACAGATGCTTCGCACATGCTCATGTTTACATTTGAACAAACCGATCGGGCCGCCATTTTAGCTAATATCGATAGCTGCATTAAGGTCTGATATATTGTAGTTGGTCTTGGTATAAGTCTCTGGTAAGACCCCAGTTGGAGTATGGTTCCAGTGTATGCGACCGCCACCAGGACTACTTGATACGAGAACTGGAAAAGATCCCAAAGAAAGCACGATTTGTTCTTCGTGATATCTGACAAAGGAGTAGTGTTACGAAAATGTTGCGAACTTCGGGCTGGGAAGACTTGGGAGTAAGGAGACAAGGTGCTCGACTATGTGGTATGTTTCGAGCTGCCAGTAGAGAGATGGCGTGGAATGACATTAGTAGAAGAATAAGCTTGCGCGGAGCTTTTAAAAGTAGGAAATATGATATGAACATAAAGTTGGAATAAAGAGGATGGCAAATTGGAGCAAATAGTCATTTATAGGACGAGAAATAAATTATCAAGGGGAATGTTCGACACAATTCCAAGTTCCTTGAAAACGTTTAAGTAAAAGGTCGGTAAACAATTGATAGGGTATCTGCCACCTGGGAGACAGCCCTAAATGCAGATGATTGATTGATTGATTGATTGATTGATTGATTGATTGATTGATTGATTGATTGATTGATTGATTGATTGATTGATTGATTGATAAGTTTGCTAAAGATCGCTTTAATTACACCCATTTTTATATGTACAACAGAACGTTTCTTTCCCGCGTCTGCGCAATACCATGACGCAAGGAAAATTAAACGACAATGCAATCATGCATGCAAGTCAAGAAACACAAAATAAATTGAACCTACGGAAACTTTGGCGGACACTTTCATTCAAACGATCGACTGTTCTTAGGAACACCCTCTCTATGAGTGAGACTAAGAAATTCCGCAAATATTTTTAATTTTGTACTAAAAACTTAACCCTTAAATGCGCAATTTATTCTTTTAAAAACGACGATTTTTCATTGAAAAAGTAATAGATTGTTACCAGAAAAATATTTAAAAAGGTATTTGACAGAATTAATATATTTATATTTTTTGGATCAGTCAAAATGTTAAGAGTTTTGTGTGTTTTATGCACCGGTATATGAAAAGCTGTACGATTAGTGTAGCTACTGCCAGACTTCAGTCTTAGGGATGTACTGGCTCACGAATTCTCTGTGGTAAACAGCATTTTATGTGTTTTATCTTATCTGTTTAAAGTTTACACCACTTAAGCTCATCAGCGAGAAAAAGTCATAAAAAAATATTGTTGTTCTTTTTTAATACACAATGACCCCTAGAGAGTTCATCTGTAACGCAGAAGTAAATGGACACCTGTAAAATCATAAAGCAGATATAACAAGCAAGTATATTCTCCTTTGCACATATGCAATGATATGCATTTAAGGGTTAAGGCTTTCAGTTTCTCTTGTATTATTATACTAATAATAAATGCTAAGCGTCAGCCTTTCACCGCTGGATACCGAGGTTCAAATCCCGGTCACTCCATGTAAGATTTGTGCTGGACAAAGCGGAGGCGGGAAAGGTTTTTCTCCGGGTACTCCGGTTTTCCCTGTCATCTTTCATTCCAGCAACACTCTCCATTATCATTTTATAGCATTTATCACTCATTAATAAATCACCTTGGGAGTGGCGACCCCATTGTAATAACAGCCTATATATGTTTCATTCATTACATCCCTGACCCGGCCAATGACTGGAAAACAGGCTGTAGGTTTTCAGTTTCAATAAATGCTAAATTTGAGGCAATTTGGTTTTTGTAAAAATCAGTTTAGTATCATTCTACGATAAAACTAGAATATATTTTTTTTACCTTAAGATTTTAGAGAGATAATTTGTATTTATTTAGCTTCCACCCTTTTAATTCACATATATTTTAAATGAGAAATCTCTTATGACTAAAAAGACCAAAGCAAATCAAACCCCGTGGCGCAACAGCCCCGAAGGGCCATGGCCTACCAAGCGACCGCTGCTCAGCCCGAAGGCCTGCAGATTACGAGGTGTCATGTGGTCAGCACGACGGATTCTCTCGGCCGTTATTCTTGGCTTTCTAGACCGGGGCCGCTATCTCACCGTCAGATAGCTCCTCAATTGTAATCACATAGGCTGATTCGACCTCGAACCAGCCCTCAGATGCAGGTAAAAATCCCTGACCTGGACGGGAATCGAACCTGGAGCCTCCGGGTAAGAGGCAGGCACGCTATCCCTACACCGTGAGGCCGATGATTAAAAACAAAGAACATTTTTACCTTTTACGGTATGTCTGTAGGCCTACTCATTCATTATTGTTGAAAAAGCGCGTAATAAAACAATTGTTAATGTGTTCCATCAAGTATTGTTCATTCAAAGACATTTAAAACTACATTTTCATAATGGTTAAATTTCGACATTTTCCGGGGCCGGCCTCCGATTTTTGGACTGTTTTTTTACAATTTGTTTTACGTCGCGCCGACACAGATATGTCTTATGGCAACGATGGGATAGAAAAATCCTAGGAGTGGGAAAGAAGCGACAGTGTCCTTACTTAAGGTGTATTTGCTTGGTGTGAAAATGGGAAACCACGGAAAATCATATTTAGGGCTGTCGACAGTGGGGTCGGAATTCACTATCTCCGGAATGCAATCTGATACCTACATGACCCAAACTGCGCAGCCACTTACTCGGTTGAGAATTAGAAGCGGGGGGGGGGGGGGGGGGTACATCAAAACTGAAGAAAAAAAGCTACTAAAATGTTTTTTAATGTTCTCTGACCAAATTTCCACAGGGAGATAAAGGTTGACAATTTACCAACTTAAGTGCGGTAGGCCTAACAATAGGTTTTTTTTTTTTTTTTTTTTTTTTTTTTTGCGGAGATTTTCATTGGATACTATACAATAAAACTTTCACCTGAGGAATATGACATTGGGCAAAAAAAATATACCCCTGCTACCCTTTCTCCCCCTCACAGCACGTGCGAAGTCTCCACTACCTGTTGTGGCGCTATACAAATCGCTAGAGGCATGATTTTTTTCGCATTAACGATAAACGCGACAAAAATATTTTGAAGCGATTTGAAAATGTCTTAACAAATCATATGATTCAGGTTAAGAAATTAGTGATTTTGTTTTCGCGAATTGCAGCGAATTAAAGCGACAAGGCCAGTTTAAAGCGACATTTACTTATTTTGCAGTCAGTGCGTAAATGCAGCGAAATTAATGGAAAATAGCGATGTTGAAATTATATTCCAATATCACTTTTGTGAAGGGAAACAGAAGACAGGATAAGGATTTCCCACTTCGATAGAAGTATCTCTTCGTATTAATCTATATAAATAAAATCGTAACGACCGTGTGTCTGTGTACATTAACTATTTTGACGAAATTTCCGTACAGTTATCCGTTTCAGGTGTAATAATGACCATTTGCATATTTTTTAGCTTTGGTGTCTGTCTGAGTTCTTAGAACTTGAAAACTACTGGATATATTTCTACCAAACTTTATATTTAGAATCCACCTGTCCTTGGGTAGGTTTTAGGGCCAATATTTTTTCTAAATCCCTGAACTGACTGGGGGTTTATACGAAACCGAAACCGTAATTTTGCATTCCCACAATATACACACAAGCAAACCAGGAACTGTACCGTTCAATAAATTCTGTGATCATCCTCATTCCGTCTCCACTTTGTTCAGTTTTATCGTAGGTTCTTCACGTTAGACTACTGCCACGTGCTTTTGTAGTAAGAATATCAGTTTAACATGCCATATTAAATGTTTGAACACAGGGATGTAACTTCATATAAATTCTTGAAGGAATCGTGAAATCTATTACCAATTCCCGTGCGAAGAATTATTCTATAAAATCCGTCAATGGTATGACCATACAGGGTGAAAGCTACAGCCATATAGGGTGAAAGGGTAATTTGTTAAGTAATCTTGATTTTTTTTTTTGCTAGGGGCTTTACGTCGCGCCGACACAGATAGGTCTTATGGCGACGATGGGATAGGAAAGGCCTAGGAGTTGGAAGGAAGCGGCCGTGGCCTTAATTAAGGTACAGCCCCAGCATTTGCCTGGTGTGAAAATGGGAAACCACGGAAAACCATCTTCAGGGCTGCCGATAGTGGGATTCGAACCTACTATCTCCCGGATGCAAGCTCACAGCCGCGCGCCTCTACGCGCACGGCCAACTCGCCCGGTGTAATCTTGATTAGGGCTGTATTATAGTTCTAATCAAGATTACATAAGGAATATTGCTTCTCTTTATTTATCTACCCTTTACATAAATCATTCACAAATCTCACGAAATAAACTTTTTATGAATAACTTTAGAACAGGATTAACGCGAAATTAAAGCGATGGGGTCAGTCTTCTTTCGCGAAATAATGCGAAAAATGGTTTCCTTTTCGCGAAATCGAAAATAAATTAATGCGAAAAAATCATGCCTCTACAAATCGGTTAGCCGCGACGAACAACTTTATGCGTATTTCCGCTAAAAATTGTGTTAATAATTATTAAAGAAAGTAATGGAAAAGAATTTGTTGATAATGCAACAGAGCTTGTATAAATTGCTTTTTTTTTTAAAAAATCCTATAATTCCTAGTTTCAGCCTGCTAAAATGTATAATGTTTTCTCCACATAGTGGCCATGGTGGTCGTCGTTGGGGGGGGGGGGGGCGATCGCCCTCCCCTCTTGCCCCGCCCGTACTGTTGGACTGAGTTAGAGCACCCCCATTAATTTTCAAAACCCGGCGCTCCAGTTCCTAATAATCTTATCGGTTACGGTACTTCACACTTAGCCAGACACATCAACAAACATGAAAAGTAAAGTAGCCAGTGTCCGTATCTTTACTCATTCTTTCTCTTTTAACACTGCCGGGCTGAGTGGCTCAGACGGTTAAGGCGCTGGCCTTCTAACCCCAACTTGGCAGGTTCGATCCTGGCTCAGTCCGGTGGTATTTGAAGGTGCTCAAATACGACAGCCCCGTGTCGGTAGATTTACTGGCACGTTAAAGAACTCCTGCGGGACTAAATTCCGGCACCTCGGCGTCTCCGAAGACCTTAAAAAGTAGTTAGTGGGACGTAAAACAAATAACATTATTATTATTATTATTCTTTTAACACTTTTCTTTTCTTTAGTTTTAGTGACTGCGGTAGGAATATCATGTCATATTGAATAAACTTTTGGTGATTCCTGTAGTTGACATTGAATTCATCAGGTAGGAGTGAAAGTGGATTGCATTCAGTAGCTGACACAGCAATGTCAACAGACAGATGTTGGAAGTATGGGAGTGTGTGTGTGTGAGTTGGTTAGCAACTTCCTTGCCTGTGGCTAGTTTGTGGCTAACTTGATAAATGTACCAGGAAACACTAATTGAGTAAAGAAATGTGAGCGAGTTGTACTAGGGGAATTCACTCTAGAGCTTTAAGAATGAACAGTGTCTGCTGTCAGTGGAGATTATTTGGACTTAGTATGACGAGGATAATCAGTAAGTTCATGTTTTACAAATATTGTGGACTTTGTGAATATACTAATATGAGCTTGGCTAGAGAAATCTCAATTTCCATAATATCCTTTCTCCGTTTTCAGGGCCTAAATAGTTACAACGTTTTGGTGTAAAATATTATAAATTTAACTTTCTGTAACTTTTGTTATGTACACTTATAAGTTAGAACTGGCCTTTGCAGAGATATCTACGGTACGTTTGCGAAAATGTCAATCTCGCAGGTGGAAACCCATGATGCAGTAAAAATGGCAATCTTTCTTGCGCAACGTTCATGAGGTATATTTCCTGTTTTGGCCCACATGGCTACACACCTGTATAGCTGCATACCATAAAATAACTAAACAATGTATAGAATAGTTATCTCTGAATTTCCTTGTCATTTATGTACAAAATAAAAACCACACCTGATTTTTACAGTCCATTTATGGAATACAGGCACTTATTAATTTAGTAGGCTAATGTTTAAATTACTTTTGTAACTTCCTATCATTCACATTTTTCTGTATTCTATTTAGGCAGTTTGTTGTAGAGTAACATAATCTTCGCATATGGGATATGGTTAATTTGGCCATACGCTTTGGGCGGGACAGTCCCGATTTTTTATCAAATGTCACGTCGCCCGCAAAACGTTTAGCGGGACAGGCAAATTGTTACGATTTTGTCCTGATTTGTCATAGAGATAACACTGAAATGAAATAATAACATATTTGTTTTCTCATAAAGACTAGGTGCAATGGGAAATATTGAAACAACCTAACCTTAGTGTTGGTCAGGGTGTGGTTCTAAATTGTCACGTTAAACATGTAAATAATACATTTAACAAATGGATTTTCCTTCACAATTCTTGGCTAACTAGTTAACCTTCGAAAGTTAAATTGAGGGAGGTGCGAATGCAGAGAGAAAAATGTGTTCCGTTTTTTTTGTGGGAGAAAAATGGCACATTAACCAAATAGTATCGGCGACATTACTGTAGCTATGACCAACTATGACTCATTTCTTTCTGAGCGGTGGATACTCGTGTGCTATTTCTGGATCTCAACACATTCCGGTAGTCGATGTTTTCTTGTGTCTAATACAGATAAAAGCCTGTATGGAGGAAAGTGTCATAATACTGTGAGTTAAACTTACGGTATAAAAGAATATTTGCACGTGTATACTTCGATTCGCAATGCGAAAAATGATCTTTCGTTCGTAGGAAAGAAAAAAAAAAGTCGTTCAAAACACTCATTTATCGCACTATCCCTGACGACTATAGCAGAAAATGAACTACCGGTGACTACCTTCGATTTCTACTTACCTAATCTGAGATAAAAACATAGGCCTAGTTTGAGACAAATTTGAAGTGTACGGTACAGAAAAAAAAAGAAGATCGTTTTATTTATATAGGAGTGACTTTTCTAATACGGCACCAACCGTACAAAGCGGGTCAGATGAATAAGGTAAAGGTTTTTTTTTTTTTGCTTTACGTTGCACCGGCACAGATACAGCACGGTAGGTCATTTGGCGACGATGGGATAGGAATGGGCTAGGAGTGGGAAGGAAGCGGCCGTGGCCTTAATTAAGGTACAGCCCCAGCGTTTTCCTGGTCTGAAAATGGAAAACCATCTTCAGGGCTGCCGACAGAGGGGTTCGAACCCACTATCTCCGAATGCAAGCCCAAAGCTGCGCGACTCTAACCGTACGGCCAACTCGCTCGGTCAAGTTCAGTAAAATGAAACATTATTTTATGACTGAAACAGAAGTCACTTAAGTTATAATTATTTCAGTGAATTTTATTAGACATCCCATAATATTAACTTGTATGTGAGAAAATGGACAGATACATGACAAGAAAATTGTATTGCAGACTTTGAAATATTGAATTATGGGAGAATATCACTGGCTATGGTTACACTACTCCCCCCCATATATGTTCGATTTTATTCTTCCACTGCTTTTTTTTTTCTACTCACTTGTTGGGTCGCGGGTTCAAACTGTGTCAGACATGGGGATTTGGCCCTGTTTTACGGCTGGATGCCCTTCCACATGGAGGAATGTATTCATTATTGCACATTTCTGTGGTGGTTGGTACTGTGTCTGTATGGTACGTTGGGACAAACACGATCACCTGGTTACAGTGTTGCGAGGAATTAACCAAAACCTGGAACTGCACACCTATATTTCAAGGACACTGAGTACCCCCACAAAAGAAACATGAAGATGGGAAGCAGAAACAAGCTTGTCGGGTCTGAGAAGAAATGAATTTAGAACTGGGGTTGAATACAGAATATTCAGAAGTGAGCAGAATATTGAAGAAAGTGGGAGTGAAACCGCCGCGCCAGGTTCTTCCAAACGTGCGTGGCCAGTGACACAGAAGAAGCGTAGTGATTGGAAATTGGAGAAAAGAAAGACTATAATCCATATGTATATCCATTAGTGTTGGCTACTGAATGCATGATTCGAAGCAGTGTATTGATTCATTCAAGTGTCCGAGTGAACCGATTCACAGGAACGGCGAGCTCACGGCACACGATTCAGCTTACTCCCAGCGGACAGTGCTGAGTGGCGCACTCACTGGACGTTGACGGGAGCCGAGCTTCCGCTGCAGCGAGACAGTGAATCATGGCACATCGAAAGAATCGTGAACGAGCGCGGCTCAGTGAGACTCATGATACACACGGCTCCTTATAGGCTCACTGGACACGCGGAGAGCCGAGCTTCCGCTGCAGCGAGACAGTGAATCATGGCACATCGAAAGAATCGTGAACGAGCGCGGCTCAGTGAGACACAACATGATACACACGGCTCCTTATCGGCTCACTGGACACGCGGAGAGCCGAGCTTCCGCTGCAGCGAGACATACAGTGAGCCATGGCATACGGAAAGAATCGTGAACGAGCCGGGTCAGTGAGACACAAGATACGCACGGCTCCTTATCGGCTCACTGCAGCGAGACATACAGTGAGCCATGCTACACTGAAAGAATCATATGCTATAATGGACTCTCGAGCTCAGCTCATTTGAAAATAATACCCATTTGCATTCACTGTCCTCTTCTTACAGGGAGGTTTAAATAATAGATGGATTTATTTGCAGTGTTAAAAAGGTAGTCACAACATAATTCTGAAGTAGCTAGTAAGTAGGTAGGCTATTAGGTTATACTATTTATTAGTTTAATGAATCTTAGTATTATAACTTAGTTGACATTTGACAATTAAACTCGACTCTAGCCTGCCCTATGACTATGAGTCATGTTCATGACCACTCAAAAGTACCTGTTTTATATTGGGAAGAACGGCTCAGTGTTTTCTCAGTTCATATGTCACATCGTTGCACAAGACTTCAATCATATGTGGACAGACGCAATAACAGTATGTTGAATCAGAAAACCAGCGGGCTACTGTACATCTCGGATAGCCTATACAAAATATGACGATTTAAAAAATCCTCAGCTGATAGAAAAATAAATATTTTCAAAAATGACTGAGCGAGTTGTCGTGCGGTTAATATCGCATGGCTATGCGCTTGCATTCGGGGGATGGTGGGTTCGAATCCCACCGTCGGCAGCCGTTAAGATGGTTTTCTGTAGTTCCCCATTTTCACACCAGGAAATGCTGGGACTGTACCTTAATTCAGGCCATGGCTGCTACCTTCCTAATCCTAACCTTTCCCACCCTGCGTCGCCGGAAACCTTCGATGTATTAGAGTAACTAGCAATTTTTCTAAGAAAGGTGTTCATAGTATGAAGACCAGATGGCAGCTGCGAGCACTGAATGTTGTTGCTGCTGTCTTACCAGCACATACTACACAGATGCAGTAGGAGCGGTGACCAGTGAGCCGTGAATCGGATCACTGTATCGATTCAGTAACGTGAATGGAATCAAATGAATCGATTCATTAAAATGAATCGAATGTCCCATCACTAATATCCATTTCATGGATACAGTGGCGTTTAAGAAATACTTACGAAAAGTGTTTAGTCCACCCACCATCTGAAATTGCGAGGTTTTTACAGTACACGGTTACACCCTTTTTAAAATTATTTCACAGGAAACATTTGCACCACAGTCAGCAGTCACTCAAGGGATGAAGAATGGGTAAGTTATAACCTTCAATGGAATGAATGCAAAATTTGAGTGAATTGTCTGCATTAGGCCTAGTATTTTATGCATATTTTTGTGTGACAGGTCTGCTCAAACTATGGGTGGGAAAATTAAATCTGATTCCACAGTCAACAATGTGGCCATTTATTGTGACCTGAATAGGTTAAATATATTCTAAGGAATATTATGAAAATGTACATGCAAAATTCTTTGTCCCAACAGCACGGGAGTAGAAGGGGGTCAATGAACGCCACTGTGTCTGGTTGATCACTCTGTTTGTTGTTTCAAAGGACACCTTTACTAAGCTTGTCTCTAGTCTGGCCCCATGGTATAGGGGGCAACGCATCCGCCTGTCACCTGGCGGCCCCGGGTTCAATTTCCGGCTGTGTCAGGGCTTTTTAATTGTAATGATTAATATCCCTGGCTTGGGGACTGGGTGTTTGTGATGTCCTTAATCTTCCTTTCCTCACACACAACATTCCACACTACCGCCATTCCAATTACACGCAGGTTCATACAATATGGTGCCAGTAGGGGCAAAAGATCCACATGAGTTGATGCCCCGAACAAATAGCATTTAAAAAAGAAACACGAGAAAAACTTGTCTCTCCTCCTCATCTCTTTCCATTTTCCTTATTAAGCTGCCTAGGTACTTGAAGCTTTCCGCCTTTCTCGGTTGTTTCCTACCAGTAATTTGAATTTAGATTTTCAGCCTCTCAGCCGACTGACGTAGACAATGAGAAAAAGGATATCTATAATCCAACCAACCCTTTCTTTCTTGAGTTGTATAACCTTAAAAAAGTTACGGTGACTGGACTTTTCTTTGGCGCGAGGGGAACAATTCCCAAATCTTTCGTCACATGGCGACAAAAATATAAACTAGCGAGAAGCCTACAAGATGAGATAGTCGTCTCACTCATCAAATACTCCGTTTCGATTCTTCGTCACCATTTATATGGAGTTCATGCCATTTAACATGGTTAATTGTAACCTATCATTTTTAAACATTAATCTTTTTTATCTTCACTCAAAATTGTTGTGTATTATTCTGTGTCTTACGGCAAATCTAGGGTGTCCTGGATCAGACTAAATAAATAAAAATAAATAGGCTAAATACCACATGCAAATGAGTTTACCTGGAATCTTTCGTTGGGCTTCCAATAATATAATCAATCCCAGCATGTATCCCCCTTGCCTTGGCTGACCCTGGTTCAATGAACTACACTACAGGAACTCCTGAATGTATCCTTTGAGTAATGATTGTGATTTTTTTTTTCTTTTTCAGTTTTGATTTTGACCTTCCTCTGTGTATGGGTTCCTCATGCCCTCCCTCAGGAGGTCACCCAGTCCCCCGTGCCGAAGAACCTTACAGTTGAGGAGAAGGCTTACAACCAGTTCGCAGTGGAATTGCTTGTGGTATGTTTGTTTTTAACATAGTTCACAGCCTTCTCTCTGTCTCTCTCCTCAGCCTGCAAAAAAAGTTCAATTTTTAAAAATAATGGTTGTATGCAACATTCTTTTATTTGAATTTAAAAAAAAAGTTTTATGTCTTGCTGACTCAGACAGAAATTATGGTGATGATGGGATTGGACTGGGAAGGAAGGGGCCATGACCTTAGTTGTTATTTATTTATTTATTTGAGTCAGAAACAAACAAAATATGTAAATACACACATGACAATCTTAAATTGACACCGCTTGCTAGATCAGTGATAAGTAGAGCCCGGATTTCCATGCAAATGCATGTTTTTAAATAAGCTAGCTACACTTCTCAAACTTTGCAAATATTCATTTTACGGCTTAAGAATTCCAAATAACCGTTCTTTTTCCGTGCATGTTTGCATGTTTTGGCATTTTTCGGAGAAAATTCATGCATAATGCATATTTGGAAGATTTTGGATTTAATAGCGCATATTTGGACGTTTAATATTGCATAATATGACTTTTATTCTGACTTTGATGCATATATATTGTTAACTTGCATCATAGTGCATTTTCTGAATATTAGTTTGCAGAATTTGGGACAGTTTTTCACGTTGTAGGCTACAGTATGTCTATTACTGAGAGACGGAGAGAATGTATTCCTGGCATCCTATGTGACAACCATAGTTAGTAGCCTACATACGGTACAGGTCCTACAGTATAATGCATTTAACCAAACACTTTCTTATCTGTTGCTTGAGTAAACAATGACGTAAGTCGGAAGGCCCCACGTCGAAATCTAATTCTTAGGAATAAGGTGTCCCAGTTTTACAGTTGTACATTGCTATAAATTGAACCGTAAATTGTGCATTAATCATTGACGGCTCATTTTTCGTCTGTTAGACGAACAAAAGAAACCTTGTTTCGCACTTCTGTGGTGCCGCGTTACTGGGATAGCAGCTTACAAATTCTGGTTTTTCATTGAAACCTCTACCATTGTTATCCTGGAATGTCCTACCCGGAACTCTCAATCGTCACACGTCTGTGTTATCGCAGCAAGCAATCGTTACCACTTATTGGGGACATTCAAATGTGTCTGCAATTATCGCATGGAGAAGATAGAGATAAGCTGAACAAACTAATTCGTTCCAATCCTGATTTTGAATTCATCAAGCTTATAAAAGACGTATTGTGGTGAAAATGCAAAAGACGTACAATTTGACCTCACCTTGTCCAAATCTCTTCATTGAATTATGCATCTATCACTTCTCGTGACGTACAAAGATAATTTTCTGTGCTTAAGTATGTGCTGAATGATAAACGGATGAGCTTAAATCAAGACAATTTGGAGAAATTGGGGTAGTTTTTGTTCATGTTTCAAAAGGAACTGAATTTTGATAGTGCATATTTTCCAGTTTATTGTGCATGTTTTTCCATATGATAGTGCATGAATGCATGCATATTTTGAGATTTGATAGTGCATGGAAATTCGGGCTCTAGTGATAAGCAACCCCAACATTGTTTGGTGTCGCAAGGAAAAGATCTTGTACTGTAGGGCTCAGCATGTAATCCAGTAGATGTCTGGGGTTCTCAACAGTCACAGTTAACATCGACAGGGAAGTGCCATTTTTGGAGATTGCTTTTGGAACTTCCAACTCCAGAATGAAGCAAATCGATTGCCTTAATTAAGGTTCATTGTGGTAATTACATTAATAAGGCTGTAAATAAAGGTTGCAGATCTCTTCACATTGTTATGAAGGTATTAAAGGGTTATAGTAAAGATGTAAAGGAGAGAGTATATAAGTCACTTGTAAGACCCTACTTAGTGTATGGTTGCAGTGTATAGGACCCTCACCAGGATTACATGATTCAAGAACTGGAAAAGAAAAATCCAAAGGAAAGCAGCGCATTTTGTTCTGGGTGATTTTCAACAATAGAGTGGTGTTATGAAAATGTTCCAAACTTTGGACGGGAAAGATTTGGGAGTAAGGAGACGAGCTGCTCGACTAAGTGGTATGTTCTGAGTTGTCAGCAGAGAGATGGTATAGATGATGAGTAAGCTTGAGCGGAGCTTTTAAAGGTAGGAAAGATCATAATATGAAGACACAGCTGGAATTCAGGAGGACAAATTGGGGCAAATTTTCATTTATAGGAAGAAGAATATTAGGGATTGGACTAATTTATTGAGGGAAATGTTGCATAAACTTCCAAGTTCTTTGAATTAATTTAAGAAAAGACTAGGTCAATGACTGGTGGGGAATCTGCCACCTGGGTGACTGTCCTAAATGCAGATCCTCCCCCCATGGCACTAGAGCCCTTGAAGGGCCTTGGCCTACCAAGCAACCACTGCTCAGCTTGAACGCCTACAGATTACGAGGTGTCATGTGGTCAGCACGACGAATCCCCTCGGCCATTATTCTTGGCTTTCTAGACCGGGGCCACTATCTCACCGTCAGATAGCTCCTCAATTCTAATCACGTAGGCTGAGTGGACCTCGAACCAGCCCTCAGGTCCAGGTAAAAATCCCTGACCTGGCTGGGAATCGAACCCGGGGCCTACGGGTAAGAGGCAGACACGCTATCCCTACACCACGGGGCCGACAAATGCAGATCAGAGGTGAATAATTGGTAATGACCCTCTTATATAATTTATTATTGTTACTTCTGTTTTACAAGTTTGCAAAAGTGTACATTACCAAGCTTGATAGCTGCAGTTGCTTAATTGCGGCCAGTATCCAGTATTCAGGAGATAGTGGGTTCAAACCCCGCTATCGGAAGCCCTGAAGATGGTTTTCCGTGGTTTCCCATTTTCACACCAGGCAAATGCTGGGGCTGTACCCAGTTAAGGCCACGGCCGCTTGCTTCCCACTCCTAGCCCTTCCTGTCCCACATCGTCGCCATAAAACCTGCCTGTGTCGGTGCGACGTAAACCAACTTGCAAAAAAAAAAAAAAAAAAAAAAAAGTGTACATTTACTTGTTAGGTGTTGCTAGTATAGCAGTAATGAAGATCTTTTATTTCAAGACTTTTCATGCTAATTGGCTGCAGTGAAGTGTGAACTTTGAACACTGGAGGTAAGATCGCCATTAAAATGTTCTTTATCTCAGAGCATTCACGAGCAAGACTCGGGTGTGAGACAGAGACAAACAAAAATTACAAATTCATCATATATTGAAAAATATTGATTAAAAAAAAAAAAAAGGGGCAGTAAAATGAAAACCGAACTCCTGCTACAACGTGACCATGGAATGGTTTCATTCAAAAGTAATTACTAAAGGCGTTAATACATTTATCCTACTGGGAGACGAGACGACAATGAATTCCAGTTTTGCAGAAAGAGGTAGGTTGGTGACGGATCCACAACCGCACCCACTCTTGTATTTCCTTGTCCGAATGAAACCAATGTCCATGAATGTCTTTCGTCAGGTTGCCAAAAGTGTGAAAAACACAAGGTGGAAGATCCAGGCTGTACGGAGGATGTTAAAGTGTTTCCCAACCAAATTGCTGAAGTGTAGCCTTTGCCAGAGTGGAACTATGGGGGCAAACTTTGTCATGCAACAGGATGACTCCATCTATATCTATATAATACAATTTAATATAATTGAAGTATGTAACTGTTCTAAAGAATCTACAAGATCCAAGAGATTCTTTAGAACAGTTAGATACGTCAATTATATTAAATTGTAGAAATTCAACAGAAATGAATGTCAGATTGGTGATACAAAGCTAGAACAGGTCGATAATTTCAAATATTTAGGTTGTGTGTTCTCCCAGGATGGTAATAAAGTAAGTGAGATTGAATCAAGGTGTAGTAAAGCTAATGCAGTGAGCTCGCAGTCGCGATCAGCAGTATTCTGTAAGAAGGAAGTCAGCTCCCAGACGAAACTATCTTTACGTCGGTCTGTTTTCAGACCAACTTTGCTTTACGGGAGCAAAAGCTGGGTGGACTCAGGATATCTTATTCATCAGTTAGAAGTAACAGACATGAAAGTAGCAAGAATGATTGCTGGTACAAACAGGTGGGAACAATGGCAGGAGGGTACTCGGAATGAGGAGATAAAGGCTAATTTAGGAATGAACTCGATGGATGAAGCTGTACGCATAAACCGGCTTCGGTGGTGGGGTCATGTGAGGCGAATGGAGGAGGATAGGTTACCTAGGAGAATAATGGACTCTGTTATGGAGGGTAAGAGAAGTAGAGGGAGACCAAGACGACGATGGTTAGACTCGGTTTCTAACGATTTAAAGATAAGAGGTATAGAACTAAATGTGGCCACAACACTAGTTGCAAATCGAGGATTGTGGCGACGTTGAGTAAATTCTCAGAGGCTTGCAGACTGAACGCTGAAAGGCATAACAGTCTATAATGATAATGTATGTATGTGTATATATATACACATATTTTTGCAACCAAAACAATTACAGACTGGATCATTAAGCTATTCACCGAGTTCCATCGGCATTTGAAAGCACAGTACCAGACATTGAATATGTTGCACTGATCTTCAGGAGCTAGCAGTTTGCTTCAATCAAGCGACTCGTCTTCGACTTCTACACAATTTTTGGACTTCATATTTATTAAATTGTGTTGTGACTTCACGCCTGATAGTATATGCAGGTTGGCTCACTTAACTGTTCACCTCTTCTCGTAAAAATTTTGAGACACAGTGCCGAACTTTGCATGTGTTGTGCTACTATTTGGAAAATTACGCCTTACTTCATGTAAGTGACTGACCTACTTCTTCTAGATTTTACAATTTAAAATCGTGCAGTGCCAATCCCCATTATCTTATATTGCTTCTTCAACTGTTTTTCTGAAAGACTCGTCCTTTAATTTCTTACTTACCTATGCATTGTTTTTGCATTTTATTCGGCTGATGATGACCCAGATTGGGGTCGAAACCGGTACCACTTCCGCTTATACTGAAATAAGAATGTAACTCTACATTTCTTATTTACTTGTATTGAATAGGTTGAACTACGTTATTTGTTATTTCAATTTAATTGTGATACAGTTCAATACGGAACATTATGAAATTTTCATCTTTATACGCTCGAGTAAGTCGTCAAGCAGAGAGCCCCTGCAGTCAAAGAAGAAGGTCATCATGACTTTACCGGAACTTGTATGTACAGCTTTGGATTTCTTTGGCAGGGGAGAATTTTGATGTTTCCATTGTTGACTTTGCCGTTTGCTCTCAGGCTCGAAATGGTGGCACCACATTTTGTCCCCTGGCTTTGCTGTTTGCTCTCGGGCTCGAAATAGTGACACCACGTTTCGTCCCGTGACAATACGGGACAGAAATGCATACTCTTCCTCGTGGTACCGCTGCAGCTGATTCAGACACGACACAATTCTGTCAGTCTTTTGTCCCTCTATCAGTTGATGCAGAACCCACTCGACGTAAATTATCAAAGATAATGGCATTCATGTATCTATGGCTAATGCCGATCTGAACATGAATTTCTTCTTCTGTGATTCGTTGGTTTTTCCGGATAAGGGGTGATAGGTTTAATCACTTGATATGATTATTTTGCTTAAAAAGACCCAGGGAATGCTGTTACTTATTTACATGTTTAGTTATTAATTTGGCAGCCAACAGCATTTGAATTAGTCTATATTTTAGATTTCTACTTCTTCTCTGGTCCTTCAGATTTTCATCTGCTGACAACCCTAAGGGAGGAAAATTCATTTTTGAACTGCAAGGACAACTTCATTTAAACTCCTTTCCCTTTATAAAGGCACAGAATAATTGCTCAATGCATTATCAGATGTTTCTCACCTGCCATCTTCTTTACTCTTAACTGTCAATAAATACACTAGTGCTATGTGTGAATGAAAAATTAGTTTACAAAACCAGTCATATTAAATAAGTAATCTCTGAAGCCTACTTCATTTCCTATTTAAATACATGGTAATGGCTATACCAGACATGGTAAGGAAATGGATTAAAATGTTGAGAAACTTTGGGTCTTTCTTAATCTAAATGCAAATGCAAAATATTACACTGTTTTTTTAAAATATATTATTTTGAGTTTTAAAATTTAATCGTGTGTATCGTTTTAAAACACATTGAAGCCGGGCTGAGTGGCTCAGACGGTTGAGGCGCTGGCCTTCTGACCCCAACTTGGCAGGTCAGATCCTTGCTCAGTCTGGCGGTATTTGAAGGTGCTCAAATACGTCAGCCTCATGTCGGTAGATTTACTGGCATGTAAAAGAATTCCTGCGGAACTACATTCCGGCACCTCGGTGTCTCCGAAAACTGTAAAAGTCGTTAGTGGGATGTAAAGCTGTTATTATTATAATAATAATATTTTTGCGATGCTACGAAACCAAGAATCTTGGGATCACGTGGCAGTGTATGTGGAGGATGTCCTTCATCAGAAGAAGAAGAATTTGGAAGCGTACAAACGTTTGTAAAGGAGAAATGACGAAAGAGGTCTGAAAGACAAAGTAAGCATGATATCACCCTGAAGTAATGCGAGAGTGGTTCTGGGGTGATGATACACATTGTGGGAAAAGGGTGTGTGGTTTTTAGTGGGTAAGAATCCCACACACTTGTGGAGTGCAGACCCTTCACAAGTGTCTTTTGAAGATTTTCCACAGTCCCTCATAAGAAATGTTGTTATTATTATTATTATTATTATTATTATTATTATTATTATTATTATTATTATTATTATTATTATTATTAGCTGGGGACCTCTCTGATCGTCAACATGGTTTTCGAGGAGGGCATTAGACAATCGATGCAGTATGGGAAGTGTTGAATACAGCTAAAAGGGCACAAATGGGTAAACATTACTCTCGAAAAGTGATACTCCTTGTGACCCTTGATGTTAAGAACGCTTTCAACTCGATCAGCTGGAATGACATATTGGAAGCGCTTCAAAATACTTTCAAACTACCGGAGTATCTCATTCGCATAATGAGAAATTATTTGAAAGATCGTACTCTAGTATATCATACAGAAGATGGGCAGAGAGTGAAACGGCTCACAGCTGGTGCAGCACAAAGGTCCATCCTTGGCCCAAATCTGTGGAACATAGTGCATGATGGATTGTTGAGGTTAAAGATGCCGGAAGACACAACGCTAGTGGGCTATGCTGATGATATAGCTGTTTTGATAGTTGCTCGAAATTTGGAGTTGGCTCAGTTTAAGCTAAATCAAGTAATGCGACAGGTAAAAGATTGGATGGCGAATCACAGATTACAGCTTGCAGATCATAAAACAGAGATTGTTCTCTTGACAAGAAAAAGGATCACGACCGTCATTCCAATGTATATTGGACAAATAGAAATCGAAACATCTAGAAGTATAAAGTATCTCAGAGTGACACTTGATAGCAAACTTACTTTTTGGGATCATATCAAACGGGTGACAGATAAGGCGGTGAAAACAACGGATGCGCTGAGTAGATTAATGAGCAACGTTAAAGGTCCGAAGTCTAGCAAACGACGACTTCTGATGTGGATAGTTCACTCGACACTTCTATATGGTGCCGAAGTCTGGGCTGAATCTCTGAAGTTTGAAAAATACCGGCGAAGGATAGCTGCGGTACAGCGGAGATCAGCTTTGCGTATTACAAGCGCATATCGCACAGTATCCGAACCTGCGGTCCTTGCGATAGCAGCGGTAGCACCGATTGATTTACTTGCCTTAGAGAGGCAGGAAGTCTGGCGAACTCAAGGAGAGCTCGGAAAGAAGCGCGCTAAGGAGCTAGCTTATAGGCAACAAACGGAGCGGTGGCAGCAAAGATGGGAGGAAGATCCTCGTGGAAAATGGACTAAGCGGCTGATACCACGCCTAGCTGATTGGGTTGCCCGAGCTCATGGTGAGGTTAACTTTTACATCACGCAACTATTGACGGGTCACGGATACTTCCGGAAATTTCTACATAGAGTAGGTAGAGCGAGCGACTCGGCGTGTATTTATTGCAATGATATAGACGATGTATTTCACACATTTTTCGTATGCTATCATTGGTCAACTCAGAGAAGATGTTTATATACTGAGCAAGGAGAATTGACGCCAGAAACTATTGTGCAGGCGATGCTACGAAACCAGGAATCTTGGGATCAGATAGCAGTATATGTAGAAGGCATCCTGCGTCAGAAAAAGAGAGATATGAATGCCCATGAACGACACTAAGGAGAACAAAAGAAGAAGAAACCTGAGATCTTAGCACGACACCGTCCTGAAGTAATGCGAGAGCGGTTCCGGGGCGGAGATATACGTCGTGGGAAAAGGGTGTGTGGGTTTTAGTGAGTAGGAATCTCACATGCTTGTGGAGTGCAGACCCTCACAAGTGTCTAATGAAAGATTTCCCACACTTCCCTCGTAAAAAAATAAAAATAAAATATTATTATTATTATTATTATTATTATTATTATTATTATTATTATTATTATTATTGCATGAAAATGAAAACCTACAACCTGTTTTCCAGTCATTGACCGGGTCAGGGATGTAATGAATGAAACATATATAGGCTGTTATTACAATGGGGTCGACACTCCCAAGGTGATTTTTATTAATGAGTAATAAATGCTATGAAATGATAATGGAGAGTGTGGCTGGAATGAAAGATGACAGGGAAAACCGGGGTACCCGGAGAAAAACCTATCCCACCTCCGCTTTGTCCAGCACAAATCTCAGATGGAGTGACCGTGATTTGAACCACGGTATCCAGCGGTGAGAAGCCAATGCGCTGCCATCTGAGCCATGGAGGCTCTTATTATAATTTATTATTATTATTATTATTATTATTATTATTATTATTATTATTGTTGTTGTTGTTGTTGTTGTTATATTCCATTTCATTTTGTACCACTAGGGGCCCGATGGCCTAGTTCTTGGGCCCCTTTAAACAAGAAGCAACTTCACTTCACTTTTTTCTTCAGTTGATTTAGCAGGTTTTCCTTCTAGACACCTTAAATTATCCTAACATTTTATCTTCCTGTGATATTTGTTTGTTTGTTTGTTTCTCTAGGAGATGTCCTGCCTGTTGGACTCCAAGCACAACATGATGCTGTCGCCTTTCAGCGTGTGGTCCGTCCTCGCTCTGCTGACGGAGGGAGCTTCAGGAAACACTCACTCGCAGCTACGCTCCACTCTACACCTCGATATGGGAAAGAGGAGTATCAGTCAGAGGTACCAAACACTGGATAAGAATTTAAAGGTAACAGGTCTCTGTTAAAATCTTCCATTATTTTAAACGAATTTGTCTCAGATGACAGGTCTTGTCCGCTGATCACAGGCTGTTACATTTCTGTTTGTAGTTTGGCATCAGAGTGGACTGAGTTTGTGTAGAGGGACATCACTGTGCCAGCAGCTTCCATTAGGTTATACAGACAAAGTGATCAAATTTTACCGCTTTGTCTCAAGACTTTAGACATTGCAACGTTGTGCAGCCTTCAATTCCATGAAGCATTGTGTCATGGCACAATGCAGTGCTTAGTCATGTGACCAGATAACTGTGATAATGCAGGAGGGGTCTGATACAATGTTTAATTGTGGTAATATTACATTTTTTGTAAATAAAGTATCCAGATTTAAATAACTACTTTGAGTGTTGATCTGTAGATGCTAGATGCTTCTTCTTCTTTTGCTTTTAAACCATGCCAGCCTAATCTATATAATGTGTAATAATTTTCATGTGTTATACCCTCTCCCATGTTTGAAGTTAAAAATTATGAAGAGAAAAAAGGGGGATGTTTTGGACGAGTAAATATAGTAACTAAACATTGCACTGTACCATGCCACAATGCTACAGAGTTCAAGGCTGTGCAACGTTGCAGTGTTTAAAGTCTTGAGACAAAGCAGTAAAATTTGATCACTTTGTATAATTTTGATGGAATCTTGTAACGTGCTCCTGCCTTAACCTTTGTATCTACGTTTCTACGAGTTTCTGGAATAATCTTCCCATTTATGTCTCTACATGCTCTGGCAATATGTTCGTATCTATGCTTTTACTGGATCATCTACTTTCTACCGTTAATATTTCAACCTGCTTTTCTCATCTACGCTTCTACGTATTAATGGTTTAATCATATTTTCTATTCACCCATCTCTCTGCTCCTGTAACTTACTGCATACTGACTGTCGCTCTGTGTCTACCTACCACTACCTACGTCATCTGCTACGTCACCTCAACCTTCTCGAAATTACTAGTCTTCGCTTTCTTGCGTATATATAACGGACAGCCTCGCTCGTCTAACCAGCCTCGCATCAACTTGGAGAGAGAGAGAGAGAGAGTGTGTGTGTGTGTGTGCGTAGGGGCCACTGACCTTGTGTGGCTTGCCATGCGATGCGGATTTCTATTTCGTCCAACTGGAAACTTAACATTGTCGGATATGAGTGAGCTAAAAATTCCACGCGCTAATTATTGGAACTCTGAGCTAAGCCCTTCAGGCGTGCTGGTTGTTTATTCATTCTAGTTACTGAAAGCCTTGACCTGTGCCTTAACTCTTACTATATTCTCTTGATTTAAATTTTTACGTCATGAAAGGTTTTATTGTGGACCAAGGGTGACCAACGTCGACATAATTTACTCAAGCATTCAAAGGAGGACAGTAACGGGTGGATGAACTCTCTCAACCTTGTGCAGTCGGATTTCTACTTTTTTCCCCCCTCTGATCCTTGCTATTATTGTCTTCCTTTTACCCTTCCCTCTTTCTTTCATTTAGATTTTTAGAATTTTGTAAACACTCTGGAGGTGTTCTATTTAGATTGTGGCCAAATATTATTGATGTCATGGTAAAATGTTGTTCTTTGAAAAGTTTACGCCTGTTTTCCTGAAAGGAAAGTTATATAATACATGATAATGTGTGAACCATTTTCAAAATCGAAAGTAATCCTGGCTAGTAGTTCTTTTACTGCCCTCTTATTGGTGAATTGTCGAACTTTGTTTCTCTTTAATAAAAGTGGGAATTGTATTAATGGATCTCCATCCAGGTTTATCTTGGACCTTTTTTGATCCTATATTAATCTCTCTGTACTGTCCAACGTTATTTATTTAATACAGTTGTTTATCTGACCTATCGAATGGCGGTACTCTGCTCGTTTTCTGTTGTTGCGATCAAACTTGTTAGAGAAATCGGCGATGCATTATTACCATTGCTTTGAAATCGTCCTGTTTTCCTAACAGCGGTGATGAAAATATACTACGCAAAATTAACTTATGTTGTAAAACCTTCGCCACAAGCTGCTGGCACACTGATTTCCTTCTACATAAACTTAGTCCATTCTGACCAACCTCCACTTGCTTTAAAATCTTTCCCAGGTTCTACCTTCAGCTCTTTCATCACTTCCTCATTCCTCTTGTTGTCCCATCGCGTATATCCTGCTCTATGTCTCTCAGCAGTGATCAGTGGTGTCTTGTGGACAAAGCTGCTGGGTGTTCACACTAGCTGAAAACAGACAGAAATGTAAACAATAGAGAAACTCACCTTATTTATTAAAAAAGCTCACTGGTACTCAGTGTTGACTTTTACTCAACTGTGATTAAGAGTGTTTTCTACCTTTCAGTACTTTTGATTATAGTCCTTCATATACAGTACTTAAGACTAACACATTACATGTTTACATTAAATCAGGACATGTTTCATCTCGACGGGAGACATCTTCAGCTGAAATAAATATCTAAAATTATCAACAGATATATTTAAAACATACAAAGATCACTTTAAAAAGTTATTTAAAACATATTATGTACGGCAAAAGAAGGTAACCTAACAAATATTTTAGAGTTCATTTACATAGAAATAGACAAAGAAACAAAATCCTAATTTCATATTAACGAAATTACAAAAAATATAAACATACTTTTACCATGGCGAATAAAATTTCTAGTGAGATCACTAACCTAGTTCAAGCGCCCTCCCGCAGGGTGGCACTAGTGGAGCCAATCACAGATGCTACACGGTCAGCTGTTTTAGTGGAGGTTACACTGGTGCACGAATAACCAAATAAAACATACAATTGTTTAGACTTATGAACAATACTGTCAGAGAGTTAAATATAATATTCTCAGTCCCCATGAAGAAATATCTTCAGAATTTAATAATGTTATTTTGCTTTACATCCCACTAACTAGTTTTACAGTTTTTGGATTCTTTGGACTTAACTCTTTCCGGTCTAACTGCGAGCATAGCTTGCAGTGGCCAAAATTATGTTCACGCCGCTCTGCGAGCATAGCCCGTAGTAAGGTTTGACAATTCACTAAAAATCGAGAAAGAGCTATGCACACATTCTGCTGACTATATCGTGTTTCTTCCTGTGTTACTTACGAGAGTATTTCAACAGATGGCAGTGTTGTCTAACTCAGAGAATTTACGATATAATTGAACAGTTGTCACTCAATGTGTTCTGAAACATGGCATTTCGCGGCAAGCAAGTGCTTGATAGAAGTTATATTTTTGATATTTTATGCAATCGTAAACCCTCACATCTAAAAAAACAGAAAACTTTACTAATGTGTAGATATTCTTACACATTTGCGCAGTTATGAAACGTGTGGGAACATACAGTAAACTGTAAAATGAATTCCAATCATAATGAAATGCAGGATGTTGTTTCAAATTCCTATTTGGATATCAATATTTCCATTTGTGAATAAAATTACAGTTACATGCCTTCAGTATCATCTTCACTAACATCAACTTCCGAGCCAGTATCGTCACATAAAAATATGTAAACAGAATTTCATAAGAGCTCCCATTTTCGTTGTTATTACTGCTATTATTATTTTATATCATTTTCATTATTGTTATTGTTCTTTAATTGCAGTGCACATTTTACATGATCAGTCTAGGGCAGGGATGGCGAACCTATGCCACGCGTGTCAGTAGGTGACACGCGAACACGATTACGGTGACACACCACTTGCACATATTAACGTTATTATATACGTCTTTATATACATATCTCGTGCATCGTATAGTCATAATGTTTCAGGTTCCGGAAATTACCGAAAATCTAAATTCTAGTTCCATTCGGAAGTGCATTATGGCAACACTCTAACACTGATAGATCCGGAAGCCAAGTGAAATAAATGTCAGATGCAGCCTGCGAGCCATTCGTTCACCCACATCAGTCAATTAGTGTAATTTTGCTTGTGTGTGGTTGCCAGCAGCGGGTAATTATTCTTAGTGTGTAACTGTTTATTGAATTTTGTAAAAAAAAAAATAGATGCCAAGAAATTATCCCAATTTCCAAATTTGGAGAAACTATAGCATTTTTTTTAAAAGCTCATATTGCACAAATGAGTGATATTAAGGTCAATTTTTTCAATGCTTAGAAACTGACAGTTTACAAATATAGTTGACTGAATTTCATGAAAGCAGTACATGGGTGAACAAATTCGTACTTTCCTGAAAATCGAGTGTGCTTTTGATGATGAATACTCTCTCCAGAGAACTTAATACTTGAACAGTGCAACAGCCTCCCACAAATGTTTTCGGCCAAGAAGAAACTTCCTACAGCGCTACTTACTTTGTTAGGGTCATCAAACGCATGCAAGCAGCTATTTTCTACAAAGAACGTTGTGAAGTCAAACAGTTAGAAACCGTCTTGTTTCGGACCTAAGTGCTTCTTGTGTGTTATTGAAGACAACGCGTTATGAATCTAACATAAATGACATGGCTACTAAGAATCAGCAACAAGTTCCACACTGAAGTTGAGAACGATATTTCATTTAAAGTTGTTTGGCAATATTGTGTGTTACAATTGGCGCTTATTGTATTTATTTTTTTCAAATAATTTTAGGTATTTTTAAAACTTATATATTTAAAAATGTATTTTAGCAGTATTGGCAAAATAGACCACGAAACATGCGATCAAGTGTATTGTTTTACGATATATATGTAACAACGTTTTTTTACAACTGGCTTTACGTCGCACCGACACATTTAGGAAAGGCCGTAGCCTTAATTATGGTACAGTCCCAGCATTGTAATAACGTATTATGAAACATAATCAGGAATTAGAGATACAATTTGGGTGAGGGGGGTTGTAGCCATTCCAAAGAAATTAATTTTTTTTTTTTTTTGATAGGGGCTTTACGTCGCACCGACACAGATAGGTCTTATGGCGACGATGGGATAGGAAAGGCCTAGGAGTTGGAAGGAAGCGGCCGTGGCCTTAATTAAGGTACAGCCCCAGCATTTGCCTGGTGTGAAAATGGGAAACCACGGAAAACCATCTTCAGGGCTGCCGATAGTGGGATTCGAACCTACTATCTCCCGGATGCAAGCTCACAGCCGCGCGCCTCTACGCGCACGGCCAACTCGCCCGGTAAAGAAATTAATAAGTGGCACAGTTGATAGTTGAGAATAATGAACCAGACTTAAAATGACACACTAGTTGGAAAAGGTTCGCCATCCCTGGTCTAGGGAATATATAACAGTATTTCAGAAAACTGTATTTACTTAATAATCCGTCAGACTTTTCTTTTCATTCACAAAATATGGTATAATATGTAAACAATTTTAAAATCTCCAGTGATAGCTGGCATGAAACAAACAATATTTTTAAAAACCAGATGCTCAAACAAGCACAAAGGAAAAAGAATCATGCAAAAATCTTCTACAGGTACAGAAATATAATATTTTTCAAATCCTTAGAAATGCCCAGTCCAGAACATTTGTTAAGGATATTCAGGCCCACAGCGGAATGGGTTAATAAGAGAACACACAAGATAAAATGTAACATAATGAAAAGCGAAAGCAATATTGTGCTCTACATAATTTAAAAAAAAAAAAATTTAAACCGAGCACATAAAACGTTAAACATTCCATGTTCTTAGTCTGTCTCTGTGGGAAATAAATCCTAGATTTGACTGAGGAAAGAGACATTTAGTGCTCAGTAAATTACGAGCTGCATTCTTTAGTTGCCTTTTGGGCATCTGTAAGAGAACTAGACCGGCCTGGAATTTGACTACAACTAGGCTGACCTTGAACCTTACCACTCATTGTTCCCTTCACTGCTTCACCCATGTTGTAATTCTTGTTCTTTATCCTCTTGAAACTGTCTTCATTCCTTTTCCTACTGGGTGCCTTTCGCGATTTCACCTCATTGGAAAAGTATTTTGAAAATTTGGGAAAATATGAGGTATCTCTCCTGGTTTTAATTTCCACCTCAGATGAGGAAGTTCAGTGCTTTCACTGTTCACAACGAAACAGTCGGCCTTTACAATTAAATCTGCCAAAAAGTGCAAGTCACATATTCTGCTTTTGCCCGACACTTGCTTCATCTTTCCGCGGAATAACTCTTGTCCATTTCGCAAACAGATAATTTTCTTTTCGCGGTATAGAAAATCGTCTACCATCAGGCTTCTTTCCATAACCTGATTTACAATCAGGAATGAAACAGTACAACGTTTTCCTGAAGTAATAGAAAACTGAGTTCATTGCACGCACAAAGCACTACGCAGATATTAATACAGACTTTCGGAAAATATCAGAATGAACAAATTCCCTCGATAGGTGTTCAAATTATTATCATGACTTCATGCAGGCACGCTATTACCTTCATCGACAGTTTGGCGCACGTGTTGTTGCAGCTGGTTTGTTGCGACTGCAGCGCCACACTCTACTGGGGCCACCAACGACAATGTTAAGAGAGCGGAGTAATCACACTAGGTATTCTATTCGTCGTGCATTTAGTAGAAACCCTAAACAAGCATAAGCTCCACCTACCACAATATTATCTCTACTGCACCGTCCGCTCTCCTTCCCATACTTTCAACCAGTCAGCTGCTTGACGCGAGAAGTGAGCACCATCAACTCGTCCGACAAGATCACAAAAAGGGCCAGCTCTTAGGTCAGTATTTAAAATATTTTTAACATTTCCACACCACAATAGCAAGGTTTCTTCACAGCAAGTGAAATCCTTTTTTTTTTTTTTTTGTCTTTTTAGGCTACCGAGCTCGATAGCTGCAGTCACTTAAGTGCAGCCAGTATCGAGTAATTGGGAGACAGTGGGTTCGAACCCCACTGTCGGCAGCCATGAAGATGGTTTTCCGTGGTTTCCCATTTTAACACCAGGCAAATGCTAGGGCTGTACCTTAATTAAGCCACGGCCGATTCCTTCCCATTCCTAGGCCTTTCCTATCCCATCGTCGCCATAAGACATATCGGTGTCGGTGCAATGTAATGCAAATAAGCAAAAAAATATCTTTTTAGGCTCCTTAAAAAACATCATATTGACAGATAACATCAATATTAAACTTCAGCTGAGGTAGAAAGGAGTTTCCGCTGCCAACCAAGAGAGTCCCTTTTAGAATAACAACATTAAAAACACTAGCAGTCTATACATAAGGAGGTGTGAAATATTAAATGTAGAATGACACATCCATCTTAACAGTATCAATGAGATGAGAACGTATAACTTCAACTGGAAGAAGAAGAAGAAATATTAAAGTACAAATCCAAAAACTTAATAAAATAAGCCCATAAGACAAAATATCACAACCAAAATACTTATATTCACCGTTTCTTTATCAGGTATAATTCTGATACAATATGTTTTCCTTTTCACATAGTTGATACATTTATTTATTCAAAATTAGTTTCAGCAGACTGAAGAACCTAACAGTTATAACTTAACTGAGTTGAAACTACAAATATTGGCTTCACACACAAAAAAAAAAAAAAAACACCAACTGGTTCTTTGGCTTTGAAAGTGTGCAGTAGTCTCCCTCTAGTTCGGCCGCTGGAAAGTCCGGCCTGCTCCTGTCCTTGAGTCATGCTCCCTCACGAAGAAATTGTGCAAGCTGTTATTTGGCAGGACAAAGAAGTAGAAGAAGTCGATGATGAAGAAGAAGAAAATGAAGAGGGGAAAAATGAGTCACGCTGATGAGAGTGCAGCTTTACAATCGGCAGCGACTTATATCAAGCATCAGACAGAAGCAGCATCAGTTGATGCAATGTTTATAAAGTAGTAGCATGATTTTGCTTCTAAAGAAGCAATTGACACAAAAGAAACAGAAAAAGATAACCGATTTCTTAGAAAAAGATAACTGAATTCTTTTATTTTTGAATTGTGCAGAGTTTATGATGCAGTACTGTACTGTAATGTGAGTTTATGACAGTCTGTGATGTCTGTGATGTTCATACAAAGTGTTAGTCTTCCTTTACAAATTAAATTCTGAGTTTTTGTAACATGTTTTTCTGCATTTAATTTTCCATCTTGAGTGTTTATCTCTCAGAGATAAGTTTTAGTAAGGTTCAACCTTTTCAATACAAATTACAAGTTGTATAAGATGTTATCTCTAACATTTATTCAATAATAGTACCGGTTTCAACATTTTCAAATGTGACATCAGCCTAAAACACACAAATCACACAAATTGAGCAAATAGTGTATGATGTTGAGGGTCCCTATAGGTCACCACGGCAATTTTAATTAATATGTATTTGCTCAATTTGTGTGATTTAGGCTGATGATGTCAAATACAACTTGTTAGTATCAATCACAGTATATAGATCATTGGGATACTTGTATAAGAATTTAACAACTTTAGCTTCTATTTCATAATTTGTTTAGCAAGTTTTGGTGAATTTCATTGTTAATCACGTTAAATAGGCTTATTTTGCTTACCTAAGTTTATATGCAACTTATTTATTCTCCAAATATATTTCCCTGGCACATAAGTCCATGTAAAATTTTCAGACACTGATGTATGTACATGTAGGGCCCTAGTTCAACTGCTTTGACTAAAGTTGTTTTCATCACCCTTATGTAATGTAATCACCTAATGTTTGTGAAACATATCTTAAAACTCGCATTGGACCTGAAATTGTCTGTTATCCCTGCTGGTCCAAAATGTACACACTGCATTTATTGAAGTAAAAGTAATTGTTGTTATTGAAGCTATCACTTCCTTTAACTACATTTTATTGCTAACACTCTCAACATCCACGGATCCCTCTGGGCTTAGTACAATAACTGTTTTATTATTATTATTATTATTATTATTATTATTATTATTATTATTATTATTATTATTATTATTATTATTATTATTATTATTATTATTATTATTATCAAACTCAGGCTTGGCCAATGATCCATAACAAGACTGCAACCCTCAAAATAAACTTTTATTTGCCTCTAACCTTGAAATTTTGCTGTTGATTGCTATTTTTTGTTTCAGGCAACTGAAGGCTCAGCTGTCGAATTCGACAGTGCAAACGTGATGGTGACGGACGAGAATCGCCCTGTCCTCCAGGCGTACGAGAACGTTGTCAGGGACGTGTACAATGCTCATATCATCCCCGTGAATTTCCACAAGATGAAGAAGGCAGCACAAGATATTAACTCATGGGTTTCAAATGTCACCCACAACAGAATACCTCACATCGTCAATGAAGGTGAGGAATAGAGCATCAGTATTTTTTCTTCCAATCTTTTTCTTTCTCTTGCATTTGATTATTCTCTTTCATCGTGAGTCCTTCAGTCCATTTCATCTTACTCTGTCCCTGCCCGCTGTAGATGGGGTTGTAGAATACTGACCTGTAGCGGTTCTTATTTTGGGAGATTGGTTTGGCTACCATAGGGCCTCTATTTCCTTGTCAGGTACCTCACTTTTACCTCTTTTTTATCCATCCTCCCTTGTTCTCTTCTGACCCCAATGGTATTAGAGCATTCAAGGCCTAGGGTGTCCTTCATTTTCACTCCCTTCATGGTCCTTGCCTTTCTTTAGCTGACATCTTCATTTTTCAAAGGTTTTGGAACTCATCCACTTCATTTTCTGTTTAGTGCTAAGAGAGGATGGTTACCTGGTTGTACTTGTTCTTACAGTAAAATAATAAATATCACCAGCATCATTAATGGTGAAAGAGGATGGACCGAGCGAGTTGGACGTCCGGTTAGGGGTGCGCAGCTGTAAGCTTGCATTTAAGAAATAGTGGGTTCGAACCCCACTGTCAGAAGCCCTGAATATGGTTTTCTGTGGTTTCCCACTTTCACAACAGGTAAATGCTGGGGCTGTACCTCAATAATAATAATAATAATAATAATAATAATAATAATAATAATAATAATAATAATAATACTGGGAGGTACACCTCAATGCCGCGCATTCAAAACTAGCGCCTAAATGAACTTCTCTATTGGTAAAATGGTAAAACAGTGAAACTGGAACTACACCAACTTAGAACTTTACTCAGAAGATGTCACCACTGAAATATGATGTAATTTTGTTATTGTGCAGTTTCCTAACATGAGTGAATTTCTACTTGTTTTGTTTGACATTTATCAAGAAGTTTGGACCTTTCTCCACAGATGACACTACCAAGAAACTATGGTAACGCACCCTGGTGCGAGTTGAAAGAACTTATAATTTAAAGAAGTGTTGTATTTCTAGGTTTTTCTAACTGATTGATGCTCATTTATTTTTGGGTTGGCAATCTTTCCTTTTCCTTCTGCCAGTTTTGAATCTAGCCAATCCCTTATTTTTGTAATTAATTTCCAACCAATCCCGTATTTCTTCTTCACTTTGTATCTGCCAATAAAATCAAGAGGGTGTGTCCTGATTCATCTTGAACCTTCCCTGAGGGTTTATAAACTGCGGCTTTTCACGTCTCTTGGCCAGTTGATCATCATCTTACTGAGTGTGTGTGTCAAAGCGGGAGGTCTCTTTCGTCAGCTGCTAGAACTTCCACAAGGTAATGGCCACACAACCTTTTCTTTTTGCTACCTCCGCAGTTTAACCCGAGGGAAAGGTCTGCATCTTTAACTATGTAACCAACTTTTCTAAAACTTCTTCCGGCTAATGTAAAAACTTCATAAAATCTTTAACTGTAAATCAGGGATGGAGAGTGAATTACCCTCTCGAGCTCCCCTTCATCTTGGTTTGAGGTGACTACGTTTTTATAACCATTTTTCATTCTGTAATCTGGTAAATTAATTTCTATACGAGTCACCTCAGTAGTTTGGGAATAGCCCCTGTTTCATCGGCCTAGAGCCCCTTAGGTTTTTTTAGTGTTCATATCTGGGAGTGCTAGTATACGCCTCCATTCATTTTGTGTTCAGGCCATTTATTTAACCTGTTATTCTTATTCCCCGAAGGCCCAATAGGTTGGGTACAAGATACCCCTGTTTCAAATTGTAAGTTGTGCCTTGAAAGGCCAGAGATTGTGAGTTGATGTTGCCTTGAGTAGGCTTGAGAAACTGAGAGCCGTTAGCTCTTTTTCAAGTTTTGGAACTGTGAAGTGTGCCTCTAGGGAAGCTAGATATTGTGATTTATGGAGCAAGTGCTCTTGGATTAGGGGATTTCTGCCCCTCATAAAATAATACCTCTTCCTTTTGTAAAATTGTAAAACTAGGGGCTTAAAGCCCAAAGATTTAAGGTTCTGAATCTTGGGTTTTTCCCAATCTTGTTTAATGATTGCTACTTGTACCTGCCATATTGTCATGAAAAAATTGTTAAGTTTGAAGTTCTGAAAATATAACCTTCAGTTAAAGTTTTAAATTCAATTCTTGACATTGTAGTTAGACCCATTCATCCTGGCTCCTTCTTTCACCTCTGCGTTCCACGGAAACCCCGGAACAATAATAATAATAATATAATAATGGTGTTATTGAGTTTACGTCCCACTAACTAATTTTTTTACGGTTTTCGGAGATACCGAGGTGCCGGAATTTAGTCCCTCAGGAACTCTTTTTACATGCCAGTAAATCTACCGACACAACGCTGACGTATTTGAGCCCCTTCAAATATCACCGGACAGAACCAGGATCAAACCTGCAATGTTGGGGCCAGAAGACCGGTGCCCCAAACCGTCTCAACCACTCTGTACCTTAATTAAGGCCTTCCCACTTGTCGCCTTTTCCTATCCGAACATCACCAAAAGATCTGTCTGTGTCGGTGTGATGTAAAGCACCTTGTAAGGGGGGTGTGAAAAAAAAAAAGGATGGTTTACCAGCTGTCCTTCCTTTTAAAACAGTCATCACCACCAATTTACTCTATCCCATCCCACTACATACTCTTCTTCTTCTTCTTCTAATTAAAAAAATTCTTATAATGCCATCACTGTTATAAAATGGTATATTTTATTCTATAATTATGTAAGCTTAAAAGCCGCCTCTGTGGTGTAGTGGTTAGTGTGATTAGCTGCCACCCCCGGAGGCCCGGGTTCGATTCCCGGCTCTGCCACGAAATTTGAAAAGTGGTACGAGGGCTGGAACGGGGTCCACTCAGCCTCGGGAGGTCAACTGAGTAGAGGTGGGTTCGATTCCCACCTCAGCCATCCTGGAAGTGGTTTTCCGTGGTTTCCCACTTCTCCTCCAGGCGAATGCCGGGATGGTACCTAACTTAAGGCCACGGCCGCTTCCTTCCCTCTTCCTTGCCTATCCCTTCCAATCTTCCCATCCCTCCACAAGGCCCCTGTTCAGCCTAGCAGGTGGGGCCGCCTGGGCGAGGTACTGGTCATACTCCCCAGTTGTATCCCCCGACCAAGAGTCTGAAGCTCCAGGACACTGCCCTTGAGGCGGTAGAGGTGGGATCCCTCGCTAAGTCCGAGGGAAAAACCGAACCTGGAGGGTAAACAGATGATGATGATGAATTATGTAAGCTTAAAAACTTCTTAATGTGTGAGCTGCTGTTGTTTATTCTCATTATTTTAAAGAATAATAATAATAATAATAATAATAATAATAATAATAATAATAATAAGAAGAAGAAGAAGAAGAAGAATAAGAAGAAGAAGAAGACGCCATTCCACACCATTATAAATAAGCAAGCTCCAGTGATATAAATGTTTTTAAATGACTTTTAGAAAGTGTTATTTATGCTCGACGATGCCAGAAAACTGAATCTTAATGAGGCTCATTGTAGTTCAAGTTTCATTATGATACAGCTGTTTGACCAATCAGGTAAGGATAGCATCGCACCTGCGCTCACCGTACTAGCTTCGCACTTGTTTCCAAAATCAAACATGTCGGACACACATATTAACATCAATATTCCACAACCACACGGCACATTCCCACAAATTCACTTCACCAACTGTACAATAAACAATTTGTATTTGAAATAAAGCTAGGTTATGATAACCTTCTATCAAAGCTTTGAAAACATACGACATTGTCAAGGTCTCTGATCCACTCACGGAAAATCAATAACCCAGAGCATGCACTCTGCGCTCTGTTCTGTAAACTCAACTGTCAAGCGACATCTCGACAGAAATTTACGAATATTTAAAAAATAGAGTTATAATTATCGTCGAGCATAAAGTATGTAACTCGCCTATAATGGTAAATGAGACACTCCTGTGGAAATTATAAAACTCGCTTCGCTCATTTTATAAACATACTCATGTCTTAATTATTGCCATTGTAGGCTTGATGCATAATGTACTATTATAGGATTTACTAGCTGTAGCACTCATTGTTGACAGGGCAATCACATGCTATACCATGTGCATTATTGCATTTTTGTCCATCCTTCATTTTGTTCCCCAGATTCTGATGCACATATGTGTTCATGCCTCTCCTTGTCATGACATACTTGCTCTCTTGTAGTTTCATATTTCTTTTCATTGTTGTTCATCTTGATCTGATCTTCTCCTTCTGATATAACAGAACAAAGTATTAGGTTAATATTAAAAAAAAAAAAAAAACTGAGCTTGATAGCTGCAGTCGCTTAAGTGTGGCCAGTATCCAGTATTCGGGAGATAGTGGGTTTGAACCCCACTGTTGGCAGCCCTGAAGATGGTTTTCCGTGGTTTCCCATTTTTCCTCTCCCGTCGTTGTCATAAGACGTATCTGTGTTGGTGCAACGTAAAGCCGATAGCAAAAAAAAAAAAAAAAAAAAAAAAAAAAAAAAAAAAAACAAACTACTGAGAGATGTACAAAGCCTTTACAATGTTGCCAAAATGATCTCCATAACAACTCTTTTTACAGTCTGTAGATCTAGATACTGATTCTTGGACTTTCATAGGTGTATAAAAATTAAATTTTGGAGGCCTTTCCCTAAACTACCATTTCATCGTGCATGAATAAAATTATTTATAGCATAGACAGTAGTGCCTTATTCTCCGATATTACATACCGATGTTCATTAAATTTTTCTCCCATTTTCTCGTGGCTTGGAGTTGATATGGACTTAGCAGCAAAAATTGAAATTAATGAATATTTCTGTTATTATAGGCGGTACGGTAAAAATGTATAATACATAAATAATCGGAAATTTAGTTTTGTATAACTTTAGTTATGTAGTATTTATCAATAGAAACAATAATAATATAGATTTTTGAGAATTAAATTTTATGCCTTCCCCTAAACTACTATTTCATTCAACATGAATAAAATAATTTATGGCCTAGATTGTAGTGCCTGATTCCCCAACTGTACATGCCGATTCTCATTAAATTCACTTTAGCCATTTTCTCGTTATACGCGTGTGTACGTACATACATGCAGACAGAGATGATGGAAAATTAAAAAGTGTATTTCCTTGTTACTGTGGACTCAGACTCAACTGATACAGAAATACAATTCTTTTTTAATTCTGAGCAATGTACATGCAATATTCTTACTTTATATATACTGTAGATTGTCTATTCGGTCTAAAAAGCCAAGAATAACGCCCGAGAGGATTCGTCGTGCTGACTACACGACACCTCGTAATCTGCAGGTCATCGGGCTGAGCAGCGGTCGCTTGGTAGGCCAAGGTCCTTCAAGGGCTGTAGTGCCATGGGGTTTGGTTTGGTTTGGTTTTGTAGATTGTCTATGTCAATTTTAGATGAATTGTTAACTGAAGATGTCTAATACAGTATATGAGATGAAACATGTCTTAAAGTAATATAATTTGTTAATCCTAAGCACATACAGGGCAAAAAAGTATTGAATAAGTGGAAACTATCAATTAAAGTTAATGGGGAATTAGACAAGTTTGGCCTCCCACAAGGCCAACCTCTCGTCCACGTCGTGGGAGGTGGGCAACGGCATGAAGTAGGGGATTGCCTGTAGGGTGATGTACAGTGGCGACTGTGTGTGCCCCAGGACCGCTGTGAAGGCCCTACGGGAACCCTGGAAAGAGATGGCTAACGGGGCTCTGGTGAAGACCTCAATGGCAGCAATGGCGGAGAAGGAGTTCTTTGGTACGGCGAAGCTGGCGGATGAGGCAACCCTTCTTCTTGGGGATAAATAAAGAAGAAACCACTGCCTTGTGGTAAAGAGGGATCTTTAAAGGCTAAAGGAGATAACCCCTACAGAAAAATCCTGTGGTCTAGCACAGACAGGAGGCAGCCCCTCCACTGGACTTAGGATACTGTGGGCTAATAACTCGCACACCTGAATTAAACTTATTACAGAAACCAGACAAAATTTATACTGGCTGGATTTTATGGAGATGACTTTTGCAAACAAGCTGGAGAAATTTTGTTGAGGCCCTATGTTCCACCTGGAATTAAAGGAAATAAGTCAAGTCAAGTAAGTCAAGACAAGTCTGTGTGCAACTGGCTGAAAAAGCATGTCTCAGTTCCTTCTTTGAGGGTAAAAAAAATACTACCAATTTGGTGAAAAAAAAAAAAGTTTCTAAATTGGAAGATTACCCAGAAAAGTGATGTGTTGCTTTCACACTTCTTGGCTGAATCGCTAAAATGTAAAATTAATTTCAGTTTAAATTTGATCTGTCCTCATTTAAACACTTCACATGTAGTGACACAGCTCCTATCAAAAAACAGTGTACGTCAGATATAAAAACATTAATTCTTTCTTTTAGGAGACCTCAAGGTTCCACACCTCATCCTGGCTAATGCAGTCTATTTCAAGGGAACGTGGAAGTACCCGTTCAACGAAAGCGAAACTACAGATGAAGATTTCTTCGATGAGGCGGAGAAGGTGATTGCAAAAGTGCCAACCATGAAGCAGACGTCAAAGTTTGTATTCGGTTACATTCCCGAAGTGGAGTCCCACATGTTGGTTCTTCCTTACCTGGTAAGGAGCAGATGGTTCATTTTCTCTAATGTTTGAAAATAATAAAGACATAGATGACACGAGTAACAATTGAATACAAAAGGGAATTGATGTCGTGTTTATTCCCCCCATCTTAATGCTGGTGTTTAATGTGGCAGCCGGGCCTGTGGTGTAGGGGTAGCATGCCTGCCTCTTACCTGGAGACCCCGGGTTGGATTCCTGGCCAGGTCAGGGATTTTTACCTGAATCTGAGGGCTGGTTCGAGGTCCACTCAGCCTACGTGATTACAATGAGGAGCTATCTGACGGTGAGAGAAAGCCAAGAATAATGGCCGAGAGGATTTGTTGTGCTGACAACATGATACCTCGTAATCTGCAGGCCTTTGGGCTGAGCAGCGGTCGCTTGGTTGGCCATGACCCTTGATGTTTGTTGTGATGTGGGGTTTTATTTTGTAACGTTGCTCTAACCTTACAGTTTTATTTAATAATAATAATACAGTGAATTTTTCTCATCGGTTGACTGGCAGGCACGCTCAGCTTATCTGCATCCCGTTGACTCTTTACTTCCCATTACACAGTACAGCGACAGCACAGGAATGCCCGCACTTCGCAGTTCAGGTCCGTGCTTAGAACGTGTATTAAGTGTTGATGTGTCACTCCACCTGTTCTCGAGTTGTGAAGTGTTACTTCGGGGTATATTTCTCATATTGCCACCACATGTACAGTATACACGGTAGAGGAAAGGGTATTTAAGTACGATAATTATGTGAAACCAGAGTCTTGCAGGGATGTCATTATGCGATTTTTAATGCAATTTCCAGGTGTACGCCCTCCACGTGGAGAACCATGCTGAAACTCGTAAAAAAATTGGGAGGAACTAGTTCTTTACTCGATAAGAAGTGAAGTGTTAAAAAATTGTACTTAATGGGGAAAAATTAAATGAAACATCAGAAAAATGAGAACATATGCATACAAAATTCCTAAGATGATTTGGACAAGAAGCCGGGGTATTGAATGGCTCAGCCTGGTGGGCTACAAAAAAAAAATGTTAAAATTGACATTTCCAACATCTCCTGTCATAAGGTATGGACTTATGTTATTAATTCTTATTTTCTTAATTTTAATTGTTATCTCATATCGTGCATGGATAAATTGAGTTGTTGCTATGCCACGGAACATGGAGGGATGAGTCAACGGGAGGCAGATAAGCTGGGCGTGCCTGCCGGCCAACTGATTGGAGAAACTCACTGTATAATACTGGTTTAGCCCGGCTCAATTTTATTTATCGTATGGTACTGGCAGATGATGTACAATTACATGTGATATATGTAAAAGTACATATATTGTTCTTTTTAAATCCGAATTTGCCCAACTACGGACTGCATAGAAATGAATGCTACCTGGTCAGTCTTCTCTTCCTCCTTCTCCTCCTTTTCCCACAACCTCTTCATTCTTTCATTTCTGATTTTTCTCTGCTCCTCGGATGTTATCAATTTGGGCCTACAATTTTTTGGTCTCTCTTTGAATTTCTTGATATTGTCATTTTGGCTTCTGAACACCTTTTTGTTGTATGTCCAATTTCCTAAGCATCCCTCTTGATCTCTTCCACCTACTTTGTTGTAGCCTTCAATTCTACGATGTACTTAAATATCTTCTTCGCCAATCAGTTCTCGTCCATTCTCACCAGATGTCCATAAAATTTCAACATTCATTTCTGTGTTAGGTAGTGATACTTTCAGTAAAGTTCCTTGTTCTTTTTTCTTTCATTTTTTTAATATCTCATCAGTATTTGTCAGTGGCCCTAGAATTTTTCTCAAGATTTCCCTTTCTCTTTTTTCTATTTCCTGCAGTTTCTGAGTTTAGCCTTGTAGGATATTGACCACTTGTTGTACCTGTTATGGGTTACATCTGTAGGCTAATTCCAGTTTTCTAGCTCTTCACCCAGGCAAGTTGGCCATGCGGTTAGGACCACGCAGCTGTGAGCTTGCATCCGGGAGACAGCGGGTTCGAACCCCACTGTCAGCAGCCCTGAAGATGGTTTTCCATGGTTTCCCATTTTCTCACCAGGCAAAAGCTGGGGCCACGGCCACTTCCTTCCCACTCCTAGCACTCTCCTATCCCACTGTCACCATAAGACCTATCTGTGTCGGTGCAACAAAAAGCAAATTGTGAAAAAAAAAAAAAAAAAAAAAAAAAAAAATCTAGCTCTTCATGCCTCTGATTTGAGTGTTATCCATTCCCCCAGATATTTGAACTTGGTTCTTTTGATGGTTCCATGTTTTACTATCGATGTCTCTCTCCTTCATATATTCTGTCTTCTCACAGGAGACTTAGACCAGTATTCTCAGCAATTAACTCATTGGGCCCGAGCCACGGAACCGTTCCGTGCTTCGTCTCAGTGGACCAAATGCCAGATCACGGAACTGTCCCGTTGTCTCATTTTACAATGTGATTAAACTTTTCCTCAAGAGATGGCAGAGTGGGTTGCATTTGTGATTTGTGTAGGGACTCTTTCTTTGCAGTGTTATATGCTCTTTGCTAATATATATCGATAGTGTGCTTGGTAATATTAGTTTGAAGTGGGCTATCTCTCGACTTTGAGATTCGCTTGTAAACAAGATGGCTGCCAGTATAGAAGTGATATTTACCGATATATAACCCCTTTTAGGAAGTAATGATGATTAGGAATGTAATTTTTTCAGTGAAATTAGTAGTAATATTAGTACTAGTGTGAGCAATGCTCCTGAAGAGCAAATAGATGTGGAAATTGAAGAGACTGTCTCTGTGTCGAATATCACGAGGAGTGGTGTGTGTGCGTGCATGCGTGTGTGTGTGTGTAAAACACATTATGACTCAATAAACAGAGAAATGGATGTGATGGTATATTTTCTGATGTTATTGAAAATTTGAATTCATTGTGATCAATAGTTTTTACTGTATTTAAGTTTTTCTGAAACAATACGGTCTGTTTCAGTTTTTGCTAGGTTGAAACCTGGGGATAAGCGGAGTGAAAATGCGGGCGGGAAAGGGTTAATGGTAATTACTTGGGTGTTCAGTTTTAATTTGACTGCCCCTTATATATCAGTGACTAGAATGTAATGATTACAATTTCATTTCAATAAGTAAATTACAAGTAAAAATGACATTACAAGTAGAAATTACTAAGAATGTAATCAATTACTTCCTTCCCAACTGTGATTGTCCCCGAGAGAGACAGCTGATCAGATGAACTCATTTTGTTGTCACAGGGCGACCAGTTCTCCATGGTGCTGGCTATGCCTCAGAAGAAGGTCCCGCTGCTGCAGATGTTGGAGAGGATCAAGCTCGCCTCCTTCCACGAGGTCCTTAGACAGCTCCACCAGATACAGGGCGAATTTGCAGAGGATGTGCGGGTTCACTTGCCTCGCTTCCTCATCCAGTCCGATTTTGTTCTCAATTCTCCTCTTGTTAAAGTAAGTGAATCTGTTTGATTTGCTTTCTTCTTAAGGTACTTTGTCAGCGATGCAAAAATGAACTTGGAGAGTGATATAAACTAATGACGATCTATAAGTAGCAGAACATGTATCTTTTAACTCTTTCTGGTCTTACTGTGAGCATAGCTCGCAACGTTCTGGAAATGTTTGTTTTACTTTTATTTGTATTTTCTAATCATTTGATGTGTGTTAGTATGTATGTTGGGTTTTCAGCCCGAAGGCTGGTTTGATCCTCTGCAGCTCCGCCAACAGCTGTCGTAAACAGCCTAAGCGTCACTGAAGAGGCGTACTAGGGAAATGAGGAGTGAGGTAGTTTCCCGTTGCTTTCCTCACTGAGCCAGCCTTTGCTATTACATATCGGTCTGCCAAGCCCACTGAAATGCAGCACCAACCGACCCTATGAGCGATATTTTCACACCATTCATAGCAGGGACTGGCTGCGTAAGGAATGTTATTACTAGCATCACTCATACCTCAGTCACTTTCATATTGTCAAAGCCAAGGATGAGACTGAGACAGGTCAATGAAAGTAACAAATTTGATATAGCCCATACCAGAAAATATAGTGCACTGTAAACACTACATCTTGCCAGCAAATGCATTGTGTGTTAGTAAAGGTTGTAAATGACTTCACTTTTTCTTAAAAATTTTGTTCTTTCAAAATAAGGGTGCGGGTCTTATTTGGTGGTGGGTAGCATTAGAGATTATACAGTAATTATAATTTTATGCACAACTGGGCCAGGAAAGAGACAACGTATTATTGCCTTTTACCATACAAAGGCATATATGTTTGGAAGCCTGTATTCGCCCATATTTTCGTTAGTTTGTGTGTATTGGAAATGCCTCTGACAATTAACGGTCCCGCCATGTGTGAAGTACGTGCTGTGATTCGATTTTTAAATGGAAAAGGCATGAAAGCTGTTGAAATTGAAATTCATCGGCAGATTAGTGAAGTGTATGGAGAATGCATTGTGAGGAAAGGAATGGTAAGAAAATGGGTTGGAGCATTTAAAGAAGGCCGTACTGATGTCCACGACGAGAAGCGTAGTGGGTGACCGTCTGTCAATACTGAAGACTTGGTGCAAAAAGTTGATGCAATGTTTCAAGAAAACAGATGCTTTAAGATTTCGTCATCAAGTTACTATTTGCCTTCATTAATGTAACTTACGTAACTTTTGGAAGCACAGTGCCAATCTACTCTTTAAGAACTTGCTCCGTACTTCAAGTACATACTTGATCTACGACTTTTACATAATTTTTTAATCTATCAACACGCAGTGCTAATTTCTAAAATTATACAGTGCCTCATAAACTGCAAGTGAACTCTTCAAGTACTTACTCCGTACTACATTTAAGTGCGTATTTGATTCTTCTTCACACACAGTGCTCTCTAACATATATGTGTTAATAACTTATTTGAATCGTTTTTTTTTTAAACGACACATGTCAAATTTTGTCACAATTGAGTTAAGGAAAGTAATACAGTCTTTAAGTATAGATCTATCGTTTTCTGCTGAAACTACACACGTCACTGCATTGCTTCATCTGGTAGCTCTGCCAGGTAATAATAGTTTGTTGGAGAAACAGCACTTCTCACTGTCACTGTACGTTTTAGGTGGATATCTCCAAACTAAGCTTTATTGACATGTGCTGTTTCAAAAAAAAAAAAGATTCATTTGATCTACAACTTCTTCATAGACACGCATTACTGATACTTAAAACTCCAACTAAAAATACATATTTGACTTTAGACTTCTACATAACTTTGAAATCTCAACGCACAATGCTCCCTTATGTGTTATAGTGCTCCATAAACTGCATCTGACAGCATCATCTAAACTTCATTTTTACCTGTGCATCTTATTTGTGTTTTTTGGCTATATTTCAACGCACACTACTCCTTAAAGATTTTAGTGCTTCACTAGCAGAAACCAAACAGAATTATTTAAACTTCGCATTTTATTTTTCTATGCATTGTTTTACACTTATTTGTAATTGGCTGATGAATACTGGTCGAAACCGGTACCAATTTTAATTAAATAGGAATGTAAACTTACATTTCTTATTTTAATAGTACTGAAAGGTGGAGTTGAACCTGGGCCCCCGAGGACGGCAGCTTATAACACTAACCGTTACACTACGGAGTCGGACAAAACTACCTGTGATTAGTACCATCACGCAAAGAACACCATGGGTTGCCTTTACTTGCGAGTGGTACCACTGTGTTAGGTACATAACAGGTTCGTGATTTGTAGCAGCAGAGAGTGGTTCACTGTGGCTTTACAGTACCTATGATTAATACCACTATATGTGGAATACCATGGGCTTTGATTTGTACCATTATGTGAGAAACACCATGGGTCTGGGCATTGCATGTGATTAGTACCACTATATGAGCGACACTGTGGGTCTGTGTTGCTTATGAATGGCACCATTATTGTGAGAAACACCATAGGTCTGCATTACCTGTGTGACGTACAATACTTGTGAGTAGTACCACAATGTGTGGAACACCGTGAGTCTATGCTACTTTTGATTAGTACCGCAACATGACAAATACCATGGTTCTACTTTACTAGCGATAAGTACGATTATGAGGGGCCGATGACCTGGATTTTGGACGCCTATAGACAACAAGCATCATCGATTCAGGATTCTGCTTTGGAAGCAGTTCCTTGGTCAGTAATACTATTGTTTTAAGATAGTTTCTGGGAAGGTGGGGCATTGCGGGTCGGATCTACTGATCATTTTAAATTCATATTCATCCATTCATTCTTCATCATCATGTTTTGAATGCTGGTCAGTAGATGATTTTGGTCTTTTACATTTGGACTTTTAAATTGTCATTACATTTCGTACCATTAGGGGCCGATGACCTAGATGTTAGGCCCCTTTAAACAACAAGCATCATCATCATCATCATCATCATCAAATCGGTATGTTAAAGCTGTTTGCATAATTCCAACACTTGTGAAATTCACTAATGCTTAATTCTAATTGTAAAATAGTGTCTTATTACTGATAACTAAAATAAGATCCACTATAATTAAAATTAAATCTCAAGAACTGGTTTGTTGTTACATTTCAAAGTTGTGGTAATGCGGGTTGTTGAAGCTGTTTGCACCAGTCAAACATTTGTGGAGTACAACTTTTCTTAACTGTGGTTGTGATTTGGTGTATGACTGCCCACTGCTAGTAATTGCTGCTTATTGGGTATTTCTGACTGGGAGGGAATATATGAGCTGTTTCGGTATGTGAAATGTTTTCCGTGGTGTTGTTTTACATGAAATGCTACAATTTAAAACATGTGAAATAGCGTCAAATCAGGGTTTTAACCGTAGGGAATTGAAGGTGAGCCGTGACTGGATGGCCTGATTCATGAAGAGGAAGTGGAAACAGTAGGGAACATATTTGGCTATGCATAGAATCCTACAAACTTAAATACTTTTGTTAATATTCAGGAACTTGTTATGGAACGTAATGAAATGTACTCTATTAAGCTCAATTATGAGGCCTTATTACTTTAAAAAATTATTTTAATTCAAATCAAATTTGATTTAACTTCCCGCATATACATTTTAGCTCGAATTTTCAGGAAAAACAATATGTGAGATCTGTTAGGATGTATGTTCCAAGTAAATGTTTGGTTTATGCTCAGAACTATTGAATTCTTACCAAATATGCTATGACGTCCCTGAACTAGCACTTAATATGAGCCTTTATTATGTACAATTGCATGTCACTGTTGCAGATGGGAATTGCAGATGCCTTTTCCGACCGGGCCAACTTCCGGCGGATCAGTTCCCAGGATATCTATGTGTCGAAGCTGATCCACAAAGCGGAGATCGAAGTGAATGAGAGGGGAACGATAGCTAGTGCAGCATCAGGTATCTCTTCATTTGCTGTTGCCCCTCTCACTATGTCGCTTCTACAGCTACAGTTCTGTGCAACTTCATTGGAACACGACAATAACACACACACATTTTATATATGTTTGCACTTATTCACCTAATCCGTACCTTTATTCTTTACTAATTGCTTACATGCCCTCTTTTCTGTATTATAACTTGCTTTAAATGATTTTGCATTGATTCCACAAGCTTTGAGCACACATTTGTAAGTTTATCATCATGAAATCCCACTGTAACTAGAGACTCTGTCATACGTATTTTTTGTGGAACAGTCAAAACATGCACGGAAAAAGTTTACTTGTAAGGCGCGATCAAAAAGTTTCCGTTCGACGGCCGTACAGTCCTGTGAGCACTGAGGCACACATCCCACTGACTTACCAGTTTGAAAATACCTGTGTGGTAAAACTGTCCTGCGCATGAAGAAGCCTGTAACCACCTGCTTCACATCCTCGTCAAACAGGAAGCATTTACCCTTCAAGGGTTTTTGAGGGGACCAGAGGCATAGTAATCACATGGGGAGAGATCAGGACTATAGGCCTCATCCACCACCCGCTTGTTGTTTTCTTTAACCCCTATGCATCCGTAAGCGGACTGGTACGCCGGGATGCAAGGTCGCATATTGGAGACATTTGTGACATCTGTTGGCATTTTCCGGAAACATTTCTAATTGAAATCTGTTCTTGGTGTCTCAAAGTGTCCCAAGAGTGCTCTGGTATGCAACTTTGGCAAAGAGAATTGATTAAAATATCGATCGAGAAATCTGTATTCTGTTGTTGACAAGATGGCTGACTGAGAAGGAAGTTGCTTGCTTGTGCGAAATGCTCAGTAGTAGCGAAATTCAAAGCATATTTGATGTTTTACACTCTGATTTCAGCAGTATTAGTGAGGAAGAAGTTATTAGTGATCCTGTGCATGAATGAAAATGAAATATATCACCAGAGATCTTTCGCGTAATAATATCGTACGACATGGAATGCCGAATGAACTTTCTCCCGCCCCTCAAGATCCGATTGCGACTGCCGGATTTGAGCCTATGATCTTGGTACCTGGATGTGAACACTTTACCACTGATCCTCAGACTTAATAATAATAATAATAATAATAATAATAATAATAATAATAATAATAATAATAATAATAATAATAATAATAATAATAATACACCGAGAGAGACATACGGCTGTAAGTTCGTATTTGGGATATAGGTTCGAATCTCTTCATTCACTTACTCGTGATTTGTTTCCCATTAATTCCTTATTTCAAAATCAGGAAAATGTTAGGCTCATGTCGTATTAGTTTCCTATTATTTCCTTATTTCAAATCGGCAAATGTTAGGTTCATGCCGTATAATTAAGGCCATAACACACACTAAAGAACTTCCGAGGTGAGATAAGGTAATGAAAATTTTAAGATTTCAAAGGGATTTTTTATGTGTTATATTTCTGTAAAGTTCTGTTTTTGGTGTCATGAGCAATAGTGTGGAATTTCTCAATAATATACAACAGGTCCCGTGATAATACGCGCAGTCGATGACCCACTATACTGTTTTAACCGAAAGCTTGCAACACCCAGGTTGCATACTAGAAAGTTGGCGGATTCCTAGCAATGTCAGAGCAAAGGGCGGATGGATGCATATGGGTTAACGGATGAGGCTGGCCTCCCAGATCGACCAGTGTCTTGTGTTGACACGCGACCTGCACGGAACTTGGTGCACCATTCCACAACGGTGGTTTTAGACAGACATGCTGCTCCATACATAGTCTTCATTCTCTGATGGATGTCCACACAAACATTAAGATAAAACTAGGCCTCATCCAAAAAGAACATAAGCTGTGGGTCGAATAAACGATCATGAAAGATACCACTCACAATATCTCACTCTTGTGGCTGGATTAACAGGTTTTAAACAATGTGCCCGTGTAAATATGTACGATTTGATGTGCAACAGCTTTGTAGCACTGTGTGTAGAAAAAAACAAAACCCTTACTTTTTGTGCTAATTTTCTGAGTGATTTGTGCAGTATCCATTAAAGATTCGCACCAATGTCATCTAGCCTTTTCTCTGTTAAAACTTCTTGCGTGCGCGCATGTTTTTTATTGAGGACTGAGCCAGTAATTTCAAATTTATTTACAATTATGTGAATCTGTGCTCGTGAAGGTGGCACTTCGCCAGCAAATTGCTGAACAAATGCATCGTGTACCCGTCGAGCCGACTTGTACTTAAAATAACTTTTACATACGAAAATGCGATGTTGCAATGATTACTGTCTCATCATGTTAACAGCTGAGATTCAGACTGGCTTCTGATGCTAGGACGAATATGTGCATGCTCCTTGCGAGGTCAAGAAATTTGCACGCACCTCCCATACAGCTGCTTAGGTCTTGGAGAATAGAAACGCCGCTGGACTTGTATTATTGTAATTAAGGTGGGGAAATTATTACTCCATTGACCATTCATGAACTCTTGCAGGCTGGAATGGCCACTGGGATACTTTCCAACCCCATACTTTATAAGATAAATCCCTAAAATAGTACCTAATTGATACTTCTACAATCACTTTAACTACAAATTTAAAAGAAAATCTTGGAACGTTTTGATTTTGTAGATACGGCATATTCAATTCTTGGTAATACTGTTCATTGTATGTAAATCATTCTTTATGAAATATACTAATTGATTTCATTTTTTCTCTTGCAGGAGTTATGTTTGTTGACAAGATGCTGCCTTCAGTGTTTAAAGCCAATCGTCCCTTTGCGTACTTCATAATAGAAAATGAACATAAGTCTGTCTTGTTTGCTGGGAGAGTGTCTAATCCTGCAGCTTAATAACACTAGTTTTCATTAATGTGTACGATATGCTCAGCTTGTTGCATAATCATTTCTAACCTGAAAGGGTCTGATTACCTAGATATTAGGCCCCTTTAAACAAAAATCATCATCATCATCATCATCATCATCATAATCTAACCTGCATTATTTAATTTAGAGCTGTTTGAATAACAGGAGAGTAAAATAAAGAAATTGGTTCTTGTTTTCATAAGTGTCTGTTATTTCAGTATTTAGAGTCCTGCCCTCATTTACACCCTTCAGACTGCAGAAATATAGGAAGTTCTGCTTAATTATCTGCATTACAACTTATAAATTTCATTTTTGGTGCTGTATTGACATTAGCAATATTTGTATACCAAACGAGTTAGCCATGGAGCTGTCACCTTGCATTCGGGAGATAGTGGATTCGAACCCCACTGTCGGCAGCCCTGAAGATGGTTTTATGTGGTTTCCCATTGTCACACTAGGCAAATGATGGGTTGTACCTTAATTGAGGCCATAGCTGCTTCCTTCCTACTCCTAGCACTTTCCTATGCCATCGTCGCCGTAAGACCTATCTGTGTCAGTGCGACGTAAAGCAAATTGTAAAAAAACAATACATACATACATTATCATTATAGACTGTTTTGCCTTTCAGCGTTCAGTCTGCAAGCCTCTGTGAATTTACAAAACATCGCCACAATCCTCTATTTGCAACTAGTGCTGTGGCCTCATTTAGATCCATATCTCTTATCTTTAAATTGTTAGAAACTGAGTCCAACCATTGTCATCTTCGTCTACCTCTACTTCTCTTACCCTCCATAACAGAGTCCATTATTCTCCTAGGTAACCTATCCTGCTCGTTTCGCCTCACATGACACCACCACCAAAGCCAGTTTATGCGTACAACTTCATCCATCAAGTTCATTCCTAAATTAGCCTTTATCTCCTCATTCTGAGTACCCTCCTGTCATTGTTCCCACCTGTTTGTACCAGCAATCATTCTCACTACTTTCATGTCTGTTACTTCTAACTTGTGAATAAGATATCTTGAGTCCACCCAGCTTTCGCTCCCGTTTGAAAACAGTCCGATGTAAAGATAGTTTCGTCTGGGAGCTGACTTCCTTCTTGCAAAATACCGTTGATCACAACTGCGAGCTCACTGCAGTAGCTTTACACCACCTTGATTCAAAACAATATTTATACAAAATTATTAGAAATAATTTATTATAAGGGTCTACCTATTTAATACTTGATTGAGGCTCTTCACATTAAATAGCTGTGTTAAAACTAGTACATGTTTCAGCCCCTATTATGGCCATCTTCAGCTAGAATTCTAAAAGTTATTGACCACACAGTTGTGACATAGTAAAAACCATTCATGCGTATTACGTCCTTATTGTATGATTCCCAGTGCCAGGAGTGTCCAAGGACATGTTTGGCTCACCTGGTGCAGGCCTTCTTATTTGATGCCCATGGGCGATCTGCATATCTGAATGTAGGAGCCATCGGCGTTTCCTGTCTTATTGGTCCTTTTTTAGCCTTTATTTAAAGGTCTTATCAGCACTTTTTTTGCAACTTCACATTTGTACTGCCCATTCTCAATTCGAATCATCCAGCAACGCATGAGACTTGACACAGGGTGTGTCCGGTCTCGATCTGAATCGTTACAGAAGAGAGGGTAGCAAGAAATAAGTATAATGGACTTTTTCTAAGTTTGTTGAAGAGTTTATTCATAAAGTAAAGGTCAAAATTCGACATTACCTCATTGCAATGGTTACAGTAAGTGTCTCTCCTTGGGTTGGGCTGGAACTGGTATACTGCAGGTTCGCAATATTCATTTACAGCTGCACCATCTTCAGAGAATGTCTGGAATATCTTGAATTTCTAGAAGATCTCAATGATTTAGGAGCACTTGTAGAAATGGAATCGACACTGCACTAGTGTAGGATGCTAAAAGGTTTGTTTTGTCACCTATTCAATACATATAAATTATACAATTTAGGAATTTATTATTGATTCCACTTGAGACATGTTTCGCCCTTCATTGAGGGCATCATCAGTCAAATTATCTCCTCAAGGCAAAAATCAGGTACCTGGTTAGTAGTTGACATGCACAAATTAATAATTATAAATACACATTACAAAAATTAAGTATGAGAAACAGTTGTACATAGTGATGGTTGAACATATAGGTTTATAGAATAAGAAGTCAGCACCAATGCGTAAAATTAAAATAGTAGAGTTCGGCAGTGGTGCTCTGGAGAACAGTTGACGCAATCAATAGGAAAATATAAAGTTTTAAAAATATTTACATTATAACAATCAAGGGAGAAAGGGTGTAGTGCTCGGTGTCATTGTTTGTAACCAAAAATTAATGTCAATTGTTGGTAACTATACTGCCCCCATTTTTCCCGAGCTAAGCCCAGCCATCGAGCGAGAGATCCCAAGGTGGACCGTTCGATCGTTGGCTATCACTTTCTAGAGGCATTTAAGGGATGTTAAGGATTGATGACCAAGCAGGATAAAAAGAAATGTTAAAACAACACTCTGACATTTATTCACATAAGCAAACAACAAATGAAATAATCTTGCTGATATGTTTTGTAAAATCGAACTTCCATAATATTGCATTTCTTCATTTATGGTAACACGTGCTCTTAATCTCCAGCCTTACTGTGCTGTAATGAAAACCAAAGAAAAATTAGGCCTCTTGCCTTTCCGAATCAAAATATTTGATTGAAAGAATTAAATAAGTTAACGTAGAAGTTCATAAAATCATAAACAGCTGTCTTGCTAACGAGTGTTTTTCAATAAATGTGTTCAAAGCTTTACCAACTCAAAGTAGTCTCAACACGTGGTTTTAAGATGTACTCAACTGAATTTATCATTTACAGCATTTGACATTAGTCAATGACACCAACATGAACTTTAGTAGAAAATGAAAATTGATTTCAAAATTTTCAAAATTAATTAATTATTATTCTGATTATTATTATTATTATTATTAATTTCTCAATTAACCTATGTTTCATTGTCACACGATCGTGTTCTCATTAAATTTCCACTGCATCATTTACCTAATGATCGTCATCAGCATTTCAGAATAATTATGTTCAATTAATTATTAATGACTTGGTTTCACCATAACTCCAAGTAATCATGCGGCTAACGAACTACACTTCTGATCTTTGTATTTCATTTCTATTCAAATTAATCTTAAAATATTTCAAAGTTCAACTTTAAATGAGTCAGAAATTGACATTACCAACGTGTGAGCTAGTTAAATAAATTGTATTTACAAATCGAGTGCCTTCATAAAATAACGAGATGATCTTTCCTTTTAAATCTCGATAATGAAGAAAATAAATCCCTTTTCTAGTCTTCCTCGACTTAAGTTAACCAAACTTTCCCTTAAGGGCATGAAAATTACTTCTTAAGGCAACACACAACGATGAGTGTAATCTGCGTCGCAGCAGGTGCACGACCAGATCAAATTAAATGGGACCAACATGATACAAGAGAAATATACATACCTGCATACACACACACATTCACACTAGGAAACACGTCTTTTATGTACATTATTTACATCGAATCCTGTTTTGGCAAGTTTATTCATGATTTTTAGAGTTGGTCAGGTCGCGTAATATCTAGCAGAAATAATCTGTGTACTGAAATTATCCTTCATTTATAGTGGCTAGTGATCGAAGTCATGGGTATCACTTGGTAGAAACACATTTCACATATCAACGTAAGTTCATCCAACTCATGAAATTTTAATGGAAGATTCTAGTAAAATCCATAAGCACTACCATCGTTTGGGCTACAGGTTGAAACTATCGCGAGCGTGAGCCTCAATCGTCTTATTTTTATTCCCTACTCGTGAAATACACTCGCAACACGTGCTCCAATAATTATAATCTATCTTGCGTTCCCAATACACAAGAATAAGTCAAATATCACCATTAAATCATCAATTGCTCAATTATACAACAAATATCCCTCAGGATTGGTCATATTCCAGACCCTTCATGAACAGAGCACATTCAATCTCACATATAAGGACTCTACAGTAATTTTATGGCTCACGAGCGTTTAATTCTGTTTTACCCGATCTTTAGTCGATATTATTATTATTTAAGTGATTATTACATCTACTGATCCTCGTGAAATATCGTAAAATTAGATGACTTCATCGTAAATACAACAAGTGATCTTGAAAGACACTAGGTTCGACCCTATTCACTCAAAATGTACACGTAAATTTCAGTCCAGTAACTTCCAACATTACAAGGAAAGTAGATTTATCGCGTGGTCAGTGATTATTAAGTATAAAACTCCTAAGCATGGGAAATCATTCAAAGACAACCTACATGTCTACTCTAATAGATCCCAAAATTTCATTCACACGTACCTAGTCTACCACGACACCTTAAGAAGTGGAAAAATGAAATATTTCTAACTACAACAAACTAATAGATCTACGACTTAAAGAAGAAAGACCTCTAGTTGTACAAAAGGTAAGACAGATAAATTAAAATTAAAGGGTACTCAAGTTTTGATGGAGTTCGATTCCCGTCGACAGTCAATTATTTCAGCATTCTCCTCCGGTCAGGCTCCTTCCAATTACCAGATACGCCTCACATTTTTACAGCTCCATGGAGGCTCCGTAGCAGGTGTCCCTCGATGAAATTGTGTAGTCGGTGGTTGCGGAATTATCCATCTTGAGGTGTTCAACTTCCAAGACGACCGGTAGAACGCCGGTCACAAGCTGTAACTGAGATGACAAAATTAAGTATATTCCACAAGCGCACGTCGAATATAGTTAGCTCGTCTACACAGTCACACTTAACTTGGTGTTTAAAGCGTTTTTATTCCATAGGAATACACTAATGGTTTCTCTAAATTCTAGCAGAACGGCGTCGACTTGAACTAAAATTACTTCTCCACGTGGTCCGATAACGTGGTATCCCACACAGCAGCACAGCGAAGAATATTCAGGGTAAGAGCAGGATATTCAGAGAGCGATTTACTCGAAACAAGGCCTTTTTATATTATCAGCCTGGGAGGTGTGATCTTCAACGAGAACGGTAATTGGCTGATGGTCTCATTTAATTGGCGCAGACTATTCCAGAAACAGACTGAGTTGCGCGCGTGCGGTAGTCACGTGGCTTGCTCTGACCTTGGCACAGTCCTGCCAGTGTATCACCCCTCTGAACGATGAAAAAAACTCGTTCTTAGCTCGCCACTACTCCCCAAATGATATGCTGCAGTTCCAAGCAGACAATAAAACTTTTACTTTCCACTTGTTGAAAATATTCATAATATCGCCAATTTTAACGGGGACAATACAGTATTTACATTGTCCAATTGAACAGTTGAGAATAAGGTTTTAAAAATATTTACATTATAACAATCAGGGGAGAAAGGGTGTAGTGCTCGGCGTCAATGTTTGTAACCAAAAATTAATGTCAATGGTTGGTAACTATACAGTATTTACATTGTCCAATTGAACAGTTGAGAATTTTATAATTTATATACATATTTACACAAGAGCAGCTTGGGGAGCAAGGATATCAAAAAAATCTAGTCAAGTGCGTCTTGTTGTTTTAAAGGTTGGACGAAGAATGTAGCATTGACATTTCAGAAAAATGCAGAGTGGTTTGTCTTAGTTAAAACCTCGGATAACAATGATTTTTATCACTTGCAACTGCACTAGTGTTCGAACGAACTCGTAAGGTATTCAATCTCTGCACAAACAAAGTTATTATTATTATTGACGATATGCCTTTGCTGGCAGGACCTAGTGTTTACAGCGCACTGTGTCTTCTGGTATGGGCTAGAGCAATTTTGTTACTTTCATTGATCTGTCTCTGTCTTATCCTTGGCTTTAACAATATGAGAGTGACTGGGGTATGAGCGATGCTAGTAATGCGATTTCTTGTGCAGCCAGTCCCTGCTATGAATGGTGTGAAAATGTTGCTCATAGGGTCAGTTGGTGCATGCATTTCGGTGGGCTTGGCAGAACTGATATGTAATAGCAACTTCTGGCTTGGTGAGGAAAGCAACGGGAAACTACCTCGCTCCTCATTTCCCTAGTACGCCTCTTCATTGATGCCTAGGCCATCTATGACAGCTGATGGCAGAGCTGTTGAGGATCCAACCAGCCTTAGGGTTGAAGACTGCACATACACACACACACACATTATTGATGATTTCAAAAAAATCACAGGTTACGATGGACTGTCCCTAAAGTCTGATCGAACTTGACGATAATGATATAATGCCACTGAAGTCGAAGTTAACACAGTCAATAATAAAAATAAAAAAATTGAACTCGTAATGTTAGTTGAGATTGAATCTGTGATGTATCAGCCACTTAAGAAAGAAAATAAACAGGTCATTTTATCACAGTCAAAATATGAATAATGTTGGCTGAATAATAATGCAGAAAATAAAGTATTTCACTTGTTATCACTTTCAAGTTCTCACAGTTCAATTATGAATTGACCCTTGAAATAAACTGTAACTAAAGATTCTTATTCTGTGAATTTAGTTTCATTCACAATTAAATAATGTTGAAAAGAAAACACTGCTTGTTCTAGAACTGTCCTTAGTTTGACACAAGTCCTATCCTAATAATTAATAAATGTCTTACACACGTTAATTACACCAGTTCATTTACTCACAGATTTGAGACTAAATTCTAGCAAGACTCTGATCACTTGGGAAAAATCTAAGTTTGTTTGCACTGTTAAACTCAATTAATTATGCCATTAACTTGGTAAAGTAAACATACAGTTCAAAGAAATACTCTTATCACCTTGGTAAATTCAAATACTACATTATGTACAGTTTGACGTTCCACTATCAGAAAAGTTCTAACACTTCTTAAATGTATGAAAAGTTTTATCACTTTTAGAAAGTACGGGGTTATGTTCAATCACTTTGTCAAGAAAATGTACAATGAAATTCAAACATCAAATTATGCTCAAGTGCTTGGTAAAGTAGAATCGTACTCATGAGAAAAAAATATAAGTTCGAACCACACTGTTCACATAAATAATTGATCACCCGAAATGTACACGTCTTGTAGTGGAACTTCTATTGTCACACCCAACACGATGCTAAAATATTCTAAGTCCGATCGAAGCGTTGCAGAGTCAGAGCTCCATAACGTGGACTTGAACTTTCGTTGAGGTCGAACTGGAGACTCGCATTATGGCGGCGAAGAATGTCTAACAGCTGACTGACCGGCCTCGATTGTGGCACAAAGTAGACTGGTTTAACAAGCGAAATGCCTGCCTTTTTATACTGGATCTCGGAGAACTGAAGCTATTTTGTCTTATTCAATATCTCCTTTAATATTTGACATATTTCTTCCAAATTAGGGGATAATGATCACAAAAAATTGGGCTACACGATGACATCGTTCATTTTCCCGTACGGCAATCCAATCAAAAGATATTGACGATAGAACGTATAGAACTTTCCATCGACTGATGTAATCTGGCCTTGACCGTGTTCCTTAGGTCGTGACATCACAACTCCACTTCGCTCTCAGCTGTCGTGCTTGCAGGCTGCCAGATGTGATCGCTTGGCACGGAATATAACTTTATACATTGGGGACTCTATCTCAAAAGAGAGGAAATGAAATAAAGAAACTAGTGCTTGAAAAAACCAGGGGGTGTCAAATTATGTGCAAGATAAGTGAAATATTGAAAGGAGAAAAATTTGATGTGTGTTTCTGAAGAGGAAGATGTCACTTGATTCAAGTATGAACCCTTAACGTCCGTTGGTGTGGAGAGAAGTTTCTCGATGTTTCGCAACGTGCTGTCTGAAAACTGACGATCCTTTACATCTAAGAACCTGGAGATGACTATTGTGATATTCTGCAAAGTCAACTGCAGTAAGGTTTCTGAATTCCAATTTCTGTAACCCTAGTGTGGTTAAGCCAACACAACCCGACTCAGAAGACTGGAAATGGGAGGAGGAAGAGGTGGTGGTGGTGGTGGTTCAGTTCACAAACTTCCTGCATTTACCTCAGACCCTGATTTTTACAGTCACATTTTCAGAAAAAGAGTGCAAGGTACGCATATAAGTATGCTATTGAGTTATGCCCATCGTAAGAGGCGACTAAAAGGGATGATGAATTTGGAACCATGAGACTACTTATGATTAGTAGCATTACGTGAAAAAACCCATTGGTCGACTTTTCTTGTGATTAGTACCACCATGTGAGGAACACCACAGGTCTGGGCATTAGCTGTGGTTAGTACTATCATGTGTATTCCACCGAGGCGGGCATTCTGCTGCGCGGACTAATGCCCATGTTACAAATCTCATGTTATAGTCCGTATTGAAATGTACTTAAAGTCAAATAATAACACTAGATAATAAAATTCCACCTATTCAATACATAAGAGTTTTTTATTTAAATTTCAGAAATTTGACTCTAATGTCCACGTGCCATAACGCTGTGCCGAAATGTGTCGGTTCTCCTGTGTTCAGAATGGGTCTGTGCAACTTATGAGTAGTACCACTTTCTGATAAACTCCACACGTCTACGTTGCCTGTGATTAGTACTACTATGTGAAGAAAACCATGGGTCTGCGTTACCTGAGAGTAGTTCCATTATGTGAAGAACATCAAAGGATTTGTTACCTGTCGGTGTTACCATAATGTGTCATACACTGTGTGTCTACGATCACTATGTGAGCAGTACCACAAGTATACGTGGCCTGTGATTAATTCCACTAAGTGAGGAACACCATGGGTCTGCGTTGCTTGTGAGTAGTACCCCTTATGTGCAAAACACTATGGGTTTGTGTTACCTATGAGTGGTGCCATTGTGACATACCATGGGTCTACATTACCTGTGATTAATACCACTACAGGAGGAACACCTTGGTTCTGCTTTACCAGTGATTTGTACCATTACAAGGGGCTGGTGACCTGGATTCTGCACCCGTATAAATAATAAGCAATGTCCCAGTAATTTACACATTGTGAATTGGATCCACTGATCGTTTTTGTTTCACTATCATTTTTTCATCATCATTTGTTTTAGATTCTAGTCAATAGATAAATTTTGAAGTTTTAATTTAATTTCGTTTCACCTTGTACAATTAGGGGCCCTAGGTGTTAGGCCCTTTAAACAACAAACATCATCATCATCATCACAGTATTGGGTTAAATACAATTGAGTAGCTATATAGATTGTTTATATGATCATAATTGCAAGATCTCCAAATTTATGTGGAAAATTAACTATAAGAATGTAACTCTTATTGTTTTCAATTCCACATGATGAGATTTTTTTTTTTTTTTGCTAGTTGTTTTACGTCGCACCGACACAGATATGTCTTACGGCGACAATGGGATAGGAAAGGGCTAGGAGTGGGAAGGAAGCGGCCGTGGCCTTAATTAAGGTACAGCCCCAGCATTTGCCTGGTGTGAAAATGGGAAACCATGGAAAACCATTTTCAGGGCTGCCGACAGTGGGGTTCGAACCTACTATCTCCCGAATACTGGATACTGGCCGCATTTAAGCGACTGCAGCTATCGAGCTCGGTCATGATGAGATCAGGAGCCACCAGTGTGAGAAGCCAGTGACAATGAAATTGTAGGTTTGTTTATTTCAACAAAATAATACAGAGATAACACTCTGGAAAAATGGTATGTACAATATTTGGGTAGTTCATTATCAAACGGGATAGTTCTTGACGTACACTGCCTGTCCTTGTCTATAAGCAGGAGACTTGCGCACTCTCTGTCCACGCAAGTTCACAGAGTATCTGAGGAGTGGAGGCTGGCGGAGATAAACTCCACGGCCGTGAGGTGTCCAGGCTTGGAACTCGCAGGTAATCTCCGGGCCGGGAGTGATGGCCACCCAACCTGTGAACAAAAGTCAACATGAGATGTTGTCAACATTGGCGTTGTAGACGCATTACATATAAAACATCTTGTACTTTAAAATAAACTGAAATTCTGTTAAGTTCAGTAGAACCTCAATTATCCATCTCTCGATTAACACATTCACCGTTCCTCATTTAAATCTCCCATTGGCACGTTGTCCATTGTGGTTTCATGTTGAACATTTAATTGGAAAACAATTCATATCATTGGTTATTTTTATGGAGCTAAAACTACAGCATGTGTGTACTTCGTGTACGTACTTCGAAAGTTATGGGCCTATTACGTCAATATTTGAGGTATTATATTTCACCCCTCAGCGTGGTGAATTTAAATGCCCGGTCGTCTCTGTGCTGCGGGAGGAGTTCCGAGCGCGGTGTTTTAACTTTCTCAGATTCGCGCAAGGTTTTATTCAAAGCAACACAACTTTGGTACTATTTTACAGATTTCAACAATACTGGAATTAAATTTTTAGGTAGGACATAATCGGATAAATTTTGAAAAGTTTGGATGGTCCCTGATATGTATCAACTATCTCATTGTTGTTGAAATGCACAAAATTACTAATTGATTCAAATCTCTCCATTGAAATCTATCCAAAAATTGGCGTAGACAGAACAGAGTTTTTAGAAAAATAGCTTCGTAGCTTAGGCTTTTGTATTATATCCATTAGAATATAAAGAGCAATCACAACGTATATCTCGTTCTTCGTGACTGGTTTCCAATTCCGCTTTTCGGAACAAAGTGGTAATAAGCTTCTAGATAGGATTCTTTGCTCAGCATATACATTTGTTTCACGAACTATTAGTTCCACTAACTTGTCCGTAAAAAACATCTCGAAAACCTTCACACCACCACATTCCCCAACTGCTTCACTGAGGTCCTGGATTCCCTATAAACTGTTCTATTTGACTCACATAATTAGACACGTTTTCCCATGGAAATGTATTAGCCGTGACATGCACATTACCTTTTTGTGCACTATCACTCGTATCTGATTCCGAACCGAGGGCTACGCGTACAGCGATGTCACCCACATCACTCAATTCACCATCCGAATTTAACAACCTTTCGTCAGAACCACTCAACTGTTCTAAAACATCCTCTATTTCAACGCTCGATAATCCGCACTTGCTTGTAGAAGCCATCTCCACTCACGTCCGGCGGAATGCAGGACAGCGTGTGGTGATGAAAAAGAACAGGAAAAAAACAGTTCGCAGTTCACATATTCACAGTTTCATTACCAAACTCAGATTAAAATTTTACGGATACATCAAAAGAATGAACCCAGACAGTCACAAAACAAATAACTGACTTCTTTGAGGAATCTGTGGTATGGAGTTAGATCCACCTACTCAATACAAATTTGTTAATTAAATCACTGTATTATTTACATATCGTTGCTCCTATGCCAAAACCGCGACTGCGACAATGCTCTTCCTATCCATTATTTCCCTTAGGACTGGTCACGCCTCCCAGCCACATATTGATATGCAGTCTATGAGAACAAATTTCGTTGAGTTCATTTTCCTCTGCTAACATGTACAGGGAAATGAACCTTACGGTTCCGTACTGTAGGAACGTTATGTTTGCATGACATATTTACCAGCTCCTAGAGTATATCACAATATATATAACAGTGATTTATTAAACAAATTTGTGGATCTAACCCCTACCAAAGTTGTCTATCATCAATACGGAACATGAAACTTATCTACTTAAGATTCTATGAGGAAAACGAAAACAGACTGTAAAATGGACTGATATAATCACAGACGGAGACGTCCAAAATGTGGAGATCTTCAGATCCAAAATTAACAAATGGCAACTTGATCAGGGGGACAAACTAAGGAGAAAAAAAAAAAAAGGAACTTGGACCAAGGAGTAGAGAAGAGTGCAGCAAACGCAAGAAGGTAATAAGAGCATAAGGGAAGGCAAATAAACGCCTTTAACAATGTTGCATAGCATTAAATGGGCTTAATTTGCAACTAATAATGATTTTTTTAAGTCCCACTAACCAATGGTTTTTAGAGACACTAAGGTGCCAGAATTTTGTCTGAAGGATTTCTTACGAGCTTGTAAATTTCGATTCTCTTCTCGTCAGCCCTCATTTGTACTTCCCAGGTTTATCATGAGGGCAGGCTTCAACACTCATTAAGGGGCTAACTGGACAGATCTTAACACTTCATGTGGGATGAGCAGGATAACAAGAAAGTCAGATAAGCATTACTTACATTGACCTGTTGGGTTCCCTTTCTCCTTTTGTATCTGCCCAGAGTTTCTAGTCATTTACCACCTGTACTGATCTTGATCTTTTCCTCTCTTCCCTGTCAATGATATGTTGGGACAAAGGGACAGATAATGAGAAGAAAAAAAAAAAGAAAGAAAGGAGAAACCTGTTGAAAACAAGATAGGACACTACAGGGTCTCCGTTATAAACCTAGACCGTCCAGCGGCGTTTCTACTCTTGGAGACCTAAGCTGCAGGACGGGAAGTGCGCACAAGTTCTTGACCTTGCAAGGAGCGTGCACGTGTTCGACCAAGCATCTCAGCCGTTAACATGGTGAGACAGTTATCAATGCAACACCATATTTTCGTATATAAAAGTTATTTTAAGGACGAGTCGGCTCGATGAGAATGCGATGCATTTCTTCAGCAATTTCCTGGGGAAAAGCCACCTTCATGAGCACAGATTCACGTAATTGTAAATAAATTTGAAACTACTGGCTCAGTCCTCAATAAAAAAACATGTGCACACACTAACAGTTTTAACAGAGGAAAAGCTAGATGACACTGGAGCAAATCTTGAAGGGCCACCGAATAAATCACTCACAAAATTAGCACAACAAATAGGGGTTTCGGTTTCTTCTGCACACAGAGCTGAAAAGGTGTTACACATCAAACTGTACAGGTTTACACGGGCTCATTGTCTAAAACCTGCTGATCCAGCCACAAGAGTGAGATATTGTGAGTGGTATCTCGCATCATTGAATGATCGTTTATTCGACCCACAGCTTCTGTTCTTTCGGATGAGGCCTGGTTTCATCTTGATGGTCGTTTGAACAGTCATAACGTTTGCTATTGGTTAGCAAAAAATCCTAATGATATGTATGAAGTCCCTCGTTATGAAGGATGGCACTTCCAGGTAAGATTTCGTATAAGATTGTATACATGCTCACGCGACGTAAGTTAGGCTGAGGCAGCTGCTGTAACGGAGAGTACAAACACTGTGCTCGCTCTGGGTTTATAAGAGAGATCCTGTAGAAGGCTATGCAGGCTCCAATGGTGAAAGTAGAGTGTTAGTGAAATTTGATGAAAAAAACAAAACAAATACGCATCACATCATGTCAATATCACAACTATAAGAATTGAAGGGAGGTCCATTTGATCAATATAAATTAATACAGGATGTAGTTTATATTTATATTCAATACTACATCATATATTAATTTGTATTGAATAAGTGGACCTTCCTTCAATTCTTATAGTTGTGAATGTTTGTCAATACGGATCATAATGAAATTCTTCATCATCATCATTTCCCTTTATCCAGCTGTAGCCAGGTGGGGGCAAATATGGTTCCTCTCCACTTTCTTCTGTCTGTCTACCACTCTTCCTCCAACACTGTGTCCCAGTCCAGGTTTCTTCCTGTAATACTGCGTTGGATTGTGTGCTTCCATCTCAACTGTGGTCGTCCACAGCTTCCCCTTCCTTGTATTTGCATTTTCATCACCTTTTTTGGCATTCTTTCATCGCTCATTCGCTTTATGCGCCCAAACCATCTTAGTCGGCTCTTCTCTATTCTATCATTCCTTTCTTCCACTCCAATTTCTCCCCGTATTTTCTCATTCCTTATTTTGTCTCTTCTACTCTTCTGTATCATACTCCTCAAGAACTTCATTTCGGCTGCCTGTATTCGACCCTCATCCTTCTTTGTTATTGTCCAAATCACGTCAATATGCATATCAATGCATTTGTGCAATCAATCTGCATAAGGAAATGAGAATATTTATTCGCCATTGATCATTTACATGAAATAGGTTTTATCATTCAAATTACAGTATCATTTCTATTATCATCTATATACAGTTATTTAAAGTCAATGTTAAGAATTTTCATTTCCAAGAATTCTGTTACATTATAAAATGGATTTACCAACATCCAGTCATACAGTTATCTTTTAAAATTATTGATACATTCTGCGCTGAGAATGGCAATTTATTAAAAAATATTATACTATTTACTTTATGAGAGTTACCTGTTTTCACAAATCTTTGTCTTGGGACATCAATATTACTCTTATTACGAGTATTGTGTTGGAGGATGTTTTCCCTGATGGTGAGGTCATTTAGATGGTTTTTAACATACAATAATGAGAATTGTTAATATTGTAAGCCTGGTAAAAAGGGGACGCCAGTGCTCAAAAGAACCAGCTTTACACATTACACAAAGAAGCTTCTTCTGTGTTAGCAATACATTATAGACATAAGATAAATGTCCCCAGAATAGCAGCCCATATGAAATATGGGACTGGAAGAGTCTGAAATATGCCATTCTCAAACAGTCTGCTGTTACTAACTCCCTCAATTTCCACATATAACATGAGATTCGCGATATCCTTTTTTTTTTTTTTATGTGCTGGGCTGAGTGGCTCAGATGACTGAGGCACTGACCTTCTGACCCCAACCTGGCAGGTTTGATCCTGGCTCAGTTTGGTGGTATTTGAAGGTGCTCAGATACATCAGCCTCGTGTTGGTAGATTTGCTGACACGTAAAAGAACTTCTGCGGGACAAAATTCCGGCACCTCGGCATCTCCAAAAACAGTTTAAAATGTAGTTAGTGAGACGTAAAAACAAAAAATTATTATTACAGAAGATGTATGTGTGTATGTTACTATTATAAAGAAGTAATATAAGCAATCCCCACTTTACCTTTATCTGACCAATAAAAAGGATCACTGCTGCCGGCTGTATCACACATGAAATGAAGTAGACCAGCTGGAGGTAATTCCTTTAGCACTTTAAAAAAAAAAATTTCTTTACGTCACACCAACACAGAAAGGTCTTATGGCAACAATGAGATAGGAAAGGCCTAAGAGTGGGAAGGAAGCGGCTGTGGCCTTAATTAAGGTACAACTCCAGTACTTGCCTGGTGTGAAAATAAGAAACCATGGAAAACCATCTTCAGGGCTGCCAACAGTGGGGTTCGAACCCACTATCTCTTGGATACAAGCTCACAGCTGCGCGCCCCTAACCATGTGGTTCCTTTAGCAATACAAACCCTGTAATTTCCGATTCTCTATTTGCTAGGGGTTAGCGTAAGTGAAAAAAAAAAAAAAAAGACTCACCTGCCGACGAGAGAACCACGTCTGCTGCAGTCTCTCGCCAGTCGCAGCCCTGGACACGTAGCACCTGACTAATAGGGCTGAGGCCGGGCCACTGAGCCAATCGTTCAGACTTGCCGCAAGGAACACCCAGATACGTGGAGCCCACCAACTCGTTGTATATCGCATCCGCATCTGACGTGTAGCAGATGGTCAGGGGCAGCTGATCAGATGCCAGGACTGTCATTCTGTGGAAAGAGTTAAATCAACTGAATATGATTGTTAACCCTTACCCCTCGAATTAAAGTTCTCTGTGTTGTCTCTACTACTTGTATTTTAAATGTGAATTTTTATCTTGTATGACCTGTATTCATCTTTCACGATTTTGGAGGTAGCATTTGCTTTTTAATGATGTATTTAGGCTATACACATTTTAAGCAAACTATACTGTAGCAAATAAAAGCTATTTATTTATGGACTAAAATGTAATTTAAATCCCTGCAGGCAACACGCCCCATTCTGCTGTCACGTAGATCGGAACACGCTCATGCCTTGTTGCCGAAGGAACTGATTGTCTTATGTCTTGATCACTTCATGCCACCGGTAGCACCATCTACTTCCTTTTATTATTGTTCGTATCCATGCTTACGAAAGGTCAGCTGTTTATTTGTATGCACTGTGACTTCTGTTTTTATAACATAAAACTATTGTCTAGCAAGTTGTGTTCACAAGTGAAACTTGGGAAAGAGGAAATCTTCCTATAAGAATATTCTGAGTGGACGGAGGGACATGAGAAAGAGTGTGGTAGCAACGGTAAGGGCACTGCTGAGTTGAAGGACATTTTCAGTCGCTCTGTGGCTAAACATAATCTGCGCTATGTAAATTATATTGCTGATGGTAGCACAAAATGAAGTCTGTATCTGACCATCAGCCCTATGGACCTGATGTGGTTATCACAAAACTGGAATGTGTTGGTCATGTACAGAAGAGAATGGGCACTCACCTCAGAAAATTAAAGCAGGATTGGAAAGGGAAAATTCTGAATGACGGGAAGCCATACCATTATTTTTGCCTAGAGGGACCTAATTCTTGGTGCTCTTATCAAAATGCCATAGTGCAACGGCAAGTTCAGGCTTACAAACACAAAAATAACATACCACTTTCTACAACGGAGGTTAAGAGATAAGAATTTCATATTGTTCCGTATTGAAGTGAGTTCACTAATAATTTAAAAGAAAGTTCCTACCAACATTTCCCACTTCCTATAACCCACCCTCCTGATCCACCTTAAACTACTTCATCTCCTCATTTATTTCCCTACTCCTCTCTTTATTTTATTCATTATTTTTCTGCTTCAACTATTTCTTTCCTCATTACATTCCTTTCTCCCCTCTCCCATTTGAATGACATTTTCTAACATCTCTAATGATTTTGACCACTCTAACTTTCAAATTTATACCTTCCACTATTCTAAGTTCGATCTCAACTCTTACCTTCAAGATATCTCACTCTATGTCATTATGCTCCTCAACTGTTCCAATATTGCGCTTTTTAGTATTTTTTTCTCTTCACAATTGTTTTTTCTCTATGACATATGTTTTAATAATTTAATTGATCTAACTTACAAAACTTTTGGAAGCCGATCTACTCTTCAAGAACTTGCTCCGTAATACATTTATATATTTGATCTGCGACTTTCTTCATAATTTTTTGGATCTATCGGCAAGCAGTGGTAATTCCTAAAATTATACAGTGCCTCATGGACTGCAGCTGAACTCTTCAAGAATTTACTCCATGCTACGTATTTGATTCTGAACCTCTTCACACACAGTGCTCTCTAACACATCTAACTTAAGAGACCTTTAGAAGTACAGTGCTGACTTACTTTTCAGGAACTTGCTCCGTAGTATATGTGCGTATTAGATCGGCGACTTCTTCGTAATTTTTGGATCTATTGAAGGGCAGTACTAGTCCCTAAACTTATTCAGTGCCTCATAAACTGCAATTGAACCCATCAAGAATTTGCTCCGTACTACATTTGGATATGTATTTGATTCTGGACTTCTTCCCATACCCTCTCTAACGCTTATGTCTTACTAACATTCTTGATCCATGACTTCTTCATGACTGACACGCAGTGCTGATCCTTAAAATTATACAGTGCCTTATAAACTGCAACTGATAAATACGTATTTGATTTTAGACATTTTTCATAACATTGTGTTACAGTGCTTCATAAACTGCATCTGACAGTATCATCTAAACTTTATATTTTTACCTGTGCATGTGTTTTGTGATTGACTATATTTCAACGCTCAGTGCTCCCTAAAGATTTTAGTGCTTCACTAACAGCAACCTACAGAATTCTTTAGACTTTTTAATAGTATTGAAAGGTTGAACCATTTTATACTTTTTTTAAACTTATTATAATGCAGGTTGTTAAAGATTGTTTAAAACAGAATTCCTTGAAAAAAAAAAAAAAAAAAAAAAAAAAAAAACCCACCAAAACTTTGAAGGGCATAAAGTGGTAGGTATAGCAGTAAATGATACTGTTATGACCTTCAATGATGGTATGCAGAGTAGACTGAATGTTCAACGAGTCACTTACAGCCTTAAGAGAGCTGAACAATCAACAAAGGAGGCAAGGAAAGTAAAGAGAAGACTAAGGATGGAAGAAGCATCCCAGAGAAACTCACAAGAGGGATTCATATATGCATCAGTGATGTTCTAGAGTTCATTCACTTCACTTGAAAGTTTAATGCTCATTTACCGCAACTTGCATTTTTCGAAACTGTTTACTTTGTAACATGAACAGTTTTCAAAATATGAGCATGAAGGTTTGTACTTTACATCAATTTTTAGTGTTCTAGAAAGTGTATTAATTTTGTAATATCATGGACAGATCATTTAAAAAAAAAATATTTCTCAAAAAATAATTCCATAAAAATGAACAACCGGAAGTATTGTTTTAAAAATATTACTTAAAAATTATATGTTTTAGAGGGCTTATTTCATTTTGTTCGTAAATTATTTGGGAGTATACAAAATCAAAAAATATTCAAATTGGTCCAAAATTGTGTATGATATGAGGGAAACAGTACTCTTGTGTGAAAAAAAAAATGGCCAAACTTGTAATGCCCAAAAACATCCTTAACAAATATTGATAAATATTTAGGTTTACAAGGAATTTGTATTCATGGATAGCTTAGCTAAGAAGGTCCTGTAGAGGCTGTGAAAATTGAAATTGAATGTTACCTATTTTAGATAGGTTTGAGCTGTATGTGTCACAAAAATGTAAAATCACCAAACTTATATTAGGACCAAAACAGTAACAGGCAATCCCAAATTGAGCTCTATAGCTGCATTCGCTTAAGTGTCACCAGTATCGCATTCGCTTAAGTGTCACCAGTATCCAGTATTCGGGAGATAGTGGGTTCGAACCCCACTGTCAGCAGCCCTGAAGATGGTTTTTCGTGGTTTCCCATTTTCACACCAAGCAAATGCTGGGGGCTGTACCTTAATTAAGGCCACAGACGCTTCCTTCTCACTCCTAGCCCTTTCCTGTCCCATGGTCGCAATAAGACCTATCTGTGTCGGTGCGACATAAAGCAACTTGCAAAAAAAGAAAAAAGGGCAATTCCAAAAATTCACATGGCCTTATGTATGTAAGGTGCAACATCTGTTCTGGTCTCGATAAAATACGGTAATCGTATATGAAAATGAAAATCCACAGCCTGTTTCCAGTCATTCGACCGGGTCATGAATGGAATGAATGAAGCCCCATCTAGCGGCGAGGATAGGAAATGAGCCAACTGCTGAAGCCTGTCGCACTCCTCTGGGCCAATGATAAATGACTGACAGATGAAATGTTAATGGAGAGTGTTGCTGGAATGAAAGATGACAGGGAAAACCGGAGTACGTGGAGAAAAACCTGTCCCACCCCCGCTTTGTCCAGCACAAATCTCACATGGAGAGACCAGGATTTGAACCACGGTATCCAGCGGTGAGAGGCCGGCGCGCTGCCACCTGAGCCACGGAGGCTCCCAGTAATCGTATATGATAATATTAAAATACCAAATTTGTGTTAAGAAGGAGCAGTTTTGATTCCTGCCTGAAAGCCAGTGACTATACAGTGCCCTGAGGGAAGTGCCGAAAATCTGATCGGTGATGCAATCAGGAAAATAAAAGCTTTGGAGATAATGTAGATGTTTTACAAGTTTGAACATTTGATGAAACTCGTCGTGTCTTTAAGTAGAGCTGTCGAAATATTGGTGTTCTGTGCCGTATCCTTCCAACTGTTGTGGCCACTCTCTGCTTTATGATTTCCAAGGATTCTCTAAACAATAGCACCCAAATGCGATGCTAAGATGATCCCATATGCAAGCTCACCGCCGATTGCTTTTCCAGTACAGTACTTGCAGTAATTATCGCAATGCCGGGATGTTCATAAGTATGCCGTAGCCATCCTATCGTGAGATACAGTTTCTTGAAAAATGCTTGATCGAGGATTTAGCGTTGGTGGGACTGAAATTTCTGGACAGTTGACCCGGGAAATAGTTTCTTCGAGGAACGGATAATGCAGGATTTATACAATGTGATTTAATTAGGATGCTCGAAGGACCATGTAATATGAACGAATAGTCTGGGAAAACGTAGTTTCTGGGAACGTATAATCGAGGTTCTACTATATTGGCATGCCTTGCTCAGGAGGCATGACCTTAGACCACGTTGTTACGGCAGGTAGCTGCATCGCAGGCTCACCATCACTTCCACCTTCCGATATTTGATGCGAAGAAATAGCTGATACACATTTTAAATCCAACTCAGAATCTGTTGGTTCATTCCCCATATCCCCATAAATATCATCTTCCAACAAATTTTGCCATACTTTTTTATTAATTTTCCGTAATGAAGATGCAATATTTAGATGCCCATTGCACAAGAAAGTGTATAAATAACTCGCACCAATCAGAAATCTATGAAATGTAATGAAATAGAGTAACAAAGCAGTGCCCGTGAAAATTTGTTTGCAAACACTACAGCAATGGCACTCAAACTGCACTCACTTTTTTTTTTTGCACAAAATTGCGCCCAAAGAAGTTTGCAACTATGAATGAAACTGAACTCATGGCTGCTGTGGATATCAAGAATGACAAAAAGTAGACTGTCATGACATCTGTTGAAGAACTGAATGTTCGACAGTGGCCAGTTCTAGGTTTAAGAGACCAGTTGTGAATCTCCTAATGAAAATCAAGGTAACATCACTGGTGAAGGTACAGTGGAAACTCACCTGACGAAGTCACCCCCACTGAGATAATCCAGTCGTGCGAGTCCGGCCAGCAGTAGAGTTTGGCCAGGCCTCACGGAGAAGGTGCGAGGGAGGAGAAGCTGGCGAGGTAACGTCAACATCAGCTCTTGGGTGGTGAGAAGATTCAGCACCTGGAAATCCAACGGTAACAAGTCAATCAGGTGTAATGTATATCTGAGATATTTTTTCCCCTTGTCCAGCTTCTGACAGGTTGGAGTGTTGATGACACTTCCCCACTGTTGCCTCTCCTTCCACGACTCCTCTTCAGTAACTGTATTCCAGTCCAGTCTTCTTTCTCTTATACTGTTCTTGAAAGAGTCCATCCGTCTTGCTCTGGGCCTCCCTCTTGCCCTCTTTCCTTCTATCTTAGCCTCCAACACCTGTTTTCATATCCTTCCCTCCTCTATCATCACAACATGTCCCAACCATTTCAATTTAGTCTTCTCCATCCTATCACTCAGTTTTTTTCTTTTCTGACCTCAACATTTCTTGCTCTGTCTCTCCTTGTTTTCTCTACCGTACTCCTCAGGAACTTCTCAATGACCTGAATTTTTCTCTCATTTCTTGCTGTCAAAGTCCAAGTCTCAAATGCATACATTAATATAGGAGTATAGCACATCTTGTACATTACCCCCTTTACATTCCATAGGAACTTCTCTATTTATTTCACCTTCCATGCAAAACGACTCCAATTCATGGTTAGCATCCGCATCACCTCTGGATCCTTCCAGCAGGCTAGGTAAGATTTATGTGAATGATATGTCTACATCTCGTTCTGTCATTGTAAACTACTTCTCTCATTACATCTTCCAATGTGTCTCTCTTTTCTATTAGACTTGAGCCTCTTAAAACCCTATGTGCCACTTCATGGTTCAATATTGGGCAGCTGACTCTGACTTACTTTTGTTTACTTTATCCTTATTTTCACAAGTTCTCAGCAGAAACTACATATAGAACGGCTATAGCAATTTCAGACAAATTGAGGAAATGAGGTAACAACTCTGTGAATTAAAGATGGAAAGGAACAAGCAAGTATAAATCAAGTTGTAATCGGATAATAACAATGACAGCTCGGTATAGGAAATGGAAAAAAGTAGAAAGAAAACACAACTGGTAGCTGAAGGACTATGATGCCTAACAGCAAACGTAGTTTTGATAAAGAAGTGTTGATCGACCCAGGTTAACTGGCATTCTGTAGTTTTACCTGGTCAGGTTGAACAGTCCCAGGAGTATCGTAGCACCACCGGCCATCTATGAATTCCTCATCATTAGGATCCAGTCCTATCCTCTGCACAGGACTGTTCGCGGATAGGCCCATCGAGAACGGATCCTGTCCATCGAGCGACTGGGACGGGTCCCTGAAGGTACGCCCAATATGACCTAGAAGTAACAGAAATAATGAGTTTCAACAAGAGGAAATGCTCTCTGTTTCAATTACTGCACTGATGGGGTAAAACTACCTCATGGGGATCACTGAAAGTAATTAGGTGTTAACACATTGACGACCAGGCTCGGAAATCTCCGTAGTACTGCAGCCAACGGTTGTTGGCGGGCCTTAGAGATCTCCGTTTTTATGCATGGGCATCGTTTGCAGCCTGCTGTGTTATTTGTTGGCTATAATTTTAACTGCTTGAGAATCATTGTACAAGATGGCGCACCCATGGCAACATGCCTTATGTGACAAAATATTTCAACATTTATACGCAGATTCACCGTCTGATGTGCCCAGTGAATTCTCATAGTTTCTCAGCTGACAGTAGGTGATGGGTTACAAGAATTCTTGCTTTTACACACCTCGTATTGCGTTGATTATTGATAAAATTGCGTGTGAGATTGTGAGTTCCGAACGGTGTAGTCATGGAATATAAATTATCGCTGCATCTCTCTTTAAACCTTCATGTATTTAACAAAATAATGTTGGATGTGTAGAGCTTTTCCCTGAAGCTCCAGTCCAAATGGCAACAGGTGCGGTGTATTCGGATGCTGACAGCCACCGATAATTGTGATTAATTACGTAAAGACCAGTTATAACAGGTACCAAGTGACAATGAATTAGATATTTCTGATGATTGACGCCTAACACTATACGGGAAGCAGCCGTAAAGAAAAATCCTTGCATAGGCCTATTTGAAAACAAAGTATACAAATGGCACAAACAGGGTATTCATACTACACTCTGCTTAGGAAGACTATTAAATGGAGCCACAAACAGTACTGCTTTGAAAGGTATCAGATCATACAGATTACTAAGCAACCTAGTGAGTACATGTTTCAAATTTGAATATTTTTCGAGTTACAGTAGTTTGAGCGCGGCTGTGTTATTTCTTTCTTGGAGGCTTGAACTAATATCAATATAGTTGGTCCATTATTGGACATTATAAATTTTCCAGCTAACTCATTCCTGGTTGCCAGTGTTTCGCCCCAGTGTGCCAATTTGGGCTCATCAGTTGGTAAATAACACACCTACCGAGATGCATAGCTAGTGCATACTGTGGAGGCCACTGTGTAGGCTACTTGGAGCCAAGGGTAGTGCCAATGCACTATGAGAGACTTTGTCTCATTTTCAAATATTGATGCCTGCCTGGCCATCATTTGGGACAAATATTTCAGGTTCCCTATGGGAATCATCATTTATATCATCAGGCTTGAATTATTTGGTCTACTTCGGGTAGCAGCCTCCGTTCGGGGCCTGTCGTCAATGTGTTAATATAAGGAATGATCTTCATTGGGATAATCACATCAACAAGGTCGTAAACAGAGGTTACAGATCTCTGCATATGATTATGAGGGTATTTAGCGGTTGTAGTAAGGATGTAAAAGAGAAGGTGTATAAGTCACAGGTAAGGACTCAATTCGAGTATGGTTCCAGTGTATAGGAATAAAATGACAGTGCAAGACATCAATTTTAAAAAATATATATTTATCAGTATGACCAACTCTCTAACCAATTAAAAAATTATCAGTATGACCAACTCTCTAATGATCATATGCCTGATTCACATTGTTTCCAACCACCCTGTTTAATACATGGGTTGATTTTTTTAATAGTGGCAACTATACTGTAACAATGCCATGAAATGTGGCCAGGCAATGTAATGTATACCTGAGGTAGGTAGCTTAGGTACCCACCCTCCCTCAGCATAAATGAACTCGCCCTCCACACACCATGCACATGTGCAGCGACAACAACAAGAAAGCAAGATCAGAGGAGCTGGTGGAAAGTTGAATGCACTGGAGGTTGCAATGCAAGGCAGTGTTATGAAGGATTGCAAGAGACTTGCGGTGAAAGTGCATTACCTTGCCGTACAGTAGCATGGTGGCCTTCAAAGACGGGTGACAAAATGTGACAGATAAGCTGCGGCCTGGTCGTCCTGCAGTAAGTGATGATGATGATGATGTGCAGAATGTGAACATGTTAGTGCTGGCAGATAGGAACACCACAATTCATGAATTGGCCAACGATACAGGGCCTGGCGCCTTTGACTGTGCTGCAAATTCTGAAGAAGTGGCTGGGAATACGGAAAATTGTCTCCAAATGGGTTCCACATGATTTGACCAAACATCAAAAATGGCTATGATATGAAGAAGATCATAGGCAATTGGAGAGCTATGAACGTGAAGATGAGGTCTTCTCATGGCAGATAATCACTATTGATGAGTCCTGGGCCAGAGCATATGAACCGCAGCTGAAACGCCAATCCAATGAGTGGCGTCATCACGGGTCACCACGAAAAGTAATGGTTTGGTCGACCGGAACCAATGTGAAGGCCATGCTGATCATTGTCTACGACTGGGATGGTGTTATCATAAAGTATACACTTCCCAGAGGTACTGTGCATTTTTCAAACGAATGTGGTAGCAGATCTAAGAAGAAAACGAGGACATTTCCTGAATAACGCACCCTTCCTTCTGCATAACAATGCAAGGCTGCATGCAGCAGCGTTGTGACTGAGTTGTTAAATCGCTGGAATTGGGAACTGCTTTGCCACCCCCCTTATTCTCCAGATCTCAGCCCCTGTGACCACGATCTCATCCCTAAAATTAAAGCACCACTCCAAGGGGTCCGCTTCCGCACAGTGGATGTTTTCCAGGCCACCAACTGCCCCGTCCACATGATGATCTCAACAGCATCCAATGGCTTCCACATCACTGGGAACAAGTGCTTCACAATGGTGGTGATTACTCCAAAGGCCTGTAAAACACCTAACACACTAAAGGTGATGAAAGGCTGGGGAAGAAGAAACTTAGATATTCTGATAAAATGTGTAATGCATTAGGTGTAGGTTGGCCATTTAAAATGATGCGCTCTGAAAGACTAAATGGGGGTTGTAGAAATACAGCTGCTGAATTGATCACTCACCTATCAATGTTGCCCGGGTAGGATCTTTCTCCTTCTTCGTCTGGATGGCCCGAAGTTTTCGCTCCATGATGTTGTATTTACTTTGTTTCATCAGACGCTGCGTCCTCTGGTACAGTCGCCAACCTGCAGGTCTCAGGACTGGAAACTAGAACATAAGAATAATGATAAAGTAAGCTCGTGTCCTCGTCCTGAGGTGGTGTACTTGTTTTCACACACACTTTCAATGATACCAATAAACAGTAGTTGGTCCATTATTGGACATTATAAATTTTCAGCTATCTCATTCCTGGTTGCCAGCGTTTCACCCCAGTATGCTAAGTTGGGCTCATCAGTTGTGCTAGTTACCAACTGATGCTAGTTGCTAAGACGTAAAGCAACTAGCATCAGTTGGTAACTAGCACACCTACCAAGACGCATGGCTAGTGCATACCGTGGAGGTTACTATGTAGGCTACTTGGAGCCACTGGCAGTGCCATTGCACTATGAGAGACCTTGTCTCGTTTCCAAGAATTGAAGCCTGCCTGGCCATCAGATGATACTGATGTTGATTCCCATAGGGAACCTGAAATATTTCAGGTCTTGGTTGGTGTGCTATTTACCAACTGATGAGCCTAACTTAGCACAACGGGGCAAAACGCTGGCAACCAGGAATGAGTTAGCTGGAAAATTTATAATGTCCAATAACGGACCACTATATGGGTATTATAAATTTACTCATTCGGGACAGTTTCCAGTATTCGGGAGATAGTGGGTTTGAACCCCAGTGTCGGCAGCCCTGAAGATGATTTTCCGCGGTTTCCCATTTACAGACCAGGCAAATGCTGGGGCTGTACCTTAATTAAGGCCACGGCCACTTCCTTTCCAGTTCTAGCCCTTTCCTGTCCCATCGTCACCATAAGACCTATCTGTGTCGGTGTGACGTAAAGCCAATAGCCTATGGGAATCAACAACTATATCAACACTTCCAATGACGTACCAGGACTTAGTAAGAAATTAGGACATCAGGAAGGATATTGGAGTGGAAAAGCTTTTCAAAAGAATGATGTTTGGTTAGTCGAATTTATACCACACGGGACAACAATAAATCCAGTTGCGTACTGCACGACTATGAGGAACCTTCAGTGCGCCATACAGAATACGCAATGTGGTCAATTGTCATCTGGAATTTTGTTGCTGCACGACTTCATTCTGCTGCTCAAACTCTTACAGTTAATCAGATCCTTTGCACGGGAGCAAACAGACCACCCACCATACAGCCCGGACCTAGCACCGAGTGGTTACCACCTGTTCCACTAACTGAAGGGGTTTCTAGCTGGTCAGTGGTTTGACACCAATGAAGAAGTGAAAACAACAGTTGAATATTGGTTATCTTCACAGGCAGCTGAGTTCCATGAAGTGGGCACAAACACACTAGTAGAACGCCCTATGATAAATGTTTAAAGAAAGGAGGAAACTACATAGAAAAATAGCTTAAGGTGTAAGGAGTGAATTTTTAAAAGTTTTTGATGATATCTTGACGAATTTTGTTCTTATTGTAAAACAGACCCTAAACATCGAGTCTGAATGAGTCTACACAGTTCCATCAAGGACAGTACCTTAAGAAGGTTCAGTGTAGTTCCTGGCCACTGAGAAGTTGTAGCTCGTTGCAACAGGTCCACCGCCTTCACCTTGCACAAGTCTGACTGGAGAAGGGCGTTGAAGAGTGTTGACTTCCCAACATTCGTACAGCCCATCAAATAGATATCGTCTGAAAAATGTTAGTATTTTCACTTTGTTAGCAACAAAAGTTTTTTTTTTTCATAACCGTTACAAATTAACTATTCAACAAGAAGAGCAGAAGGATAATTGTAGACATTCTAATAAGCTTTTTTGCCATGTCTAGAAAACGAGGTGAAACTCTTTACGTTTCGCAGAGAACTTCACTTCGCGTCTTGAGAAGAAAATCTCATCTGTTCACGAACAAGACTTGTCTAATAATGAAGGTTTGAATTTAAGAATGCTTTACCATTGGTCTGTAGTAAGTGGTACTTGTGCACTAGCCTTCGTGTCGTGGGAGGTGACGTCATCATCTTAGCTACAAATGAGACGTAGTAAAACAGCGGCGTAGTATTCAGCATTATTCTGCCTTATATTTGTTCGATGGTGGGTTTGAGCCCCACTGTCAGCAGCCCTGAAGATGCTTTTCCGTGGTTTCCCGTTTTCAAACCAGGCAAATGCTGGGTCTGTACCTTAATTAAGGCCGCAGCTACTTATTTCCCACTCCTAGCCCTTTCCTATCTCATCGTTGTCATGTCGGTGTGATGTAAAGCAAATTGCAGGTAGAAGAAGAATGACTTTTATTTTGTATTTCGTTGCTTACGGCAACCTTTAAAGTGATCATTTCTTTTCCTGGTACATGGCGATTACAAAGCATTTTATGCAAATGCCGTGTTGAACACATTCCAATGTATACGTCCTTATATGAAAGAATATGTACAGTACATGTATTGAACAGAGTACTGTAGTTTTGAATGCCCCTCCAAGCTTGCACTATCTGATGTCCTGGGCTAGTGCTCGTAACAGCTGTTTCTCGTGCCTGCACAGCTGTCAGTCGGCTCAAGAATTTGAAATGCCTGATAATAATAATGGCGCGTGGCCTCCAGAGAGGCCTGGTGCAGGTCTTTAGATTTGACGCCCGTCGGCGACCTGGGCGTCGTGATGAGGATGAAATGATGATGAAGACAGCACATGCACCCAGCCCCCGTGCCAGGGGAATTAACCGATTGTGGTTAAAATTCCCGACCCTGTTGGGAATCGAACCCGGGACCCCTGTGATCAAAGGCCAGCACGCTAACCATTTAGCCATGGAGCTGGACAAAATGCTTGATGTAAACTATGGAAGATAACAACCTGTAACTAATTTGAATATAGAACTCTTCCTCCTCCTCCTCTGGTTTTTACCACACCTGTGCAATCGTAGGTGCAAACTGCGCTACACAGGATAATTATGGCTGAATACCCTTCCTGACACCAAAACCTATGTGGAGGGATGTAAGCGCTATTGCGTGTTTCCGTAATGGTTGGTAGTGTAGTATGTTGTCTGAATATGAAGAGGAAAGTGTTAGAACAAACACAAACACTCATTCCCTGAGCCAGAAGAATTGATGACAAGTGATTAAAATCCCTGACCTGGCCGAGAATAAAACTGGGAACCTCTGAACCGAAGGACAGTGCACTCACCATTCAACCAAGAAGTCTGACAATTTGAACCAAGAACTCGCTCTACCATTAATTATCACTGCAGCCAGATTGAAAATAAAAATACTTTTGATTGCCTATAATAACCTACCCCTACCTACACATTACCTTTATAATCCCAGATGTTGTGCAGTTTGGTGATGAGTTCCTCCACGCCGAACCCAGTTGCCGCGCTCACCAGAGCCACATGCCTTATATTGGCTGTTGCGAGGCTCGTCTGGTTGAGCGAAGTCTCGAGGCACGTGGTGACGTGCTCCAAGAAGGAAGGCCCATCAGCTGGAAGGAGGTCTACCTTGTTCCCTACTACCACCACAGGTCTCCTTGTGCCTGAAAGAGTTACACACACAAATTATTTTGTGAAAGGTTGTGATGGTGATTACAAGGGGATGGATTTTAACATATTTTTATGCTACTGTTTCATAAATGTGTTTAAAGTTGTCTGCAACCAAAGGAAGAGATTTGATACCGCACATGTATGCATACTTCAGCTTTTAGTGCATATAAAAGCATATTTTCTAGACCTTTTTAACAATCTGATACTTGAAACAAGATTAAGAATATGGAAGTACAAAAGAAAGAAGTACGGAACAAACAAACGTAAAAGAAACTGAATCAATTACAGTAGGTGAAGCATTATCTGATCCTGTAATCATTACGAGAGGAATTCCTCAAGGCAGTATTATGTTTTCTTATATACAGGTCTCTCTTATAAGCCCAGAACGTGCAAATGGTGTTTGTATTCTGCACTGCAGCAGCTTCCTCAGCCCAACTTACATTGCACGTGGCCGCCTTGCTTTAACCCCTTCAGTGACGGGTTTAGGCAGACCTCCTGTGCCAGAAAAGTGAGGTATTTTTTAGAGGAATTTATTTATTTTTAGGAAGGAATGAGTAACAATTAAGGGAACACGTTCATATATTATTCAAGGTTAATAACATCTTACTTTACACTCTATTCACACTTGTTTTACAGTAGGCCTGTGATATGGTTTCATAAAATATTGGTGTTTTGAGAATACTGTCCTGTGAGCAATACATTTTTATTTCAGGCTTTTGTATTTTTCCCATCAACAACACTAACACAATAAATTTGTAAATTTCGTAAGAGTTTTTTTTTCAAAACTGTACCCTTGCATGAGGAGATTTATTTACACGTTTTGCAATACACTTTTAGCATAGGGCCAATAATTTTTTTCTGGTCACTGTCAAATTTACAACTTCATCCATTATAACCAGTTCAAAACAGTCAATCACACTCACCTCTGGTAATAATCCAACCCTCACACCAGGATTTCCCATAAATAGAATTATATTATGTCGCACACTACCCCTAGGCTTACACTTCTTCCACACAAATGTACATTCAACATCTACCATCACCTTAGCTTCTGACGAAATATCTTCTTCACTTTCTCTAGAATTACTAAGAAGGTTATCATCTGAAGAATCAATAGAATCATTATCACTACTATCAGAAATACTAATGTCACTTAGAGATTCATCTTTGATGTAGTTCCTTATTTTGTCTTCAGACAAACTTCTCTTCCGTTTTGCGCTCGCCATTTCTGTTTACCTCGTCAGCTGGCCAGAGATTTTATATGTAAAGTAGAGAAGATAAGGAATATTTTAGGCGAGAGGCTTCAAGAATACAGCTGGATATCCTTCTGCCATCTGTTGAGAAGGCTGGAAAACATTTTCCAAAGAGATTACACTACCCGAGAAATTATTGGGCGATCGCAAAATGAACACTGCAGCTAAACGAGAATTTCTCGGACGGTGACGTTATGGGCAGGCATGTGCCACCCGAGAATTTCTCGGGCGTGCGACTGAAGAGGTTAAGCGTGTTATACAATCTGTATGAAATCTTGCCTTATAAATGATGCTGGGAGTGTCCCTCTTAATAACAAGGGGCTTTATAAACACCATTAGGACTTTCTGCACACCAATAGCGAGAGTTACGACTGTTCACAATAGCATTAAGATGAAGCCAGACCTCATCCGAAAAGAACACAAGCTGTGGGTCGAATAAACGATCATTCAATGATGCAAGATACCGCTCACATTATCTCGCCCTTGTGGCGGGTTCAGCAGGCTTTAAACAATGTGCCCGTGTAAACCTGTACGGTTTGATGTGTAATAGCTTTGTAGCTCTGTGTGGAGAAGAAACTGAAACCCCTACTTGATGTGCTAATTTTGTGAGTGATTTATTCGGTGACCATTCAAGATTCGTACCAATGTCATCTAGTTTTTCCTTTGTTAAAACTGTTCATGTGTGCGTGCATGTCTTTTTATTGAGCACTGAGCAAGTAGTTTCAAATTTATTTAATTACGTTAATCTGTGCTCATGAAGGTGGCGCTTCACCTCGTACTTAAAAAATAACTTTTACATACGAAAATATGGTGTTGCAATGACAACTGTCTCACCACTGATGCTAGGTTGAACACATGCACGCTCCCTCGTGCCTCCCCTACAGCGGCATAGGTCTCAGAGTAGAAACACCGCTGGACGGTCAGGGTTTATAAGAAAGACCTCGTATGTGAATGATATGAGGAAAGAACTGCAATCAGAGATAAGTTTGTTTGGATGATGTTATACTGTACAGAGTAAGAAATAAGTTACAAGACTGTGAGCAACTGCAAAAGACAATGTTGTGAGATGAACAGCAGGTAATGAAGATGATAAACAGGGTGAAAAGTCAGGTTGTGAGTTTCACAAACAGGAGAGATCCTCTCAGTTTTAATTAACTGCATTGATGGGATGAAATTTCCTTATGGGGATCTTTGTAAGTACCTAGGTGTTGATATAAGGGAAGATTTTTTTGGGGTAATAACATAAATGGGATTGTAAATAAAGGTTACAGATCTGTTCATATGCTTATGAGGGTATTTGGGAGTTGTAGTAAGGTTGTAAAGGAGAAGGCATGTACATCTCTCGTAATATCACAATTAAGAGTACGGTTCCCACACCAGGATTACTTGATTTGAGAACTTGGAAAAAGAAAAAAGAAAGAAAAGCAGCCAGATTTGTTCTGGATGATTTGCAACGAAAGAGTAGTGTCGTATGATATAAACTTCATTATGATCCACATTGACAAACATTCATATTAATAAGAAATTAAAATGAAGGTGCACCTATTCAATACCATTTAATATGATGTACTGAATGATGGCTTACCCACAAGGCTCAGTTCTTGCTCCATTACTGTTTTTTTTTAAAAAATTTTTTATTATTATTTTTTTTACAACTGGCTTTACGTCACACTGACACAGATAGGTGTCTTATGGCGACGATGTGATAGGAAAGGGCTAGGAGTGGGAAGGAAGAAGCCGTGGCCTTAATTGAGGTACAGTTTCAGCATTTGCCTGGTGTGAAAATAGGAAACCACGCAAAAACCATCTTCAGGACTACCGACAGTGGAGTTCGAACTCACTATTTCCCAAATGCTGGATACTGGCCGCACTTAAGCGACTGCAGTTATCGACATCTACACTGCTTCCAGGAAATTCATATATGCAGATGACATAGCTCTGACTGCCCAACCCTATGACTTCAAAACATCAGAAATTTTACTTACGGAGGATCTCCATACATTGAACAAATATTTCAATACATGGCGAGTTAAACCTAACCTGAATAAAACTGAAGCCAGCTGTTTCCATCTAGACAATAACAGAGCCAACTACAGACCTCAAGTGGAATTCAAAGGCCAATGATTAAAATATAATCCTTGACCAAAATATCTGGGCATCACAATGGACTGGACACTGACGTATATAGAACATCTTCATAATATCTCAGAAAAGATAAAAATAAGAAACAACATCTTGTATAAGTTCAGTGGAACAGTTGGGGGGGGAGCAAACACATTGGTTTTACGAACTTCAGCCCTCGCTTTAGTTTATCCAGTGGCTGAATACTGCTGTCCTGTGTGGCTTAACAGCACACATACTGCAAAAGATGATATCCAACTAAATGACACAAAGGGGACAATATCTCCCACCCCTCCCCCATGGCACTACAGCCCTTGAAGGGCCTTGGCCTACCAAGCGACCGCTGCTCAGCCCGAAGGCCTGCAGATTATGAGGTGTCGTGTGGTCATCATGACAAATCCTCACAGCTGTTATTCTTGGCTTTCGAGACCGGGGCCGCTATCTCACCGTCAGATAGCTCCTCAATTCTAATCACATAGGCTGAGTGGACTTCGAACCAGCCCTCAGGTCCAGGTAAAAATCCCTGACCTGGCCAGGAATCGAACCCTGGGCCTCCGGATAAGAGGCAGGCACGCTACCCCTACTCCCCTACACCACAGGGCCAGCAAGGACAATATCTGGCACTATCAAATTAACTCGCCTACAACGGCTACCTGTGTTATCCAACATCCACCCCCTCATATACGAAGGGAAACAGCCCTGGTAAGAGACTGGAAGAAGTGTCGCAGCAACCCTCAACTACCCTTATGTCAGGACTGCAAATTTCGGAAACCAGTGAGATTGAAATCAAGGAATCCATCATGGAAATTAGAAGAAAGGTCTTCTTCAAACCCTCATCACCTGGGTTTAATTAACGATCCATGTAAAGCTTTGCCTGGTTTCAATTTACCTAGAAAGGCATGGACATTTTAAAACTGAATTAGGACAAACCACAGAAGATGCAAATTCTGGCTTCACAAGTGGGGAAAAGTTGAAAACTCATACTGCGACTGTGACAATGACCTGCAGACCATTCAACACGTTGCTATGGACTGCCCAAGAAGAAGATTAGAAGGAACTATTCAAGATATACACAGTGCCACCAATGAAGCTGTGAACTGGTTGAATACACTGGACATTACATTTTAATTTACCTGATCTGTAAATACTACATATAGCTTATTGTAATATTTACATTTCCAATGTATCCTTATTTTGCCATACAAAATAATAATAATACCAACTTATACAGTGGGACTGGTTTCGATCCCATTATGAATCATCTTCAGCCATGGACTAAAATTGACAATATACAGAGCAAATACAATCAAATTGACACTTTAAAAGTATTTTGTACATATTACAAATCTCTCAGTGTACAATGTTATAATTAGTGAATCTAAAGTCCACTAGTCAAATTGTATAAGTGATTTGATATATTAAATGGTATTGAATAGGTGGACCTTCATTTTAATTTCTTACTAATGTGAAAAGAGTAGTGTTACAAAAATACTGCAAAGTTTGGGCTGGGAAGACCTTGAAGAAAAGAGATAAGCTGCCCAACTAAGCAGTATGTTCTGAGCTGTCAGTGGAGAGATGGTGTAGAATGACATTAGTAGAAAAACAAGTTCAAATGTCAGTTTCAAAGGTATGAAAGATAACAATATGAAGATAAAGTTGGAATTCAAGAGAACAAGTTGGGGCAAATATTTGTTTATAGGCCAAGGTGTTAGGGATTAACATAATTTACCAATGGAGATGTTTGATAAATTATCAATTCTTTGAAATTATTTAAGAAAATATTAGGAAAACAACTGATAGGCAATCTGCCACCTGGGTGACAGCCCTAAATGCAGATCAGTGGTTGGTTAGTTATTGCAATCCAACAACAATCAGGCTGCACTGCTCTTGGAAAACAATTGTCTGTCATTTTGTAGTAATCAACAAAGCACCTGGTGACATGTCCAGATGTATAATATTGGGATGATATGATTCATATATAAAAGTGCTAGAGATTAAAAGAACAGTTAACTGAAACAAGAGGCCACCTCATCATCTACTATGCAAGATTGTGACAGTTGTCATACGAGAATGCTGCAATATGATCGACGTGCAAGTTACAGAAAGCGTTGATAGATAAAGCCGTCTCAATATTCTTACATAAAACAGAAAAGCTAAAACTTGGACGAGTGAACATGCATCCAGGAGACAGTAGGTTCAAACCCCGCTATCGGCAGCCCTGAAGATGGTTTTCCGTGGTTTCCCATTTTGCACCAGGCAAATGCTGGGGCTGTACCTTAATTAAGGCCACAGCCACTTCCTGCCCCTTCCTAGACCTTTTCTATCCCATTGTCACCGTAAGACCTACCTGTGCCGGTGCCACCTAAAGCAAATTGTAAAAATAAAACAAAAAACAATCACCTGGAGGAAAGAAAAATCCAGGCAAGTGACTTGAAATTTACGAAAAGCAAGTAAGCCACGATAAGAGAGGACTGAATAATGAGAAACACTAGGTGTATGAGGAGTGGGGGAGAGGGGAGAATGATTGAGATCAAAGTGATATGGGCATATGAAAAGACCTGGAGGTAGACTGAGGAAAAAAATGAGGAGAATAAATTGAACAAGTTCTAAGGAAGAGTGTGCCAAACTTTCCATATGTCTCTGATGACGAATGGCAGAAAAATGGGAAAAATTTCAATCCAAGATCAAATTGTACAAAGGGGATGATGATGATAAAAGAAAAACTGTGTTGCACTGAAAATAAGTAGTCTATATTTATTTACTGGACCACAACAAAGCAAAGCAATGTGATCTCCGTACAGGCCATGAAGGCCCTTGGAGGAATGGAAGGTAAAGGCTTCCACTATCCGTAACCTCGGCACTTGATGGGGTAGAGGGTTAGCTGTATGCCCGGCTGCCTTTGCTCCCAGGAATTAACCTGGTACTCATTTTTGGTGTAGGCTGAGTGAACCTCAGGACCATGTGCACCTCCGGAAGTGCAAATCTTGTTTCTTAAATTTAACGACTTCCTGACGGGGAATCGAACCCACATCCTTCCGGGTAAAACAATCACGCCTTTACTGCCTCGGCCAGGCAGTACCTTACTGTACCACAATCGAGTGCAAATTAACAGAGCTTAACAAGATTTATATATCCTCGCTGCCCCTCGAAATACCATTATGTGACAATGTTGAGGGGAGGAATACTGATCCGTAGCACATGCACCACTTAGAACGAAAATGCGTCAGACCTGGACAATGACAAGTAGGGAGGAGAGTAGAATTCAAGCCAGCGAAATGAAACACCTAACAAGTATGATAGGAAAGACAAGCAAAGACAGAGTGAGAAATGAATATGTTAGAAAGGAATTCAGAATGGAAAACTCGCATGAGAAAATTGACAGGGATAAACTAAGATGCTGAGTGACTCAGGCGGTTGAGGCGCTGGCCTTCTGACTCCAACTTGGCAAGTTCGATCCTGGCTCTGTCCGGTGGTATTTGAAGATGCTCAAATACGTCAGCCTCGTGTCGGTAGATTCACAGGCAGGTAAAAGAACTTATGCGAGACTAAATTCCGGCACCTCGGCGTCTCCGAAAAACGTAGAAAAGTAGTTAGTGGGACGTAAAGATAATAACATTATCATTATTAAACTAAGATGATTTGGACATGTAAAGAGGATGGAGGAGGAAAAAACACCAAAACAAATGATTGAGATGAAGCTGAAGAGAAAGAGAGTGAGAGGTCCCCCTGTGGGTGGGGGTGGTAGAATAACACCCACGGTATCCCCTGCCTGTCGTAAGAGGCGACTAAAAGGGACTCCAAGGGCTCTGAACTTAGGAGCGTGGGTTGGCGACCACGGGGCCCTCAGCTGAGTCCTGGCATTGCTTCCACTTACTTGTGCCAGGCTCCTCACTTTCATCTATCCTATCCGACCTCCCTTGGTCAACTCTTGTTCTTTTCCGACCCCGAAGCTATTAGGTTTGCGAGGGCTAGGGAGTCTTTCATTTTCACGCCCTTCGTGGCCCTTGTCTTCCTTTGGCCGATATCTTTATTTTTCGAAGTGTCGGACCCCTTCCATATTTTCCCTCTGATTAGTGTTATATAGAGGATGGTTGCCTAGTTGTACTTCCTCTAAAACAATAATCACCACCACCACCACCAGAGTGAGAGGTAGACCTGGAACAAGGTAGATCAATTCGATAAAGAGGAGTGCAAGAAGAAGAAACCTGGATTGGGACAAAATGAAGGAAGTAGAATTGTGGAAGGAGAGAGGAATGTGGAGAAGTTTCATAAATGCCCTCACCTGGCAGGAGCTGGATAAGGGGAAAGAGGAGAATGATGAATGTAATGGTTTCACAGCTGAGATAAAGATCATTACAACCGCTTCTGACATGAGTACATAAATAAACAGGCAGAGAGGGGATTTTACCAATGATGTCGATGATCCCTGGCCAGATGCTACAAGGGAAGTCGGTCAAGTCGACCATCAGAATGACCAACGCCCGTTTGTCCTTGATGTGTCCCAAGAGACGAGGATATTCTTCGGGAGACACGTTCACGTTCAGAGCCACGTTGTAATGACTCAGGAAGTGACAGCGCTGACACTTCATGGAACGCAGCTCAGCATCCGACCGGTACAGGAAAAGTTCTCGAGGAAGGAATCCAGGTATGGATGTATTCTGTAAGAGCAGAATACAAATGTCAGCCATTATCAATCTCCAGCTTTTTCAGACATGAGAACAGTGAGTACTGTAGCTTCCAGTGTCCAATAGGGACAGGAAAATCTTGTATCAAAAAACTTGGATAGGTTTTTTTATACAGTAAACCCATGATTATTCATGAGCAGGTTATCCGTGCAACCAATTGATATTTATGAAATATTACAAAACCAAAAAATGTATACACAGTAAAATTGTTCAATGCAGAATTGCAAGGGACAGAAATATTTTTTCTATATTAGGCAAATTTGCAAAACAAAGAAATTAAAAACTTGTCTGTATCTGTCTGTGAAAGTCAATTCGCACTCCTATGTACATAATACATTGATATTTAAAATGAATTTAATATTGAGTACTATAGTAATTACAATAATTATTAATAATGCTATACTGTAATAATCCCATTTTTATTATCACTCTTCCATATGATCCAATTTCAAAACACTAATAATTTACAGACTTTTGAAGGAAACAGCGCTAAGCTATTTTTCCACTTTTTTTTCTTATCATGTCTTTCTGAATGCAGTCCTGGACTGTGTACAATAAACCAAGAAGTTTGGAAGAGTTAGAATCAATTGCAAACAGCATTATGCCATGCAATGAAAGGCCTGTTCATGTGCACAGATCTTAGTTTGAACGTTTACAACTACTTCTTCCTCCTCTTCCATAATTTTTGGCATTCCTCTATGCTAGAAGTGTTTTAGCAGATTTGCAAGTTGATCATCACCCTGAATAAATTCCTCTGCAAAGCAGAGGGAGTTTCTTTCTTGACACAGATAGAATATTTCCATTACAGTTTCACTTCCTTCATTCCATGATCTGCATCATCAAATTCTACTTTTATGAGAGAGTCATAGTTTCTGCCTTTACTTGTTTCATAGCCAACAGTTCACTGCATCTAGAATTAATACAGATATTGCTTGCACAATTGAAGACTGCATTAAACAGTATCTATACTGTGGCTTAAATGGTAAAAATAACAACCATATCCATTGACCGTAAAACACCTGTTACAAAGGTGGGAACCATGACGTATCCACAAAGACGCACATGAGATGCTGTCAGTTGGTACAATTATTATAATTTTTTTTTGCTAGTGGCTTTACGTCGCATCGACACAGATAGGTTTTATGGCGATGATGGGATAGGAAAGGCCTAGGATTTGGAAGGAAGCGGTCGTGGCCTTAATTAAGGTACAGCCCCAGCATTTGCCTGGTGTGAAAATGGGAAACCACAGGAAACCATATTCAGGGCTGCCGACAGTGGGATTCGAACCCACTATCTCCCGGATGCACAATTATTTTATTTACGTTTATCTACAAATTAACACACACACATGACCTTAATCACTGTATCACAATCCAAACACTTCACTTTGAGAATATCAACAAATCCGCCATTATTAAAAAACGACTGCCAACACTTCAATATGGAGGTTAAAACTTTGAAACACAGTTGAAAACAGATGACTACTGACTGTCTACCTCGGCATGTCAGCTAACACGTGGTCACAAGTATATTCTTGCTACACCATAACTCGTCAACCAACAACTTCCAAACAACAACTAACTTTTACCATCAAGATCGTTCCCTTATATATGTGCCTGGCCAGGCTTCTAGAAAGTTACATTACAAAATATATCTTTGTGAAAATTCTAGAGTGCGTAATACACAGTTTACAATGGATGGAATACTCTCAATCGTTCTCATCACCTATTACCATTCTGGAAGTTACAGTGTGTTTCATAATTATGGATTATAATGTATATATACAGGTAAGAATAAATTATAATATTAATTTACACGTATTTACATTAACTGAACTGATATTAATGTTTATATACAGTGCCTGTTTCATGACATAACCTCAAAAACAACGCAATCATATTGCATGTACACATCATGTAATAATAATAATAATAATAATAATAATAATAATAATAAAATAATGAAAATTATTATTTGAGCTCGATATCTGCATTAGTTACCCATGGGTGAGAGAATACTGTTTTCAAGTTATACCTGTTATCGCACTTGTGTCAACAAGGCCAGTTTCACATTTAAAAGTACAATGTTTGGGTGGTAGATGGAAGTGTCAAGGAAAGGAATGTTTAGACTCTCCTTTTTTAATTTCAGCACCGACCCTTTAACCACTTCTCCATTAAAACAGCAATCATCCAACCATAACTGATTTGCCACACTTCGAGAATGTATTGATTTTCAAGATTTTAAGCAGCTCGGTATCACTGCTTTTCCGATCACAATAGGCTCCTCCCACCATATTCCTACACAGTAGAAATGGAAATCTTTCCTTAAGACATTTTATCCCTGACATACTTTTCACCCTTAACTGTGAGCAACTTTGTTGGTAATGCCCCCCCCCCCCCAAAAAAAAACCCCAGTTACGTCCACATTGAAAATGTCTTCAAGTTCATATTCAGAAATCAAAGGAAGCACGTTTCATTTCCACCCATCCATATCCTTGGATTCCCCACAAACTTCATTCCACATATTGCTGTGTCTCTGCTTGAATCTCACAGTTATGGATTAACTATGTCAAAACTGAAAAGAAACGGCATCCATACATCTACATTATAGACCATTCATTATGTCTTGCAGCATTCAGTCTGCAAGATTCTGTAAATTAACTAAATGCCTTCACAATCTTCTGTTTGAAATTAACTCTGCAGCCTCATTTAGTTCTATACCTCTTATCTTTAAATCATTAGAAACTGACTAACCATCGTCATGGTCTCCCTCTACTTCTCTTACCCTCCATGACCAAATCCACTATTCTAATAATCATCATCATCATCAGTCGTATTACTCATTACTGAGTGTCGTGACCCCATTGTTTTGTCTCTACAGAGTTACATGCTTCACAAAGAGTCACCATCCAACTCGATCTTCAACTTTTCTTAGGACATTCTGAAGAAGAAGGCCAATTATCTTCCTAGCCTCATCTAGCTAATTGCTTGCTGTTCTTCCATGTGGTTTTCTGCCTTCTATTTTGCCCTCTATGATAGACTTCCCAGGTTGTCTCCATTCCTCCTTAAGATATGTCCAAGGAACTGAAGTATTCATTTACCGACATGTGTAGAGAGACGTTTCACTATCTTCAGCTCTTTAATGATGGACTCACTTGTTCCCCCTTTCAGTCCAAGATACACATAGCATTCTAAGCCAACACCACATCTCAAAGGCATCAATGTGGTCTTTGTTCTTAGCCTTGATCGTCCATGTCTCACAACCATAAAAGAACACTGAAAATACTAGTACTTCAACCAATCGAATCTTCGTGATTTGGGATATTGCCCTGTTCTGCCAGATCTTAGCTAGTTTACTCATGGCTGCACGTCCCAGGACAATACGCCTCTTCATCTCTTTCTCGCAATTTCCCGTGTCAGTTATACATGACCCAACGTATACAAGGTCATTAACCAACTCCAGTCCATTTAATCAACCTGTAAGCTTCACTTGATTTCCATGATCAATGATCATGAGTTTGGTCTTCTTCAAATTGATTTCTAATCCATAAATAAGACTTGCATCCTTTACTCTTGCAAGTAAACCTGTAAGTTCATCTTCACTACTGGCAATGAGTGTGGTGTTGTCAGCAAAACGCAAGTGTTTATTTTTCATCCAGCAATTGATGTACCACCACACCAACCATCAAGCGCTCTCCTCATGTTGTGCTCGGCATCGATATTGTATAGCTGGGGAGACAATACAGACAATACCTTTGGATACACTGAAAAAGTCTGAGGTATCACCATCCACCCTTAAGGTCACCAAGTTACAGTCATAAAGGCCTTTCAGCAGTGATATGAGATGTACTGAAACACCAAATTCATCTAATACTTTCCATAGTTTGTCCCATTCAACACAGTCAAAAGCCTTTTTGTAATCTAAAAAGCAGATAAAAACAGGAACACAGAACTCACGACATTTTTCAATTATTTGCTTCACGTTCAGAATTTGCTCTCATGTACCTTTATCTTCCACAAAAACCAGCTTGTTCCAGGGATATCTGAGGTAGTAAGAAAGGCTTCAAGCGTTGATTCAGTATGTGTAGTAGGATTTTGCTTGCATGGGATAAAAGTGCTATGGTTCGGTGGTTAGAGCAATCCTTAACGGACCCTTTCTTGTGCAGGGGAATTGCGACAAAACTTATCCAGTCTTTACTTTTTTTTTTTGCTATTTGCTTTACGTCGCACTGACACAGATAGGTCTTATGGCGATGATGGGATAGGAAAGGCCTAGGAATGGGAAGGAAGCGGCCGTGGCCTTAATTAAGGTACAGCCCCAGCATTTTCCTAGTTTGAAGATGGAAAACCACAGGAAACCATCTTCAAGGCTGCCGACAGTGGGGTTTGAACCCACTATCTCCCAGATGCAAGCTCACAGCTGCGTGTCCCTAACCGCACGGCCAACTCGCCCGGTGTATCCAGTCTTTTGGCCACTCCCATGTTCTCCAAACCTTGTTGCATAGTGAGTGCAATACGTGGATGCCTTCCTCTCCCATCTCTTTAAGCATGTCTCCTGAAACACCGTCGATACCAGGGGATTTGTTATTCTTCAAATGTTTAATTGCATTCTCTCTATTTCACTGTACAAAATATCAGGTTCCAATTGAGGTTGTTTCATTATTTCCTGATTTAATATGTTATTTTCCTCTTTTTTTTTTTTTTTTTTTTTTTTTTTTTTGCAGTAGTGTCTCCACCTTTCTACAGCTTCCTTTTTATCTCTGATGAGATTGCCATTTTCATCATTTATTACCCTTGTGCATGGTTTAAACTCTCAGATAATGTTGTGCAGTTTTTTGGAGAGGTCATATATCTGGTTCTGATGTTCTATTTTCTCGTATACACTGTTGAGAAAGTGTGTCCTGTCAGATCTGCAATTACGTTGTATTTCACGCCAGTGTCTTGTATGTATCGTTGTCTTCCATGGTATGTATATCATGTTTCTTCAAATATTCTAATAATAATAATAATAATTGGTTTTTTGTCCCACTAACTACTTTTATGGTTTTTGGAGATGCTGGAATTTAGTCCTGCAGGAGTTCTTTTACATGACAGTAAATCTACCGACATGAGGCTGACGTATTTGAGCACCTTCAAATACCATCGGACTGAGCCAGCATCGAACCTGTCAAGTTGGGGTCACAAAAACAACGCCTCAACCATCTGAGCCACTCAGCCCAGCAGTCCACTATTCTCCTAGGTAACCTATCATTCATTCGCCTTATGATCCCGTTACCGAAGTCAATTTATGCGTACAGCTTCATCAATCGAGTTAATTCCTAACTTAGCCTTTATCTCCTCATTCCGAGTAACCTCGTGCCATTGTTCCCACTTGTTTGTACCAGTGATTATTCTCGCTGCTTTCATGTGTGTTACTTCTAATTTATCAGTAAGCTTTCACTCATCTACAGCAAAATTGGTCTGTAAACAGACAGGTTTAAAGATAGCTTCATCCAGAAGCTGACTTCTTTCTTATAGTCAAAACTGGAAAAAAATGGCATCCACTATAACAAAAAGATAAATAAATTGATTGTAAACTGTTGGGCCACCCTATATAGATGCCTTGAACTGATCTTTGCCGAGAGATTTGCGAGGCTTCACTTTGGAGCATGTTTATTGATCCTGCACTGACAGGCTCCTTCCTTATCAATCCCAGTTCTTCTACAGGGTGACCCAACAATCCGTTAACATTTGACAAGGCAATACTTCACGGAATATTGGAGGTAGACAGGTAATAATCGACAAATGATTGGCATGACATGGGGTTTTATTGACACCAAAATAAAGTATACAAAATGACCAACAGATAGCGCTTCATACGATAATTAGCATAACAATCGAGGTTCAGCAAAGACGATGTTCTTTGTAAAATATGCTGTCGCTTATCAACAATACCTGTAGTCCTACAGCACTGTACAGCATATCCCTAGTTATTGTGAGAAATTGCCATCGGATGTTGTCTTTTAGCACCCCTAATGAGGATGGACAATCACGGTAGACTTGCAACTTCAGGTAACTCCACAACCAATAATCACATGGATTGAGGTCGGGGGACCGGGCAGGACAAGCATGACATCCCTTGATTGCAGGCACATCTGACGCCCTCTCTCATGACAGCTCCTTTTGTACTGCACACGAGTCATACGCGGCATCACTGACGTGTTGCTGACCAGCGACATCTGTTGGCCTGTTGACCCTCACCAGGTTTATCTGATATGAGAACTGGAAAAACTTCAAAGAAAAGCAGCTCGATTCGTGATTTCTGACAAAGTAGTAGCGTTACAAAAATGTTGTAAAGTTTGGGTTGGGGAGAAAGGAGGTGAGCTGCTTGACTAAGTGGTACAATCCATGCTGTCAGTGGAGAAATGGCTTGGAATGACATTAGTAGACAAATAAGTGTGAATAGTGTACTTAAGAGTACGAAAGATCACAATATGAAGATAAAGTTGGAATTCAAGAGGACAACTTGGAGTAAATATTCGTTTATAGGAAAACGTGTTAGGGATTGGAATAGTTTACCAAGGGAGATGTTCAATAAATTTCCAATTTCTTTGAAATCATTCAATAAAAGGCTAGGAAAAAAACGGATAGGAAATTTACCACCTGGGTGACTGCCCTGATTGCAGATCAGTTGTGACTGATTTATTTTTAAAGAGAGATGATGTCGTAATTTTGTCCCGTAGGAGTTTTTTAATATCTCGAAAGCCAATGTCATGGAGTTGTCACATTTACAAATGCCATCGACCTTAGTCGGGATCGAACTTGCTATCCTGACAATCGACTACAAAACAACAGGTCTGTGTACTATGATATATTGACATATGAAGCACCTTGCTCACGGACAGGAAGTCGTCATAAAAAGAATTCATATCAGAGTAGGACACATTTTAGACCTACATACCACGTCTTTTTCCTGAATGATTGTGATCACAACTGTTAAGTGCCTTGAATTTGGTCGGTAAGCAATATTGTTATTCAACATCGATACAATATAGTACTTACCATGTAAAGATCGTAGAAAGACAACAATGTTAAAATGAAACCAAACATGTTAATATCACATCTTCTGCTTGTACCATATTTAAAAGGAAATCACAAGACTGCATACAGTAAGATTTCCTAATCGAATTCTTCACCCAACAGGTGGAATTGAACCACTCTGGTGCTAACCAGCTACAGGTTTGAAGCCTGCGCCCCGGACCACCAAAGTTCAGTTGGGCACTGTCAGCTTGACTCACGTTCTTTAAATAGTAATCAATCCTACATTACATCGCATGTGTGGCCATATGTATGTGACGTGTTGCTGTCCAGCTCCATCATTCTGAGTACTTTATTTTGGTGTAAAAAAAAACCCTATGTCATGACAATCATGTGTGTCAATTATTACCTTCCAATATTCCGTGAAGTATTGTCTCGAGTTTATTAACTTAGCCATTGTGGTTTGATTTTATAATGGTCCGTATTGATCACAATTTCTATTCTAGTAAATACATATTTGATATTTGAATTCAGCCTTCAATACTCACTCAAGTATTGACTCTGAGTATTGACAAGGCTGAATTCAAATATCAAATGTGTAAGTATTGCCTCGTCAAATGTTAACCAACTTTTGGGTCGCCCTGTACATCCATCTCTTCTCAGCCCCCAACGAGCTCATTTCTGTTTCCCAGCTTGGTAATTGTGTGAGAAAGTAACAGAAGTGACTAGAAAGAAGAGAACAAAAACGTGTGCAGCACACTCTACAGATCCTGGCGGACCTGGCCAAATCATGACAAGGCAACAATCAAGTCCGCCATCACAGAACCGACCCATGCAGCTTTTCTTACCTTCTTTAGCCCTAACAGATTTCTTGCTATTACGCTCACTGAAGAAGGTGTTATGAGTACATTGACAAGTTAACTAATTACTGATTTTGTCTCGTCTTGTTTCTTGATTAGCCAGACATCTAACAATGGTAATAATTAATGCTTACGATCGATATTACCTAACAGCTCTGTGTGGTATAGAGTGGACCTTTTTGGTGTAGTTTTTAAGTGGTTTCTTTTGTTGTATTACTTGCGCTTCATCTGAATTTTCTACTATCTGATATATATATTTTTCAAGTTGCTTTACATCACACCGACACAGATAGATCTTATGGCGATGATGGGACAGGAAAGGGCTAGGAATGGGAAGGAAGCAGCCGTGGCTTTAATTAAGGTATAGCTCCAGCATTTGCCTGATGTGAAAATGGAACACCACAAAAAATCATCATCTGGGCTGCCAACAGTGGGGTTCAAACCCACTATCTCCTGAATACTTGCTGCACTTAAGCTACTGCAGCTATTGAGATCAGTTCTTTTTTAAATTTACTAATGTCTTTACTTCCTGGTACGAAGATATGTGCTGATGGGTGGCAAATGTACAGCCAGCTCTGAGAGTAGAGATATATTAAATTATTCTGTTGTAGATCGTTCTAGTTGACATCCATGGGCGACCTACATGTCTGGATGAAAGATAATGCGGTACGGAGAGGGTGAAACCTGGGGTTAGCACATAGCAGAGGTTTTTGAGATTTTGATTCAATACTATAAAATAACACTTTCACCAATGGAACAATTACACATGTGCACAACTATGGTTTTATGACATCACACTTCTACGCAGTGCTGCACAGGTCTTCGCTACGTGCTGTAGCATTGAAAAATTGCTTAATGTGTCAAATGACCCCTCACCACCTTATCGCCACCACTGGGTTAGCACATAGCCTACCCCTGTCTAATAACACCAAGGGGTCTGCCTTTAAGGCTTAACATCCTCATCCGACAGTGTCATATGCCCTCTCTCCATATAAACACTGATGGAGGAGTTTGGAATTAAATCCAGGTTTTTGGCATGCAATAGAATGATAAGAAATCATATACCATCACCTTTCCAACATTCTGATCGTGAAAATTCTTCTACCATAGTATTCAAACCAGGTATTCATGGTGTCATACCATAAAGCCTTGACTCCTAAATCATGACCACCATTCTATTAAATATAAGGGAGGGTTTATCATTGACACTGTCTGACTTGTTGGCTAAATTGTCAGCGTACTGGCCTTCGGTTCAGAGGTTCCCGGATTCGATTCCTGGCCAGGCCGGGAATTTTAACCTTCATTGGTTAATTCCAATTGCCTGGGGGCTGGCTGTTTGTGCTGTCCCCAACATCCCTGCAACGCATACACCACACATAAGACTATCCTCCACCACAATAACACGCAGTTACCTACACACGGCAGATGCTGCCCACTTTCATCAGAGGGTCTACCTTACAAGGGCTGCACTCAGCTAAAAATAGCCACATGAAATTATTATTATTATTATTATTATTATTATTATTATCAATGACACTGAATTTCAATTCAATCAACCAATCACCACTAATCTGCATTTAGGGCAGTCACCCAGGTGACAGATTCCATATCTGTTGTTTTTCTAGTCTTTTCTTAAATAACTGCAAAGAATTTGTACATTTATTGAACATCTCCCTTGGTAAACTATTCCAATCCCTATCACGCCTTCCTATAAACGAATATTTGCTCCAATTTGTCCTCTTGAATTCCAACTTTATCTTCATATTGTGATCTTTCCTACTCTTAAGTACACCACTCAAACTTATTTGTCTACTAATGTCATTCCAAGCCATTTCTCCACTGACAGCATGGAATGTACCACTCAGCCAAGCAGCTCGTCTTCTTTCTCCCAAGTCTCTCCAGCCCAAACTTTACAACATTTTTGTAACACTACTACTTTGTCAGAAATCACCCACAACAAATCGAGCTGCTTTTCTTTAAAGTTTTTCCAGTTCTCACATCAGATAAACCTGGTGAAGGTCCCATACTCAAGTTGGGGTCTTACCAGAGACTATTATGCCCTTAACTTCAAAGTAACACAAATCTCTAGATTCAAAATGCCAGGGGGAAGTCACACCAATTTTAATTTATTATGTAGGTAATGAGCTGGGATATGGGGTATGCATTGGGATACAATCCAAGGACCATCTTCTGAATGTTAATGATTGCATGCATTGTTGTTGTAGCTAGCAATGGAGAAGGCGGTAGCAAAGAGCTAAGTAGTGAGGCTCACACAGGAAGTAACACCACACACTGCCAGCCCTAAGAGTGATGTCAATGTCGTTAGAATGCCAATTTCCTCCATATGATACTGTCTCAAGACTGTTCCTGCTATTGCAGAACAGCAGCATGGCCAAATGTTCAAAGAGGACGGTTGTATTATTGCAAGTAAAATTAGGGCCTATATTGGATCATTTATCCACTATACACAAGTTTTATGCAAGTGAGGATTTGTTACCTGACAATGTAGAAGAGCTCCACACCCACCACATGGAACATTACTTATGGGTACTGTTGTATCAGCTGTACCATAATTCAACTGCCAAGGCCTTGATTCACTCTCATCATAAAATTCGTAATCTCTCATCCAGTTCCGTATCCTTTTGTTTTCTTCTACTTCCTCCTCCTCTTCAGGTGAAAGTTTCAACACAGCATTTGTTTTACTAATAACTCTATGCCCAAGATCCCCAAATGGTAGCTGAACAGGGGGATCATCTTTCTTCTCATGATCAATTGATATCACAGGCAAGTCACTTGCGTTATTCAAATACTTCACAGCTAACGAAATATCTTTAACATTACCATCCTGATTTTGAATTTTCTTTAACTGTTTCCTCAACTTCTTCTCAAAAGTAACTTTTCTCGATGTCCAACTTGAATTGATAGTCGAGCCATCTAACACAGAGTTAAATAAGATTTTATTTCTAACTACCTCAAGTGCTGAATCACTTTCAGTACAAGGGTCAGGATCTACTTTGCTATGTTCAGAACTAAAGGATCGGAAAGAAGTCACGTTACTTCTACGTCTTCTCGACGGCATATAACCAACCACATTTCTTTTTAAGATTGTATTTTTTGTATTATGACAGAAATGTACTGCAATGGCATTCGGCAATGTTCCCTCATATGCGAAAGCACAAAAAGGTACACATTTTCTAAGTTGACGATGCATAGTACATGAGTTTCAAGCATGCAATTCACAATTTTATTCTATAACATAACACACAACGAGGAGCCATAACTGTTATGCAGGTCCACCAACTCTTGTCTTGTCTTGGTTATTTAAAGGTCTGCCAACTCGCCAATTGAAAATAATGAACTGACACATACCGTTGCCTACGAGGTACACAAGGCCGGGAAATACAGCACACTAGACTCGTCCACGAGATACTTCCGGCAAGTGCCGCTAGAGTTCACTTTACTAATCTGTCTCGCCCGCTCATTGCAACATGTTCGAATATGAAAAACTATAAAAATTCATTAAAACTAGTAATTTCAGAAGGCAGCAAACAGATATGAGATCATAGATAGACCAAGAGCAATTGTTTGACTTATTTTCTACAACGTATTTCTTACGATATGCTTAAACCAACGAGCTAGAATAACATAGAAAGGCGGAAGCGCTGCCTGGGTGAACCTAATAGAACGAACGTCCGCCATGTTTCCTGTTGTCACACAAGCAAGGGGGCATGGCCTTTAAATGACGAAAAGTGTAGAAAATGCGCATTTTAGAATCGCTGGGGGAGAATTAAAGTCCGTTGCCGAAAGCTTGAAGCATGAAAGCAAATACCGCCATATTGCGGCACGAGGCCAACATCACAATCAGTTGATTGTAGGGTAGTTCGAAATCATCGCACAGTGACATACTGTACGAATAGGCCTCGAAATCGGAACAAGAGCGTTACCCTGCTTGGCTGTAGTGGTTAAGCGTAAATTAGAATAAAAACGATGGACATAAATATTTATGACAGGAAACCTTATCATAGGGACCTATAATAGGTTACAACCTCATTCTGTTAATATTTTTAAAATTATTGCATCCTCATGAGTACTGTGTTCCTTTCTTAATCTGTTTACCCTCACGGGTTGGTTTTTCCCACGGACTCAGCGACGGATCCCACCTCTACCACCTCAAGGACAGTGTTCTGGAGCGTGAGACATTGGGTCGGGGGATACAACTGTGAGGGAGGGCTGCACCTGCTATGCTGAACAGGGGCCTTGTGGGGGGGAGAAGGAAGCGGCCGTGGCCTTAAGTTAGGTACCATCCCGGCATTTGCCTGGAGGAGAAGTGGGAAACCACGGAAAATCACTTCGAGGATGGCTGAGGTGGGAGTCGAACCCACTTCTACTCAGTTGACCTCCCCAGGCTGATAGAATCCCGTTACAGCCCCCGTGCCCCTTTTCAAATTTCGTGGCGGAGCTGGGAATCGAACCCGGGCTTCCAGGGGTGGCAGCTGCTCACGCTAACAAGTGCACCACAGACGCGGCCCATGGATACTTTACCACAATAATCGTTTAGTGTAATTATTTATTATAATATAGGGGGGATATCGTGTTTCTCCCATTACCATATCATACTGGGATTACTAGCTTGAAAGTTGTCCATTATGAAGTGTGGCATAGTTTTAAAAACCAAGGCAACAGACATCTACAATAAAGGCTGTATACATTTCAAAAATAGCAGTAAAATGCTGTATTTATCATACTTGGTGTACGTTTGAACGAAATAAGTGATTTTTTGTGGTTACGTTTTCTTGGTGGTGGGCGTTCCATTTCCTTTATTTGTAAATGTGAATGAAAATTAAATAGGGCTGGAAATGTACAGAGCATAAGCAACTGAATTGAGTGGGATACCATTTTATCTCTTTTCGCCCTCACAACGCATTGTTCAGTTAATTCCTTTTAAACGAAATATGAAACAAAATTCGACAAATAATTACATTGGCTATCCGTACTTTCGCCAAGTAAACAATAAAATTGATTTAATTACAAACAGAAATTACAAAAAGGAATCTCGGCTATAATTCAGTAATATTTAATTAAAGTACGATATATCCTTGGTTTTATTACTCCGATTAGTACAACCATACGCTGAGCTTACGGCTGGCATTCTTGAAAGCGAGAATCTATGTTTTCACTTCTTAAAACTTAGGGAATTAAATTGGCATGCGCGATCTCCCTGTCACCTCAACATATGCTCTCGCGCCAATTCGCTTTGTTTTGACAACCGTTAACATGGCTGCCCCTTATCAACTTGCTTCAAGCAGGGAGCGCTGATGTCAGGTATACAGCCCCTCTATGTTATTCTAGCTCGTTGGCTTAAACGAAATAAGTAATTCACGAAAGAAGCACAGAATTCTGATAGCGAGTTTGTCACTTCTTACCTATTCCTTTAATTGTGCCTCAGAGTATCCGATAAGCGGATCGAGATTGCGGTCATAAATAACTTTGGGTTTAATCGCCCATTCACCTATTATCAGCGATCCAATCTTTTCCTCCGCACATCTGATATTTTTACATTCGTATTGAAGCCGCTCAGGACGAATAGAAATGAATAGTGTGACGACTCCCTCTGAATCATATGTTAACAGACACGGTGTACATGTTCTCCGCCACCTGCAGCGCTGCTGTCGATAAAAGGGCCAAGTACGCGCTCTTTTCGTCGGCTTACTGTGGAAGTGTGCAAACAGTTTGTGGTCTTTTTCAGTAGTTTTATACATTCTCCAGTTGTATAAGTGCAAAATAGCTGGCATTAACTTTTCATGAACTGAAAAGTGAAAAAGATTATGCATTTGAGAAGTAGGACGTATACTTAGACATATGCTTCAATTTACTACCGCATGTGAATATGCCTACAACTTGCAATGTCCCGGGTTGTAATTCGGGTTACAATAAACATTCGAATGATAAGCGTCATTTTGTTTCACCCCCAAAAGATCCCACTCTATTCTCAAAGTGGTCGAAGGCTATCCCACATAAACATCTGCCTTAAAATGATAGTACCCTTAACATCATTTTTCAGTCAGATTAGAGCCATAGCAAAAGCTGGTTGTCAAAGAGAATGCCAAAATCACAAGTACAGCTCAGGAAAAAAATTACAGCACGCTTACCTTTGATCAGCCACATTTTTTTTTTTTGCTAGTTGCTTTACGTCGCACCTACACAGATAGGATAGGAAAGGCCTAGGAGTTGGAAGGAAGCGGCCGTGGCCTTAATTAAGGTACAGCCCCAGAATTTGCCTGGTGTGAAAATGGGAAACCACGGAAAACCATCTTCAGGGCTGCCGACAGTGGGATTCGAACCCACTATCTCTCAGATGCAAGCTCACAGCCGCATGCCCCTAACCGCACGGCCAACTAGCTCGGTCCACCATTATCAAGTAGGGAAGATGAACAAATAGCTCCTTTCACCAGTTCAAAAATTAATGTCATTCATCAGTTCTGTGGGTATATTGTTAAACATGCAAGCGAAGTGATAGGCTGTACAGCATGTATTGGTTCTATGCAAAACAATACAGAGGGCCTAACAAGTCTAGAAGAATATTTTAACGCATCCAACTATCTTATTTATCCATCGAGTAAATTATTATTGATGTTTTCTCATGTAGAGGAAGTTGTTGTGAGAAATATTAGTGTACAAGAAGCATATGGGGTGAAGTATATCACAGATGCCTGGATAGTTTACCTTCAGTTACTGTTTCTTATACACTTGGGTGCTGTAGTGAACATGCTCAGGACTTGGTTCCAAAATTAATTTTTCATTACATACGATGCCGATTTTATTTCCGAACAAAAGAAGTACGGAAAGAAATGCAAGCTTGTACAACCGCAAAACATACCCGGAAAATGTCCAAGATGTCCAGTTAACTGATTGATGGGGTGGAGTGCTGAGCATGTATATATATATAGTTTAACTTAAGTAGTTATGTAGGAATTACATATGTATGACATACCGGTACGTAACATCATGTGGGTGCCTGCAGAGTTTTATTGTGTTTATATTACGCAGCATGTACACGAACAGTCGAACATGTGTTTTTTAAAGGTTACAGCTGATAATTGCAACTGAGTTTGATTTTGTAGTGAATTAATGAAATAGCTCTATACACACACATACCCGTTTGACATATTCGTTAAGACACTGACGAACCAATTTCAGAAGTAATGTCATTAAATCATTACTAAATGTAAAATATTTCCTGCGAATTTGTCACATATTACTTTCAAAACAAGGAACACTATAATCTTAATTTGCACGAAACACAGATCGCACATAAACACAGTCAGCGGTCAGTAAAGAGAATGCACAGTCCTGAAACATAACAATAATAAACAGATGGTTTTAAATAATTTATTTAAACGATAAATTTCGAATTAAGTCACATCAGATCTCATTTAAAATCACATGTTCAGGGACAGCTGATCCCTGTTTACCTACACCAGCGCCGCGTAGTGTAGGAACATATCAAACAACAGAAGTCGTCACACTATGTACTTCTATTCGTCCTGAAGCCGCTGTTTGGTGAGCGATGTTATGCCCGTTACGCAAATATGTAGCGTCGTTTCACAGTATTTCTCTTTTTTTCTTCCCGTAAAATGAAATTTGTGTTCGCCTCTGTGGTGTAGTGGTTAGTGTGATTAGCTGTCACCCCCGGAGGTCCACGTTCGATTCCCGGCCCTGCCACAAAATTTGAAAAGTGGTACGAGGGCTGGAACGGGGTCCACTCAGCCTCGGGAGGTCAACTGAGTAGAGGTGGGTTCGATTCCCACCTCAGCCATCCCCGATGTGGTTTTCCGTGGTTTCCCACTTCTCCTCCAGGCAAATGCCAGGATAGTAGCCCCAGGGGCTCTGAACTTTGGAGCGTGGGTTGGCGACCACGGGGCCCTCCGCTGAGTCATGGCATTGCTTCCACTTACTTGTGCCAGGCTCCTCACTTTCATCTGTCCTATCCGACCTCTCTGGTCAACTCTTGTTCTTTTCCGACCCCGACGCTATTAGGTTTGCGAGGGATAGGGAGTCTTTCATTTTCACGCCCTTCGTGGCCCTTGTCTTCCTTTGGTCGATATCTTCATTTTTCGAAGTGTCGGATCCCTTCCCTATTTTCTCTCTGATTAGTGTTAAATAGAGGATGGTTGCCTAGTTGTACTTCCTCTTAAAACAATGATCACCACCACCATCACCACCAGGATAGTACCTAAGGCCACGGCCGCTTCCTTCCCTCTTCCCTGCCTGTCTTTCCAATCTTCCCATCCCTCCCCTGTTCGGCATAGCAGTGAGGTTGCCTGGGCGAGGCCTGGTCATCCTTCCCAGCTGTATCCCCCAAACGCAAAGTCTGGTGCTCCAGGACACTACCCTCGAGCGGTAGAGGAGGGATCCCTCGTTGAGTCCGAGGGAAAAAACCGACCCTGGAGGCTAAACGGGTGAAGAAAGAAGAAGAAAATTAAATTCGTTCTAACAGGAATAAAGCTCCTAAATGTCCAACTTTAGCATGCTTTTCAATTTGGTTTCCTTTTTGGTCAAGTTCAGATACCGTAAAACTTTTTTTCTGATTTCATTACCCGTATAATACTTCTCAATTTACAGATTTTTTTCTGTAATCTGGTATGGTATTTAATTTTCTCATCCGTATATTTTTTAGATTTAACAGAAATACTCGTAAACTTTCCTTGATATAGAAACGAGACTTGTATTCCATTTTTCGTTTGTGGCTGACGTATGAAGATATGGTATGTTCATCGTTATCTCAATCGGAACTTTTACTAAATTTTGATGGCAATACATCATTTTTGGGAGCTGGACGCTTCCTGCGTTTGACATTTTCCTGTTTTTGAACAGGATACACAATGAAAACAGAAGGAAATTTGATTGGTGTGCTTACATTGAAATCTGTTTTATGAGAAGAATTGCTAGGTACCTAAAGAGATTCTACTATTTATCACCTTGCTTAGAAATAGTTTGCTTCCATTTCTCCCTTAAACCGCACTCGGTAGGGAAATACAGACAGGTACACAACAGTGCATCTTCTCCTCAACCTCACAGACACTCACCGACAGAAACAATATTCACAATAAATTGCACAAAATCAACACAGTATCACAATTACTCCGCATATCACAATGTTAAAGTCCGCCAAGAACAAAATGGAAACCTGACATCTAGCGGCGAAACCGTGAACACGGATGGGCCACTTTTTCAGCGACAAATTAGTAGCTATGTCCCGGCCGTGTATATCTCGTAGGCAACGCACATAAAGCCACCAACGATTGTAAAAGGGAAGACGGGCAATTCTGCGAATGCGCCGCGAATCAGAAAACAATGCCTCCAACCATGCTCCAACGGTTTGATTTTCTCGTACGCAGGTATTCGACCTAGGTAAAAAATTTGTCCATTTGCAAGCTATTTTATGTTTCATAAATAATCATCAGTTAAGTTTCACAAAATAAGAGTGCATTCTAAAAAGAAATTATTTATAGACATTTTATACGACCCTTGTAGTTGTCAATCAACTTTTATATGTAAGCTTTGTCTTTTTGGCAGCCTCTAACGGGGGAAGAAGAAATAAATACATTGCTCTCTTTCTTCATAAAACCTAATTAACAAACAGAAGCACTTGTGAAACGAATACAATTTTTGCAAGTGTTTAGAGGATTATAGAACTAAACAGGTGAGTATTGTAACTATGAGTAGGTAGGCCTATTTATATTTATGAGTACTAATATATTTTTAAACATTCACTGTTCCTGCTTCAGGCAAGCAACTGAATGTTGAAAATATGCTAGGGATATGAGCTAGGAATTTTAGCTAAATACAATATAATAAAATATGAGAATATATTCTTTATTTCTTCGTAAAACTTACAATCATTTTCTTAATTGTCTTTATCCGGTCGATTAGATTAGCAGTTTGACTTTTTCTGCCACTACGAGCGATAATGTGAGTCAATGCAGAGTAACAGAAACCGTTACTTGCCTGATTGAAATTTATAAATAATAAGCTTGTTTTACTCTTTTGTAGTAGAATATATGTGATTCTAGTTTATTATATTTGGTGCGTACTTGTTGGCGAAGCGTTTTCTCACGTGAAAAAAGTGATTTTCCGTATGATGTTACATTTGTTAAATTACCGCCGTTTATAGGATATTTACGTGATAGCTAATACCAGCAATCCGGCTACTTCAGTCGCCATGTTTTTTTAAATATTATTAAATATTACAGTCTGAGGATTAGAGTCGGTCTTGATCTCACACCGAAATATCAAAACAAAAATGGTGGATGACTTAGGCTGGTCAACTGCCGTCTGCTTACGTTTAGGGCGTAATCTAAATAACTTCACTTCGATGCGAAACCTTTGCATATTGCATTACTTTCCTCCAGGAACTCGACGATTGACGTAACAAAACCTGTACTTTGTAGGCAATAATTGAAATGATGCTGAATATACCAGAATAAGTTTACTAACTAATGCATGCGAATCAGATGGATCACATTACTTAGAATAAGTAATAACCTGTGCTTCATTTAAACTGTTATTACACAATACTGGCATAACGAAACATGTAAGCGAATACCTCATGCAATAGATATCTACCAAACAGCTTTGCCTAAATGAGCAATTACAAAATAATATTAAGGCAGAACTGCCAGAAATCTCGAAGTGTGTTAAAGTAAGCATTAGGCACATGCCTATTAATCCACTATTATAAAAATGGATTGTCCCCTCGGAAATAAGAGTACCTACAATTTGTAACATTTCTAACAATTTTATGATAAATGCGCTTAACTAGAGCAACTTCCGGCCTCACGATACCGGTAGCTGTGGGATACAAGGCATTTCTGGTGAAATTTTCAGCAAGCTTTAATACCATTCTTACGAACCTATTCTGTCAAGTAATAGATGATGAGATAGCCGTGATTAGTTTTTTTTAACTAACTAATAGGCTCCCACATTAGAAACTCTGGTGAATTGCTGCAGACGAGTTGAAACTGACAATTCAAATTGATCTAGAGGGATCTTTACTTTCCTGTCTCACTACATCCATCTACTCTCAGGATCCAAACAAATCCTATCACAGGAGGAAGTATGTTCTCACTGTACTTGGAAAGATTATTCATCAGCACTATTATCCACCTGTTGCACTCCAGATTCCCTTTTTCTTCGCACTCCAATATCCCCTTAAACTTCTCGGTGGGTGTGCACAGATTCCCATAAAACATTTTTGCACTCAAAAAATTAGGCACTTCAAAATACACATCATCAAATCTACCACTAACATCTGTTTTTAATAAATAGAGCATTATCATCCTTCATTACAACAGTAAATGGAGCCACCTACTTCCTTCCAAGCATCCTCTGAAGCCACCAATGGAAGATTTCAAATCTTGTTCACACCCTTTTTCCTCATCCCTCTCCAATGCATGTTGTAACCTTTGTTCAGAATTTCTATCTTTGGGGAATATAATTTTATGTTAAGAAGGTTGATATGGAACAACTGTCGGAATTGCATCAGTTGTTTGTTAAGGATTTTTTCAGAGGACATGAATGGGCTCGCCACTTTTGGTTGGAAAGAAATCTTGACTAACCACAAATTTTGCTTGGAAATATTTCATGCTAACAACAGTTTTTGGTCTTTGATTCTGAAGTTTTTTCAGTGCATGTTCTTTACTCACTTCCCCCTTAAAGTTCTATCTCACGCAATTTTAAAAGTTTAAGTGGTTGCGACAATATAATTTGATCTACACCCGGTATGCAGCACGAACAACCGATTTTGTTAAATGTTACCTTATGAAAATATATATATATATTATATACACTACACAACATGAATAGCTTGTTAAAGAATGTGGATATACTTGAATAACATGGTTGAAATAGCACTTCTTATCCTCTATACACAATGTAAACAAAACCATGTGCAAACTGTATGTCTCTTATAACCACCTATGAATTCAACACCTGTATCACTACACAAAATTACCCTTCAATTATGCAGTTGGAATGGCACTTATCCTCTATACATACAACAATGTACAAAAAACACATCCCTTTTGACCAACCACCAATTCCACCATTTTCCGGCTAATCAATAGTAGCACTGAGATCTGTGATATTGTAGTTTGTTTTAGTAGGTACACCTTTGCATTTGCTGAAAAGTTGCCCTATAGGAGCACTTGAAGGAACATGTTACAATATTGGTACATACTGATAACTTCATAGTTTTTGAAGAAAACCTGAATGGATATACGTTCGAATGAGGCCTATGTAAGAACAGTAATAATTTTGACAAAGACCTTGGTTACAAACTGAGTTAACTTCTGATATCAGGGATCAAACACATTCAAAAGTAGTTTTCATTTTCTTTCTGGAAATTCCACTTGGTTATCCGTGTAACACAGCAAATGGTTCTACGTGTTAAAGCACATATTCCAGAAATGGTACCCATTAATTCACAGGTATTTACTGATCTTGCATATGCTTTATGCACTAAAAACCATAATAAAGTGTAAATGATTAGTCCCATCACAATATATAGTCTGGCATGTGACTTAAAATTCAGTTTTGTAAAAGGGCATTTTCTTTATAATTCTAAAGGACTATCCTGGAAATTGTGTGTTCCAAAACTGCTGTTCAGCTGGATTCTTGCACCAGACAGACTGGCCACTAATAGTGTACAAAGAGCCTCTTAGTAAAGGATTCTCAGGCTGATCAATCAATCACCATTGACCTGCATTTAGTGCTGTTGCCAGTTTTGTTATCAGACTTAAAAATTACAGCTTACATGTCAATATTGGGTAGAAAAAGAAATCTGTGACATTGCCAACTACTGGCTCGTCAGTGATGGGTACGTTTTGCAGGTTTATTTACATATTCGTTATGAGTCTATATTCTAGTTCCTAATATTTACATAACCCATCCATGTATAACAGGTTTCAAGGTTTTATTGATTGTCAATTTGTTCCTCATGATCTCCAGGTTTGAAAATGCTGGCACAGTATTGCCAATAACTAATGATGTTATTGGTACTAATATTTGTTTCTGATAATATGCGAGTATCAATTTTTTTTTACTTGAGTGTCGAGACGGATCCAAAGTATTATCTTGCATCATCTCTATGTATCCTTGGCTTCATTATTTATTTCCTTGGGGAGTGTTGGGGGTCCAACGTAGTTAACTCTCAACATGATGAATATCAAATACAATTTTATTTCAAGAAATAAATTACAAATATTAATTATGACTAAAAAAAAAGGTATTCTTCACAAGTAATTATTATGTTTACTCAATTTCTCCATAACTCCATGCTGTCAGGAGTTGTATGAAAGTAACTTCCTTCAGAGGAATATTTGAAAAGTTCTGCACTATTTATTTTTAAAGGCAAAGTTCTTTGGTGTTGACTTCACTAACTTGTCTGTCATTTCTGTCTCTCTTAAGTAGTCCATATAATGGCATGAAAGAAACTCTCGATAGTAGAGAAGATACATGCTGTAGATTTTAATGCATTAAGGCAGGCAATTTTATCATCTTAGTGTTTGTCCTGCAATGGAGTAGGGTCCACTGTTTTGCAAGCCAATCTTTATTTGGTTCTAAAAAACACATTGTTTGGGCCAAGATAAACATAGCACGTCTTCTTGAAGGCGATCAAGCCAGTGTTTCTTGGGCCGACTATGTTGCCTGTTTCCAGATGGCGTGATACGAAGTGCCATCTATACAATAGATGTACCTTCTCTACGCACTACGTGGCCATACCACCGAAGTTGTTCACACATCTTGTCTACCATCAGGGCAACTGCCATGATTTTCCGGATTTCTATGTTGGTGACATGATCTAGCCGGACCAGGCCAAGTGACCAGCGACACCATACGCATCTCCATAACATGAAGTGTTTGTTCATTCAGAGTCACAGAAAGAGGAGGAAGAGGCTACACTTTTGCATTGCATGCCATATTGGCACTGAATTTTAGAGGATTATGAAAGCACTTTCAGCCTGGTCAGACAAGAAGCCAATGGAAGTTCATGATTTGACTTGAGATATATGGTTAGATCTGTTGAGGGAGGGGTGGTGGGAGCTACGGAGGGATAGGAGAGAGGGTATAAGAAAGGAACACAAATTAAAGAACGAACACAATGGCAAGTCTATGTGTGAAGAGGGAGCAACAAAAATAGAAGAGGATGAACATGGAAACATAAGACAAGGACAATCTCTGCATCTTCAAGTAGACAGGCTTTCTCCTCATCAATCCCAGTTGTTCTACATCTCTCTCTTCTCAGCTTGATGAACTTGTTTCTGCTTCCCAGCTTCATCAGTAGGGCTAACATCAACACTCATTGAGGGGACATCTTAAGATAAGAAGAATGCCGGATACTTTTCTCCTTGGTCCTGTGATCCTAATCTTTTACCACCTGCATTTATCTTTGTGAGCCTCCGTGTCTCAGGTGGGAGCACGCCAGCTTATCACCGCTGGCTTCTGTGGTTCAAATCCTGGTCGCTTCATGTGAGATTTGTGCTGGACAAAGCGGAGGCAGGACAGGTTTTTCGGTTTTCCCCGTCATTTTTAATTCCAGAAACACACTCCAATATCATTTCATCTGCCATTCATTAATCATTGCCCCAGAGGAGTGCGACGGGCTTCGGAACTCGGCACAGTTCATATCCTTGCCGCTAGATGGGGGCTTCATTCAATACATTCCTGACCCGGTCGAATGACTGGAAAAGAGGCTGTGGATTTTCATGTATCTTTGTCTTATATTTCTTCCCTTTCCCTGTACATCATGTAACATCATGAAATAAATTTATGGTATAGCAGAGGAAGAGAATGTTTGAATTTCTAGAAACATGAACGAAGTTTTTAATAAGATTGATTAACAAAAGGTGTATTGGCAAGGCAGACCTTCCCAGCATCCTATTTTAAATAATTCTTTATTCCTTTCATGAGAACCTCTGACAGTCCAACATCTATGACATGGCAACTTTGATATGGGAAACTCAAAATAGGAGAACTTATTTTACAATGGTTGTCAACCTTATGAGAGGAGAAGGAACAAGAAGAAGTGAGTTGACCATGCGGTTAGGTGCGCACAGCTGTGAGCTTGCATTTGGGAGATAGTGGGTTCGAACCCCACTGTCGGCAGCATGGAAGATGGCTTCCCATTTTCAAACCAGGAAAATGCTGGGACTGTACCTTAATTAAGGCCACAGACGATTACTTAACCATCCCACCATCGCCATAAGACCAATCTGTGACGGTGCAACGTAAAGCAGATTGTAAAATAAAAATTAAAGAAAGAAGATTGCCTTAAAAGGACTATTTACCTTATACCCCTTCATGTTAGAGATTATGTCAATTAGCTGGGAGATCTCAAGGAGTGCCTGATTTCCGAGAATTAGTTGCTTGGTTTGTTATGGTCTGGAGACCGTGGTGAGCCAGTTTGAATCCTGATAGTGGAACACCACTCAGGGGACACTTGTAGGGTATCTTCGGGTTAAACCTACGTAAGTGAACAACACTGACCAGCAGCTAATACAGCAGAACATTACCACAGCTCTAATCAGTAGGCTGCAATTGTGAAAGCCACTAGTTAAAATGAAAAGACATCTGACAGACAGTAATTTCAAATTACTGCAGAATCTGGAAACAAGAATGGGTTGAAAAATCTCCATGGCAGTACCACAATATAACATGCATCACAATGAAACAAAGTGGTTTTGATCTGCCTCAGAGAACACAGTCCACTCTATATAGGATGAGGACAAATGGAGGACTCCATAAGTGGGGACACATTCTTCCCCTAGAATCCATTTGTTGTGTCCCCACTACTGCTACTAATACTAAATGTTTTCATCCTCCCTTGGAGGAGGAGAAGGGCCTCCTAGATGGTGACGATGAATCTCAGGCCAGGAGATTTGTTATGGTGAAGGAGATGCATGGAGAATGTGAGGGGGTTGGAGGCCGTAGCCTAAACTAGGAACTGCCCCAGCATTCGCCTTAGTACAGGAGAATGGAAAACCATTTTCAAGACAACCAACGGTGGGGACCAGCCCTTCTCCGTCTCCCAAATATAGACATGCAGACCCGTTGTCATTTTGTAGGCCGAAACCTACTCTGCGACTGCTGACATTGTGCTCCTGAACAGACTATTCAGCATACAGCCAGCCAGGTTGGGGATTTTAACCTACTGATTAAATCCCCTGACTTGGGGACTCAATGTGCATGTGCTGTCTTCAGACCTTTGGGATGAATTCTAAGCGCATGTGTGTCAAATCTAAATACCTGCACGAGGCCTCTTCAGAACCGATATGTCATTATTATTTAAATCTCTTGCCAACTGTGATATGTAATTGCCAAATGTTAAATAAATACCTGGAAGATTCTAAGACCTGGAGACTATATAATGTTGTAAAAGGACATCAGTCAAAGTACTAGATGTGAGTATTGTTGAGCACGTGAAGATTCTCATTATGGCCCCTGTGCACAAACCACCTAAAACTTACTGGTTGGTGAATAAGTCAAGGAAAGTACAGGTAGTAACCAAAGGCAGTCAGGGTTAATCAATAAAACACATTTTGTTCTGCTATACTTCAAATATTTTTTTAAAATTTTCTCCAAGTTACTGAAACAAGTCAGGTAAGTCAGTATGCTAACAAGCAGTTCAGCTATCAAAATATCAAGAACTTGTGGTCCTCCAGGATATGATGCATGGCAGGCAACATTTTCATCTTTCTTGTAGCAGCTTCCATGGGAACTGAAATCAAAACATAAATCAGAGTTTATACACAAATGATATTCATTTTCATGATCCTTAAAAGTGCTGTTATTTCTCATCATGGTTGAATTCCATTGTCAAGTTAGAATGGGGTTGATAGCACTCTTATAGTAAGTAACATAACATTAATAAAAAGTGAAAACGGATCAAAGAAGGGCAATTATGTCACTGACAGAGAGGACTTGGATATGAACTAGCATGGTTAAGGGTAACATTAGACAAATGTTCTTTCCCCATCTGTGCATGCTCAACAAATTTCTTGACACGGAGTGGTGGTCGTACACAATGCTTATTTTTTTGGTATAAGCGAAGAAATGTAAGGTACAGAAACGAGAAGTGAAGAGTGCTGTAAACAAACATCATGGATAAAGTTTGTTTCTTCAGTACTTCTGGTTCAATGCTGAAGGCGTAAGAGGGTTCACCCTATGCTATGCCTGCCTCCGTCGCATAACTGTAAACATTATTAGCTGCCGTCCTTGGTGGCCCAGGTTCGATACCTGGTACTGCCAGAAATTTAAGAATGGCAGGAGAGCTGGTATGTGGTACATGCAACTCACCTTCCATTCGGGGTGTGCCTGAAAAGAGCTGCACCACTTCAGGAAGAGGAAACGAGTTTTGTCTGCCTCCGTAGAATAACGGTTAGCACTATTACAGTAGCTATCGTCCTCTGTGGTCCAGGTTAGACTCCCGGTACTGCCAGAAATGTAATATTATTATCGCTTTTACGCCCTACTAACGGCTTTTGACGGTTTTCGGAGAAGCCGAGGTGCTGGAGTTCTTTTACGAGCCAGTAAATCTACCAACACGATGCCAAACATTTAAAACTGGCGGGATGGTTCGTACGTGGTTAAAATGGTACGTGCCGCTCACCTCCATTCGGGGTGTACCTGAAAAGAGTCATACCACTTCAGGATGAGGACATGAGTTTACTAAGCGAAGGACTGCAAAAAGTAAACATTCCACCTTTTGCATGAACCTTTCATGATTTGTCCAGAGAAGTTATTCAAGTAAATGAAATGGCATATGGCTTTTAGTGCCGGGAGATCCCAGGACGGGTTTGGCTTGCCAGGTGCAGGTCTTATGAAGAAGAAAACACACACACCCAGCCCCCGTGCAGGGAAATTAACCTGGTTAAAATTCCCGACCCTGACGGGAATCGAACACAGGACTCCTGTGACCAAAGGCCAGCACGCTAACCATTTAGCCATGCAGCCGGACAGTTATTCAAGTACTACACAGCAACATTTTCACTTTAAGATACAATCATGTGCCTTGAAGAAAGCAACTAATGTGTGATAACCCATCAGCCTAGAAGAAAAACTTTAGTTATTTAAAGGCAAACTGAGCCCGCCTGGTGGCCATCTCTTAGAGGTGTCCAGTCTATATGGTCTTACACCATGGTATGTAGATATCCGACAGCTGCTTGGATTGGAAAGAAACTTGCTGGAGACCCTGTAACTGAAGAGAGTGCAATGGTATGGTCCCATAAAAAGAATGAATCCCCACAGGACTCCTCGAGCATACTCTGATCCAGTGTTCCAGTGATCCAGTATCGAGTATTGATGTAAACAGGTGTCGCATATATGAACAACATCTGTGGACAGACAGGACAAACTTGAGGCGGCCCACAAAAAACTGCACCCGACTTGCTGGAGTGAAGAGATGATGATGATGATGATGATGATGAATTCCTTTGATGACGTCGACATGAGGAAGTGCATCCAGTCGTAAAACCTTGCTACTACGAAAACTCATCCCACTTCATATCCGACTCCGTAGAGAAACTAGATAAGGGTTGGACACACACAATCAGTATCAATTTCTACAGATAAACAAAATCAATGTTACATGTATAACAACATCCTGATATAGTCGTTGCGCCTGCAAAAACCACTGTGTGATAATTTTGTGGGGGAAATACTGACCTACAGCACAAATATCATTAAAGGCATGAATTATCGGCCAAAGTTCGAAGCTGAAATATTTCACGTAGCGGTTCTTGCAGGCGCAACGGCGAAGTATAACTTTAACATTTATACTTCTTTCTGGCCTTTTTCTAATTTTCTTGGCGTCAGCACTTCCGTTGATATGGTTAAGTTTTACGGCTGGAAGCCTTTCCCGATGCCAACCCTATGTGGAGGTATGTAATTACTATTGTGTGTTTCTGTGATGGTTGGTAGAGTGGTGTGTTGTAGGCAGATGAATAAAAGTGTATTAAAATTCATACAAACACCCAGTCCTCTAACCAGAGGGAATTAACCATGCACGGCCTGACCAGAAATCGAACTCGTGGCTCTCTGGACTGAAGACCAGTATGCTGAGCATTCAGCCAATGAGCCAGATGTAATATTTATACAAGAAAAGAAGAAAGTAGTCTAGTATATACACAATCACCAGAAAAAAAAGGCTAAATAGCTTATGATACATTGCCATATTTTCATAATGTCATATTATTTGATTTTTACCATGTTTCAAATGGACCAACATGAAATTTTATCTGAAATATGTAGTGTATTTTTAAAAAATTAAAAATGGTATTTGTTCGTGGCGTCGACCTATGAAGATCTTTTGCCACTACTTTCACCATTTGAGAGGAACCTGCGTGTAAGTGAAATTGCGGAAGTGTAATGTTAAATGTAAGGCAAAGAATGTTAAGGATGACACAAACACCCAACCCCCAGGCCAGGGATATTAATCAATTGAGGACTGCAGGGAAAAAACGGGGAATGTCCATTGTTTGTTAAAATCGAGATACTGCCGCCATCTTGTAGAGGAGTGTATAAAGCACGTTCTGTGTAACTGCCAGTCGAATACAGTGGATAGTCACTGTGCTGTAGCCATTCTAAGAAATGCTGTCCAATGGAAAATTGGGTATGGTCCACAAGAAACCGAGGAATAACGAGGGGAGTCCAAGAAACCAAGGAAAAACGTAGAAGGTCCAAATGGGTACGAGATCACCTTCCTTATATTGGTAAGCGTGCTGTCGAATTACGTTGGCAGTGATCCAGCTGTTTTTCTTTGTTTGATTGATCTTGTGGTGTGAAATAGTTCAGTATTAATTCAGCAATTTACATTGTGCTGTAAATTCAATATGAATAAAGAACATTCAACTAAGAAGAGTGGCAGAATGAGAGAAGTTAAGAAACTTTTGCTTGTTTCTCACTATACTGGTAGTGATTGCAAGCGTGTTAGATTAAAGTGTTTTGAAAATATTTCTGTTGAAGAAAGACGTAATATTATTTCTGCATTCAACAACATGAACACAATAGATGAGCAAAACAGTTATTTATGTGGACTAATTTCAGTTGCAAAGGTGGCAAGGAGAAGACAACACAATGACGAAGAGACTGCGAGTTTTAACGACTGCTCTTATACTTACAAGGTTAGAGTGTTGAGAAATAGTGTGTGTGAAGAAATTCCAGTGTGCTGGAAGGCATTCCAAGCTCTACACGGCATAACTAAGAGAAGAGTTGAAACTCTGCAAGGCTACATGAAAGCAGGAAAATCACCAAACGATGGCACAGGTAAGCACACAACTTGCCTGCATAAATTAAGCAAAAGTAAAGAAAAATCTGTCATTGAGCATATTGCTTCATATAAAGGTAGAAAGAGTCACTATTCCCTTCAGAAGATGAACAAGAACATATCTACCAGAAGAGCCAAATATAAAACAGATGCATCGTATGTATCTGGAGAAATACAGTGAATTACAAGTTTCACCTGAGACTTATAGAACTATTTTTACCACACATTTTAATATTTCTTTTGGGTATTCGAGATCAGATACTTGCAGTGAGTGTGACAAATATTTAGGTGAAGTTAAGATAACTGAAAGCAAGATGCAGATTCCAACAATTGACGAAGAGGAGAAATTGAAACTGCAACAAGACATGCATCAACTACAGATTGCTAATACTATTCACAAAACAAAGGCTCAGGTATTCTATTCACGGAAAAGGAATGCAAAGATAGAAAGCCAGACAAATTCCCATGTAGAAGCTGTTGCAATGGATTTCCAGAAAAATTTGCTTGTACTTAAAGTATCAACCAAAGACGTTTACTACATGAGGCAACTGAGTGTCTTCTCATTCAATATCCATGTGTTGTAAACTGGCGAGGCAGTTTTTTTACTCTTACCCAGAAACTGTTGCTAAGAAAGGGGCTGATGAAGTATGCTCAATGCTTTTCCACTTTTTGTTCACGGTATTGAAATCAGAAGTTAGAGAGTTGTATATTTTCTGTGATTTCTGTTGCGGCCAGAAGAAAAACGATACAGTCTTCAGGTTCTTAGATTTTGTCAGAATAACCTTCCCAATGTGTGGACACTCATACATGGAATGTGACAGAGATATGGCCATCATTAACCAGAAGTAAGAGTGGAATTGCCACAAGATTGGTATGAAAAGATACGGTCAGCTAGGTTGAAGCCCTCACCCTTCACGGTCGTTGAAGTCGACCAAGAGATGATCAGAAGCTGGACCAAATATCTGACACCAACGTTTCGGAAAAAGTCCGTTTCCTACAAGGCCAGTCAAGGAGTGGGAGGTTACTATCCACCACCCACGCTTCATGAAGAACAGGGACACATACAATGGGCATTGGGAATCACCTGTAGCTGCTCTACCATCCATGAATTAGGAGCGAAGAAACTGGCAGTCCATGAAGAGGTCGGAGTACATCCTACCAGATAAATTGTACACAGGTATGACAAAAGCTAAAAAATACAAGCCTTTTAAAAACTGTACAATAAAACAATGCTATTGACTAATACTAAAATTAACAGTAAAACATTCTCTTTATTTCAGGCCCATTGTCAATATCACATCAAAAATATAAGGATCTGCAGGCACTGAAAGAATTCTGCAGGGATATTGCAAGAAACTTTTTCTCTACACTTTCTCATTCAACTTCAAGGGAGGCAGATGAAACGACCGATTCATAGGATGCTTGGACTACACCCATTCCATACAAGTTGGACTATACTCATTCTTCCATACATATATCCGACAACCAGGTATTTTTATTATGTATAAATTAATTTCTCTGTGTGTTTTATACAGTATTCCTATTTTTTAGTTTAATTGCGTGTGTGTAATGTGAAAAAAAATGATAGCTTGAATAAAAGTAAAACAGTTTTGCAGGACTCTCGCTCTAAACCTTTAAAATGCTCTAGCAAAAAATTAGCTCAAATGGACATTCCCTGTTTTTCCTTTGCAGTCTTCAATTACAATTAAAAACCCCTGACCCGGCCGGGAATCGAACCCGGGGCTGCCGGGTGACAGGCGGACGCATTGCCCCCTACACCGCGGGGCCGGACATGGAGTGCATTACTTTTTTCTTTTGTTGGTGAGTGTATTGTAGTTGATGCAACAAATAAGGACTGCAATTTTAACGTTTAAGACCTTACTTTGAATAAAAAAGCATATGACAAGTGTTATGTCATTTACTGAGTGTACAAGGAATACACAGAGTCCAACAAGGTACCTGGGCTTCTTAAGAACCCTGAATTTTGTTCTGTATAAGCAGAAGGCAAAATCTGGGTACTGTTTTGTTGAACTGGCTGTAAGCTACTGTAAAGTTAAAGTTAAATGGTGTAAACTAGAAGTCAAAACTGTAACGGCAAGCACACAATCAAAACCGTCTGTGTGTCCACCCTTTTGAGTGTTAAATCCAGAACTAAAATGCAGCAGGTATGTGAGTATTATATTCAATGCATTTCCTAACTGTATATCCCTGGATGAACGAAAAAGAAAACTGCTCATCTAACCTTACCCTCGTTAAAGGAAGAAAGGGAGACCAATGGACAGAATGAAGATGGTTTATTCATGTCTAAAATTCCACAGAAACAACAGTTGATTGGTCAAGGAGAAAAGGACGTTATTCCATGCTCGTGCGTACTTGGATATTACCAAGGAAGTGTAAAAGGAAAAAGAGAAAAGCATTAAGACCGATGAATGTCAATGAACATATCAGGGTGAAACACCATAAAAGGAATCACCAAAACGGAACAAATTCCAGAGGATTAGAAACACATATTGTCGTTGCACCTCGAAATGCCGTTATGTGACAATGTTGAGGGGAGAAATACTGATGCACCGCACATGTATCACTTCGAACGAAAATTTGTTGATATAGTTCATGCAATACTGAACCTTAGATGATAGAACCTTTCTGGTCAGAGTTCTAAGTTGAAATATTATCGCACAGTGGTTTTTCTAGGTGCGACAATATTAATTAACTCATCAAAAAAAGGCAGAACAGATGTATACTATTATAGAGGAATCTCACTAGTATTATTTGCATAGAAAATTCTATTACAACATCTTCTCGAGAGAAATTTCAAATCTGAAGCCAATCTTCGGCCAACAAAGAAATAGTTGTAAAAATTTAGTATGCACATTAGTTGACTTCACAAAAGCTTTTTTTATTTTTATAAAAAAAAATATTTGTATGTGGCGTTGACCTGTACAGATCTGTTGCCACTACTTGCACCATATATGAATCTGCGTGTAATTGGAATTGCGTAAGTGTAATGTTGAATGTGAGGAAAGGAACGTTAAAGACGACACAAACACCCAGTCCCCAGGCCAGGGATATTAATCATTTACAATTAAAAACCCCTGACCCGGCCGGGAATCGAACCTGGGACTGCCGGGTGACAGGCGGACACGTTGCTCCCAACAACGCGGGACCGGACTCAAAAGAGCTTACTGATCACAAATCACTGTTCCAAATACAAAAACAAAGTTTAGACCTCAGAACCCTTGCAATCATACCCCCTGTAGGTGGTGGTGGTAAAATACATCTACGGTATCCCCTGCCTGTTGTAAGAGGCGACTAAAAGTGGGGCCAGGGGCTCTCAACTTGGGAGTATGAATTGGTGACCATAGGTACTGTAGCTGAGCCCGGCACTGCTTTCAGTTGCTTGTGCCAGGCTCCTTGCTTCTTTGGCCTCCCTTGGTGCTCTTGTTCTTTCCTGACTCTGACTACATCATATAGTTTGTGAGGCCTAGAGAGTCTTCAATACGCCCTTGATGGCCTTCCCACTTCTTTCACTGATACCTTCATTTATCAAAGGGTCGGGCAGATCTCTTTCTTTTTCCCTCTAATTAATGTTAAGAGAGGATGATTGCCTAGTTGTACATCCTTTGATAATCACCACCATCACCACCTTGCAATCATAAAACAAACACAAATTACAACAATAAATTCAGGGAGGAAATCTCAGAACCTTTAAAAATCAAAACAGCATTAAGACAAGGAAACAGACTCTCTTCATTACCCTTGAACTGCATTCTTAAAAAGTAGTATAGGAATAGCACAAATGAAAATTAATCAACTAATCATTTTAGATGGAGAGTAATTAAGATGGATTGCTTAGCATTTGCACAGGCCTTAAACTCTTGACTCGTGACATCCCAACAGCCAAAAACAGATCAAACTCAAAGTCAATCTCCAGGTATATTTCTTCTTGTAGTGTCATTACTGAAGTTTGGCCATAATCACAGCAAAGACTGTGCAATGTTCGGATGTCCTCATCAGTCCACTAGAATCTAGTCCTGTACAATCCTGTAAGTTCCTCAGCCAAGAGTATACATTAAAAAAATGTATTTCCTTCAACAAACAAGTATCAAAATACTGTAGATGGAAACAGAAGATGATAAAATCAAAAGAGTCTCATGATTTAAAAAACTCAGTGAACAGAATCAAAACAAAATTACTTAAATAAAAGAAACCATTATCAATACACTGAAAATATCTTCAGCAAAAAAATGCATTTCCATACACATAAAACTAAGATTTACATTCTTGTTCAATAACCATACTGTGTCTCTACATCAGAAACATTAACTGTAATAGAACTGATTTAATAAGTTGACATCAGAAACATTAACTGTAATAGAACTGATTTAATAAGTTGAAGTCATGCCCACCGGTTCTGGAAGAAACCAGGAACCTAGGGAAGCTGCATCCCATCATTTCACGCGGCTCATGTTCGCATGGGGTTGTACCCCATACGGAATCAAAAGTTAAAGATGTGTAGCAGACCACCCTAAGACAGACTTTAGATGTATGTTTCCAGCCATTAACGAAAACATTTTCCCTGAATGCCACACCATCCACTTCGAATAGGGGCCTATGTAGCCAAACCAAGCAGCCTAGTCAATACCCACTTGGACATTGCAGGTACTGCCCAGGGCCCAATGTTGAAAGCTGCTTAATATGGGCTGGCTGAGGCAGTGAGATCCAGAGATCAAATATAAACAGGATTTCATTTTTTATTTAAATTCATTTATTGAAAAACACAAGGCAATTACAATTTATTTTTCCACATAGTTTCCTGCTTTGGAAATGCATTTGTCCTAGAGTATGGGCACCTTTCTGATGCCCTCAGCATGAAAAGAAGAGGGTCGTGTCACCAGCCAGTTGCGCACAAAGTCTTCCACACTCTTGTATCTTCAAATTGTTGCCCGCCTAGAGCTTCTTTAAGCTGTCTGAACAAATGGAAATCGCAGCGCGGCAGAGATGCCAACTATTACGATTCAATCATAATAATTACGAATTACCCATCATAATTATGCCTTTCGAATGACACACCACAAATTACGATTTTTTGTTCATTTTTAAATGCAAGTGTATGAAGTGTTCAAAAAGATACACAAGGAATGCCATTTCAGCTTGAAGTCTCAGAATAATCTTTTCGGATTTCTCAGTAATCCTTGTTTAAGAATATTTAGAGTTTCACGTGCCGAACGTGGTGTGTGCTTCCAGTATCGGAAAAACAGCCACCTGAGAAGTGGTATATCTTGCTGAATTGTTGTCTTTGTTCGTCACGTGATCAGACTTCCATGCAAGTATCTGAGTTCTCTTGTCTTTGTTTTGGCGGCAAACCCTGTTTCATTGTGAATACTGTGTGCATGACTGTTGAATAAGTATTTATTGCCATTTAGGTTGCCAAGTTTACAAATATTGCTCTTTTAGTATTTATATACTAATCACGTGTGACAAAATAGGAACAGTTTGAAATAAACAATGAAGCGATTTCTTGTGCAGGAAAATACGTGTGGTGAAGTTTCCGTGACCAGTGACGCTAGTAAGAAACCAAAAATAGTAAAAAAATTCAGGGAGGATTACTCGAAAGAATGGCCCTGTTTACTTCATTCCTCAAAATCTCATTCACACCTGTTTTGTAGTGTGTGTAGTTTCGACTTTACAGTTGCACATGGTGGGCAAGACGACTGCAGTAAACACGTGGCTAGCAAAATTCATACGGATACAGTTAAGCTGAGGAAAACTAACAAAAATTTAACCTTTTTTGCTAAATCCTTGGAAGATGAAAGCTCAGTAACAAACACGGAGTTGTTGTTTACGACTTTTCTTGTTGAACACAACTTGCCTTTAGCCTGCAGTGACCATGTGGGACATTTGTTCAAGAAAATGTTTCCCGATTCGAAAATAGCTTTGAAGTACGGTTGTGCGAGAAAAACGGGAGTGCTAGTTAAAACTCTGGCTTCTACAATTGAGGGAAATGTAACAGAGTTAATGAAGTCCCAGCCCTTTGCCCTGGCAACAGACGGCAGTAACGATATGAATGACAAAAAGCTCTACCCATTAGTTGTGACGCTTTTCGATGAGGAATCTATACAAATTTCAACGATCATTCTTACAATTAGGGAATCCAGCGACAATACAGGCAAAGGAATATTCAATATTTTGGATGATGAACTGAAGAAGAGGGGGATTCCGTGGGATAACTGCAAATATTTTGCATGTGATAATGCAAGTACTATGACTGGTGTTTCCAAAGCTGTGAGCCCCTTCATTTTTGATGATGATGATGATGCTTGTTGTTTTAAGGGGCCTAAGATCAAAGGTCATTGGCCCCTAATGGAACGAACTGAAATAACAAAAAGTTCCAAATTCATCCACTGACCAAACTAAAATAAAAAATGTCATGAAGAATGAATGGATGGACACGAACACAACAAAAAACAAACAAACAAAACAAAAAACAGTGGATAAGACTAAAAAAAAAAAAAAATTGCAAACAAGAGTATTACTGACCAAGGGACCACTCATAAAGCACAATGGTGTTGATGTCTAAAGGGGTGCAAAATCCACGTCTAAGGCCCCACAGAATGGTACATGTTGCGAGTAAAGTAGAACCATGGTATTTGTCATGTTGGGGTACTAATCAAAAGTAGCGAAGACTCACGGTGTTCCACACAAGATGGTACTACTCACAAGTATTGCACTTCGTACAGGGAACGCAGACCTATGGTGTTTCTCACACAATGGCGCCACGCATAGCCAACGCAAACTGATGAGTTTCCTCACCTAGGTATACTAGTCACAGGTGCCGGTCCCACAGGCCCCGTGGTGTTCCTCACATAGTGGATAATAATCACAGGCAACGCAGGCCCATGCTGTCGCGCATATAGTGGTACAACTCACAGGCTACGCCCAGACCCGCGGTGTTGCTCATATGGGTACGCGCACGGGTACTGGAAACTCACAGGGGAACCAACTCTCTGCTGCTACTAATCACAAACCCATTTCGTACCAAATATAGTGGCACAACTCGCAAGTACAGGCAACCCATGGTGTTCCCCGCGTGATGGCACGAATCAAAAGCAGTTTCATGGTTCCAATTTAATCATCCCTTGGTCGTCCCTTTCAGTCGCCTCTTACGACAGGCAGGGGATACCGTGGGTGATTCTTCGTCTGCCTCCCCCACCCACACGGGGTGTGTGTTTGGTCCGCGAGAGGTATTTTATTTCCCTCAAGTCCGCCGGCAAACCGGTTAGGACCCCCCTATCCGCCACTTGGGACGCGCCACGTGGGAGTATCACCTCTCCCCCTGCCACGCCTGCGTAGCAGGTTCGTGGTCCCTCATTTTTAAAGAAAATCCTAATATTCAAGGCTGTGCTTGTCATCTTGTGCACTTAGCTGCTCAAAAGGGGTGCAGTGCTCTTGTAAATGTTAATATTGAACAGTTTTTAATTGATGTTTATTACTATTTGCTGACGAGTTCAAAGAGGCAAAATGCTTTAACGGTATGCCAGGAAGTCTTTGGTGAAAAGCCACTCAAAATTTTGAAATATGTTTCTACCAGGTGGTTATCTCTTCTACAGAGTGTATCAAGGGTCTTAGAACAGTGGAACCCTTTAAAAATGCTCTTCTGTGAATCAGATTCTGATAAGGCAAACTCAAAATTTCTGAAAGTTAAGAAACAATCCGAAAATCCACATACTAAGCTTTACCGTTTGTTTCTCAGCTCTGTTCTTCCACTTTTCAACTCCTTAAACGTATTCCTCCAACAAGAAACACCGCTTATTCATAAACTTCACTCAAAGTTAAATGAATTTTTCAGTGACCTTACTGTTCGTTTTGTGAGAGCATCCTCTGTTCCAGAGTCCAATACTAATTTGCTTGATGTGAAATTTAGTTCTGCTAAGCTGCAGAAAAGTGACAGCGAGTTGGTCATTGGGGCAAACACAAGGGCTTACATAAGGGCAGTTTCTCTAGATGAAACTACACTGAAAAACTTTTATTCCGATGTGAGACTGTTCTATACAAAAACATGCGAGTACATTGTTAACAAATGGCCAATTAGGGATAAGTTTCTCGAGCATGCTGAAGTTGATGTTTTCCACAGGAAATCTAAGAGTTTCTTATCAGTAGAATTTATGATTGACCGGTTTCCTAAAATTCTGTCATCAGAAGACACTGATTCTTTGGAAACTGAGTTTAGTCATTTCCAATTTGATGGATTCCCTTTTGTCAAGGATGAAAGGGCCGACAGACTTTGGTTCGAAATATCGAAGATCAATGATGCTTCAGGTATGAGGAAGTACCCTTCACTGAGTAAACTAATGATGGTTATTCTTCTAGTACCCCATAGCAATGCTCCAGTGGAAAGAGTTTTTAGTTTGGTGAGGAAGAATAAGACTGAATTTCTGTGCTAATATATACACCAAACTGTTAAGTGCTCTGTTAGTGCAGAAGATGCACATGATATCAAAAGAAAAAGCCTGTCACCAGTGTACTTTTACGAAACAGGAACTACAAGCTGCTAAGGGTGCAATTACAGTACTGAACAAAAGAAATGATCCTTCAACCTCCACTCAGATAGGTACTGCAGATCACCTGTTCCTCTAGCAGGTAAGAATCATACACTGTTTATATTGCCAGTCTTTGAGTATGTTATTTTTGGTCGAATTGTATGTTATTCACTGATTTTTCAATGATGTGTAAGTTAGTGAGATCTTGAAGAAAAAAAAAAATCTTTGGTCCCCCCCACGGCTGCATTACTAATTGTCTTTCTTGAAAGTTGGCATATCTGTATACTGCGTAGTTTTAGAAAAATTAAACAAGAAACATCAATCAGTATGGCAATCTGTTTCAATAAATACCCACTGAATAGTGTCGGTTTAAACACTGTAATCTACTATTTTATTTCACCAAAATATATGGTTTCTAATAATCATTATGTTCCATCAAGGAGCTCCCAACATTGCATCAGCGCAACATTATGTATTGTGCGAAGTACAAAGATTCTTGGTATATTGGCCAATTACCTTTTATTGGGAAATCAAGGAATTATTTTATTTTTAAACTTGTTTTTGCTTGGCAAGAGATGAGTTAACGAATCATCATTAGGTTGTTAAAATATTAATCCTTTATCATCAAATGTACAACTGTGTTGGGATGTGAACGATGTAGGGGCTCGTGAAATAATTTCTATTGCCGGGCTGAGTGGCTCAGATGGTTGAGGCGCTGGCCTTCTGACCCCAGCTTGGTAGGTTTGATCCTGACTGAGTCCGGTGGTATTTGAAGGCGATCAAATGCATCAGCCTCTTGTTGGTAGATTTAGTGGCATGTAAAAGAACTCCTGCACCTCGGCATCTCCGAAAACCATCAAAAGTAGCTATTGGGACGTAAAAATCATAACATTAGTATGAAATAATTTCTATTTGGTTTTTAATTTTATTGAGAGCAAGTTTTGTGTTAGTAAGTTTTTCTGTAAAATGTTTATTTTAAATTTTTTGACTATTCCATTTTGTGTAAAAATTTAATAATTTTTAAAAAAATGTTTACTCCCTGTGGGTGGGGACGCAGATGAATACTACATCCACAATATCCCCTGCCTGTCGTAAAAGGTGACTAAAATGGGTGATGTAGGCGCAGAATCATACCCCCTGTGAATGGGAGGGTTTGAATACATCCAGAGATAACCCCTGTCTGCCATAGGTGGTGCCTAAAAGGTTCATGTAGCCATTGGTGGTCCCCTCTCGAAGGTTCGTTGTAGTCCGATCAAAATTTATGTGCCTCCTTCTTGAGGAAGGGCCCCTTACGTGTGCGACTATGCTCGAACGTCCAGACAGTATTCACAACCCAGCGGGTGGGAGCGCCATGTAATACGTAGTAGTATCAACACCGGGCCTGCACAGCCAAATGCCAGAGCATATCACTTGAGAATTTAAAAAATGAAATGCATATAAATTGATATGCTCTGTATACGCTATGGGCTACATGCTATTATGGATTATACCAAGGTCGATCAAATATAAACAAGATTTTTTGAACATCAACAGTTGGTAGGACTAGCCCGCGCTTCTGCTACGCTTGGGAGGGACAGTTAGGAGTGGGGAGAGTGTGCTGTTAGATATTTCCTGCCGTTCCGTCAGTAACACTCACGATGTCGGAGTAACAGGTGCATCCCTCCACTGTGCAACGGATAATTATAAAATTTCTTGCTCGTGAAGGAGTTACAGCGGCGTTAATTTGCCAGAGACTGACTGCACAGTTCGGTGATCAGACACTGTCAAGGACGCTTGTGTTTGCCTGGCATAAAAAGTTCAAGAAAGGACGAGAACGTGTGGAAAATCAGCAACACTATCGCCGTCCTCGGACCAGCATTACAGACGAAAACATTTGTGCGGTATAGACATTATTGACAGCGATCAATGGGCGATTGTATCAGAAATTGCAGAGCAAGTTGGAATCTGTTATGGGAGCTGTCAAGCAATCATCGCAAACGACCTACAGTTCCGTAAAGTGTGTTTCAGATGGGTCCCTTGCCTTTTGACCGAAAATCTAAAGTTGTGACGTTTGGAGGTCTGTCAGAGGCTTATAGCAAGGTTTGCGGAAGAAGGCGATGCATTTTTTAGTCGGATCGTCACCTGCGACGAAACATGGGTCCACCATTACACTCCTGAATCCAAAGAAGCCAGTAAGGAGTGGCAGAGGAAAGGTGAGGCAACACCAATGAAAGCTAAGACCCGACTGTCAGCTGGCAAGGTTCTTGTAACTGTTTTTTTTTTGATCGGCGAGGCATTTTGTAGATTGATTTTTGGCACGAGCTATGCACAATCAATGCTGTTTACTACTGCGATCTGTTGAACAAGGCGAGGGTTGCATATCGCCGCAAAAGACGAGACCAACCAATTTGACAGGTCATCCTCCTCCACGACAATGTGCGGCCCCATACTGCAGCTCTGTCTCCAAACTCCACGAAATGCACTGGACTACACTTGATCATCCTCCTTACAGCCCGGACTTACCGCGCCATACCTGCCAACTTTTAGAAATCAAAAATAGGAAGATATTTTAATTTTTGGATTTGATCACATATATTGTGCCACAGTCTCGGTGAAAAAAGGACCAGATAAAAGGCGGTACACTTACAATACAATTAAATTTAAAATCTTAAACTAAGAAAACATAAAAATGGTAACGAGAAAATGATACGAACACGGAAAAAATGCTTAATAGTTTCTTTTATTTGACTGTAAAATGAAAGGAAATTCAATTTCATAGGTTTTGTGGCCATAATATGAAAAGAAAATTTTAGAAACTGTCTCTGAGACAGCTCTCTAAAATACATTCAAGTCATTAAAATTATGAACACAAATGCAGAGACAGACATACGTGAAACTACCACATACAAAACAGATCAATATGTCTCATACATCTGACTGACAGGGAGAAAAGCACAGAACCGCAAGAAAAACCACATGGCCTACAACTCCAACGAAACTAAGCACAGAAACAATGCTAACAGCGCATGAACCACACAATAACAAAGTAACAAACTCATTCTTTCATCCCAATTAACGGAGTCGCTAGCGCACGCTAGCCTCTCTCGCTTGCAGGACGATTTCCGTCCTGAATTCCCAGCTGTAAAGCACACACGGGAGCGGGAAACACGGTACACTCGCCAAATAAAGCATCAAATAAATACGCTTGAAAATTACACAAGTACATAAGAATTATCCTAGGGGAAGAGTATTGACCGCACTGGAGGTTATATTGGTCAAAAATATGAAGAAGTTAAAAAACGGAAAGTTTCCGAGTAAATCGTAGGGTTGGCAAGTATGAGAAGAAGATGATCCAGCACACAACATTCCCGTGCCATGTCACAAGATAACCCCACCAATCAAGCTCTATGTCCAACAAAATGTTGCTGATTTGACACACAATTTTATGGATATAAATATTTGTAAGATACGAATTATGAGAAAAATGATGCAGCCTTCAGTGACGTTACCATGTGTAAGGGGCTTTGCTGTGACCTAGGCGAAATGCCAGTCAAAGACAGTGGAACCTCGCTTAAAATACGGTGCCATTTATACCTACTGTACAGTATATAGAAGGCAGAGTTCTGGCACATAGTAATAACGTGAGGAAGAAGATAACAAAGACTTAGTACAGATAAATGATGAATACTGGTTACCAGGTTACTGTGGTGTCAGTTTACTGTTCATGCTAAATTCAGACAGACCTGCAGCCCAAAAATATATCCAGATTAAAAAAAAAACACCACAAAAAAACACACAACAAACACAGGACCATTTACCAGTGCAAGGAGTGAAATAAAATGCTGTACAACAGCATCATATTTTGAGAAATAAAAAATAAAATCATTATTCAACATGAGCATTATAAAAATTTTCATGCCTTTCATGTATAACTAGTCAGTTTTAAAAATATAATGCACTTCATACGTGTACATTATATAATGGGGTTTATCTATGTGTATGCATATGAGTGCTTCAAAAACATAACTTTCAAAAAGTTAATAATATTAAACACTTACCGCAATGTAAGTGATGGTCAAAGGAGCCCGTGTAGAAAAATGGTGTCATCACAGACTTCATCCAGGAAGGTCACTGGGCTACGATACATCCTGAAGAGTAAAGAAAACTGAAAAGTGTAGGCTGATATGCGTCACACAAAAGTCCACACTGGTGTACAAATGAAATGAAATGAATATAGCTTAAGAACAGTTTATCTTGAATGCATACTGTCTTAACACATCCCTTGCTATCTTTCTTTTGCCTGCCTTTGTGGATACCTTCAATGAAAGAGGAATGAACCAAAGCATTTTTTATTTTTGTAATATTTTTCCGCAGGGCACTGTGATCCTGAGTCAACACGGACAGGCACTTAAGGAGGACCTCTCCCTCCTGTTTCAAAGAGAAGAGAACAACACCACCAGAAAGAGGCACTGGAAGTTAAGTTCAGGTGTTTGTGAATCACCCTGCCGCACTTCACTTTCAGAAAAGAGATAGAGACAGATAGACAGAAAACTGCTATTGTGTTCATTTTTGACACGGAATGAATTACCCATTTATTTTCTTGACACGGCAGCTTCTTATCAACGATGAAACTAATTCAGGTCCCGATCTTCTAAGTACTTGTATTCGAAGGTGAATCCTTCTTTCTTTCTTTGGCCCCACTTCTCATAATCGAAATAAATGTACGTCCCCTGTTCGTATTCCTCGTTGATGGTCTTGGGCTCCTCGTGTCGCTGGAACCACATCATGTATTTGGTGTGGAACCTCCAACTCTGTTTCTTGAGAGCCTTGGCGGCGAGGTACTGTGCTTTCGTTCCTTCCATGTAATAAAATATGAAGAAGAGAGTCTCTGTCAATAGACGCTGGAAGAACTCCAAGGTATCGGAGTGAGAGAGCGGTTGCTGGTTGTAGTAAACCGGTGTTGGGCAGGGATTGCGAGGAAGATACTGCCGCATTCTTTCCGAATCGGACGGGTGAGGCATGTGATAATAAGCAGCCTCCATGGCTTGGAACTGTGTCTGATGCTCTTTCTGAAGCGGAACAGGACCTAACGGTGCTACGCTGAGCAACGGAGGAATGTGAGCTTCTGAAGTAGTAGATTCTTGTGCTGATTTATTTTCAAACAGACTTCTTGTTGAATCTGACAGTGGAATTTCTAGTCCGGCCCGTTCCATGACCTGCTGAGTAATGGACTTTAGAGAAGACATACCATCCTGTGCAGAAGATGTCACCGCTGAAGGAGTGGTGGGAAGAGGAGAAGGTGAATCACTCACAGCAGGCGATGCAGAAACATTATTATGAAGATGATGGTCGATAGAATTAACAAGACTTTGTTGCTGACTCAAGGCTGATATCAAAGCATTCTGTGTTGAGGATGACTGAGACATGTGGACTCCAGTAACAGACTGTTGTTGTTGTTGCTGCTGATGAGAAGCCATAGATGTCGAAGTTGTCTGATTTACACCCACCGAAGAAGCACTTGACATCTGCTGTTGCTGCTGTTGTTGTTGCTGCTGCTGTTGTTTATGAGATGACATCATATTTTGAATGGGTGATGTAGACAGCTGTAACAGAGATGGGATTTGACCGGAATTAGACGAATTAGATGAAGCAGCAACCGCTGCAAAGTTGCTGAGTAATCCTGAACTGGGAGAGGAATTATTGGGTGTAGAATGAGATACAGAAACGGACACACCTTTGCTGTTTGGTGTGCTCGATTTGATAGAGACTTGCGACGAGTAGTTATTGGAGCCACCTAACGAAGTTGAACTGGAACTGGCTCTCAATGCAGTAGGTTTGACGGGTTTGTTATTGTTCCCTGTACTAGACGAAACCTCCTCTATCTTGACCTTTCTCTTTTCTTCGTTCCCAACTTCACCCACCGAATGATTGTGCAATGTTCGCATGGTCGGTGATTGCCCACCGGCAGAATTTTCCGACATGGTTGAAGTTGGAGTACAACCTGTATCGTTGCTGTTATTACTATCCGTTGTCACTGATGAAGGTAAGCCAACTCCAGACAACTCCACTTCATCGAGACCAATTAAATCATCATAAATATACTCATTTTCTTCAAAATCTGGTTCCTGAGAAGATTCTATATAATACTCAACATCATCCTTTATCCTTCTTATCTGGCTTACTTCAACAGACATGTTATCCAGCATTCTCAGTAACGTTTCGAGTTTACGGATGTGGAATCGATGTTTGTCCACCTTACCTTTCAATTCTTCCACCCTGTCTTGTTTATCTTTATCCAATCTTTTCTTCTTCTCAGCCATTATGGACTCTATTTCACATTCAAATTGGTCCAGTTGCAAGTTGAGGGAGTCAATGGATGTGCTCAACCAACACGCCATTTCGTCACGTTCTTTCTGTGCAGGATCTAATTTTTGAGCAGCTCCCAAACCTTCCTTAGAGTACGCTTTCGTCTTGGTCTCCCTTTCAACAACTTTAAAACGTTCCATCTGAGTCTCTATCAGCTTACGATATTCGAGGAGGGTACTTTTGTCTTTGATTTCACCCGAGGCAATCCAGCTTTTAATCTGGTCTCGAAGTCGCTGTAACTTCTTGATTTCCTTCTTGAGATCGGCCTCGTATTTCTCCTTCTGGTTGCTGTTGGCAGCATTATGGACCTTCTGCCAGATATCCTCAAAAGTTTCAACTCCTTCACTCACTTTCTTGAGACAACGATCTATTTCACCTTGTAGCTTCCTAGTCGCAGCCATAGCTATGCACACATGTGGAATAGTGATCCATTCATAGTCCAAACACGAAGGTATGTAGCACAGCTTGAACGCTCTGATATGACACTGCACTGCCTAGGATCCTGTCCTCATGCAAGACAGCAACAATCAGTATCTGAAACAAAAAAAACAAGAGAATACACGTTACTTTACAAACAATGAGTTTCTCTTAGCGTCATACAGAATTATGGTACATTGATTTGAGTCCAGTAAGATCAATAAGAAAAGAAGCTCATGGCAATATTCAGAGACAAAAGATATCCCATGTATAATACATCTTCGATATAGACTGTTATGCCTTTAAGTGTTCGGTCTGCAAGCCTATGTGAAATATAGGCCAATATTTGCATGAAAAAATGACAGATTTCACAGGAATGAATAAAATGGCCACTTGTTAAAAGTCCCTATAGACTGTTACATGGTGCAAGCTGCTAATATGGTAGTCACAAAATTACTATTTGTTAAAATAAGAATGGGTATTAAATACAAAATTATTGTTTGTGAAGAAGGAATTTCTGTCAGTTCTTTGTTGTGATTCACTACTTTTAATATTCATGTTAAATACGACTTCTTTTAGTCTTTGTTATTTGTGAATATCTACTGTTACTGTGTAATGATGGATGTTCACAGATGGAGCCCTTGGACTGAACTTCCCTTATTCCCTGATTGTTTCCTGCCACTTGAAAGCTTCTGTTTTACTTGCTACTGGGTCATCCAATTATCTTGGAAATGGAGCTGTGGCTGGGAGTGACTAAGCCGAACGTTGTGCAGGAGGGAGAGGAGCCTGTGGGACTATGGTTCTGGCGTTGTTTTGCAACACAGATTATTTTGTGTTTTACTGAGAGCAACACCTGCATGCAAAGTGAAGTGAGAATAAATTGAAAATAATAATAATAAGCCTAGTGTTGTGGAAAAAAGTATGTACACCTGAGTTAGTACATTAATAAAAAGTTTATCCTTTGTCCCCCATTGAAACAAGCTGCACCAAAATGTAGCCATTTTATCCTACATTTAATTATGTAAAGTAGACATTTTTATCGTCCTTTTTATCCTTAATGCAGACTGAACAAAAAACTGCTGTTATTTTTTTTCAATTTCCAAAGGAGTGCTCATTCTGAAAATTCATAACTGTAAAGTATTGATCTGATCATTACCAAACTTTAACACGTCTTAAAGTAACTTATTGTTGATCTGTATACCAAATGCTTATTTCATCTGATATTTGTGAAAAAGCTTGTTGTAAATTTTGTGAAACATTTTCTCATAGCCATAAAAAACTCAGCTCGTTATGAAGCTCATGAGGATGCCAGGCTAAAATTAAAATTGCTTTTTGCCTGCATGCAGTTATTGATTTTATATTGATTTATATTTGACTGAGTGATTTTGAGAGAAGAAAGCAGCATATCGACCGAGCAGCGTTGCCCGGTTGGCCTATTTGCCACACCAACTGAACTCTGTCACTACTCTGTATCAATCAGAGTCATGTAGAGCTACTTTGCAATGAATGTGATGTGTGATGTAGTGGGGTGAGAAAGTGGAATAAGGGAATAACATGTTAAATGACGAAGAGTGGTATTTTCCCCCCCATCACTCGGAACTTTAAATACGAGATGTTTCATAACATGAACGCATCTCACCATTACTATTGACACCACGAAGAGAGGATACAGTTCGAATAAGCCTTGAGGTTCGTTACTCCCAAGCTATGAAAAAAAAAATGCATTGGACACACCAATAAAATTGAGAAACATTATCGAGAGAAAGATGCGCTCACAGACGACTACTATTGATCCTGTTGTAATAAATTTAAACGACGGTTCATCTGATTCATAGAACAGTGATTATGCTGACAACTGAAGAAGGAGCAACATTTGTTTTCATGATTTATTTTTAAAGTGTGAACTCTGTAAATAGACAGTGAAAACTTGTAAATACTAAGTTATAGAACAATGACAACAGCTTTTCAGCTGGTACAATATTTTTAAACCTGCCATTGGTGATACAAATCCTTCATGAAAAAAAGTTATGGGAAATGGTACTTTGCTTTAAAAAATGAGAGAAAACACAGTTTTTGAGCTTTGCTGTACTGAATTACGGGCATGCTATGAGATTTTGCTGTGGAGGAGATGCTACTGTGCTCTGCACACTCAGCTGACTGAAGTTGTTAGCGATAGCAAATTCTGTATCCTCTTACTAAAGTTCACGTAGAAATGAGACAGTTTGAAGATACAATGACTTCTTGAAAATTTACAAAGAGGGCTGCAAAGATTATTACATGACATGTTACTTTAAATGCTGCTATTCTCACCTAATATGACTAAGGAAGAGAGATGTGTTCGATACGCTTGCCAGGTACCAACCCGCCTACCCATAGAAGTACATTTACTTTTATAACCAAAAATACTGTTTTAGATGCCATAGTCCATTGCTTATAACGGTGACTGTTTCACGTATGGAAGAGGATGACGTCATTAATACCCACGATGAAGCCCAGATTTTGTTACCAACCATTGCAGAAGAAAAAAAATTATGAAGGGGCCAGCAAAGTTTAAAAGGCTCACGGCGCAGACGATAACCTTACTTTTCCTGAAATCCTCCTCTAATCTCAAGGCTTACGGTGAGAAATAAAGGTCATTAACGTATTTTTGCACATCCAGGCCAATCTCTGTCATGAGAACAATGGCAGACATAATGTCCAATAACAGACCATTATATTGGTATTATAAATTTGCTCATTCGGGACAAATATTTCATGTTCCCTATGGGAATCAACATCTATATCATCTGATGGCCAGGCAGGCATCAATTTTTGGAAGTGAGACATAGGGTGATATGAATAAAAATGAGATGTAACTCAGAGACAAGTCTCGAAGGAGGATTAAGAGGGAAGTCACTTGCGAAACAGAACTCATCATGTATATGAATAAAGTTTGTTTCTCGCTAAGGAGACTTGTCTCCTTCCGCTTGAGACGAGTCTCGTACACTGGCTCTGGTATCTGTCAGCTGACGAGTGAATTAACAATCGGAGAGGTTTGTTGGAACAAATGAAAGTGTTAGATTTACAAGCGAAAAAGATTGAAAAGCGACAGTGTCTTCTTCTTCTTTCTTCTTTTCCTACCGCTTTTCCCACACCTGTGGGGTCGCGGGTGCGAACTGCGTCGCAAATGTGGATTTGACCCTGTTTTACGGCCGGATGCCCTTCCTGACGCCAACCCTATATGGATGGATGTGATCACTATTGCGTGTTTCTGTGGTGGTTGGTAGTGTAGTGTGTTGTCTGAATATGAAGAGGAGAGTGTTGGGACGGACACAAACACCCAGTCCCCGAGCCAGAAGAATTAATCAGAAGCGATTAAAATCCCCGACCCGGCTGGGAATCGAACCCGGGACCCTCTGAACCGAAGGCCAGTACGCTGACCATTCAGCCAACGAGTCGGATTGAAAAGCGACAGTGTGTTCTCAAAAAAAAAAAGAGAAGAACTCATTTCAGTGCAAAAAGATTTTGCAACTGCAAATGGAAAATCTTTTACATGAAAGGGAGAAAAGAGCAGAACAAACAAGTACAACTGAAATGGAACACCCACCGATATTTTTTTCATTTAGAATATTTCTTGACAGCCTTTTCTTCTTCAGTTGGGTTTCACTTGGGAGCCTATTCTGCAAACTATACCTTTCGTATTAATCAATATTCAACAATCACTACAGTTATTATTTTAATTCTTTCTAGGCTTACATAAACGTAGTGGCTCGTACACTTGGCATACTTGCACCCCAGCTTGGGAACAACTGATTTAAGGTTTCTTTTCTTGTAAGTTTCCTTCAAGATATTGTGTAAAAAGTACATTGGTATCATCACATTTAGGATCCCCATTCAAATGCATAATTTTCTGCGGTCATTGAAAGTCACTCAAACACTTTTTAAACACGCTTCGTACTTCATTCTTCACGAATATGAAGAGTTTATTGATCACACCTGTGCATAGCTAAGGGTGTTTCTGCATATAATGTACTTTTTCTACAATTTGTTTTACGTCGCACCGACATAGATAGGTCTTATGGTGACGATGGGATAGGTTTAGGAGTGGGATGGAAGCGACTGTGGCCTTAATTAAGATACAGTCCCAGCATTTGCCTGGTGTGAAAATGGGAAACCACGGAAAACGATATTCAGTGTTGCCGACAGTGGGGCTTGAACCCACTACCTCCCGGATGTAAGCTCACAGCCGCGCGCCCCTAACCGCACGGCCAAATACACAAGCAATACCTATATACTGTTGCATAAACTGTCTAAATTTCAAACTTTCAAAACATATGAATAATACAAAATGCTATCAATATTCATAAATGAAGATAACTAACAAGGGAGTTGTTTGATTTGGACCGGACAAATTGCAATGAAACTTAGTAACATGATGAGCTAAGACATCTGGAACTCAATGGTGAAATAATATTTTCATACCGGTATTTACTGACAATAAATTTTTGCTCCAGTTTTAAATGGAACGTGGTGTGTAGATGGCAGCGATTTCAATGAAACATGGTAGGATGATCAATTAAGACATCAGAACATCGCTGCATGATTGACATTGTTATATGGGTTACCCGCAGTGTGACAAAAGGAACGCCTCTCAACAAGAATCCGAAAGTTTAAGGCTATTTATATACAAATGGCGAGGATTTCATATTATGTATTTTAGCTTCAATTGTAAACGACAATGAAGTATTAAAAGCCTAATATTTTGAAATATTCATATACTGTGCATGTTAGTAAAATGGGTTTGACGAACAAGACATTCTGTTCATGTTGTCAAAATCTAGTTTTCACTCTAAAGCACACTGTTTAATTTAAGTTTAAAATAGAACTATCAGTGCATTTCTGCAGTGCACACGCGAGGTCAATACAGCTGCAAACCATCCAGCTGTTCTTTAGCAATTATAACAATGTCGTTGCTTTTATGACAAAGTGATTATCTATATATATAAAATAAGAGTTTTGTCTGTACATTGCTCAGAATTTGAAAAAAAATGGTATTTCTGTATCGTTCATGTCCACAGTAACAAGGAAATGCACTTTTTTCTTTTTCGTAATTTCTGTCTGTCTGTATGTACACGGAACAATTGAAAACGGCTGAAGAGAATTTAATGAAAATCGGTATGTAAAGTCGGGGGGATGAGCCACTACAATCTAGGCTATAAATCATTCTATTCACGCTGAGTGAAATGGTAGTTTAGGAGAAGGCCTGAAATTCAATTCTCAAATATTTATAAGGGGTCCTGTCGATAAATACTACATAACTAAAGTTACATAGAATTAAATTTCTGATCATTTATGTGTTACACAATTTTACCGTACCGGCTATGATAACACTGATATTCATGAATTTCGATTTTTGTTGCTAAGTTCACATCAACGCCGAGCCACGAGAAAATGGGTGAACAGAATTTAATGAAAATCGGTATATAGAGTCGGGGAAGAAAAAACTGTAGTCTAAACTATAAACAATTTTACTGAACCTGAGTGAAATGGTAGTTTAGGGGTAGGCGCCTAAAATTTAATTTTTAAATACCTTCGTTATTGCTCCTATAGGAAAGTACTACATAACAAAAGTTATAGAGAATACAATTTCCGATCATTTATGATTTATTCAGTTTTACCGTACCGACTGTGATACGAGTAGTATTTCAGAGTCGGAAGAAAACTAAATGCGAAGGCCTACAATATCGAAAGCGCATAACATTGATCAACAATAACATTACATTGACCATTGTTTGTTGTGATGTTTTTTGCCTCTTAACGTGCCGTCTACTCCAGTAGATGGGATTACTGTTGCGTACCGAGTATAACAGCCTCACTCAATATTGGCGGGAAAGAGCTGGGGAGTTAGAAAACTTTTTTCTTTAGCATGCCATTCCTCTGGTTCATACATTGTCTGATACTGCTGGTACGTAACACACCGGTTCATCAGTATTCCAGCTATTCGCTCCATTGAATGAGCAGTGCGCAGATTTGGCTGAGGCTCACTTAGTAATAGTAGTATGAGATGGTCTAGAATTACAATTTAGGCCTATTCCAAATTATAGCACTACAATTCACTAAATAATTCAAAATTCAACCCAGAAAAGAGACGTTACTTAAGAAAAGTGTCTTCCTCTTAACTTTTATTAAATTCTACATTCATTTTGTTCCAAATTAGCAGTGAAGAGGGGTTTTCTCCTCTGGTTTGGAGGAAAAATTTGCCTCCAAGTCAGTTAGATTTTTCCGCCACCAGTGTAGTGAAATGAGATTTCCCGACTCATCGGGTACTCCTAGGAAAGAGATTAGTGAAAGGGCATAGATTTGTCCTCCTGAGACTTTCCGCTATTCAACCCTTCCCCCCCCCCCCACCCCCGACGAAAAAAGACAGAGTGTTCACGGATCAAGGCTGTGCGGCTTGGCCATTCCAGCTCTGCAACTTTGGAATGTTAGATCGGTAGCGTAGTACTGTTCGTTAAAAGTGAGAAAATGTGTGGTTTTTCATTTGATCAAGTATTTCATATTGCTTTTAATCGCGCCATTCCTACTGACGTCAATGTAATGACCTATGTTCATTTCACTTGGGAAAACCACTAAGGCAGTCTTTCTGAGAATGTAAAATAAGCAGGTGGAGAGTGTCTGCCATTATAATGAAAACTCCCCATCCTGATTGTGACTGATAGTAGGCAAGCAACCCAGCTCGATAGCTGCAGTCGCTTAAGTGCGGCCAGTATACAGTTTTTTTTTTTTTTTTTTTGCTATTTGCTTTACGTCGCACCGACACAGATAGGTCTTATAGCGACGATGGGACAGGGAAGGAAGCGGCCGTGGCCTTAATTAAGGTACAGCCCCAGCATTTGCCTGGTGTGAAAATGGGAAACCACGGAAAACCATTTTCAGGGCTGCCGACAGTGGGGTTCGAACCTACTATCTCCCGAATACCCAGTATACAGTAATCTGGAGATAGTGGGTTCGAGCCCCACTGTTGGCAGCCCTGAAGATGGTTTTCCGTGGCTTCCCATTTTCACACCAGGCAAATGCCGGGGCTGTATCTTAATTAAGGCCACGGCCGCTTCCTTCCACTTCCTGGGCCTTTCCTATCCCCATCGTCACCATGAGACCTATCTCTGTCGGTGCAACGTAAAACAAATAGCAAAAAAAGTAGGCAAGCAGACCTACCATCATAATGAAAATTCCCTAACCCAGTTTTCATGAGAAAAGACGTTTGGTGACTTTACTGTCGTGTTTCTAGGGTAACGGTGCTATGCAATATAATACAATCTTGCTCACAAGGTGTACACTACTTAACATAGAGTTCTGTATACAATGTAGAATTCCGTAGCAAAGCACGGGTACATCAGCTAGTCAGCAATAAATTTATGACAGGTGGATTGACAATTCATCAGTTTCATCGAAATCTGTCTGATCCAAACCAAATGCTTCCCTTGTAGTATTCGGCGCAAGTGAGATTTTGGTGCGATGGTTGAGAAAGAGCAGCACTCATAGAGGCAGCAAATCATTGGCCGAATAATGTCATTATGCGAATCTCTTAAATGTTGTGAAACCAGTTACAGCATATTTTTCTCAAGGGCATGAGCCGCCGGTTGAAACTTTTAAATAAACTTAGAAACAGTGCAGTCGAAAAAGGCATGGGCAGGGAATTTTACGACACTTAAAGTAAACATAAATGGGATAGCTTACACCAGGAACAAAGATACACATTCATTCAATACAATTTGGCCAATATGTGATAGAGAGCGATACTTTTCAGACTTGAAAAAATATCATTCCAGATATCAGAATATATTTCATAGAGAATAATGATGGTGCACCTCTTACTGTTAACCAGGAATGCTATAGGAACATGGTGATCAGGCCATTTATTCAGGATCTAAGAAGGTTTTGTCGTGCCAGGAACATGCAGATGAATAGACAATGGTTTCAACAAGACGGGGCAACCTGCCACTCTGCTCGACAGACTACGGCTATGCTGCAAGAAACCTTTCAAGGACGAGTAATTTCCTGCCGGGCTGAGTTCCCCTACCCATCATATTCCCCCAATCTCACACCACCAGATGCTTACGTGTGGGGAATGTTAAAGGAGCAAATTTTCAATTGTCCAGATCCACCTAAAACTGTGCTTGCATTACGTCAGAAGATCGTCTCGTTCTTCAGGACTCTGCAGCAACCTATTTTCCAGAATATGTTGGAAAATCTGTGTGATCGTTATGAACACTGCAATGGAGCACATTTTGAACATTTATACTATCATCTCGATAAGTAAGGTAATAAGTAAAATTCTTTCAAGAATAAAATTTATTGTGTCCACCTATTCAAAACAATCAATCGTCAAACAACTCGCTTTCTGGGTTTCGAGAGGCCAGGCACTATAATCCAGGAACCGCTACATAGTGTGCGTGTGATGATTTGTAAGGAATAGGTGGACACAGTAAATTTTATTCTTGAAAGAATTTTACTTTTTGTTATCTTCAATACGGAACAGATATGAGATTCGTTACTTGTAAAGAAAGGTAATGACAATAAGTCTAACATAATTTCCAGTACTGTATATTTTGGCGCATACTGTATAAGGTGTAATCATACAGTTTCCATTCGATGGCATTGCTGCAGTGGACATGCAATGTAGTGGGACTCTGATGCAGGTACAGTATATAAGCATGGATATGAGGACAAAGGGATTGGTGTGGTGCCGAGGTAGTGCCTTAAATGCAGCCACATGAACTATGGCGATATTACCAAATGCGTTCAAACAAGACTAACGTGCTGATATTCTTTTCTTAGCTGCCAAAGGACAAACACCAGTGGATATCCATCGGAGAACCAAGACTGTGTATGGATCAGCATGTCTGTTGAAAACCACCATTGTGGAATGGTGCACCAAGTTCCGTGCAGGTCGCATTTTGACACAAGACGCCAGTCGATCTGGGAGGCCAGCCTCATCCATTACGGACAATAAGAGGGCGGTGGATGAGGGCCTATAGTCCTGATCTCTCCCCATGCAATTATCACGCCTTCAGTCCCCTCAAAAAGACCTTGAAGGATTGATGCTTCCTGTCAGACAAGGACGTGCAGCAGGACACAAGTGTTTTACCACACAGGGATCTTCAACCTAGTGCGTCGGTGAGATGAGAGCGTCAATGCTCACGGCGATTTTGCCTCATTGGTATCCCGATTCAGGACTGTACGGCCGTCGAACGGAAACATTTTCATCGCCCCCTATATATATGGTACATTATATTTTATACATTTATATTTCACCGGGCAAGTTGGCCGTACGGTTAGGGGCGCGCAGCTGTGAGGTTGCATCCGGGAGATAGTGGATTCGAACCCCACTGTCGGCAGCCCTCAAGATGGTTTTCCATGGTTTCCCATTTTCCTGTTCCATCGTCGCCATAAGACCAATCTGTGTTGGTGCGACGTAAAGCAAACATTTATTTTTCTATAATTTGTCCCCAAAACTTGTGAGTGTCTTACAATCCAGAGGGCCTTATTTAATAGTAAATAGGCATATTATTTCTGATATACAGTATTTAAGAATATTTATTTCTTTAAGAAAAGTAAGTTTTAATAAAGTTTGATTTTCTATCTCCCAGCTTTATATCTCATACCTCGATTTTTAAACTCAAATTATCAGGGGGGGGAAATGGGTGATACACACATGTAATACGGTATATTGATGACAGAGGCAATGTAAAACCTTGTCCAAAATTGCCAGTTTCAGATGGAAGCCAGAAAACAGTTCTATAGGGATCGCTAGTGTTCGTCGCATAGACTCGGGTAGGTCATGACTAGGACCGAGAAGAAAGTGACCATAGACTTAATATAAGGCACAGACCCAGTTGCCTGGTGTGAAAACGGTAAACCATTTTCAGGCTTACCAACAGTGGGGTTCGAACCCACTATCTATAGGGACTCTTCTATTCACTAACAAAATAGTGTTCTTCCAAGTTCATTATTATGTGCTTGAGAGCAGCACAAATTTGGTGTGCTGAATATAATAGAGAAGTGGTTAAGGACATAGTAGTGTATGTCCAGCACATGTGGTTTTTGCCGCAAGCGACATTATTACATGTTCTAGCTCGTTGAGCAGATACAAGCTGTAAAAGGCGTAAAGGGAGAACTGGTGAAAAGATCCAACTTTCACTGCTAGGGTCCACTGCATGGTATGTACACAGTACGGACAGCGATATTCTGTTGTAGCTAGCATCTTAATCAGTTGTTTACACAATACCACCACCTGCTGCTGAAGCACTCTTTTTCATTATTGGTCTGTATATGTTCTGCCAAGTGATAAAATACATTTGTCTAACACAATGGTATTCAAAATGTAGTATGCGGGGTTGTTTCAGGGGGTACAGATATTTACTGTAGCTTCTGTTTTCAGTTAGCCTGTTCATTATCAATAAAATCATTTTGATTATGTTTTTTATCTACCACTACATAGTCATCTTTCCGAACTATTCATTGTAAAATATGTGTCAGTTTGTACCTCCCATTGACTTGGTATGTAAAAATGCTTCCTCATATGGCATTGCTCTTGCTTTAATTTTTTGTTTCGGAATCCACTCATTCACTTAAAATTTTGTCAGTAGCATTGTATAACCTACAGCAGGTTTTTTTTTTGCTAGGGGCTTTACGCCGCACCGACACAGATAGGTCTTATGGCGACGATGGGATAGGGAGGGCCTAGGAGTTGGATGGAAGCGGCCGTGGCCTTAATTAAGGTACAGCCCCAGCATTTGCCTGGAGTGAAAATGGGAAATCACGGAAAACCATTTTCAGGGCTGCCGATAGTGGGATTCGAACCTACTATCTCCCGGATGCAAGCTCACAGCCGCGCGCCTCTACGCTCACGGCCAACTCGCCCGGTACCTACAGTAGTAAGTGTTGCATTAATAATACTCGTATATACAAAGGGGTATCAAATATAAACAGGATTTTATTTCTTATTTAAATTCATTTATTGAAAAGCACGAGGCAATTACAATTTATTTTTCTACATAGTTTCCTGCTTTGGAAATGCATTATTCCAGCATATGGGCAACTTTTTGATGCCCTCATTGTAAAAAGAACAGGGTCATGTCACCAGCTAGTTGTGCACAAAGTCCTATACACTCTCGTCAAATCGTTGTCCTCCTAGAGGTTCTTTAAGCAGTCTGAAGAAATGGAAATCGCAAGGCAATGTGTAGTCCAGTGCATTTTCTGTAGCCTGGAGACAGTTAGAGCTGCAGTAAGGGGCAGCACATTGTCGTGGAGGATGACCTGTTGTGTCGCTCATGCAAAAAATCAATCAGCAAAATGGCTCACCGATAAAATAAAAAAAAGGTTGCAAGAACCTTGCCAGTTGACAGTCTAGTCTTGGTTTTCACTGGTGCTGCCTCCCCTGTCCTACGCCACTCCGTACTGGCTTGTTTGGATTCGGAAGTGTAGTGGTGGACCCAGGTTTCGTTGCAGGCGATGATCCGACTCAAAAATCCATCACCTTCTTCCACAAACCTTGCTGTAAGCCTCTGACAGACCTCCAAACGTCTCAGGCAGATTTTCGATCAAAAAGCGAGGTACCTATCTGAAACACACCTTACGGAACTGTAGGTCGTTTGTGATGATTGCTTGACAGCTCCCATAACTGATTCCAACTTGTTCTGCAATTTCTGATACTGTTACCTGTCGATCGTCGTCAATAATGTCTTTAACCGCACAAATGTTTCATCTGTAATGGTGGTCCGAGGACAGCGATCGTGTTGCTGATTTTCCACAAGTTCTCGTCCTTCCTTGAACTTTTTATGTCAGGCGAACACACACATCCTTGACAATGTTTGATCGCCAAACTGTGCAGTCAATCTCTGGCGAATTTCAGCCTTTATAACTGCTTCACGAGCAAGAAATTTTATAATAATACGTTGCAGAGTGGAGGGATGCACCTGTTGCTCTGACATCGTGAGAGTTACAGGAAATATCTAACAGCATGCTCTCCCCACTCCTAATGGTCCCGCCTAAGCACACCAGAAGTGCGAGGCCAATCCTACCAACTGTTGATGTTCAGGAACAAAAATCCCAATCCCGTTTATATTTGATCGACCTTCGTATCATTGCTAGGCAATTCCACTCACGAGAAAACCAAGTTTCTTCATCTGTCTTGTTAAAACTTGCCGCGTTGCCTGAGACGGGAACAGAAGACTCCAGTTTTGGGTGCAAATTGTGTTGTACATGTGGACTTGGCTCTGTTTTACATTCAGTATCTTCAATACGGATAACAATGATTTTTATCATTTGCAACTCCATGTACACCGATGAGCCATTTAATAATGACCACCCATCAAATATGTAGGACCACCTTTAGCCCAGAGATCCGTAGCTACTCAGTGAGGCATCAATTCAATTCAACGAGGTGACGGAAGCTATCCTGGGGTATATGATACCACAATCACAACAGCTCCTGCAATGTAGCATGAATCTGCTGCTCCTAGTAGAATCACAAATGTTCAATGGGGATCATATCGAGGCTATTTGGGGGCCATGGTATTAAAACAAATACACTATCATGTTCTTTGAACTAGTCCTTCACAATCCTGGCAGTCTGGCATAGCGCAGGCATCGTAAATCGAGAGCGAAATGCCTTCGGAGCCAGTTTGCTCTCCGCTGTCGAGGAATGAGAGCAACTTAGCGAGCAAGCAGGAGAAGAAGAAGGGGAAGTGCATGATGTAGTACATACTGCATGCCAGTGGCACATTGGTATAGCACATCTCTGGACAGGTTAGATTGCGACACGATAGGCGCGAACTCATGTGAGGCGACAGTAGTGTGTTTCCGTCTTCACAACACACGATATTCAAATCTGGTCGGTTAAAGCTGCATTTACTATGAAAGAGAGTTTAGCACAGTGTAGGCCATCGACGCCAACAAGTTTCAAACCTTCCTGGGAAGAAGAGTATTTAATAGTTCAAGAAAATAACACAGCAAAATGCTTAATATGTAATAAAATACTGAATCACACTAAAAATATTAGAAGAATATAAAGAGGTTTTAATGTCAGTATATGACTTGAGAGTAGGTTTCACGACATTTAGGCATTAGAAAAAGATCTGCACGTGTTCGCTATGCCCTTCTCAGTGGATGCGCAAACTGTTAGAACAGAACTGCAGTTACGACTGATTGACTTACAGTGCAATACTCAAATGAAAGATAGGTTTGCAAACACAAACAGTCTGAATGAATTTTATGTTCGTTTTCCATGGGAGAGATTTCCAAGACTGTACATATTTAATGCTCATATTGTAAGTATATTCAGATCGATTTATTTATGTGAACAGACATTTTCATTAATGAAGATTTGTAAATCTAGACACAGAAGTAGACTCACCGATGAAAACTTGAACTGTGTCTTGCAACTTGCCAGTACGCAAACAATAGTACTAAACATGATACAATACTATCTAAACGAACCCAAAGGCCCGTGAAGGAGGAGTACACCAGTGATGTGTTTCAGTTTATGTGTTTAATACAAAGATTGAAATGTTTGTTAATGACAGTGCAAAGAATATGTACAAACCACATAATTTGCAGTTTCTTTTGGTAATTGTACATGTCCCAAAGCTTCAGTTAATCGTAAAAAAAAGTATTTATTCAGGAAATATTGCACACTGCTGTATATTTCCTTTGTCAATGAATAATTTTCTTATCCTGTTATACTCTGTAATCTGTGTTCTGTTCGCCTCACATGATTCATGCTCCAAATTCTTCTTCTTCTTAATATGAAAGTTGTTGTTCATATGGTAACATTTCCGAGCTGCAAGTACAGTACGGGCGTGGTACGCAACCTGCATGTCCACTGCTCTCTTATCATGTGACAGCCGTTCGAGCGGAGCAAGAGCGACTACGTGATATCTGGCACAGTGTATTGTCATGTAGGAAGCGGCAGTCACCATCAGGGAATCCTGATACGGACGGATGGACTTGGTTCCCAATAATGTCCAGATACCGGATAGCTGTTAGGGATTGGTGTACTGGAATAATGGGCCCCAGTGTGTCCCATGAAAACATCACACCTCTCCCATCAAACTGTCACCATCCGATGGTGGAACCACGGGCCATAGCCTCTGATGGAAATCGGCATAAATGCGCTCAGCCGTTGATGTGATGAACCAAGAATCTGGATTCATCAGACCAGGCGACCTTTTTCGAATCATCCACAGTCCAGTGGTAATAATTTTGTGCTTACCTCATACACTGTTTTCTGTGGAGTGTAATCAGCATTGTGGTATTACTGGGTCATTGACTCCACAAGTCCCATGCACTGTAGTGTTTGATGGACTGTGTGCTGGGAAACATCAGCCTGGTCATCACCATTGTATCTGTTGAAGATTTCTTGATCTGTGTGGATCTTCGGTTGCTCCAAACAATGTGCGACAGCAGTCTCCGCTGGCATCAGTGAGTCATTGTCGGCACAAGGCTGGATGACGTGTCATTGTTTGCCCATCGCTGCACCACTTTCGATGTGCCTGTAAGTCACGCCATCACAATTTGCCCTCTATCGAATGTCGCTTTTCCCATCTGATGCCGGAGACACTACTAACAGTCTTTGACCTGCCCTATATATATCATGCTTTCAGAATGTCACGTGTTACTCTCCCCACTCCAGGCACACTAAATGTTCCCACGTTGTAGTGCTCTTAAAACGATGGCTGATCGGTGTAGTGAAATGTATTCACTATTGCATGTTCCTGCGGTGGTTGGTAGTGTGGTTTATTTAGCATATGGCTTTTAGTGCTCGGAATGTCCGAGGAAATATTCTCCTCACATGGTGCAGGGCTTTCTATTTGAAGCCCATGGGGTGACCTGTACTCTTGGCATGATAATGATGTGGCAGGAGGAAGGTGAAACCTGGTGTTGGCACATGGTACATACCCTACTCCTGTCGAATTACACCAAGCAGTCTGCTCACGGTATAATGTCCCCATTTGACAGATAAAGCACCATCAACAGCGTCACTCCATATGAACATTGTAGAGAGGTTTGGAATTGAAGCCAGGATTTTAACATACAATTTAGTGATTAGCAATTGTATACCAGCACCTCTCCTACCCTGCTGACTTACAATATAATGTTATTAAGTCCCCACTAACTACTTTTCTGGGGACGTTGAGGTGCCGGAATTTTGTCTCGCAGTTCTTTTACGTACCGGTAAATCTACTGACACAGAGCTGACATACGTGAGCACCTTTAAATATCACCGGACTGAGCCAGGATCGAAATCGAACCTACCAACTTGGGCTCACTGCCTGAATCTCTCAGCCCAGCAAATTGACCAACATTCTGATAATGAAAATTAATGCTATCAACTGGACTCGAACAGACTAACCATGGTGTCATGCCCCATAGATTTGACACTGTAATGATCATAGCCATCAGATGGGCTGGGTAGTGTGGTGTGTCTATAAATAGGAGGAACAGGAGCAGGTTGGAACACCCAGTCCCCGAGTCAAGAGAAATTAATCAGATGCGATTAAAATCTCCCAATCAGGTAAGGAATCTAACCCGGTACTCTATGAACTGAAGGTATTGACAAGGACCATTCAGCCAAGAAGCAAGACGTAATGAACAAATCAATTTCCTACAAGTAATATGAGGTAAGATTTGCATTATTTACCTTCTATAATTATGAAAATTAAGTTGAGACTCTATTCTGCAATTTTAGCAGTCTATATATTTTCCAAAGAGCATTATCCTATTAATTTTGAGATAACAAATGTCAGTATATCATTTTGAAAGTTTAAAGCTATATATTTCTGCTTTCTTGCATTTTTCAAATAGTATTAACGCATTGAGGTCTTGCTCACTTTCATACATTTTAATCCACCGGACTGGCCATTTTTCACTAAATTCTGATTTTAAAATTAAATAGTAGTTTTGAACTAGGGTAATTTTTTATTTCCCTATGGTTATGTAGACAAAAGGTACCCACGAAATGTCACTGTAATATTTGTCCCAAATGGAATATAATAATTCATTTTACTCAAATGAAGTGTAAAATCTGCAGTAAATTAAGAAATAGTACAAAATATTTTACTTGCAGGGAATAATACGGATACATACTTTACTACCTTACAACTATTTTTTTTCTGCTAAGTCGCAGTGCTTCCGTATGTGTTTTGTTTGTCTAACACTTTCGTGTGTGATGTGTTTGCTCGCTGAAATTGTTTGAATTAATTAGGTGTCATTTCCTTCATGTTGCTCATTCGTTTTGTGCCCTAACTCTTTCATTAAATTATATATTTATTGGTCCAGGGATCATGCTATTTTACTGTTTGAACTGCCCGCGCTAGTCATGTGGACAAAGATAATGACAATTCACAGACCTAGCACTCCCATTCATCGGTGCAAGCCCTGGACCTCAAGAGAGAAACAAAAGATGGCATGAACAGCAGAATACAACATAAAGGAGTCCTGTCTATGGCCCATAAGTATGTATACATATTTCTCTAGATATTTTTTAATTTACCGTGGATTTTTCATTTTATTGGTGTAAAAGCAATTTTTATGTTCCATTTGCGACAAATATCACAGTGACATTTTGTGGATACCTTTGGTCTACATAACCTTTCCCTATATTTGAGATCATACTTTCTACTTCATATCTGTAAAAACTGGCATACAACTGATAGATCCCTCACCATCGAATAGTGGACTCAAATGAGTAGGACTTTCACTTTTTTTTAAAGCCAACTTATAACCTTAACTAATAAAATATGGCTGATATTCAGTTTATTTGGTTTTTATGCTATTCAGAATTGTTTGTACAAGAGATAAATCTACATCAGAATTAGTACATATATATTGTGTGTGATCTGTTAGGTCTGTTCAGTTGGTATAAATCACTGTTGCTCAGTCTATGTTTGCATGCGGCCACCATTACGTGTACACTGCTGTTGATGACACAGCTCTGAGACGATTTGAAAGGAAGAATATGATGTGTAAAGCTCTAGTTTGCTGCCATCTATATTTTTTTTCGAGAACTAAATGAACCAAATCTTAAGAGTGCAGTGCCGGTCAATGCACAAAGTACATTTGTTTCACAGTAACAACGATGAAATGCAGAGAGTGTATGCCATGCGGGCTTCATTCTTTGCAATAAATCACACAGCCCATATGGCCTTCGATCTCAATTATTACGAAAACTTTTTCACAGAAGCATTATTTTCTTTTTGGGTAATGGAATTGAAAATGAGGCTGCTCACTCATGTCCATAATTCCGGGCTGCAAAAGCATCTATCTAAATATTGTCTCAGGAGTCGCAAAAAGTTTGGATCGGATCTTATCTATGCTACACACTTGGGAGTCTGTCTGGTGTCAGTGCCATGTATTGTGTGAGTGAAAGTACCGTACCGCACACAAAGTCTAGAAATTCTGAAGAAACCTAGTGTAGGTTTTGGACGGAGCCCTAACTATAGCTCATTCCATGTTAAGAAAACAGTATTGTTCTTATGACAAAAGGGTTGCAATATCGAACGGCTCTGCCCAACGCCATCATGGGTAAATGGTGGCACATAAATTTGTGAAATTCAGTATTGAAGTTCAAGACAAAAAGCCGAAGAAACTAAGCTACAAATTAATATTATGAACTAAAGGGGACAGGAGGTTTACAGGGGCTATTTTTGGTTTGTGCAGAATCTGAAGTAAACTATGACATAAAAAACCTCAGCATTGAAGTGTAAGGCCAATAGGGGGAGAAAATAGACAAACAATTTTTATGGGCTCGAGGGGTACAGGATGCATTTAATTGCATTTAATAAATTTCTCCAGGCAATAAAAGCTAGAAAACAGACGCAACAAATAAATACTGTAGATGACTCTACAAAAGCTCACAGTATTAATGTTAAAGAAAGAAACCATACACGTAAGCTTATCACATAACTCTCTCTCAACACAAGACAATTACACACCGATTTAAAGTGTAAAAACACACACGCAACAAATAAATACTGTAGATGACTTCACTGCAGAAGTGAGCTGCCAGCAGTTCAGACAGCGACTACATGAGTCTTGTAACAGAACACAGAAGAAGGAAAAGGAAGGAAGGAAGGAAGGAAGGAAGGAAGGAAGGAAGACAACAAAGCTGTTTCCGCCATTGTGATTCCACCCTACAAATGTATTTCTGAAAAAGAAAATGTTATTTAGTTATCTTAATAACTTGCGGGCAAAAATGCCTCATACTTTTTATCTATCTTTCATAATACATTACAAAGTGCAGTGTAATATCCCTTAATCACGAGGAATTATGGGTGTCTCAGAAGGGGTGTGTTCACTCCTTGTAGGTCCATAAGAGCAATACTGTTTTCTTAACGTGGAATGAGCTATAGGATGAAATATAATGTTGAAGACTCCACGAACACCCCGTGTCAAAGCCAGAAAAATTAACCAATGAGGGTTAAGATCCCTGACCCAGCTGTGAACTGGACGTGGGACCCCTTGGACAAAGGCCAACAAATCAGACACAGAATTAGACAGGTAAACTTGTATCCTCGTCCTCAGGTGGTGCAGTTTTTTATAGGCTCACCCCCAATGGATGTGAGTTGCACATACCATTTTAACCCTTCAGCGACAAGGAACATTCGAGTTGCAAGTTATAAATTTCATTGTTGTTTTAAATACTCAGAATATATAGATATTTGAGGATTTCCACCCGATCAATACAATTTTTAATCACTCCTTGCGATTAATTATATTAAAAAAAATTGCAGTTCATGTTTCATCTCCTAGGAGACATCTTCAGCTGCTTCATACAGTTAAAATGAGAATAAACATAACAAACATTGGCAACAATATAGTATAGTTACAACTTTTAAGCCCTAGAATCAAACTAATGAGTAGGCACTACGTACATTTTAAAAGATGTTTAGAACAAAATCTGAGCCATAAAATTAGTCTTAAAAATAGAAAAAAAAACATCCGCTATTTCTCCAAGTTACAATATTCACACTTTAAAATCTTCTCTTTAAAGTAAAATTTGTTCTAATGAAACTTATGAACAATGTGTTTTATATTAATCATAAAAAGCACGAATGTTACTTTAAAGATGAGATTTTAAAGTGTGATTATTGTAACTTGAAGAAACAGTGGATGTTTTTTCTATTTTTGAGACTACTTTAATTGTATGACTAAGATTTTGTTCTAAGCATCTATTAAAATGCACTCGGTGCATACTTATTAGTTTGATTCTAGGGCTTAAAAAGGTATAACTATACTATATCATTGCCAATGTCTAATGTGTCTAATGTTTATTCTAATTTAAACTGTATAAAGCAGCTGAATGTGTCTCCCAGGAGATAAAAAAATGTACTGCACATTTTAAAAATAATATTAATTGCCAAAAGTGATTAAAAATTGTACCGAGGATGGAAATCCTCAAATCTCTCTATATTCAGAACATTTGAGTGCCACTTTACCCAGCGGACGGAGGCGACTCAGGTGTGAGCGCTATGAAAATGCAGCGATCCCTTTAAAAATTCACTGTTACAACAGTTTAGCTCAGATTATTTTCAAACGTTTACAGCAGAGACTGAAAAGAAAGTAGTTTACATTCATTGACTTTATATTTACCTTATAGTCTTACTAATGGAGAAGAGACCATCCACATTTGTTACGGAATAGAGGCGACGTTCTTATATTTGCATGGGTTGTTTCACAATGCAATAAAAACTAGGGTAATCGTTGTCTTGGGAACTTTGAGTGGAAGAACTGGGAACAAGAGATCAAAGATTCATTTAGCACAAATTTCAGATTAATCGGACAGTTAGTTCATGAGAAACAGGGCAAGTACTTTGGCGTGCATCATCATCCATTACTGGAAATTGCACACCATGCGCTCTCATTCCGTATGTTGTCCGTCCACTCTCGCTCTCGTCAGTTCTGTCTGGTGTAGTGCTGTTATTGTCTGACTTATAAAAACCTCATTACTTTTCTTTTATTCCCAACTGCACCGTGCCATCCTTCTGCAAACAATATCATAATTCAAAGTGACAACAAGACAAGTAATTATGGGTCATAAGAGGTTCCAAGGTGTTGACATCATTTGGTGAGGATTCCTATGATTCTTTCAACACTCATATCAGTGAAAACTTATAACATCAATCTACACAAGGAAACGTTGTGTAGTGATATATACATCCACCAGAATGCAGCAGAAATTTAAATCTATTTGCTCTGAAGTGGAAAGAGATTAATTTCAAACTCTATAGGAAGAAAAGCGAGACACTGGTTTGATAATGATGATGCTAGTTGTTGTTTAAACGGGCCTAACATCTAGGTCATTGGCCCCTAACGGTACGAAATGAGACGAAATATAACGACAATTTAAAAGTTCAAAAACCATCCACAGACCAGAATTAAAAACGTGATGACGAAGAATGAATGGATGGATATGAATTTAAAACAATCAGTGGATCCGACCCGCAATGCCCCACATTCCCAGAAACTAGCATTAAACAATAGTATTACTGACCAAGGGACTACTTCTAAAGCACAATACTGAATCAATCATGCTTGTTGTCTAAAGGGGTCCAAAATCCAGGTCATCGGCCTCTCATAATGGTACAAATCGCTAGTAAAGTACAACCATGGTATTTGTCATGTTGCGGTACTAATTAAAAGTAGCGTAGACTCATGGTATTCCACACATTATGGTACTACTCACAGGTAAAGTAATGCGCACATGTAACACAGACCTATGGTGTTTCTCACATTGCGGTACCATTTACAGGCAACGCAGACCCATGGTGTTCCTCACATAGGTGTACTAATTACAGGGACTCGTACTATCCCGTGGTGTTCCTCACAGAGTGGGTACTAATCATAGGCAAGGCAGACATATAGTGCCGTTCATATAGTGGTACTAATCGCAGGTACTGTTGATGATGATGATGCTTGTTGTTGAAAGGGGCCTAACATCGAAGGTTATCGGCCCCTAATGGTACGAAATGAAATAACAAAAATTTTAAAGGCAACCACTGAGAAAAATAAAAAATGTCATGAAGAATGAATGGATGGACAGGAACCCAACAAAACACAAAACAAAAACTAACAAAAACCAGTGGATCAGACTCTAAACAGACCGAAAATAACATTATTACCGACCAAGGAACCACTTACAAAGCACAATGATGCTTGGTGTCTAAAGGGGTGCAAAATCCACGTCTAAGGCCCCACAGAATGGTACATGTCGCGAGTAAAATAGAACCATGGTATGTGTCATGTTGGGGTATTAATCAGAAGTAGCGAGGACTCACGGTGTTCCACAAAAGATGGTACTATTCACAAGTATTGCAATACGTACAAGTAACGCAGACCTATGGTGTGTCTCACACAATGGCGCAACTCATAGCCAACGCAAACCGAGAAGGTTCCCCACCTAGGTGTACTAAACACGGGCGCCGGTATTCCCGTGGTGTTCCTCACATAGTGGGTACTAATCACAGGCAACGCAGACCCACGGTGCTGCTCATACAGTGGTACAACTCACAGGCTACGCCCAGACCCGCGGTGTTGCACACATGGGTACGAGGCACGGGTACTGGAATCCACCAGGCCAGGCTTTTACTGCTACTAATCACAAACCTATTTCGTACCGAATTTAGTGGTACTACTCGTAAGTACAGGCAACCTATGGTGTTCCCCGCGTGATGTTACGATTCAAAATTGGTTGCATGGTTCTAATTCAGTCAGCCCTTGGTCGCCCCTTTTAGTCGCCTCTTACGACAGGCAGGGGATACCGCGGGTGTATTCTACATGTGCGTCCCCCACCCACAGGGGGTAGTGTGTTTGGTCCGCGAGAGGTATTTTATTTCCCTCAAGTCCGCCGGCAAGCCGGTTAGGACCCCCCTATCCGCCACCTGGGACGCGCCACGTGGGAGTATCACCTCTCCCCCTGCTACGCCTGCGCAGCAGGTTCGTGGCGCAGGTACTGTAAAACCAACCCTGATTCACACACAGTCGCTACTAATCACAAACCTATTGTGTACCTAACATGGTGGTACTACGCGCAAGTAAAGGCGACCAATGGCGTTCCCCGCATGGTGGTACTAATTATAAGTAGTCTCATGGTTCTAATTCAATCATCCCTTGGTCGCCCCTTTTAGTTGCCTCTTACAACAGGCAGGGGATACAGTGGGTGTATTCTTTGCCTGCATCCCCCACCCACAGGGGGACGTGTGTTTGGTCCACAAGAGCTATTTTATTTTGCTCAAGTCCGCCACCAAGCCGGTTAGGACCCCAAGATCCACCACATAGGAGTATCACCTTTCCCTCTGCTATGCCAGCATATCAGGTTCATGGAAACACTGGTTTGGGCTGATTCATACATAGAAGGAAGGCAGAGATCTTCAGCTTCAAAGATATACAATTTCAATCTCAACAACTTTAAAACTTTAAATGCAAGAACAAAATGAAATTAGCCTTCATGGAGGTCGGCAGCATGTGAAGAAAAGGTCTATACGACATATGGAGGTCAGCGTCAATGGATTAACCACCTACCAACCCTCCTGCCACACTTAAATCTCTAGCAGCACAAGGAATCAAACTGATCATCCGAAGACGACAGTTAATAGCACTAACTGTTACACTACAGGGGCAGAACTCAGTCCGATGATATTCAAAGGTAAAGGTGTTCACCTCTTGTTGGTAGATTTAATAATAATAATAATAATAATAATATTGTTTTTAAGTCCCACTAACTACTTTTGACCGTTTTCTGAGATGCCGAGGTGCCAGAATTTTGTCCCTCAGGAGTTCTTTTACGTGCCAGTAATCTATCAACACAAGGCTGACGTATTTGAGCACATTCAATCAACCCTGCCAAGTTGGGGTCAGAAGGCCAGCACCTTCACCATATGAACCACTCAGCCCAGCCGTCGGTAGATATACCAGCACGTAAAACAACTCCTCCTACGGGAAGTAATACTGACACCTCTGCATCTCCGTAAACTGTAAAAGTAGTTAGTGGGATGTAAAATCAATAACATTATTATGAGATGTATGCACAGTCTGAAACTTCTGCGTGTTAGGTTCAATCCTGGAAGCTGTGATACCAGGTACCATACCCTCAAAGTCTACTAAATTGACCTAACCGGGTCACAAACCTGGAACCCCTTGGACCAAAGGCCAGCCAGCCTAAATGTCTATTTATTTCTATAGTTTAAGGAATAATGCTTGAATTTGGAAAGTTCTCTTTGGAAAGTGCAGTCATTAAATGGATGGTAGTGAATGTATTAAATGAACACGACTGCTCTGCTGTGTTTAGGTTCTTGTAACATATTACTGATCTGCTTGCAGTACATAGGGTCTCTCTTATAAACCCAGATTGAACGCACAGTGTTTGAATTCTGGGCTACGGCAGCTGCAGTATGGGGTGTGCGCCTAGTTCTTGTCCTTACAAGTGATAAGCTTTAAGAGCTTCATTTCAAGTAATACTAATCCCGTATTGACTATAATCAATCAATGAATATTCAAGATAAACTTAAATATTATAATTAAGTGGTCCGCCTATTCAATACAATATATAATTTATTATATCTAGTACATGTTTCACACATGATGCACACTTACCTCGGTAGAAGTGAGTCCTTCTCCGCACATCGGGGCCAATAATAAGGAATAAAATTATATCCATTACCACACAGAACTTTACCATTACGGCCCCCATCTGACTTTAGATTCTGAAGCATTTAAATTTTATTATACCATCTAAGGAATGCTTATTAAGTTTCAACAAATCAATTACCAAGAGATACAAATCAAGTGTGCTATTTACAACAAATGATATTTTAAGATTTTATAAGCAAAACTGGTATTTTCCAAGAACATCAACAAGAGAAATATGGACAACTTAACTGTTTTATCTGTCTTATGACTTACAATTTTAACAAAATTTCGAAGATCTTATTTTAAATGTCAAAAATTTTAAGGTGTCTTTCCAATTTTAATATTTATTTCTGATATATTAATGTTAATTTATTATTAGCTGATGATGTCCCTTAGGGGACAATTAATATACTAGATATAATAAATTATATATTGTATTGAATAAGCAGACCGCTTAATTATAATATTTAAGTTTATCTTGAATAGTCATTGATTAGTTCTTGACCTTGCAAGCAGTCTGCATGTGTTCGACCTGGTAAGCAATAGACGCCAATCTGAATCTCAGCTGTTAACATGGTGAGACAATTATCATTACAACACTGTATTTTCGTATGTAAAAGTTCTGGTTTCATCTTAATGGTCATGTGAACAGTCATAACTCTCACTATTGGTGTGCCGAAAATCTTAACAGTGTTTATGAAGTCCCTCATTACGTTAGGAAGATTGGTGTTTGGTGTGTAAGTGCAAGACAGATAATTAGGCCTATTTTTTTGAGATGATAGTGAATGCAGAGAGGTACCAAGATGACATTTTGACGTTGTTCTTCCATAAGTTAATAGAAGAAGAAAAATCGCGTGGGTGATTTCAACAAGATTCAGCCCTTGCTCAGGTTCCCTTCTTACAATCTCAGAAGAGTGATCAATGCTGGTATATTTCCCCCTCGTACTCCATATCTAACAGCAAGTGATTTTTACTTGTCAGGTAGACCGAAAGAAAACATTACGAATGAAATCAGAAACATTACAGTGGCAGAACTCAAACACGTCAGCCAGAATGTGGTTACCAGATAAAATGCCTGTATAACCCAGAAAAGACAACACTTCCAGCATCTTTTATAAGGTAAGATTTCATATAAGATTGTATACACGCTTCAAAGAGGGCGGCCGCACGCGACACAAGTTTGGGTGAGGCAGTTGCCGTAGTGCAGAGTACAAACACCGTACGTTCGGTGTCAGTTTACAAGAGAGACCTTGTATATGGTAAGTGAAGCAATACATAAAGGTTTGTATTTTGATCAGATATGCCTGTGTAGATTAATATGGTACCCACTCTACGAGACTTTTAATAATAAAATAATAATAATCTGAGAAATTGGCGGGGTTGGGTGGGGGGCAGAAATTCAATACTGTCCCCCAACAGAAAGTGTTGCACTGGGCACGGAGGACAATGCCCTCTTGATCAATACTTATTTATTAAATTTCTTAATAACAGAACCAGTTTAGACTCCTCACAAAGTCATCTTCAGCTGTCTTATACATTTACATTAGATTACATATTCTGTGTTGTGCCTTGCTAATTGAAAAATTGTATTTGACTGACATTAAGTAGTCATGTTTCAGAGTGGTTAGTCCAATGTTCGTATGTTTGAGTTTGTTTGAAGACTTAATACACATATTAAAATGATAACTATTTAAACACATTAAAAAGATCACAATGCATGATAAAACACTTTGCTATGTACATATATACTATTACCGTCCAAGTTTTATGGGTAAACAAGTTCTTAAAATAACTTTGTCATTTTTCGTTATTATAATCATCAGGCTTAAAAAGGCCAGCACCTTTTTTTGAGGTATGAGGGTGTACCTGGAGTGGAAATTCATAGAAGACTTTCAGCACAATATGGGGACAATGTTTTGCCACAGCGAAGTGTTTACCATGGATTAAACAGTTCAAAAGGAGTAGCACGACCGTGAAGGAGGAGGAAAGATCCGGGCGTCCATCCGCAGCCGTAACTGATGCCAATATTGAACAAGTGCGTGATATGATCCTGAATAACAGATAAGTGGCTATTCTGTGAATTTCCGCTCCTGGTACACCCTCAGTCCACAAAAAAAATTTAAAAAAATAAAAATTTAAAAATAAATTATGGAATGCTGTTCTTCCTTGGTGCAAACAGAGAGTAGTGTGGCCATCTTTACGTCACAACAGCGCAAGCTGTACTGATCTGATAACGCTGAAATCTACTACAGAGGTAAACAACGGTGCCATCTAGCGGCTAGTCAACATACAACACCATAGAGCCAACCTAAAGACAATTAGAGCAAAATTGCAGATACTTATTGACTTGCCCTCATACATTTCTAAATATTTAAGTGTGATTTGATAGAATCTGATGATGTTCTTGCAGGAATGAAACATGTCATTCTAATTCAATTAAGTTGTTCCTTTTTCAAGTATAATACAGTTAGGCCTACCATATGTTCTCTTTTTCACATAGTTTAAACATTTATTATTCAAAATTAGTTTCCGCACACTGAAGAACCCAACAGTTATTGACTGAGACGAAACTGAAAAGAGATGGCTTCAGATATTACAAAAAAAAAAAGTTGGTCATACGAGAAAATCAATTTACACACTTTAAGGAAGTAAACGAACAGAGAAGTCTCTTGGAAGAAATGGGAAAACAGGAAAATTAAATACGTAGACCACACATTAAAAGAAGACATAACTGAAGCAAAGTTCAAGGGAAAGACAAAGAAAGATGTATAAAGGTGACAAACAGCAGAATAGGTTTCAAGAGTTATGAAGAACTGAAGTGTGTCAGGGAATAGAAAAGAAAGGTTGCATCGACAAGGCATATGATGATGATCGGTACAATGAAGTACTGTAGCATAGGTGTTCTTTTTACGTACTGATAAATCTATACTAACATGAGGCTAGCAAATTTGAACTGCTTCAAATAGCATCAGATAGTGCTTGAATTAAACCCATCACCTCAGGCTCCCCAGCACTCTACCACGTGAACCACTCAGCTGGTGTTCTTTGTAGACAGTTATCTACGAGATCCTAAGTCTCTTGAGATAAACATGAAACACACTTACAGACCCTGACAATTTTAAACTAAAGTTTATACACATAAAAACTGTTTCATCAAATTTAAAAATACTTTTTTGCCTGCTGCACAAAGTTTTATAATTCGTTTATTACTCTACAGCTATTATACGTAAAGAGAGCTGCCTAGGTGGATCAGTGGTAGAGTGTTTGACTCATGATCCAAAGTTTGCAGGTTTGATCACAACTGAGGTAGTAGATTTTTCAAGGACAGCCTCCATGTCATTGTTAGTGGCATGTTAAAGATCTCTGTTGAAGCACGAAGCACTCAATGTCCCCCGGCAAAATTGAAATTAACCCGGCCACAGTATCCATTCTAGTAGCATTCTGCATTCATAGCAAAATAGCACAATTGGAACGTCAAAATTGGCACGCAGGCTGCCTAGATGACACTTCAGAAGTACTGCATTCCAGCAGCTGAGGCCATGCATTATTTTTTATTATTATTATCATCCAAAACAAAAGAAGAAAATCTTTCACAAATGCATCATGTAGGCCTATGTGATTATAAATCCAATAACAACATTCCTTCATAATTCTTCTCCGCTTGTTGTTTTAAGGGGCCTAACATCGGAGGTCATCGGCCCTAATTCTTCTCCAAATTTACTTTTAGCAACATGCAAGGCAGATAAATATTTACTGAGTTACTTTAAGTATAGACCCATCTTTCAACACGATTAAGGTATTAACAGTTACGGTTACCAAACATCCGCATGAGACAGAACATACCCGTATTTTCATATGATGACCAGCCGTCTGTATTTATTTTTAAAATATTGTGGAACATCTGTATTTTTAGTGATTTTGAGTGGGACTGGTTCATGTTTTCAGCATTGTAATTTCTATTTATCATCTCAAAACTCTTGAAACAATTGAGAAGGCTACAATGCAGCTGACAATTGTTCGAAGGATGGACTGCACTAGCACTTCATATTGTGAGACATCTGTTGCTTTCAGCTACAGTATCTGCACATTATGAACAGTCATCCCCTTGCAGTTCAGATTCCATGTAAAATGGGTGGTCTTCTGACTGTTGTCACAATATAAACATAGACTTACTTCATAGGACTCAAGACAGCTACGATTCTTTTTCCATATCTTCACTAACCAAGCTAACCCCATGGCACTACAGCCCTTAGCCTACCAAGTGACTGCTGTTCAGCTCGAAGGCCTGCAGGACGTGTCAAGTGGTCAGCACAACGAATCCTCTCGGCTGTTATTCTTGGCTTTCTAGACCGAGTCCATATCTTCACATAACATCATAGAAGAGAGGATCGTTTCATTCATATATGCCCAAAGGTTGTGGTTGTACAGTGATACTGTAAAACATTGTTGCTGCAAAATTCAGTTTTTAAAAATGAACCTGCCAACAATTCTTGATTATGTTCTTAACAAATATAATCTCTTAGTGAAAAGCACAGATATATTATAGCCTAAGCTACACTGTAAAATTAATGAAGCATTTAAAGGTAAGGGTAAAGTGAAATCATTGCTCAATTTTTTCAACAGAACGTTTTTTACAAAAACTTGTGTCCTACTTTTCTGTCCTGCTTTCTGAAGCTCCTGCTCTGTTTATATTTTACTTTCTTCAGCCTGAGACCTACTTTCCAATTTTTTGATTTGGTAACTCTATTAACAGCATAACAGACCTTCTTAATATTGCAATACGTATAAACAATACGCTGTAGTTCAGCCAACATATTGTGCACAGAAATATATCCATAAAGCAACAATTAAACATCACTGAATCAAATGTAGAGAATATACAGCAAAATATGACAAAACTGAAGCCAAATGAGTTAAGTATGACAATTAACCCCAGGATGTATTATTTTCCAACATTACACAAGAACATAACCAAACAGCTGATCAAACATTCACGGTATATACATTTCTAGCGCAAACCTTCAGTGCAGATTATTCAGTCTAGGTACAAATACGAATAATAATACGTGGCTGCAACAAAAATACCGAAATATGTGACGAATTCCCAAACTAATTTAAAAAACTAGTAGGCCTACTGTTATACTTAAAACCTAATTTTTGAAACAATATTCTGCATGTTAGCTCAAAAGTCATAATTCTTCACTTGAACGGTGCACCTGGCACAAAGCCAGATCAAAGGGTCTCCAATGTATCGAAATAAACAATCATAACTAGAAAGATCTTAACACAAAAATATTAAAACTCTCTTACCGACCAACAAATTAATGTACGATATTTCACGAAACAAGGAAGTAGCCAACTTGTCAGAAACGGTACCTACATTCAATAAATATGCACATAAATCATTAAGGGAAGTCAAATATCAGCACAAATTCATTTCTTCCGAATGAAATATGAAAAATACTCACATAAATGCAAAATTAACAATTAAAAACGAGGCGAAGGACAAACTATAACAATACCACAATTAAAATCACGGTTAACGACAAATAACACTTTATACAATCTTCTCTCGTCTACTCTGCTCCAGATAAACTATCGTAAACCAACAACCGACGGATGTTCGTCCACGCAACCAAGCTCCGTTACGGTTACGCAGGAGCAACTTTCGTTACGGTGAATATAATGAATTTCATAGATGTCTTATTTGTACCTTTATATTTTTATACCGTTGCCATTTCACAATATTTCTTGTTTGTTTCTTTTTTTCTTGCTATAAAGGAATCGACATAAAATGAACGAGGTAGAAATAATATAGAATGATTAGTGAATCTTTTAACAGCGCGATCTGGTGAGGTGGCAAAACAAAATAGCGACGCCATAATTTAAGGGCCTCCCATGTATTATAGTTTCATCCAGTGATATCAATAGAAAAACTAAGAGCTGAATGGTTTCATTTGTGTGGTCGCGACCATTGATCCATAATAAATGCAGGAGGTGGAGATAACAGTAGCTCTGCTTGATGGAAAACGGTGACTATAGCATTCGCGGTCTGACAGGATAATGTAGGTACGTACAAGATAACTAGAATACTATCGGTGTAAGTATGTCAGTCTATTTCTTACCCGTGTATCATATCTCCTCATGCGAATAAATCACTGAACCTATAAAGATGCATCAGCATTTTAAAATAACACTTATGAATGGACATTTTCAATTTAAACTACTTGATGCTTTCAATGTATAAGGTCGCGTATGTACGTTGGGGATTCAGCCGGAAAGCTTGTTTGATTCTAGACAATTCCCTGTCATAGATAGCCTATGACAGCCTAGCAATGCATAAAGCCAAAGTGGCGTCAAAACCAGAAGACTTACGAATGTAAGCTTTGGGAAAGGATTCTTTCTGATTATATTAGACATGTTTGCTAAATTAATAACTGGTTCGACAGAAGGCAGTTTGGGTTTAGGAAAGGTTATTCCACTGAGGCTCAACTTGTAGGATTCCAGCAAGATACATGAGATATCCTGGATTCAGGAGGTCAGATGGACCTATCTAAGGCATTTGATAGGGTAGATCATGCGAGACTACTGGCGAAAATGAGTGCTATTGGACTAGAAAAGAGAGTGACTGAATGGGTGGCTATATTTTTCTAGAAAACAGAACTCAGAGAATTAGAGTAGGCGAAGCTTTATCTGAGCCTATAATAATTAAGAGGGGAGTTTCTCAAGGCAGTATTATTGGACTATTATGTTTTCTTATATATATCAATGAAAGAAGTGGAATCAGAGATAAGGTTTTTTGCAGGTGATGTTATTCTGTACAGAGTAATAAATAAGTTACAAGATTGTGAGCAACTGCAAAATGACCTCGACAATGTTGTGAGATGGACAGTAGGCAATAGGATAAACGGGGTTAAAAGTCAGATTGTGAGTTTCACAAATAGGAAAAGTCCTCTCAGTTTTAATTACTGCGTTGATGGGGTGAAAGTTCATTCTGATGATCATTGTTAAGTACCTAGGTGTTAATATAAGGAAAGATCTGCATTGGGGTGATCACATAAATGGACACAGATCCCTACACATGGTTATGAGGGTATTTAGGGGTTGTAGTAAGGATATAAAGGAGAGGACATATGAGTCTCTGGCAAGACCCCAACTAGAGTATGTTTCCAGTGTATTGGACACTCACCAGGATTACTTGATTCAAGAATTAGAAAAAACAAACAAACAAACAAAAACAGCTCGATTTTTCTGAGTGATTTCCGACAAAAGAGTAGCGTTACAAAAATGTTGCAAAGTTTGGGCTGGGAAGACTTGGGACGAAGGAGACGAGCTGCTCGACTAAGTGGTATGTTCCAAGCTGTCAGTGGAGAGATGGCGTGGAATGACACCAGTAGACGAATATGTTTGAGTGATGTCTTTAAAAGTAGGGCCGATCGCAATATGAAGATAAAGTTGGGATTCAAGGGAACAAATTGGGGCAAATATTCATTTATAGGTAGGGGAGTTAGGGATTGGAATAACTTACCAAGGGGGATGTTCATTAAATTTCCAATTTCTTTGCGATCATTTGAGAGAAGGCTAGGAAAACAACGGATAGGGAATTTACCACCTGGGCGATTGCTCTAAGTGCAGAGCAGTAGTAATTGATTGAGTGATTGATTGATTGATTGATTGATTGATTGATTGATTGATTGATCGATTGATTGATGTACGGTGAAAAACGAAGATATTACAAGAACCTACTAAAACAAATACGTACTCAATACATCGAGAAAGAAGGTGAAAAAACGCTGAAGAAGCAATAAAGGACCAATATATAGCCATCAGACAAAAAAGGTTATCAAGACCTAGCAACGTAGAGATAGAAACTTGGGAAACACACTTCAATCATATCCTTAACAATGCTAGGAAACAAGCGGCGTACGAAATTGAATACAGCAACCAGCTTGAAACAATATCTCCCATCACCAAAACAGAGGTGTTAAACACTATCAAAGCAACAAAATGCAAAAAAAACCGCTGGACCGGATGTAATAACATCACCACCTTAAAGAATCCGCGCAGCATCTAGCAGAAGTATGGTCCAAACTGTTTAATAAATGCCTAGAATTAGGAAATATTCCCGATGAATGGAGAAAATCAACAATTATAACCCTCTATGAAGGGAAAGGTAAAACCAACGACCCAAACTCATACAGAGGAATCGCTCTGGAAAGCAATATCTTCAAGCTATTAACAAGAATTCTAACCAGCAAGATAGTTGAAGAAATAGACCCCAAAATGGCAGACGAGCAATTTGGATTTAGAAGAGAAAGAGGAACCCTGTATGCAATTCAAAACCTACTCAATGACGTAGAAGAAGCACAATGGCTTCACAAAGGAAAATTTTATGCGGTCTTCATAGACTATACAAAAGCCTTCGACATAATAGACAGGAAAAAAACTAATGTCAAAACTCGAAATTATGATTGGAAATCAAAACCCTCTTACAATTTTAACAATAAATATTCTGGCATGCAACCAGATCACCATAGACGATGCGACCTGCAAAACAAAGGAAATCACCCCAACTAATGCAGTGCAGCAAGGTGATCCCCTCAGCCCCATATTATTCAATATTGCCACCGTGGATGTAACAATAGCAACCAGAGAAAGAGCGAAGGATGCGGTGATCTACATATATGCAGATGACATGGTCCTAGGGTCAACAAAGAAGGAAAAGCTCCAACACGCCTTCTCAGCGCTGGCAGAATGGGCAGGAAATAACAGTATGAAATAAACGGGGCAAAAACTCAACAGATGTTTTTTTTTTTTTGGAAAGGTGGATGAAATGCAGCAAACGATTACGTAGAATATTGCACGCATACGACGAATGACCAGATGTGTGCATTGATTAAATGATTAATCTCTGCATGTGAACATTGCAAATAGCAAATCAGTGCAGATATTTCACAAGTTGCAACAAAGAGACCCCACAGAGAGAAGATATATCCCCTCAACTTGTTTAAAAGTACGTCTTAAGAAGGCCCTCGCTAACAGCCCTCAACAATAAAGTTTATGGTCCCGACTATATGAAACTCTCAGCCGAGCTTTTCCCAGGAGAAAGAGGGCATTGAAATTTGCTACACCTTAATGAGGGACGGAGACAGTCTATGAGACAGAGTTATAGCTGACACCCCTCTGTGAAAATGGTTTAGTCCTTGTTCAAGTACGTCAGTACAGCTGTAGGCAGTTTTCGGCCAATCAGAAAATTACAAAATTAAAACGCCCTGCTTTAGCGGATATATTATTTGTCTTTTGTGATGTGGAGAAGAGAGTTAATGGAAATATACTGTGCTCCAGCCTTGGACAAAATTTTAAGGATTGGTTATGTGATAAATTATTTTATAAGTAAAAAATTATCCGCATTTACTTCGAAAGTTTCTGAAGAATGGTTTCACCCACAAGACTGAGTCTTATGGTGGGAAAGCGCCATCATTCATCAGTAAAATAATCCCAGTGACACTTAGCAATCTGTGGAAAAATGAACGATCATTTCTTATAATTTAGTGCAACGTTAAAACCACACCGATTTTTGAAGTTATAAGAGTTTATTCAGTGAATAATTAACCTACGGACACTTGGAAAATTGACGTCAGGGTGTGATATCACTGCGCCATACCCCTCCCCAAGGACCACTCCAGAGGCGTGGTTTTCAAAATTTACAAAACCAACGGTGGAATCCTACCGAACATCCAGTCTTAGTTTCAATTTCAGAGTCTCCTGTCAAGCTTCAGACGAGATCGCGACGGGCCGCGGAAAGTGAAGTTTTCAAGTGTATCTAAACCCGCCGTTGTATCTGCAGTCGCGGCGAGTATTTCGGTGAGTTAAATTATGGGATGGATCTTGGAGAACTATCAAGATATTACGAGCTAGTGTAGAATATGAACTGTTGGGACACTTAGTATGGTCGCAAAATCGCAGACTTTCCAGTATTGTCACCAATAGTCATTAAAGTGTAAATTTCAGGCTACCCAGATAAACTTTACCATTTTTCAGGGCGATAGCGGCCAGAACATTTATTGCATCAAATGTAGATTTCGTAGTAGGAGTTGCTTAGGAAATTCACAAAACTCAGGACAAAGTAAGCATGGAGTTTTGCGATCAGTAATGTACCCGAAATGATCGACTGGAGTCGGTTGACTAGTTGCACAAATTCAAGGGCAAAGACATCGGGCAAGCATGGCAAGTAACGGGAGAGAGGCAGGCCTGGACGTATCCTTTCTATTCCGGTAGCAGGTGAATGGCATTTTAATCTCCAATGCAAACAAGGAAGGGAAGGGCTAGTAGCAGACAATATGGAAGGTAAACAGCAAGTAGAGCATTTCTGTTTCTAAAGTACAAACGGAAGCCAAACTTTGTGTGTGTCAATTCTGTTATGTTGTATAAAATGTGTCTTAATTTAAGCTTGAAGAATGCGTGTGATTTAACCTACCTGCGAGTGTTATATACTTAAAATGGATCCAATCAGTGTGTGCGAAGTGTTGTGTAATATTATCACCATGTCCAAGATGGATTAATTCAAATCCAAAGCGGGGACTGAGAGGATGCAGCCCACGTTCAACACAAGGTAAAGAACATGTGGTATTTATACCTAATGTAATTAAAATGACGTGAATAACACGTGGTCCGGTTAGGTTATGATTCCATAGTTTTTTATATGTAAATTCGCGTACCTGATGTGGAGTAGAGTCGTGTTTAAATTAGTTTTGTAGCGCAATCCATGATCGAGGCCGAGCAATCAGATTCAACGATCGGGATGTGAATGTTCCGGACTCGACAATACAATCATAATAATAACTCTGAAGTAACAAATAAGTCAAGTTTGAGTCGTTGAATGATGTAAGTCTTCTTTGTTTGTGATTAATCAGATATTTACTTGACCTTAGGATTAATTTAAAGTCCAGATTTATTGCAGGCACACTGGAGGCCATAATAATAATAATAATAATAATAATAATAATAATAATAATAATAATAATAATAATAATAATAATAATAATAATAATAATAATCAGGTAATGTTGAACTGTTGTCAAGTCATTTAAATTCAGCTGAGGTTGTATAATTCAGCAAGCTATTAATGTATCGTTGATGTTGCACTGAATTATATGAATATTTAGGTATAACTGTAATAACAGTCACACGATGAGTTTATGGATTTTCTTGTTGTGCTGATGAACGATTTGAATGCGCGATTTTTTCTTGGTGCATAGTTGTTTTTGGATAGAAGATCATTGGCAGGCAATCATGGTTCTAAGTTCAGGTTTAAGTGAAGAATCGTTGTTGACCAGCTCAGGTTCGACATGTTGAAATATACAGCGATTTATGGAATATGAATGAAATAAGAAAATATGAAAACAAGTATGAAATAACATCCCTGAGATTAACAATTATGAGGTGAAAGAATAGAGTCTTGAGGACCATATCGTGCATATCAAGTGAATGTCGTATTGTGCTTATGAGAACGACAGAATGGATTTGTGAGATCATTTAGCTCATGTGTTATAGAGCGATGCTGCGTAGATGAAATGAGGTAATAATGGGAAATGATAAAAATTAGCTCAAGAGATGTGAGTTTGAGTCTACGGTAAAATAGATATGATAATCATGGACGGAAAATGTTAATTACGCAAATATTAGCAGGGATGATGAGATACTCGGAGATATTCCAAATAGGGGACCGAGTCTGAAGCATGAAATCCGAGCGGGGCTAGCAATGAATTTTGGGTACTTATGTTTTGATTATTGTGGAAGTGTTTTATATCTAGTTTACAGTTTTGGAGTATCAGCCACAGATAACTGTATTATGTAATGTGATTGCCACCAATAGCACCTCAGCGTCTCTAAAGATGCTAATAAATATACATCGGAATGGATTTGATTAACCGTGTACTTAATTCTTGATGTAGGCGAGGATTATGTTCATTATGATAATTATGGATTTACCTTTTATTTTTTATGTTTCATTAACCGTGATTTAAGCCTCATTACATTGAAGGTACGCGGATGTCTGATTATTTAAGTAAAATTTATTGTAGGTGTAGATTTATTAGTGTTTCGACTTTTTCTTTTGTTGAGCACTATGTGGACAGTGCTGTGTATATCTTGTAAATATGAATTTCAAGTGCTGGTTAGTAGGACCACCTGGTATTCACAGTCAAGAAATTGCAGCAAGTTCCTTACGCTTACATAAAGGCACCACAAATAAATAAAGTAGTCACTACTACAAATTTAGGTAAATCAACGTTAAATTCTGCAAATGAACCGACCTTTTGTTGACTGTTATGAAATTAATACAGCAAGTTGATCTAAAAAGATGGAATCTGCCGGCATCAACAATGAAATGTATCACAATTGGTTTGTTTAGGCTAAGAGTAACAAGCGGCAAATGAAACTATGTTAAAAGGCGAGTTCATTTGGCTCATGTAAATACTGAGGCATTTAGCCTATTATTTGTAATGCTTTATCAAGGGCCATCACAGTAATTTAATTTAAGTTGTATTATGGCTGAATAAGTAATTTCTAATATTTAATTTTATTCAAATGTAAACACAGCCTTCTAGATTTCCTTTGAGCCACTGGAGGTGCCACATGGCAAAGTTATATAATTATAAGTGAAATAATATCCAACTGGATGAGTGTTCATGGTTTTCTAAAGCTTATTTTTAACAGTTTTGGTAACTTTTAAGGTTAGTAATTCAAGAGTAGATAGATAAGAAAACCGGTGTGTCGTCTCAGATTATTCTAATTAGTTTAATTAATTCATTAGTTAATTTCATTTGAGTTACTATCTTCAATTTTTAAAATCTGAGACGTAAGTTTACGAGTGTGGAGTCTAGCTTGGAAGGCCACAGGTTTTTGCATAAGCGTCTATCGACGTATATTTTGTTTTTTCATATTGTTTATTATTTAATTTTTACCTAATTCATCTAATTTGTGGCATATTGTTGCAAAACTTTTCAGTTTTTATTTTATTCTAACTATTTACTTTTTATCGAGTTTGTTTTACGTCATTTTCATTTAATCCTGCTAGTTGCAATTGTTGTTAATAAATTACATTCACTTAAATTCGATTCAGTCTTGGGTAACTTTATTTGTAGATAGCTAGACCCTTTGTTATTTCATTTCCTTACCCCTTCATTTTTGACCCTACGACCACGAGGAAAACCAGGGGACGTTCCACCCCCGAGGAAAGAGTCTACGTGAGCGGTGAGTATTTTTATTTTTCAGCAGCAGCCGGAGCAACAGTCTATCAAGAGGAGCACCGCCACACATGTCTTGAAAAGAGTACAATATGATGACGACAAAGTGGAAATAGTAAATTAATTCAACTACCTGGGATTAACCTTACAGACAACTGGGACGTTCAGTCTACACTTAAAAGAGAAAGAAGTTGCAGCCATGAAAGCCATGTACGACATCAACAAGTTACAGCAGATATCCTTAAAACATCTATGCGTCTATTCGACACAAATATCCTACCAGTATTCACCTTTGGAATGTATTTGATATGGGAAAACTAACAAAGAAAGACCTGGCCACCATAGAAGGAGTTAAAGCAAAATTCCTAAAAACCATATTGGACATCTCAAAATACACGCTTTCCCGCCTAACATACGAACTAGCACGGGGACCTTTCCTTATTGAAGAACTGAGGATAAAACTACCATTACCATCCACAAAGAATGCAGAAGCACACCTAGCGGAGAGACGGAAGAAGAGAGAAGAAATTCCGCTAGTGTTCTGCAGTACAGATGCCATGTTGGATCGAAATAGGACGAACGCCAACCAGAAGCTAAGACATGTGATAATAAAACTAGCAGTGCACGGGGTACCACCATAAAATATGTCTTATCACGACCCAAATGAAAACTGTTAGTGCTCGTGTGATCAGTACTGTGACGTATATCACTTCACAGGATGTAAAAACAACGACCAATCTCTATGTGATTATAGAAAAAACTGAAGTGGTCAGTAATCTATGTAATGCACCTTCGTGCGCTTTTTTACGTCTACTACTACTACTACTACTACTACTACTACTACTACTACTACTACTAATAATAATAATAATAATAATAATAATAGATAGCCTGGGCGTCACTGAAGAGGCGTACTAGGGAAAGGACGCGTGAGGTAGTGTACCATTACACTATTCCAAAAGTGAAATTGTAATCAAGTCAGAGTAAATGCGATTACACGTAGCGAAGTTAAATAGATGAGAGAATTCATAGTACATCACAGAAGTCCGATTTGATACAATAGCGAAATGTGCATCGTCATGATGGCAGTGTCAAAAAGACAAAACATGACGCTTGGATTGTTGAGGAGAGAGAACACTCAGAAAGAACATAGATAAAATGACGGACATTTTCAGAAGATAGACGCATTGAAGGTAAGAGTCATAATTAATCATGTAAAACGTCAAGAAAAGATAAGTATTCAACGAAAAGTTTACAGCAGCGAGAATACTACAGTGATTAATCGTGAAACAGAGCGAATAAATATTTATAAATCGCATTATATTCGTATCAAATAATATAAAGAAGTGGATAACCAATCTGCCGTTAAGCACCAATGCAATAGTTAAGACCAAAGACTCGAGAAGATACGATAACGCAATAACTTGCTAAATTCTATACAGTAAAACAGCATAATTCAGATATTGAAATTAAAACAGACATTTTATAGTCCGACAAAGAAAATATAGATCTAAGCAAGAAACATAATTGTTTACTTAGAACTCTTTGAATATTTAGTCATGTATCAGCTGATCACATATGTGTATTTCCATGAACGAGCAAGACACGATGCTATCTCTTTATAAGGTGGGTGACAGATTGCCTGGGGATTACTTAAGCCAAGCCATGACAGCCCGAGACCGCAGATGACGAATGCATAACCAGACACGAGTGTCATTTCCAGCAGCAGAGGATGATCCAAACCTAAACCATCCCAAGGGCGGAGGAGATGAGATAAATTCTTGTTCAAAAATGTACATATTTGATAGAATTTAATTTTATTAGGTCATCAGCAGTCGAAATAATGTGGTGATGCCATTTTTTAATCTTCAGGATTCTCCTATACCTGTTACATTCTCGCGAGTAATTTCAGTATAATTCAATTTATAGGGAGTAGGCAGTCTTCTACTTGAATAAACTAATCCTAAGGTTATATAAAAGTGATATCCAAATAACGTTGTACCATAGTTGAAAACGCAGATCCCATACGAAGAATATGTTATAAGAATAAACAGATTCCAATCCATAGTTGAGATAAATGTGACATATTCAAAGAATATAAGTGGGTGATACGTTGTATATTACTGAAAGGGTTTATGAAGCATAGAGCTATCATTAGACAGGACGAAGGTTATGATAAAATAAAAAGGCATTGATTCAATATGAATAATAAATTAAAATGTGAATACTTGTGCGTCGAGGGAAGTCTGTTTTATGAGGAATTGTGGATAATGAGAAGAGATGCGAGTTGAAATGCAGAATTTAGGAAGTTATAGAGTTGTTATGACAATAAAATGAAATGTGAAGTAAATGAACGTTTATTCTACGTCGAGATAAAAGAAGAAACGGGATGTTTTAAGTAATGATTGACGCAAGTTAGGATCACACATGTTGGTAAAGAATTACCGTGTATGTCATCAAGAAAACGCATACTACAGTAATTGCAATGTATTTAACCTAATGCAAAACATATGATGATAGTCCGTGGTCATCTAATAATATCCTTACCATAAATAAATATCCGTAATGCTTGGATATAACAAGGTTGAACTTCTTATAGATAGCTACATACTTTTAAGTACCGGTAAATCATGGGACGATTGGAGTAATATAGTGGATCATTATTTCTGTATAAGGGAATATAAATGGGTTAATGTTGTTTAATGTCTTCAAGAAGGACATTTCTCGAATACTAATTGGCACGTGAGAGAACGTATAGTTCTATTTAAATCATATAAGGCTATAAATAACATATATGACGTTGTGATTGTCTTATTTTGAATAGGAATTCAGGACATATCTTTTGAATGATAGAAACATAGTAAGTTTTTACAGCAAATATTGGCTGAACTAAACAAGAAACTCGTCGAGTTTCCAATGCTAGCGATAAAAATACATTTCATTATACAATTCAGAAATAAAAATATAAAGCATAATTGTAATTGAACTCTGACACGAATACGTACAATTCTTTCAGGAAGCAATGGATGTTAAATGTAAAGAATACTATCTGATATCAACTCAATTTTCCCATGAAGAGATTGTATTTTCTAGTAATTTCATTTCAGCAATGTTGTAAATAAAATAAAGCCTAGCCTATCTCAATGATGATAAAGAGAGGTAACAGAGGTAAATGTGGTCGTATATCACGTGTATTTTTCACACATCAGCTGTGTAATATTAAATCGATTTTGGATTTTAATAACGTTATTTAATTTTTCTCTTTCAGTATGCTTATGTTTTATTTTAATAAGTACTACCAGTTAATATTTACTCGAAGTCTTATTTATAGATTTTTCAGTAGTATATGGAATATTACAATTAAGACAAGGAGTTTTCAAGCAATTATGTCAACCCATTGATGGGCTGGATGGAAACGTCCATCAAGTAGACTGGAAGTTAGGTAACATCAGACTCGGCGTATCAGCTTTTCTCTGATCCCGCGTAAAATCACTTATATATTCTAACACCCTGAGAAGCCAGCTGGGATTCCTTTTACGTACACCAACCTGGACGCGGGAAGGGCATAGTAGTTTCCCGTTGCTTTCCTCACCGAGCCGGAAGTTGCCACTACATATCAGTTCGCAAAGCTCATTGAAATGCATCACCAACCGACCCTATGAGCGCTATTTTCACACCATTCATAACAGGGATGCTTCCATAAGGAATTGTATGACTAGCAATGCTCATACCTCAGTCGCTTTCTAATTGTCAAAACCAATGATGAGAATGTGACAGGTCAATGAACGTAGCAAATTTATTCTAGTCCATACCGGAAGACAGTGTGTACTATAAACATTACATCTCACCAGTAAATGTGAAAAATATACGGTAACTTATAAAAACGAACACAATAGCGAAACGATTTATTAAAACTATTTGTGTAATTTGAATGATGTATAAATGTACGTTATGGAAAACAGTAGTAAATACTCGCATTTAAAAAGTGGAAAATAACGTTATACTACAAATTTGTGTTACCAGGTGTGTGCATAAGTATATCCGGTTTCACTAAGAGATGGCACCAGCGAACAGTACGCAGCGTATGAATTAGTAACACACGTCAGTTTGTTCGTCTGTCATTAACCTACCAACACACACAAGTAGAGTCAATGATCATGTCGACGTTTGTGCATGAAAAAGAACATTATCAGCACGCATTGCTCTTCTAATTTAATCCAAATAAAAGGCTATGGAAGGTCATCGTTTACTATAAGAAACATATGGTGAACACACTTCATCTATTAAAACACGTGAGACAATTTAAACGTGGTGATTTCACTGTGAAAGACAGTGCGCGCTCTGGTAGCGGTATTGTATATTATGGAATCTTGAAACCCGGTGAAACCGTAAATGCACAACGCTATCCCAACAAATGATTAATTTAAATCACACATTGGTCTTCTTCTTCTTTTTCTCCTTTGTTTATTGTGCTTTGCACTGCGGTTTACCCAGCCACAATTCGTTGTGATAAGAGATACCAGATATATGAAGGACGATTTGAACATTTTTGTTGAAATAATAATCCCAGTGGGTAGCCAAATCCATGAAAGAAAGAATCCGTAGAACACTAATAGTTCAGGTCAACAGTATATTTCCACGACAACGAAAGGATATATCTATATATACATATGTATTCCGGATTTATAGTTGAGAATGGTACATTAAATTCGAATGTTGATTTCCGACAAAAACCAAGGCAGGACTTCAGCATTACGAGGAGTCGGAGATAGAAGTAAGCATAATAACTGCATAGGCAGCGGGAACTCTTTTTTGTAGAAGCGGAGTTAAGATACGCTTGCGGATCGGTTCAAATAAGGGACATTGGAAGAGAATATGATTAATTGTCCCAACTTCATTACCGCACTGACAAAAATTCGACTCCACTACCTTAATTCTAAATTAATGTGAAGGGGTACACATGTGATTTAACCGCATGCGAATGAGGTTCGTTATATGCCGGCGAGTATAATAATGTGTAGAAAACAAAGGTTTAGTAGGAATCTCCGGTAGTATCCTAAACAGATAGCTACTGTTCTCCTTGGCAGATCTACACAAATCAACCTGCCACGTCTGCCATATATGTGATTTGCAGTGCTCCCAAAAATCCATACACGGTAAAGCTAATTGAAAAGGAAGGCCATGCCCATGAGCAGCCAAACGTGCTAACGAGGCAGCCTGGCAGTTATCCGCTATATTCGAACGTCCCGGAATCCAAATGAATGTTACCATAATACCGGATAGTTGTAGATCAAAACAGATCTTCTTTATGTTCTGAATATACAAGTTCCGACTGACATGTTGTTTTGCTAAAGCCCGTAACGATCTACGAGAATCCGTAGCAATATAAGCCAAATCAACACGAGAATACTTAATTTGTAGCAGAGTCTGTCTAATGGCAAAAACCTCTGCCGTAAAGGACGACGCCGATGATGGCCGCGTAAACAACTTGGAGATATTTAGAGACGGCACATAGACAGGCACTCCCACTCCTTTTGGATTGCGATGTTTGGATCCATCGGTATAGAACACTGGTGAGAGATAATGGACATCCTGAGAATACGACAGCCGTATAGTTTTATACAGGGAAGATGCAACCTGAGAGGCTGATGATTTGCTGGAACCCATGGTGGAAGGGGGGGGGGGAAGAATGAGGGGGGACATAAGAATTTCCCCGAAAGGTATGTAATTAATTAGAAGGAATAATCGATTGAATTATGGAGAAACGTAAGTCCGAAAAAGTTTTATAGGCCTATAATAGAGCACACGGATTGATCGAAAGACGAATGTAATAGGGCATAATGCGTGACAAAGTGATTTTGTTACACGACAATGCGTCGTCCCATACAGCAAACCCAGTGAAAGACACCTTGAAATCGCTTGGATGTGACCTCCTCCCACACCCCTCGTACTCTCCTGACTTGGTGCCATCTGACTATCACCTCTTTGCATCAATGGGGCACGCGTTCGCAGAGCAGCACTTAAGAAATTTCGCGGAAGATGGAAAATGGCTCGACTTACGCAACAGAAAAAAGACAGGTTATGAAAAGCTTTAAAAAAAAGCTGGGATCCCTGGTGTGTTGGGTGTGCTAGACTCCACTCAAGTGAGAATACGGTCTCCCAAATGTGAAAATGGGGAGGTGTTTAGAAATTGGAAATGTTACATTTTCTCTAAATATGGAAACTGTGAACGAATCGAACCTCGTGGGATAGAAGTCCTGGAAACTTTGCAAGAAGGCTTCCTTTGGGATGGTGTTCAAAAGCCTCGTCACGTTTCGGTGGATGTCAGGAATATCATTAAATCTCTTTCCTTTCAAAGCGAGTTTGATGCGTGACTTTTCGGCTCTGACATTTTTTCCGACGAGGGGAAACCGGAGAACGCCATTCCATGCTTTGCCGTTTCGTTTCAGGGTCGTACCTGAGACACCAGATTTCATCCCCAGTGACAATACAGTTCAAGAAATTTGGTGTCGTATCAGCCGTTTCGACAAAATTCTGTGAAGGCCTGCTTCTGTTCGTCAGTCAAGTGATGTGGGGCAAGAAGAGAACACGTTTTCCTCTTCCCTAACATCTCTGTAACGATTTGTCGCACGGATTCAACTTTAATCTGCAGTTCATCTGCTATCATGCGCATAATTAATCGCCAATCACCTTCTCAATGTTTTCGTCACTGACGGCGGTCGCCGGTCTTCCGCTACGGGGGTTGTCAGAAACACTTTCCCGGCCTTCTCGAAAACGGGCGAACCACTCGTACACACACTTCAAGGACAGTGCTTGATCTTCATAAACACGTACCAGCATCGCATGCATTTCTTTCGGTGTCTTGCCAAGCTTAAAACAAAACTGTAAATTGATCTTTTGATCGTTCATGTTCCTGTTCGCAGTTCAGAACCAACGCACTAAACACGCACTGTGTCAAACAGGTCTTACACGGCACACAGACGATTCTCAACTGAAGAACGCTGGGAGCAGGTGGTCAAAACCTGCTGGTTCGCAGGTGCAGCGTTGTGTGTCGCCAGTGTTGCCTGATCGACCGTTCTGACTTCATTTACCGAACTTTATTGTCACAGGTTGTACATACGAGTTTATTACAATATACTATAGTATACTACCCCATGTAGTACAATCGTGAGTACCGTTACGTGGAATAAGGTCACTGCGTTTAGCAATGATCCTAAGTACTCTCTCATCTACACCTGGTTCCTTTGATAACATGCAAGGTGCAACTCATATCTTGTAGCTTTCCACCTCTTCGTCAGCAGATGCTCTTCTAGCACTTCTTTCAAGATTTTTATACACACATTATACATTTGAGCACCCTCTTTGAATTTTCCGTGAGTTGATATCCCTGAGACCTCCTGCGGAAGGGAGTTCGATTCGCGGCTGGCCACAACAGTGAAGGGATTGTTGTTGGTGAAGGATGAGGATTTGTGCTTAGGAACAGTGAGCAATGCCGCGTTCAGCACTCTGGTATTTTCATCGTGGTGTTCAAAAAGGCTGTGAAATCTTTCGTAAGAGGATTGTAAGGCAAGGATTTGGTGCAATGAAGTCAGGGTATGCAACGTACGTCTGTCTTCGAGGCGTAGCCATCCGAGATCGACATAAGACTGGGTAACATTATCTGAAAATTTCAAATTACATATAAATTTTGCACAGGGATTCTGTGCACGTTATAGTTTATCTCGAAGTTCGGATTTTGCGTGTTTGTAAACTACGTCACACTAGTCGAATACTGGAAGAACATGGGTTTCGACTACCCCATATAGGACACTTTTCTCAGAAACTATTGTTTGCCGTGAGTATCCGCGGAATTTTTGTGTACATGGGAGAAGAATTGCATTTTGATAACAATTAAAATATTGTGTGATAAAATATTAAATGCAAGGTACAGTAGAGTCTCGATTATCCGACCTAAGCGGGACCTGGAGTACGTCGGATCACCGAAAATGTCGGATAATACGGAATAACTTTGAAAATGAACTGAAACAGACAGGAAGGCTTCACGGTACTCTGTTTATTGAATTATCAATTCAATTGTACAGTACATGCAGTATTGAACGAAAACATTCCAGATGTCTTACGAAAAGAAACTTTTCTCCACAGATATTAAGCTGCCTAATGCCGTACAATTTTTTCCACCGATCAAGCCACCCAGCACTGGCAGGAAAATTAGGGTCCCCTTAATTAAACTCCTTCTGGAAATACACAGCCTTTTCCTGCAGAATGGGGCCAGATATTGGCAGGCCCTTTTCCCGGTGTTGAGATAACCAAAGAAATAGTGCTTCACTTACTTTTTCGTACTCACATTTTTTTTCAATGTTTTTCTCTGCTCTGGTAGAGCACCACTTTTCAATTTCTTCCCTTTGTTTTTTTCCCAGTCTCCCACTGTAATACATCCAACAACATAATCTGAAACCACATTTTGAAGAATTTCCCCTTTGTCCAGTGTCTTTAATGCACTCAACTTGTCTTCCATAGAAACAATCACTTTCTTCCATTTATTCGCTATACTCACAGATGATATGAAAATTGTAAGATCCACACCCAACCAATACTACAATGAACAATGACTGAAGACTCACTGCAGCTGTCCTTGAGAAAAAACTGTCCTACCGCCAGCGGTCAGGCCAGTGCTTGTCCCATGGACGCACTCTCCACACCGGGTGTGCATGAATTTAGTCTCCACCACAAGTTCAAATTAAGTCTACCAGTGTCGGATAAGCGAAGGTCGGATGAGCGAGACTACTATATACAATACCATGCACTCTTCGTTTTTATGGGTGACTAGGCTAAGCTACGCTTTCTGCTCGTTCTAGTGGTATTGAACCAAAGGCCTCACAACAGCGCGGTGACGTCACGCTAAGGAGGCGATTACGATGCAAAGATGTGGGGAGAATTGTCAAACACGAACATTATTTTAATTCCGTTTGCCTATTGAATAATTTATTTACCAAGAAATAATGGTTAAATTTTAAAGGACATTGAATTATGCTGTCGTTATTACCATACTTGAGTGACTCTGTCGTTAAAAATAAACAGCACACAGTTTTAAATCACGACCGTATTGTACAATGTTAACTTTCCCTAGGTCGAACTGCTATCAAACACAACAGAAATTCACAAACATATTTCAGTTTAAATATTGGTAATTTTGTCTACATATATATTAGAAAATTAATGCTGTAATAAAACCCCTTTAGAATAATCTTTTGAGATCCTCTCCAATAATTGCATATGCTCAGTTTGGTTGTCCTGATGTATCCATGTACAGAAAAATTACGTACGTTTCTTTCGTCGCAGTACACCAACCACCAGGTAACATTAACATGTGTATTTTAATTTTAAGCTGTATAACATTGTCGACTGACATTTTGACTGCCTCCGAGGCATGGCTGCTGATACTATCTTCAATTGTTATGTTTATTGCTACTCTCTTTATTCTAAATTTCTTGTCTGGTTCGGCCAGAATTTGATGATAAATATAATGGGAAATTGGGAAAGATACAGGGCACTGCATTCTCTAACAGTTGAGGTATTGAAAGAGGAGCAGTTAAAGATTTTCCTGTCTTTGAATCAGTACCAATTACTTCCCAAGAAATATCACCGAATTTGAAATGTCTGTAGCATACCTATAAAATAACTATACAACTGTGAGCCAAATTCATGCATTTACAGAGTAAATAGGCCTATATAACAACAGCTGTTGCATGTAGTTTAAAGTGTGTAACACGTTTAATAATAATAATAATAATAATAATAATCATAATAATAATAATAATAATAATAATAATAAATATTAATATTAATTAATTAAGTAATTATTTATTATTATTATTATTATTATTATTATTATTATTATTATTATTATTATTATTATTATTATTATTATTATTATTATTATTATTATTATTATTATTGTACCGGGTGGTACACCTCCACGCCGCTAATTTAAATGCGCGCCAGTTAAAACTCCTCTGCTGGAGGAAGTCTGAACTTTATTGACGTTATTAATTTTCTACCTTCTCAGAAGATGTCACTACCTGTAAATTTTGGAGTTTTAGAACTGTGTCACTTTTGATGTGTTTTTATTTCGCTTGAAGTAAGAAGTGTGAACTTTCTCTTCTAGAGGACACTACTGAAGATCTACAATAGTGCAACCTAGTGCGTAGTCAAAGAACTATTTTTTTGGAGAAAATTTAATTTCAAGAGTTTGTTCTTTGTTAAATTTCTTTCTGTCATTGTTTAAGTTGGCAATATTTACCCCTTTCTTCCCCTTGTTATGAATGTATCCAATCCCGAAATTCTTCTATTAATTGCTGACCAATCTGGTGTATCTTCCCCCAACTTGTATCGGTTGCGGGGTCCTACCCAATAAAATTATTGTGGGCGGGTGTTTTCATTCCCCTAACGCCTAGAACCTTCCGCGAGAGGATATAAACTGCTGATTTTAGGGTCTCCGGGCCACTTCTGTTCGATCTTTCAGTGTATTAAGTACATAGCAGGAGGCGGGAAGCGCCTCTTTCTTCGGCAGCGGTCAACAATAAGGTAATGGCCGATTAATAAATTCATTCTTTTCTTGCTCAGCAGTTTAACTTTCGGGGCGGGTGCGAAGCGTTCTACCATGTAACCTTTTCCTAAAATGTAACTACTCTTTTCCTCTATTCTCTTGTAAAGCTACATACTTGGATAGAGAGTGCTAACCCTCTCGAGCTCCCACTCATATTGTTTTGAGGTGAACTTATTTTTCTCAACCTATTCTTCGATAACGTAAAACAAATTGTTCTTTTCTAAGTCACCTCTGTAGTATGGGATTAGCCCTTGCATCAGTGGCCTAAGAGCCAAAGTAGGTCTTAAAATCAAAGTGTATTAGGAGTGCAAGTTCGCCTCCTCTCAAATTGTTTTAGAGGTCATTTAATTAAACCGTTTTTCATTTAATAGACCTCAGTAGATTGGGTATTTTACCCCTGTGTTTATGTCCGTTGAGGACAACTTGAAGGTGGAGTTTGGTGTGGCCTGGGAGAGGCTTAAATTAAAGAGCGAGTGGCTCTTTTGGAAACGGAGTGTTGTGTGCCTCGAGGAGGCTTTACTGTGTAATTTGGAGCAAGTGCTCCAGGGTTTGATTGGGGTCTTCTGCCCCTTTGTTAAAATTTGTATATCGGAAAGTTGGGCTAGTTGCTCAAGAATTGTCAACTCAGGGCTCGAAGCCCAAACTCTGTAACCCCTGTAATTGTACATTTCAAATTGTGTTTCGGCTACTAAGTACCTGTTCTTTGTTATTACTTAATCTTGAAAAGAAAATATAACCTTGTTAAATTTTACATTAACTTTGATTCCGTAGTTTGAGACCCATTCACGCCCTCACCTTCTTACACCTCTACCTACCACCAAAACACGGTAACAATTATTATTATTATTATTATTATTATTATTATTATTATTATTATATGTATAAACAGATTCTCATGATCAGTAAACACAGAATTTCATTATGGATTCAACTCGTAGGTAACTCGTAACTTTATAGCACCTTTTAACATCAGCAGTACGTATTTGGCTTGTGAAAATTCACTCCTTGACACAAAACGATGGTGGAACCCATGCACTGCAAGTCTTATCCAGAAGTGTCTCATTTCATATCCTCCTTCTTCCCATTTTTTGTTAATCATTGCATCACATAGGTAAAAATCTTCCCACATATTATCCATTTTGTACTGATGCTCATGTAGAAGTTCTTTATATGCTGAAGTTCCTGGAAGTAGTAGGTTTAATAGCAACTCTTCTATGAAAAATAGTACCCTAGACAGATGATATAATAGCTACTCAACACTGAGTAATTTTTCAAAATATATATGAAGAACAATTTCAGAAAAGGTATACCGGTACACTGTCAAAAACCGTTTTCAATAATATCATCGATGAAATTCACTAAAGGTTGGAATACGCAACACGCAGAACCAAGTATCTCTTCTATACTGTAGGTATTAATTGCATTAAGAGTTTTCGCCATAGGGTAACCTCATAAATAGGAATCGGAGACAACGTTAGGGTAAGAGAAGCTATGCTAAGCAGAATCGTCTCTGAAAGTGTCCACAGAACTGTTTAAATTGCTTGCTAGATCACACTGTAATTTTTCCCATATGTTCTTTTGATCTCACACTACCTACCAGTCTTCTTGCATGATATTAAGTTCTTATAATTAGAATTATAGATAACTCAGTGAGAGATTTTTCAAAAGTAGAAAAATCGTGTCTCTGTTTCTCTTCCGAACCTCTATATTTTTTCGAACACTGCAATCAGGCCTATTGCGAAATATTTATTCAGGCTACCTCTCCACTGTGGAAGAAAACAAAATACAGTGCGAAAAGGAATCAAAAGAACGCACAAGATGTGTGCTCATAACTTCCAGTTTTCAGTCACAACCCCCTTGATTGATACGGTACCTTGGGGGAACGTAGTAGCGTGAGTGACCAGTGTTGACAATATGGCCAATTTGTCCCTAAACCTTGCAACTTGTGATCGTTGAAAACGACCATATTTAAGCTTCAGCGACTAGCGCCAAAATTGGAGACTTCTACCCATTCATACTATTTAATCTTGAAAGTTGAACTTTTGAGTTTAAGAAAACCATTTTTTCACATATGTTTTCCACCTGAATGACCAATATTATTTTCATTGTATTCGCTTTTAGTATGCTGTCACTGGTAGCGAGGAATTTATGACCTTGGTGTACATTCTTGTGTATACTGTATATCTTAACAGCAAACTGCAGCCCGTTGGTACTGAATAGCACGTTTGATTTGTAGTTTCTTGCCTTTTAGGTGTGATTTTTTAATATTTACCTCACGTATGATAATAATAATATATGATTATTATTATTATTACTATCACTATTATTATTATTATTATTATTATTATTATTATTATTATTATTATTATTATTATTATTATTATTATTATTATTATTATTATTATTATTATTATTATTATTAAACGCCAGCCCTGTGGGGTGGACGTAGCGTGCTTGTCTCTTTATCCTAGGCCCTGGATTCGTTTCCCGGACAGTTCAAGGATTTTAACTCTGGACTAAGGAGTACAACGGGGTTCACTTGATAGGAGATTTTTCCAAGCTCTTAGTTACAGGAAGAAAGCGCACAGTAAGAAGATGACGTCACTGACCTAGTGCACATAGACGAACAGTGGTTGCCATGGTTACAATGCTGTCGGGAAACTGATTACGCTACGTCGGTGCATGCACAGTGGCTCTACGCCTTTGTATTCGGGAGACGGGACAGGACTGGACCTTACGGCTGGTCCCCACCGTCGGCTGTCCTGAAAATGGTTTTCGGTGGTTTTTCATTCTCCTACGTTATTGCGAATGCCGCAACAATTCCTAGTGTAGTCCACGGCTTTCAACCTCTCACCTTCTTCGAGCATCTCCTTCATCGTAACGAATCTCCTGACCTGAGAGGCGGCATCACCGTCTAAGAGGCCCGCCTCCCCCTTCAGGGGAGGAATTAAAACATTTTAGTAGTAGTAGATGACGCTAGTTCCAGATAAATCTCCCCCAGCCCAAAAAATATATCCATGTCAAGAAATGGAAGACGTCGGACACTTCGAAAAATGAAGGATTCGGCAAAAGAAGAGCCACGAAGACCGTGAACATGGAAAGATTCCGTAGGTGTCGAAAGATGAATGCGTCGGAAAATGACAAGAGTTGACTAAGGGAAGTCAGGAAAGAAAAATGAAGATGAGAAGGCTGACACAAGTAAGTGGAAGCAATGCCAGAGCCCCTGGTTAGAAATGACAGTTTCAGAAATCTTATCAGATGAAAGAGTGCTATTACGCCTTCACGTTGAGTAAACAGCCCGAAGGCTGGTTTGATCCTCGACAGCTCCAGCGTAATCTGCCATACATCGCCTAGGCACCACTGAAGAGGAATAGTAGGGAAATGAGGAAAGGGATAGTTTACCGTTGCTTTCCTCGCGTAGCCAAAAATTACTATTATATATTAACCTGTCAAGCCCGTACATACTACTACAGTCAATAAGTTCGTGGACTGGTTCCGACTGTGCAGGCAACACGGCGTACACTCATGTACTAGTCAATAACTTTTTGGAATTGATTGCACCTACAGTGTAGGCAACACACTGTACACGTACGTACTACAGTCAATATGTTCGTGGACTGGCACCTACAGTATAGGCAACACACTGTACACCTATGTTCGTACTACAGTCAATATGTTCTTGGACTGGCACCTACAGTGTAGGCAACACACTGTACACCTATGTACGTACTACAGTCAATATGTTCGTGGACTGGCACCTACAGCGTAGGCAACACACTGTACACCTCTGTTCGTACTCCAGTCAATATGTTCGTGGACTGGCACCTACAGTGTAAGGAACACACTGTACACCTATATTCGTACTACAGTCAATATGTTCGTGGACTGGCACCTACAGTGTAGGAAACACACTGTACACCTCTGTACGTACTACAGTCAATATGTTTGTTGACTGGCACCTACAGTGTAGGCAACACACTGTACACCTATGTACGTACTACAGTCAATATGTTCGTGGACAGGCGCTAACAGTGTAGGAAACATACTCTACACCTACGTCCGCACTACAGTCAATAAGTTCATGAACTGACACCTAGTGTAGACAACACACTGTACACCTATGTACGTACTACAGTCAATATGTTCGTAGACTGACACGTACAGTGTAGGCAACATACTCTACACCTATGTACGCACTACAGTCAATAAGTTCATGGACTGACACCCAGTGTAGGCAACACACTGTACACCTCTGTACGTACTACAGCCAATGTGTTCGTGGACTCCCACCTACAGTGTAGGCAACACGGCGTACACTCACGTCCGTAACTTCCTGGACTAGCGCTTACAGTGTAGGCAACACACTGTACAACTATGTACGTACTACAGTCAATATGTTCGTGGACTGGCGCTGACAGTTTAAGGATCTTTTTACGACTTTTTCGCGTCGTGGTGATCCGGGCGATTTCGACTTCATCACTTCAAACATTTCGCTGGCGGATTTGCCTAATTTTTGACATAACTTGAAACTTTCCCTTCGCTCAAACTATGGCATTTTCAAGTTCCGTCGCTGACATTCAACTACCTTTCACAACAGAGACCGTATTTCTGCTTATACTGTACGTACGCAACTGCCTCTTGCTAGACCTGGTGAAGAACTGTCACGGCAACGTCCTGTGGTGCAAACTCTCCGCTTTAGTCCACCACAGTGTCATTCTAGACGGCCAGTCCACCAACTTTATGACTCTACATATCGCTATATATTCTCATAACCATATGAAAACCATATGAAAAATATAAAAGTCAGCCTGCAATGATAAGAATCGAGCGCTATGAAAACGAAGCAGCAACCCAGAAAGGGGTGAAGCAAGGCTGCAGTTTGCACCTCCCCCCCCTCTTTTTCAATGTTTACATAGAGCAGGCAGTAAAGAAAATCAAAGAAGAATTTGGAAAGGGAATCACAATCCAAGGACAGGAAATCAAAACCCGAGGCTCGCCGATGATATTGTTATTTCATCTGAGACTGCAAAAGATCTGGAGATGTTGCTGAATATCATGGGCGGAGACTTGGTTGAGGAGTACTAGATGAAAATAAATCCGAAACGAAAGTACTGGAGTGCAGTCCTACGAAGTCATGTGATGCAGGTAATATTAGACTAGGAAATGAAGTATTAAAGAAAGTAGATGAATATTGTTAAGAGGATAGTAAAATAACTAACGATGGCAGAGGTAAGGAGGACATAAAATGCAGACTAGCACAAGCAAGGAAGAGCTTTCTTAAGAAAAGAAATTTGCTCACTTCGAATACTGATGTAGTAATTAGAAAAATGTTTTTGGAGACTTTCGCCTGGGGCGTGGCATTGTATGGAAATGAAACATGGACGATAAGTCGCTCAGAACGAAAGAGAATAGAAGATTTTGAAATGTAGTGTTACAGAAGAATGCTGAAGGTGAGATGGATAGATCGAATCACGAACGAAGAGATACTGAATTGAATTGGTGAGAGGAGATCTTTGTGGCTTAATTTGACGAGAAGAGATAGAATGACAGGACACATCTTAAGACACCCAGGGCTTGTGCAGTTGGTTTTTGAAGGAAGTGTAGGTGGTAAGAACGGTAGGGGTAGACCAAAGTATGAATATGGCAGGCAGGTTAGAGCAGATGTAGGATGCAGCAGTTACGTAGAAATGAAAAGTTTAGCACAGGATAGGGTGGCATGGAGGAGAGCTGCATCAAACCAGTCTATGGACTGATGACTCAAACAACAACCATATGAAGAGATCTGTAACTTTTTTACAACCCCATTACGTCGTTCAATTGTCGCTGTTGCTCGCGGGGACACTTGCAGGCCAATCAATAGGTAAAATCCTGCGGACGTGAGCAACGGTCGCCTCAACAGACTGAAAACTGGGCCTGGACGCTGCAATTTCTTACGCCACAAGTGGGGTTGCATGGATTCTCCAGAATGTGAATGCAGTGAAGAGGAGCAGACCATGGACTAAGTCATCCTGCACTGCTCTCTTCATGCCTACTTCGAAAGCCGCAACGACCTGTTTCATCTTTCAGAAAGTGCTGTAAAGTGGCTGAAAAACTTGGACCCGGACTTACGAATTTCTTGTTATAATCACCTTACGATTAAATAATAATAAAAACAACCCCATTTATGTGATTACCCAATGCAATGTTTTCCTTTCATTAACACCTAGGTACTTACAGTGATCCCCATAAGGAACACAGTAAGAAAAACAGAGGACTTTTACTATTAGTTTATCGTAATTACCATTGACTCCTGTCCATCACAATAATATTGATGATTACTTGTTGAAAAAAACCCATGGCACAACAGCCCTGAAGGGCCATGGCCTACCAAGCGACCACGCTGTTCAGCCTGAAGGCCTGCAGATTACGAGGTGTCGTGTGGTCCGCACGACGAATCCTCTCGGCCGTTATTCTTGGCTTTCTAGACCGTCAGATAACTCCTCAATCACGTAAGCGTAGTGGAGCTCGAACAAAGGCTGAAATCTAGGTAAAAATCTCTTACTTAGCCGGGAATCGAACTCAGGGTTAAGAGGCAGGCACGCTAACCCTACACCGATGGGCCGTCGACAACATCCTTGCTTTTGCTGAAAAGACACTCTACTTGAACGAATATCGGTGTTTAATTTTGAGAACTTCGTCAGGAGTGCCTTTATGGTGTAGTGGTTTGTGTGATTAACTGCCTCCTCTGGAAACCTGGGTTCGATTCCCGGCTCTGCCGCGAAATCTGAAGCCGGGCTGAGTGGCTCAGATGTTTGAGGCGCTGGCCTTCTGACCCCAGCTTGGCAGGTTCGATCCTAGCTCAGTCCGGTGCTCAAATACGTCAGCCTCGTGTAGGTAGATTTGCTGGCACATAAAAAGAACTCCTGCGGGGCTAAATTCTGACTCCTCGGCTACTCGGCGTCTCCGAAAACCGTAAAAGTAGTTAATGGGGTGTAAAGCCAATACCATTATTATTACACGAAATTTGAAAAGTGGTACGAAGCTGGAACGAGGTCCACATAGCTTCGGGAGGTCAACTGATTAGAGTGGGTTCGATTCCCTCCGCAGCCATTCTCGAAGTGGTTTTCCGTGGTTTCCCACTTCTCATCCAGGCAAATGCCGGGATGGTACCTAACTTAAGATCACGGCCGCTTCCTTGCCGATCCTTTCCAATCTTCCCATTCCCCACAAGGCCCCTGCTTAGCATAACGGGTGAGGCCACCAGGGCGAGGTACCGGTCTTTCTCCCCAGTTGTATCAACAACCAAATGTCTCACGCTCCAGGACACTGCCCTTGAGGCGGTACAGGTGGGATTCCTCGCTGAATCCGAGGGAAAAGGCAACCCTGGAGGGTAAATGGATTTGAAAGAAAGAAAGAAAGAAAGAAAGAAAGAAAGAAAGAAAGAAAGAAAGAAAGAAAGAAAGAAAGAAGATCTTTACTATCCCATCGTTGCCCTAAGACTTATCTGTGTCTTGGGCCGATGACCTAGATGTTAGACGCGCGTCCTCATCCCGAGGCAGTGCAACTCTTTTCAGGTAAACCCACAATGGAGATGAGCTGCACCCACCATTTTAACCATATGCCTGCTCTCCTGTCAGACTGGGATAAAACTATGGGAGATGTCATACTTATTTGAGAACGCTGAAACTAGTGCTCTAAGTTCATTCTCTGTAGTCTTCGCAATAACCAAGCAGAATTGTATTATCAATTTATATTTCCCCTTCCCCATTTATTTCACGCGATTGTCATTCATCCGCCCCACTTTACTATACTGTAGATGACCAACGGATGATCCTGAACGCACTTAAATTCATTACAGTAATGAAAACATTCTAGAACATTCCTTCACGGATATACAGTATTCATTTTTTATCTATCATCTTAAAAGAAAAAATTTAGACATGCATTTTAAACGCTGATGATAATATATTTAATGATAGTAGTACTGCACATTTATATACACTTATTACTTAGAATTCGTGTATTGTTTAATCATTTATTTATTTATGTTTTGCTAAGAGGCCGCGCTTTGTGAAAGCACGGCCGACTGGATACCTCGCTGCGCTCCTTATACCGGCCTTGACAATCGCTTGTGAAGCCCAGCATAAAGCTGTAATTGGAAAGTTTCACCATAATGCCGCTGGAGCGCTGGCCTACTACCCATTGACAGGATGCTGTATACCGCAAATTGCCGCATTTCCAGTTTTATTTTTTGGTTTTGCTGTCGTAAATGTTAGCAATGTGTTCGCAATGAAGTGCTTGTTGGCTTGATAATGAAATCTGATAGTTATGCGCTAGTGAGTTTATTTTTTATTGTGTAGTGTGGTGATTATATTTTTTTAAATTGTGTTTACAAATCTTGGAATTTGAGACATTCTTGTGCACCTTTTCGTACTTCGAGCAGAAATTTTATGGAAACAAGAACAAAGTGATTTCTCGCTGTAACTTCGTCCTGAACAAGGATTTTAATTTATGTGCTAATTCGTGTTTTAATGGTGTGTTGATTTGCTTTTCTTTAACTGTGTTAGGAAATATTCGAATATATATTGCTGTGTGCCTTTTTTGTATTCCGAACAGGAAAAAAAAGCAAAGGGACACTATCATTTTACGAATTCTCTGTAGACCAGGACAAAACTACGTCTTAGTTTTCCGTTTCTATGTCGGGTATTTACCTTCGTTCTTTCTTTCTCTTTTCTTACTCTGTTTACCCGTCCAGCGTTGGCTTTTCTCTCGGACTCAGTGAGGGATCCCACCTCTACCACCTCAAGGGTAGTATCGTGGAGCGTGAGACTGCGGGTCGGGGGATACAACTGGGAAGGATGACCAGTACCTCGCCCAGGCGGCCGCAACTTCTATGCTGAACAGGGGCCTTGTGTCGGGGATGGGAAGATTGGAAGGCATATCCAAGGAAGAGGGAAGGCATCAGCCGTGGCCTTAAGTTAGTTACCATCCCGGCATTTGCTTGGAGGAGAAGTGGGAAACTACGGGAAACCACTTCGAGGATGTCTGAGGTGGGAATCGATACCACCTCTACACAGTTGACCTCCCAAGGCTGAGTGGACCCTGTTCCAGCCTTCGTACCACTTTTGAAATTTCGTGGCAGGGCCAGGAATCGAACCCGGGCCTCCGTGAGTGGCCGCTAATCATTTTTACCCATGAATTTTCTTTCATAGAATAATCCTTTAGGCGGTGTCGTATTTGCCATATGACAGCAACACAACACATTTTTGTTCAAGATAATCTGAACTTTAACATTTAAACATTGACAAGTAAGAATCACTACTGCTATGACGGTAAGGCCAGCGTATGAAGTGTTGTTACCTGAGCAATGGGGCCGATGACCTAGATGTTAGGCCCCTTTAGACAACAAGCATCATCATCATCATCATCATCATCGAGCAGAGAACAGTTTACATTTTATTTACTCAAAATACTTTTCTCTCACTGAATTTTTATTTAAAATTCTTCTTCTTTCGCTATTTGTTTTACGTCGCACCGACACAGATAGGTCTTATAACGCCGGTGGAATAGGAAAGGGCTAGCAGTGGGAAGGAATCGGCCGTGGCCTTAATTGAGGTACAGCCTGATGTGAAAATGGAAAACCACGGAAAACCGTCTCCAGAGCTGCCGACAGTGGGGTTCGAACCCACTATATCCCGGATGCAAGCTCACAGCTCCACGCCACGCGGCCAACTTGTTCCACCCTACTGCATTTCAAGTAAAATTTATTTTCTGAATTTAGCATGGCCAGCTTGCCCGGTATTTAATATTCTAGTGAAAGGTATGAATGAAATATAATCTGAAACTATATATATTGAAATTAACATTTAAACATGTTTGAGTCAAAATATTTATGTTCTGCATACAACGAATATGGAAAAAGTAAGACTCTTATGTTTTGTCCAGCCCCCTTCCTGAGAGCAGCGCTTGAAGAATTTTAAAACTCTAATTGAACAATGACTCTTAATCTCGATATTAACATCAGAAGACAAAAGCATTGTGGTAAGTTCTGCTATGTATATAAATGCCATGAAAATAAAAACGATTACTATTATTCCTCACAATTAAGAAACGTCAGTTGGACTACTCCATCCTCCGCAGTTTCATTTCACGACGTTGTTTTGGCACATATCAATGAAAGTAGCCTTTAGGATTAATCATTTTAACAATATTAGTCAATGTAACATACTATTTTATTCCCTAAATTAAGATACATCGGCAATTAGAGTCAATATCAGAACGTCAGCTGGACTAAGTCATCTCCCCGCAGTTTCATTTCACGACATCATTTTGGCAAATATCAACGAAAATAACCTTTAAGATTAATCATTTTAACAGTATTAACCCATGTAATATTCTCCATAGCTCTAAATTACGATAAATCGGCAACCAAAGTCAATATATTTTCCATAAAGAAGTATGCATTTCTACCGCAAATAGGTCGGCCGTCAGCGCCACGTGTCGAGTTGTGTAACTACTCCGATTACAGTACGTGGACCCGATTGTCAAGGCCGGTAAGGAGCTAGCTAGAGCGACGCATCAAGTCGGCCGTGGTGAAAGGCGGCAAGTCTACCCCATCAGACAGAGAGCACATGGGCAGAACGCTCTTAGCTCCCGAGGAAGCAGCATCTGTGTTAACATACTCCTATTTTCTCTTTCAGGTATGAACAATTCACATTGTTAGCCAGTGATTACAATTATAATAGGCCTAGTTATATTCAGAGTGGAATACTCAATTAATTATTAAGGATATATGGTGTTGACTGTGAAGAAATTTTCAGTGCCTAGAGACTGCAAAGTATTACATGCTGATAAGTGATGACCTTTTAAACCCTCTGTGAATATATATTTTTAAATTGTCGGTATCTAAAATTAGTAGGGTATCTTAAATCTCCTTTCTTTAGGAATCCTTAGAAATTTACTGCGATTTTAACATGGTAGAAACAACGCCAATTAAGTAAGTCTCAAATACATTAGAGATGGCACTACTTTTAAACAGAGCGCACTTAAACTTCACATATCAGTTCTCTATTAAAATAAACATAAGATAGCATTGAATTAACTATTAGGTACTTTTATCAATGCGTGGTGAGCACTGTGTTTGTTGTTTATTGAAAATATTCTAATTCTATGGATATATGAAGCCATTTATGGTTGCTATGTTGTGGGAAACATGCACTGAATAGGAGGGCGAAATATTGTGATACCAGTAATGTGTTTAAACGTGCCGCTACATTCACTTGTTGAACCGGGTGATGACGTCACAACTGCTTCCAAAGCCGACTTGAACTCTTCCGCTCCGTCTCCAACCTAAATTTAGCAACGCCGGAACAAAACATGCGGTTTCAGGTGTTGCTAACGCCTCGCTCTTCGCAATTAATATATAAAATAAATCACCACTGATGAGATAACGAAAATTATGTGCCGCAAAATATTCATAGCGAAGTCGCATATTTCTCTTTCTTCCTTTTGGTAGTAGCTATTATTTACGCGTTAATTTGGAAATAACAGATACGCTAGCTGAGAGAGAGAGAGCGATTGCATTCAATACAAGACTTCTGTAGGCGTCTGTTATACGATACGTCAAATGTTACCACGGTCGACTCTTGTCTGAGGATTGGCAACACTGCTTGCCACTGTGTGAAGCGGCGGGAACACAAAGTGAGTTTTCAGACTCAGAAGTGTTCTCGTTTATTTTACAGTATTATTAAGCTTCTATTGTGCTTGTCTATGCTTGGCAAGTTTAAACAAACTATTGTACGGTAGCCTTTATATTACCCTTACAGGTGAGTTTAAATTGCAAGTGACATAAAATAGAAACACATTCCCTAACCAAGGACAGTGTGCTTCTAGCATAGGCCAAATACGAATTTTTAAATGGAATCCCCAGTAAGATCGAAATCTCTTAGGCATAAAATAAACTACATACATACATGCATACATACATACATACATACATTATCATTAAAGACTGTTATGCCTTTCAGCGTTCAGTCTGCAAGCCTCTGTGAATTTACTAAACGTCGCCACAATCCTCTATTTGCAACTAGTGCTGTGGCTTCATTTAGTTTTATACCTCTTATCTTTAAATCGTTAGAAACTGAGTCTAACCATCGTTGTCTTGGTCTCCCTCTATTTCTCTTACCCTCCATAACAGAGTCCATTATTCTCCTAGGTAACCTATCCTCCTCCATTCGCCTCACATGACTCTACCACCAAAGCCAGTTTATGCGTACAGCTTCATCCATTGAGTTCATTCCTAAATTAGCCTTTATCTCCTCATTCCGAGTACACTTCTGCCATTGTTCCCACCTGTTTGTACCAGCAATCATTCTCGCTACTTTCATGTCTGTTACTTCTAACTTATGAATAAGATATCCTGAGTCCACCCAGCTTTTGTTGCCGTAAAGCAAAGTTGGTCTGATAGTTTCGTCTGGGAGCTGACTTCCTTCTTACAGAACACTGTTGATTGCAACTGCGAGCTCACTGCATTAGCTTTACTACACCTTGATTCAATCTCACTTACTTTATTACCATCCTGGGAGGTCACACAACCGAAATACTTGAAATTATCGACCTGTTCCAGCTTTATATCACCAATCTGACATTCAATTCTGTAGAATTTCTTACCTACTGACATCAATTTAGTCATTATTTAATGTCAAAAACTTCATAACTGGTCCGTATTGAAAAAAGATTTACATTCAAAGATAAAGGTATAGGATTTTCCACCTGTTCAATACAACTTCAAATGTAATTCCTTTCTCGATCCCTTTACGTCATATTTATATAGTTTTCAATTTCTTTTAGGTCCGTTTTGAATCAAGATCCTTCTAGAATTACATTTGACCACCTGACAACACCGTTTCTCACGAACTCGCACCTGTCAACCTACGGCCTCATTCACATATTTGAATATACTACTGAAATATAGATTTCGGAACCATTTCACAACCTGACAGTCAAGCAATTTCAGTAAGATTTAAGCAAGATACAAGCCATGAAATCCTTTTACTTGATTCTAAAAAATTCGACACGTTTATGATGGCTTTCCGATTATAATCCATAGAAGAACTATCTTTTACAAACATCAGACAATAAATGCTCTTCTCTCTTACACTATAGTAATACTCTGAAAAATTTAGCTAATATTATATATATGCTGAAATCTCTCATGGTAGAATGTTCAAAAAGTTTTTATATATTACATGAAGGTCAATACTCTAATTTTAATCAGCTGTGTAAATAGTCTAGACAGAAGATTTTACAAAAACTTATTGGCTACTGTAACTCTATACACAATCGTAGCATTTAATATCACCAGGTGATAGAAATGCACAGAGCTGTACATAGATCAGTTTTACCTTTTGTTCTGAACTTTATTATGATGTATATATGAGAGTTTTATACAGTCAAATGTTTTTATGTTTTGACACAATTACGAATTGCTAGACTTTTAGAAGGTTTATTTGTGCATATATAGATATATGTAATTTACTCAATGTCCTTGTTTGCTTAACCTTAGGCTGATGATGGCATAAAAATGCCAAAACCGGTACCTAAAAATTAATAATAAAATGTGACATTTTAATTTATATCACATTTGAAGTTGTATTGAACAGGTGGAAAATCCTATACCTTTATCTTTGAATGTAAATCAATTTAGTCTTCGAAAGGCTAATTTTCATACCATACGGTACTCATTGCACCTATTTTCAAGTTCCAAGATATTAGATAAACAAATTAATTAAAATTAAAATAACTATTTAAGTTGTTTCTTTTTTCAGTTATAATTCTTTTATCATATGCTTTCTTTTTTATGTAGTTCATAAATTTATTCATTAGAAAGTAGTTTCAGCAGACTGAAGAATGCAACAGATATGAAATAAATAGATTTCTGTCCATTATATCATCTTCTGCAACCCTCATCTTTGTCAAGTGCAACCTCACTTCTCAAAGCCATTTCAGCTCTTGTCTTTCTGTTTGTGAAGAATTCAAAGTTTCTCTATCTGTGACACAAAAATGTCTGACTTTTACCGGCAATTCAGTCACAGGAAGCATGAGCATATGATTATCCTCATGGTCACTGTTTGGTCGCGGGTGACCATTAAGTAAATACTTCTAGTTGATATGATGACAATGTCAGATAGTATTTTTCGGAAGATTCGAGACATTAGAAGTGGGAAAAATAATATTCACATTTATAATTTGTTTTAATAATGCACAGGGAAAAGGTTGTTAACATGATGCGCAATAAATTAACAAGTGGAATGTGATTACCCATGTCGTGTCTCCGGGATCCTCTTGTGGGTGGGGGCGGTAGAATAACAGCCATGGTAAACCCTGCCTGTTGTAAGAGGTGACTAAAAGGGGGCCCAAGGGATCTCAACTTGGGTGCACAGGTTGGTGACCACGGAGCCCTGAGCTGAGTCCTGACATTGCTTCCACTTATTTGTACCAGGTTTCTCATTTTCATCTTTCCTATCCGACCTCCCTTGGTCAACTTGTTCTTTTCCGACTCCGACGGTATTAGAGAACTCGAGGCCTAGGGAGTCTTTCATTTTCATGCTCTTCATGACCCTTGTTTTTCTTTGGCCGACATCTTCATTTTTCAAAGTATCGGAACCCTTCCATTTTTTAATCTCTGATTAGTGTTTTATAGAGGATGGTTGCTAGTTGTACTTCCTCTTAAAACAATAATCACCACTACCAGTCTCCAGGATCCCAATTATTTACAATACTTAATGTAGGTTTAAAAATAAAAAGCCGGCCCCGTGGTGTAGGGGTAGCGTGCCTGCCTCTTACCCGGAGGCCCCGGGTTTGATTCCCGGCCAGGTCAGGGTTTTTTATCTGGACTGAGGGCTGGTTCGAGGTCCACTCAGCCTACGTGATTAGAATTGAGGAGCTATCTGACAGTGAGATAGTGGCCCCGGTCTAGAAAGCCAAGAATAACGGCAGAGAGGATGCGTCGTGCTGACCACATGACACCTCGTAATCTGCAGGCCTTCAGGCTGAGCAGCGGTCGCTTGGTAGGCCAAGGTCCTTCAAGGGCTGTAGTGCCATGGGGTCTGGTTTGGTTTGGTTTTAAAAATAAAATGACTAAAATAATAAATTTATGAACTTAATACAAAGATTCCTCCAACACACAGGGTTATTGAGCAAAGTTGTCCACCTCAAATTACTCGTGAACGGTTGTTTTAACTTTAATGGAACCAAAGGGCTAATAATCGGACTTAAAGTACTGTGTCATGACGTTAATATTTTCTGAGTTAATGGTACTAACTTCGCCTTTTTTTAAATGGTACTGCACTATTTTGTACATATAGCCTTAAATCTACAAACATTACAAATTCAATACCATGATCATTTTGAAAATTGGACAAGTAGTTCTCGAAAAAATGTTATGTATTCAAACATTCCTCATTTGCCAGCTGAGGACTGATCTGTTCGATTTGCACTACATATGAAACATGAGCTAGCTATTGACATATAGAGTTGCTAGATAAGTATTCTCTCTACTGTGATCATAAATACACTATGATAAAATGTATGTTTAAACACCTTTAATATCACCGTAGGTAACTGGTAAATGAAAAACGGATACAGACCTTGAGCTACAGTGGACAACATAACTGTGTGAGTGTGCTGCAAGTACACAACTTAAACGATATTTTGTCACAGATACTACCGTGACATCGTATCTGATATATCGGTGACAAAGTAACAGGCTGTGATTTATGAACCATCTCTACTCCTTTCCCCATTTATTACATCTGTGCTTAGAATGTTTTGTAGCATTTTTCCATCTCTCTTTCAGATATCTTTAAGCTCACCTTTCCCAGTTATATCCAATGTTTCTTCTGCCTGCAGGTGCTTGGTTTTCATATTTATTTATTTCATACCAATCACAGGTGGCTTGATCACTATACATTAACTATTAAAAATAACAAATGTCAGGAAGAACTTAATATTATCTAAAAATAAAAATACACAACATTGTTAACCCGCCAGTGCACGGGTCACAAAAAGTTACATGAGTAAACGGATCGGGTCTCGCAGACCCATCATCATATTTCTTTTTTATAGTATGCTAATATATATTTTTATTTTCAGTATTCATTCCCTCCTATTCCGATAACATCATAAACACATTGCTGTCACAAAACCTTTGATGATTAACACTTACTTAACATTTTACAAAGCAATTCTCTAACCACTGCAAATTTACACACAATACTTTATTTGAACACAACATTCAGAACTTATCAAGTCAAAATTTATGAAATCATCATAACCTAATCTTCACAATCCAGAATGTTCACTGGAACATTCAAATTTCAGCTTTACATTCACTGCACACAAATACGGAGGGTTCAAAATACATTTACTTTCTGCACAAACAGCACGAGTAGCGGGTCTTTTCTGACTCTACAGTATGCACGACGTCCTCTTTTATTTTCTGTACTTTCACGCCCTGCTTCTGCCGTCAAGCCAGATATCCTTCTTGCAGTATCGCGAATGCTCTTAGGAAGATATCTTGAGACACCTCTTTCTCTTATTTGTTCTTCAGTTAGAAGAAACAAGAGTCTCTTCAAAAAAATTATTCTGTTCCTTGCGTCTGGAGAGTTAGTGTTGTTGGCTCTGAATATTAAATATTCGTTAAAGCCTGTAATATTCAGCAACGCATAGAAGGCGACCATTGTCCAACTTATGGTGTTTCGAGCCGTCCTTTCGTTGACACAGGCTACACCACCCTTACCTGATTTTTTTTTTGCTAGGGGCTTTACGTCGCACCGACACAGATAGGTCTTATGGCGACGATGGGATAGGAAAGGCCTAGGAGTTGGAAGGAAGCGGCCGTGGCCTTAATTAGGGTACAGCCCCAGCATTTGCCTGGTGTGAAAATGGGAAACCACGGAAAACCATCTTCAGGGCTGCCGATAGTGGGATTCGAACCTACTATCTCCCAGATGCAAGCTCACAGCCGCGCGCCTCTACACGCACGGCCAACTCGCCCGGTACCCTTACCTGAATTATAGAATGTGACTATTACAGGCTTCCTCTTTCCTCCTATACTCTCCTCAGTTTTATCGTCGCTGTGCATCGACGAGAAGAAAACCACAGTAAATTTCATCATCTGATAATGGTTCCTCCAATAATGTGGCAACTCGTTCCATATTACGTGGATTGTTGATATCATAACACTCATTTTTCTTACACCTACGAAGAAACGAACTGATTAGCCCAGGTCAACCCATTTTCAGTCTCCCCTCTGCACTTAAAACCCAAGGAACTAAGGTGAAAGACAGCCAGGCTAGCTAAACCACGGATTTGGACAAAATGCTAAGTAATAATCATCCTATAATCTTCTTTATGTACACGGTTAATATGGAAAGACTAAAATGCTTATGATAAAAAAAACTTACACGACTGCACGGGTTGGGTCTCACAGGCCCACAGAGCACTTTAACTTACCACTGCTCACGTACTAAAGCAATCACTTCCATGTTCGTCTGCAGGAATACTACACCGGTCATGAAAGGAAGGTAGCAGAAGCCGGAAGTATGCAGCTATCACCGTCTATCAGAAAATGTTGGAAATACCAGCGCATGGGTCTCACAGACCCAACCCGTGCATTGGCGGGTTAAGAAGTAAAGCAGGATTTGGAATTTACAGTACATTAATACATTTTCAAGTTCAAAGTGGACTTAAGACCTAAAATACTTAATATCTAAAAATAAATAAAAATAAAAGTAGAAATACAGAAATATTAAAGAAATTAAGAAATAGTATCTAGAAAAGAAATAACTCTAGTCTTAAACTGACACCAGTTAAAGTAACTGACATATAAAAAGAAAATTATGGAAAGTAAAGATGAATTACATACGTTTGATAAGAGATCAGCTGTAGCAATCAGTATGAACAACACATTAAATCTAGAATACAAATAGATGCTAGTAATTACAATTTGTTTGCAGTTTTCCTTACATTTTTATGATCAACATTTAAATTAAATAGATTTAAATAAAATAAAACAACAGTGTCTAGATGCCTTCTTAGTTCAGCCCCATATGATACAACCTTGTTGTTGCACATATTTGTCAGTCAAAATACCATTTCCCTTTCTCTTGTCCACTCCTTTCATTTTTTCCCCACTCTTGCAATGTTTCTCCCAAATCCTTAAAGCTCTTAACTCTACTGTTTTGTCTTGCAACTTCAGCAGATGAATCATAAACTTATCCTTCACAAGAAATTTGAAGCCCAGTCTTCTTTGTTCTTCTCACAACGTTATGCCCAACTAAGGAACGCAATTGAACTGATTTAGCAGATGAATTTGCTTTTTCCCTTCCAAAAATCTCTTCATCCTCTCTCTGTGTTTTTTCTTCACTTCTTCTGTCCATGCAGTGGTGGTTCTCATCTTGGATTTCTCAGCAAAATTATGTTTGTTTACCAATGTTCTAAAGCCAGGCTTGTCCCATATAATTTCACCTGTTATGGTGATTTCTTGAAGGTGTTTTTCAATTTCGATTATCCAATTATTCTTGACTTTTAGTGATGTGGCATGGTTACATACCTTTTTAGGGTAGATCATGGAAGACTACTTGCAAAAATGAGTGCAATTGGACTTGACAAAAGAGTGACTGAATGGGTGGCTATATTTCTAGAAAATAGAACTCAGAGAATTAGAGTAGGCGAAGCTTTATCTGACCCTGTAATAATTAAGAGGGGAATTCCTCAAGGCAGTTTTATTGGACCTTTATGTTTTCTGATATATATCAATGATATGTGTAAAGAAGTGGAATCAGAGATAAGGCTGTTTGCAGATGATGTTATTCTGTACAGAGTAATAAATAAGTAACAAGATTGTGAGCGGCTGCAGGGTGACTTCTTTAGTGTTGTGAGATGGATGGTGGACAATGGTATGATGAAAACAGGGTTAAAAGTCAGGTTGTGAGTTTCACAAATAGGAAAAGTCCTCTCAGTTTTAATTACTGCGTTGATGGGGTGAAAGTTCCTTTTGGGGATCGTTGTAAGTACCTAGGTGTTAATATAAGAAAAGACCTTCATTGGGGTAATCACATGAATATGATTGTTAATAAAGGGTACAGATCTCTGCACATGGTTATGAGGGTATTTAGGGGTTGTAGTAAGGATGTAAAGGAGAGGGCATATAAGTCTCTGGTAAGAGCCCAGCTGGAGTATGGTTCCAGTGTATGACCCTCACCAGGATTACTTGATTCAAGAACTGGAAAAAATCCAAAGAAAAGCAGCTCAATTTGTTCTGGGTGATTTCTGACAAAAGAATAGTGTTACAGAAATGTTGCAAAGTTTGGGCTGGGAAGATTTGGGAGAAAGGAGACGAGCTGCTCGATTAAGTGGTATGTAATGGAAATTTAAGTTCCCATGGAGGGAATTAGATATTTTTCCACCAATAGAGCTCTCTGAAAATGAAAACCTACATCCTGTTTTCCAGTCATTGACCGGGTCAGGGATGGAATGAATGAAGCAGATATAGGCTATTAGTACGATGGGGTCGCCACTCCCAAAGTGATTTATTAATGACTGATAAATGCTATGAAATGAGAATGGAGAGTGTTGCTGGAATGAAAGATGACAGGGAAAACCGGAGTACCCGGAGAAAAACCTGTCCTGCCTCCTCTTTGTCCAGCACAAATCTCACATGGAGTGACCGGGATTTGAACCACGGTATCCAACGGTGAGAGGCCGACGCGCTGCCGTCTGAGCCACGGAGGCTGTCAATAGAGCTCTCTATTGGAAAAATATCTAATTCCCTCCATGGGAACTTAGAATTTCCATTTGGAATTGCTAGGCGGGCATTAATTCCATTGTGGAGTTTTATCTCCCATATGCAGTTATCAGACTGTGCCTGTTAAATAGGCTTCTGATAAGTTCACCTGCATACACCCAGCGTCAGTGGGTAGGGTCTGACACATCCCACTCTGAAGAGTCTAGTGTCAGACCTAAGACAAAACGCTGGTTAATAGGGCAAATGCCTGAAAAGCCATACATCTAATTTTTTATCTAAGTGGTATGTTCTGAGCTGTCAGTGGAGAGATGGCGTGGGAGGACGTCAGTAGACGAATAAGTTTGAGTGGTGTTTTTAAAAGTAGGAAAGATCACAATATGAAGATAAAGTTGGAATTCAAGAGGACAAATTGGGGCAAATATTCGTTTATAGGAAGGGGAGTTAGGGATTGGAATAACTTACCAAGGGAAATGTTCAATAATTTTCCAATTTCTTTCATTTAAGAAAAGGCTAGGAAAACAACAGATAGGGAATCTGCCACCTGGGTGACTGCCCTAAATGCAGATCAGTAGTGATTGATTGATTGATTGATTGATTGATTGATTGATTGATTGATTGATTGATTGATTGATTGATAAGTATTTCACTGTCCATTCTTTTGAATATGGCCATAAAATTACAGTCGCCTGATATTTTCTCAGAATGCTGGTATAATTCTAGAGATCTTCTTTTCATCCACACTCCTTCTATGCATACTGGGCCAAATAGTTCCCTAAGGATTCTCCTTTCTTGTTTTTCTGACGTTTTAGTCAGTGATCTGCCTCCAATGATCAAGGTTTCTGATGCGTATAATACTTCAGGCTTAATTACGGTGTTATAGTGTTTCAATTTAGTGTTCTGAGATATTGATTTTTTTATTGTACATGTTCGATGTGATTCTATAGGTTTTTGTAATTTAAAAAAATGCTTTTTGTTCGGGGCGTCGACCCATGTGGATCTTTTGCCCCTACTGGCACCATACTGTCTGAACCTGCGTGTAATTGGAATGGCGCTAGTGTGGAATGTTGTGTGTGAGGAAAGGAAGATTAAGGACATCACAAACACCCAGTCCCCAGGCCAAGGATATTAATCATTACAATTTAAAACCCGTGTCCCGGCCGGGAATCAAACCCGGGGCCGCCGGGTGACAGGAGGATGCATACCCCTCTACACTGCGGGGCCGGACATTTTGTAATTTAGAAATTCTCTCTCTGTATGCTTCACGATTTAATCCAAATGGTTGGATGATTTCCCAAAAGTATTTGAAATTATTCATCTGAGGGATGTTGCCAAACTGAATTACCAGTAAGTATCAAGGAGATCCTTCTCATATGAGATTTGGAGTCCCGTTTTAGACACAATTGCAGGAAGTTTTTCGAGGGACTGAAATGCTTCTTGCATATTGTTGGATAGAATTATTAGATCATCTGCGAAGGCCAAACATTTGATGTGAATTTTATCTTCAACTTGCTTGCCTTTTTTTTTCCTTTTCCCAGGTTTGGACTACTTTCTCCAGCACAAGATTGAACACTAATGGAGATAAGCTTATCTCATTGTCTGACTCTTGTCTTAACATCATACGGGAATGTATCGGAGATTCCCAGTCTTCTTTAATAATAATAATATTAATAATAATGATAATAATGTCCGCCTCTGTGGTGTAGTGGTTAGTGTGATTAGCTGCCACCCCCGGAGGCCCGGGTTCGATTTCCGGCTCTGCCACAAAATTTGAAAAATGGTACGAGGGCTGGAACGGGGTCCACTCAGCCTCGGGAGGTCAACTGAGTAGAGGTGGGTTTGATTCCCACTTCAGCCATCCTGGAAGTGGTTTTCCGTGGTTTCCCCCCACTTCTCTTCCAGGCAAATGCTGGGATGGTACCTAACTTAAGGCCACAGCCGCTTCCTTCCCTCCTCCTTGTCTATCCCTTCCAATCTTAACATCCCCACCCAGGCCCCCATTCAGCATAGCAGGTGAGGCCGCCTGGGTGAGGTACTGGTCATCCTTTCCAGTTGTAGCCCCCGACCCAGAGTCCGAAGCTCCAGGACACTGCCCTTGAGGTGGTGAAGATGGGATCCCTCGCAGAGTCCAAGGGAAAAACCGACCCTGGAGGGTAAACAGATTACGATACGATACGGATAATAATGATAATAATAATAATAATATTGTCTACCTGTGTGGTGTTGTGGTTAGCGTAATTAGCTGACACCCCTGCAGGCCCTGGTTGGATTTCCAGCTCTGCCATGAAATTTGAAAAGTAGTACAAGGGCTCGTATGGGATCCACTCAGCCTCGGGAAGTCAACTGGGTAGGGGGGGGTCAATTCCTACCTCAGCCATCCTCAAAGTGGTTTTCTGTGGTTTCCCACTTCTCCTCCAGGCAAATGCCGGGATGGTACATAACTTAAGGCCATGGCTGCTTCCTTCCGTCTTCCTTGTCTATATCTTCCAATCTTCCCCTCCCCCCACAAGGCCCCTGTTCAGCGCAGCAGATGAGGCCACCTGGGCAAGGTCCCCGTCGTCATCCCCAGCTGTATCCCCCAACCCAAATTCTCATGTTCCAGGACACTGCCCTTGAGGCAGTAGAGGTGGGATTCCTCGCTGAGTCAGAGGGGGAAAACCAACCCTGGAGGGTAAACTTATTTAGAAAGAAGGAAAGAAAGAATAAAGAAATTCACATGCATTCTAATGATTAGTGAAAGGGAGAGAGACAGGAAGGAATGAAGGAAGGAAGAATGAGGGGGGGGGGCGAGCAAGAAATGTTATGCTCCAAAAGGGGGACATGACATAAAAAGTCCGTAGAGGACTGATCTACAGTATATATTAATAATAAAAATTGTGATTAAACATTCAAATACAAGGAACATGCAATTTCATGTGCTCATTAATTTTTATTTTTTAGTGATTATACCTCTGCATTTAGTATGTAGGTACTGTTCATTGAAGGTTAATGAATGTTTAAATTTCTCTTTACAGCTAGTGTGTAACAGAAGAACACATGAAGAACCCACATCAAGCCATCACTTTCCTCCCCTAGATGTCAGGAACAGTTAGTAGATTGTCCACTTCAAGACGTGTGCCCTCTTTTAAATTTGTAGGGACTAGTAAGGAAGGGCTAGCACAAATATTAGGACAGTTACACCATCATACACACACACACATGTAAACACTGTAGTTCTGACAACCGAGTGGATCCTAACGGTGCCAACTAAGCTGGGCTGTCTAAAGGACTACTTTGTTTACGACCTACACTAACATCAAGAGAGAAGATTCATCGCATTGCTTCACTTCGTGGGACCTCAATTGGTGAGTGAGCATTATGGTATAGCACTTGTCCTCCAGAACTGTTCTCTTCAAGAACGGTTTGTTATGATGTAACAGTTCCTCTCAGGAACACTCTGATGATTGTAACAGTTCCCTTCAGGCGAGGGGAACTGTTTTACGTTACGCTAGATTGCAGGAGGACTTGTGCTACTTAACAAAGCTTGTGGATGCTGGTGGAGATGGTTGCCATCAGTCCCTACACACTTTGTTAAGCATTTTGTAGTGGGATTTGTTGAGTATTATTTGAAAGCACAGCACACACTTCACTAAATGCCAATATTTTTTCAAATTATCCCGCTCATTGTCGGGTTTGTGCTGTGCTCTCTTGTTTTATTGCAGCAGTGCAGATGAAGACAACGTCACTTTTGGTGGAGGGGTAGCAATAGCAGTGACGCTGTAGAATCTGCACCAACGAGGGACGTGCGGGTAGCAGTCCTGGAAGAATGTAAGTCATAGTTGTAAGTCTAGAGAAAAACACACATTAGAGACCGCGTACCCATAGTTCCGCGCATGTGTCCACTCCGTATGGGTGGCACCCATCGTTGTGGGGGGTGGGGGGAGGGGGGTCGACCTTTCCACTTTGTTTCTTCTTGGACAGGTAGCTTGGTCGTTAGGGCGACTGAAGCTGTATTGCCTGTCTAACACACCCCTTTTACTAATATATTTCTTCTTTTTCCACAGGTCTATTTGTTTCAGAGCCCAAGGTTGGTTGTTTGGTTGTTGTTGGCACTGTGCTGACCTCCAGTGTCTGGGTGGTGATTCAGTCTGTTCATGCTCAAGTTAGGTTACGTTAGGTCCCGAGTTATGTTCAGACTGTTTCTCTGCCTGTCTTGGAGCGACTGCTCAGTTACTCTCAACTCAGTGAACTTTCCTTGGGTCTCTGTGATATTCAGTAAGCTAACAGCCAATGTTTTCTGTTGCAGGAAGGCTTTGGTCGATTCCGCTTTGTTTCTTCTTGGTCCGGAGCTCGGTCATTAGGGACACTGAAGCTGTATTGCGAATGCTCCTCATAAGAAACAGACATCACTATACAGCTGGCGTGTTGCTTTAGTGTGCCATTTGTTATTGTGGAGCTGTACCGTAATACACCTCCTTTACTAATATATTTCTTTTTCCACAGGTGTATTTGTTTCAGGACCCAAGGTTGGTAGTTGTTGTAAACACTGTGTTAACCTCCAGGGCCTGGGCAGTGATTTATTACATTTGTGCTCAAGTTAAGTTAGGTCCTGAGTTATTTTCAGACTGTTTCTTTGCCCATCTTGGAGAGACCACTCTGTTTACATTCATCTCGAACCTTCCTGAATCTCTGTGATCTTGAAAAGGCTTATAGTGTTTTCTGTTGCAGGAAGAATTCGACTCATTATTGGTCTAAACATGGTACCTTTATGTTCATGAGTAGCAAGCAACTAAAAATGGAAGTATTCCAAAATTGTTGGTGAGCTGCCAATGCTCCAGTGCTATAATAATAAGGTTGGCTGGATCTGTCAGGTGGTATAAAATTCTACTGTTACATTAATGCTATAAGTTGAAGTGATCAAATAACTTCAAATAAGTACCATATACATAAATTAAACATCATGCTGTTATATTTTACTGTTTCATGGTTTGAACTACTGTTGGAGGAGGCTTCTGTGGTGTTAACTTGAAGTATCCAGCAGTCTTCTGAGAATCAGCTTCATTGCCAGCACCTGATATGTTGAGAGAGTCCTCATTTTCTACCTGTGAGCTTCAGTAAGGTTGTACAGTATGACATTTCTGGTTGTATAATATTTAACCTGATAAAGGTAGGATTGGTCAAGAAGTTAGAACTGGTGGAGCAAAAAATTCTAAGGAAGATCCTGGGAACAGAGGATCGATCATACAGAAAGAAAGCAAACCAAGAACTGAACCGCAAGATAGAAAAGATCTCAGACACCATTTGGAAGAGGAGGGCCATATTCTTTGGACACATCTACAGAATGGACCCAGGAAGACTGACCAACCAGACAGTAAGGTTTTTTGAGACCAGGAAAACTGTGGTACGCTGGCATCAGGAAGTGAAGAAGGACCTGACAGAAATGGGAATACAAGGATCGGAAATAAGCAACAGGGGAAACTTACAAGTCGAAAATAAAGAACAGAGTTTCCAAGAAAATGTTAGTTTGCGGACCCAAACACCATGGACAGAAGAGAGAAGAAGGTTGCAGAGTGAAAGAATGAAGGATTACTGGGCGCAAATCAAAGCCCAGAAGCAGCTGAAATTGAATTAATGTGGTCCACAGTTGGCCAAAATGAAAGAAAGAATAGTAATATAAATACAGTATGAATACAAATATTCCTAGAAATTAAAATATATTTATTAAGTGTGTATGCTTGTCTGTTTCAAGTCTCATAGATGGCTGAACTCTGGAGTTGTATCTGAACATCAGCTAACATCCTTTGTCATCTGGACAAGAGCTGTTCCCACGTGGTGGTGGTGGTGGTGGTGGTGGTGGTGGTGGTGGTGGTGGTGGTGGATGGGACATACATCCATAGACTGGTTTGATGCAGCTCCCCATGCCACTCTATCCTGTCTTAACCTTTTCATTTCTATATAACTACTATATCCTAAATCTGCTTGTCATGTTTATACTTGGTCTACCCATACCGTTCTTACCCCCTACACTTCCCTCAAAACCTAACCGAACAAGTCCTGTGTGTCTTAAGATGTGTCCTATCATTCTGTCTCTTCTTCTCGCCACATTTCACCAAATCGTTCTCCTCTTACCAATTCAATTTGGTATTTCTTCATTTGTGATTCGATCTGTCCATCTCACCGTTAGCATTTTTCTGTAACGCCACATTTTAAAAGCTTCTATTCTCTTTCTTTCTGAGCTAGTTATCGTTTTGTGTAAAAAAAATTTACAGGCGATCCAGTATATCTTAATCATTCATCTAATTTTTAATGTCCATCCATTCCAGAACATTATTAAACTTGTAGAGGAGCTTCTTGGCTGTTGCAGTGCTGTATTTTTTTGCACTTATTTCTACTGTTGTAGAATTTTGTAATCCTTGTACTAATTTTACATTTACAAGCAGTATGAGCATTTGACCTAATCACTAAATAATGTATGTTTTCAGCTATTCTATTATGCCATTTCATCCATATGACTTATGTTTTCAGGTATTCTGGTTAACATCATTTGCTGGATTGTACTGTTCAGCCTGATATATTGCCAATTATTGTATTTTACAGGTGTTCTAGTGTGTGCTGTTCCTTATCTTCATTTTTCAGCTATTCTGGCCCTTTACTGTATTTTGAAGGTTTTCCAGTTAATTTAATAACTTTTCTTTACAGCTATTCTTTATCTTAACCTTTCTTGTTTTTTTTTCAGCAATTTTGATATTCAGTATCCTTGATACTATTGCTTTTCAGATTTCCCACTACAGTATATGATATTGCTGCTGATTTGTGTTTTAGTTATTTTTGTATGGTGTGTACTATCCCTTAAAGCAATTGTGTTTTTACTATATGTACAGGTAGATTCTATTTCCTATAATGATTGTGGTTTGCAGATATTTCTGTTTCTATTATATTGATCATTACATTAATTTTCATAACCATAGCAATTCTCTATTATTACTCTTTTGTTCTTTCAGCGATACCACTAAGTCATGTTGACTATAACTTTTAATTTCAGATGTTCCAGACCTCATTTCTTTTATCTCTTAATGTACCTCCTTTTGTGTTAATCTAGCTTATAATGTGTTTATTATAATACTGTAGTTTCCTAGAATAATGATAAATTTAAGCTCTTTGTGTATGTTTTACGTTAACTCTCTAGACTAATATTATTTTCTAGCTTGTAAACTTCCTATTCTTCTGTTAATTCCCTGGAATATTGATCCATTTCAGGTCTTCATATTTATTTTTACTCCTTAGCCCAAGGTTCCTTTATTGTATATCTGTTCTTGTATTAATTTCATTGAATAATGATCTATTTCAGCTCTTCTTGTATATTTTATGTTCCCTAAACTAATATTATATTCTAGCTTGTAAATGTATCTATTCCCTAGAATTAGATCTATTTCGTCTCTTCATGAATATTTTAAGTTACTGGTACCTAAGTCTCTAGGCTGATATTTAATTCTAGTTCATAATGTTTTTGCACTTATTTTTACTGTTGTAGAATTTTGTAATCCCTGTACTAATTTTACATTTACAATTAGTATGAGCATTTGACCTAATCACTGAATGTACATTTTCAGTTATTCTATTATGCCATTTCATCCAAATGGCTTATGTTTTCAGGTATTCTGGTTAACATCATTTGCTGGATTGTAGTGTTCAGCCTGATGTATTGCCAATTATTGTATTTTACAGGTGTCCCAGTATGTGCTGTTCCTTATCTTCATTTTTCAGCTATTCCAGCATGCTCTTTTCTGTATTTTGAAGGTTTTCCAATTAATTTAATAACATTTTTTTTTTTTTTTTTACAGCTATTCTTTATCTTAACCTTTATTGTTTCTTTTCACCAATTTTGATATTCAGTATCCTTCATACTATTGCTTTTCAGATTTCCCACTTCTGCTGATTGCTGCTGATTTGTGTTTTATTTATTTTAGTGTGGTGTGTACTATCCCTTACAGCAACTGTGTTCTTTACTATATGTACAGGTAGATGCTATTTCCTATAATGATTGTGGTTTGCAGATATTTCTGTTTATATTATATTGATCATTACATTAATTTTCATTACCATAGCAATTCTCTATTATTACTTTTTTGTTCTTTCAGCAATACCACTAAGTCATGTTGACTATAACTTGTAATTTCAGATGTTCCAGACCATACTTTCCTCATTTTCAAAATTAGTTTTAGTTTATCATGCTGACAATTTGAAAAGCAATTCTTTTATCTCTTGATGTGCCTTCTTTTGTATTAATCTAGCTTGTAATATATTCATTATATTACTGTAGTTTCCTAGAATTGTGTAAGTTTTACGTTAACTCTCTAGACTAATATTATATTCTAGCTTGTAATGTACCTATTCTTACATTAGTTTCCTAGAATAATGATTGTTTGTTGAAGGTTTTCCAGATAATTTATTATTTTAAATAATTTTTTTACAGCTGTTCTTTATCTTAACCTTTATTGTTTCTTTTCAGCAATTTTGATATTGAATATCCTTAATATTATTGCTTTTCAGATTTCCCACTACAGTATATGATATTGCTGCTGATCTTCATTTATATTTTATGTTAATTATCTATACCAATATTATTTTCTAGCTTGTAATCTTCCTATTCTTCTGTTAATTCTCTGGAATATTGATCCATTTCAGGTCTTCATCTTTATTTTTAATTCTTAGCCTAAGGTTTAAAAAAAAATATCTGTTCTTGTATTAATTTCTTTGAATAATGCTCTATTTCAGCTCTTCTTGTATATTTTATGTTAACTCCCTAGACTAATATTATATTCTAGCTTGTAAATGTACGTATTCCATAGAATAAGATCCATTTCATCACTTCGTAAATATTTTAAGTTACCAGTAACTCTCTAGGCAGATATTTTATTCTATAGTTAATAATGTTCCTATTCTGTTAATTCCCTAGAATACTGATCCATTTCAGATCTTCATGTATATTTTTACTACCTAGCCTAAGGTTCTTTTACTGTATATCTGTTCTTGTATTAATTTTCTCAAATAATCATCCACTTCAGCTTTCCATGTATGTTTTACATTAACTCTCTAGACTAATATCATATTGTAGCTTGTAAGGTACTGGTACCTTATATAAGTTCCCTAGAAAATGCTCAATTTCAGTTCTTCATGTATATTTTACATTAACTTTCTAGATTTATGTTATATTCTAGCTTATAATATACCTATTCCCTAGAATAAGGATCCAATACATCTATTCATGAATATTTTAAGTTAACTCTCTAGATTTATATTTTATTCTAGCTCATAATGTTTCTATTCTGTTAATTCCCTAGAATATGATCTATCTCAGCTCTTAATGTATATTTTATATTAACTCTCTACACTAATATTATATTCTAGCTTATAATGTACTCATTCTTGTGCTTTTTCCCTGGATTAATGATTCTTTTCATCTTGTGTCTATTTTGTTACCATAACTCCCATGACTAAGGTACCTTTCTAGCTCATTAATTTATTTATTCTTGTAACTTGGTAGGCCAAGTCCCATATGGATGTAGTGCCATGGGGTACTACGGTTTGTTAATTTCCTAGAATAAAGATCCAATTTAGCTCTTAATGTATGTTTTTATCTTAAATCTCTAGATTCTAGCTTGTAATGTTAATGTTATTTCATGTTGATTCCCTAAACTCTGATTTTTTTCTAGCTCACAATATACTTATTCTTATGATTTTTCTCTAGAATATTGATTCTTTTCAGCTTTTAATATATGATATGTGTTCTCTAGATCAGTGTTCTTTTTAGCTTCTGATGTACCTATTTCAGCATTAAGTACCAAACTTATGTTTCCTTCTAGCTTGTAATGTTAATGTACCTGTATTTATTCCTTGGACTATTATTCCTTTTCACTTCTCATTGAATTTGTACTTATAAAACCATAAATAAATTTTCTTTGTTTTTTGATATATCTATTTTTTCCCCAGGTTAGTTCTCCATTTCTGCACCTAACGGATTTATACTTAACTCAGTAACTCTTAATGTCTTTATAGCTGTATCAGTATCTGCCTTAACCAACAGTCCTTTTCTGCTCTTTATATTTGTTAGCTTAGTTCCTAGAGCTAATTTAAATTAAAGGCCATAATAATAATAATTTCCGTTTTATTTCAGAACCTATTCACTGCTCCTGATGTCATTGTGTCTGTTAAATGTGTTTATATAATTTTCAGGTCGCAATACCCACCTGCGGGCTTCTTGAATTGTAAAATAACCATAATTTTTAGATCATATTTCCCATAAACTGTCCTATTTCATTGTAGTTTTTTTTTCAGCTCATGATGAATTTGGATTTTATTAACTTGATTGAATAATTAGTGTACATTCCTTCCAGCTATGAAGCATATGCAGCAATGACATTCATTCCTAGATTTGATTTCAAAGAAGTTGAAAATTTATCAAACATCTCCCTTGATAAATTATTCCAATCCTGAATTCTTCTTCCTATATATAAGTATTTGCCTCAAGCAGTCCTCTTGAATTCCAACTTCATTTTATGACCTTTCCTGCTTTTAAAAACTTCACTCAAGATTATTCGTCTACTAATGTCACTCCAGGCCATCTCTCCACTGACAGTTTGAAACATTCTGCTTACTTAAACTGCTCGTCTCCTTCCTCCCAAATATTCCCAGCCCTAAGTTTGCAAAATTTTACTCTTTTGTCATAAATTGCCCGGAACAAATTGTGCTGCTTTCCTTCGAATCTTTTCCAGTTCTCTTATTAGTACATTCTGGTGAGAGTCCGTTACACAAACCATACTCTAATTGGGTCTTGCTAGTGACTTATAAACCCTCTTCTTTCCATCCTTACTATAACCTCTAAATAACCTCAAAACCATGTGATGAGCTCTGTAACCTTTATTTACCATCCCATTTACGAGATTACCCCAATGCAAACATTTCCTTATGTTAAGACTTAGTTATTTTCATGAGTTACTGTCATTCCTGTGAACACAGCAATTAAAATTGAGAGGATTTCTCCTCTTGGTTAAATTTACAACCTGACTTTTCACCCCATTTACCATTGTACCATTGTCTGCTGTCCATCTAATAACTTTTTCAAGATCTTTTTTTGCAGCCTCTCTCAATCCTATAACATACTTATTACTCCATACATCATCTGCAAAAAGCATTATCTGTGATTCCAGTTCCTTGCTCATATCATATATAAGAAAACACAGCGGTCCAGCAACAGTGCCTTGCGGGACACCCTTCTCAATTGTTACAGGATCAGATAATGCTTCACGTACTCTAATTTTTTGAGTTCTGTTTTCTAGAAATTAAGCCACCCATTCAGTCACTTTGTTCTTGTCTATTCCAAGAGATTTTCTTTTTTCTTTTCAGGCTTCCTAATCTACCCTGTCAAAAGGCTTAGATAGGTCATTAGCAATACAGTCCATTTGACCTCTTGAATCTAAAATATCTGCTATATCTTCCTAGAATCCTACAAATTGAGCCTTACAGGAATAACCTTTCCTAAATCCAAAATGCATTCTACATTCTTCCATGTATGCAGCTGTGATCTTTGTCTTCATAATTACTTCGAGTTCAGTGCTTAAGACATTGACTCAAGGTTTATCTCAGCCTTAAATGAGTACCAGAGAACTTTTCTTCTCTGGGGGGTAGAGATTTTGTCTCTACCCTGGGGCTTGAGGCAGACACCTCCACGTGGTAAGTCCTGGTAACTGTGCACCACTCAACTCACTACATTACGGAGCTTGACGCACAAAATTTTTCTTCTCTCTTTCTTCCATATCGTGTTATCCGTTTTTCAAAAATAAGTTGTTCAAAATGAAATACTAGAACAATAATTACAATAACGCTTTGGGTGAAATGAGTTGCACTCTAAACAGAACCCTCTCAATTTTTTTGAGACTCGAGGCAATTTTACAACAATAAGATGACAACTGAAAGGCTGTTTTAACTTTTCTTTTCATGAAAGAATGACTGTTGTACAGGAGCTCTCTTCCAGTGATAAAACAAAATATTATTTTCTTTGTCAGCCTTCTTGTTTAGAATTTACAAATTCAGGAGAAGCTGATTGGGGGTTGTATCAGCTCTGAGCGACAGTTGTTTAGTGTTCTGAAAAGATAATTACACTTTCACAGCCTTTGATTTTATTTGCTTGTGTCAAAATCTACAGCAAAAAAGAACGAAACCTATAATGGACTGTATGTAGTCAGCGGCAGTTTCATTGGATGGGCCCTTCTAATCTGAGATTTTCAAATTTTGAAAAACTTCACTTTAGGCAAAATTAAAGGCAATGGAAAAGACACGAGCATGATGAGAATATATCAGTGCAGTTTTAATAGTTATGTTATGTTTCTAAAAATATGATTAACCATAGTGTTGGTTGACATTAATGGAAACCGCCTATTTAAGGAGGTGAACGATTTACACTGGCTGACAAAAAACTTGAAGCACCCAGAAGACATGGTCGGATGTCAATTTAACTTCGTACACATACACACCATTGGAGAGTATGTAAATGATAAAGAGTTACGATCCTTTGTGGGAGGTAGAACAGCCTTCAGAGTGCAATAGTGTTGTTCGTGTTTAGTGCTGTTACCAGGCCTGGTAGGGGTGTGAACAGCTTGAGATCCCAGTGAAGGACTCGGAAATGCCACATGTTCATGTGAGACAGCTTTATCAGCACCTGACAGAGTTTGAAAGGGTCTCCATTTGGCCAACTGGTTGAATCGTGCAATATCTGTATTTGTGGGGCATTCAGATGTGACTCGCCCGAAGTTGGACTGCGTGGGAATGTGAGGGCAGGTTCCGATTGACCACGTCTGACCACCAAGGGAGGATTGTTGTATTGTGCACCAAGCACATAGTAACCCCGTCATATCTGTGCCTGCCATCCGAGAACAAGTAATGGATCCCTGCAACATACTGTGTCATCCCATACTATTGGTTGGGGACTAGCAGCAGCCAGACTAGGGAATTATTGTCATTATGGTGTGGGGAGCCATCGGATATGCAAGTTGCTTTACGTCGCACCGACACAGATAGGTATTATGGCAACGCTGGGACAGCAAAGCGCTAGAAGTGGGAAGGAATCAGTAGTGGCCTTAGTTAAGGTACAGCCCCAGCATTTGCCTGGCGTGAAAATGGGAAACCACGGAAAACCATCTTCAGGGCTGTCGACAGTGGGGCTCGAACCCACTATCTCTTGAATACTGCATACTGGCTGCACTTAAAGCGACTGCAGCTATCGAGCTTGGTCCATCGGATATGACTCCAGGTCACAGCTGGTAGTGATTGAGGGAACTCTGACGGCCCAATGGTACATCACGGACATCCTGCATCCTCTTGTGTTGTGTCTCATGTGACAGTATCATGGTGCCATTTTCCAATAGGGCAATGCTTATCCACACATGGCATGTGTCTCTATGAACTGTCTGCGTGGTGCTGACGTGCTTCCGTGGACAGCAAGTTCCCCGGATCTGTCCCTGATAGAATATGTGTGGGAGCAGCTCAGACGCCAACTCCGTCCCAGTGCTAGTATCCAGGATATCAAAGGGCCAGTTACAACAGTTGTGGGCCAGATTGCCTTATGAGAGGATACAATGGCTTTACGATGCCCTTCCCAACCGAATCAACGCATGCATTAAAATTATAAAATCCTTTTATTTACAACCACCTACTCAATACAATACAGTACAATACACTCCTTGAATTATAAAATAATCATGAGGTGGGATGATAGGAAAAACTTAAAACAGTCCACCTTTTCAATACAAAAATGTTATATTTATTTATAACATGTATTTGCACTTGGAACTAGTTTCGACGCTGTGTTTGCGTCATCATCAGCCAAAATGTGGGAAATAGGCAAGATGTAGGCATTTATATTACACAAGGCGTTACATTAAACAATACACATCTTATAAGGAGATAAAAACAGGGACGAATATAGAAACAAATGAATCGTTGAGAAAACAAAAGTTATACATATTAAAAATAACCTTAACCACACATCTTGCAGTGCGAAAGTGTTCTCCTTGAATGATTCCTGAATATAAAAACACATGCGCACACATTTCTGAAGAGCCAGCAGGCAGGACAAAGTAAAGTGAAACCTTAAGAGTTCTTCTGAGAAGAGTTCATCATTTTTTCTATGTTCCGACTAACTAATGAAGTCTCCCTTGAGTTCCTGATAAACATACACAACAGGAAATGTATGTTTATAAGGAACTCAAGGGAGACTTCATTAGTTAGTCGGAACACAGAAAAAATGATGAACTCTTCTCAGAAGAACTCTTAAGGTTTCACATTACTTTTTCCTGCCTGCTGGCTCTTCAGAAATGTGTGCGCGTGTGTTTTGTATTCATGAATCACTCAAGACGAATATTTTTCGCACTACAAGATGTGTGGTTAAGGTTATTTTTAATATGTATAACTTTCCCTGTTTTTATCTCCTTGTAAGATGTGTAGCCTATTGTTTAATTTCCTGTTGTGTATGTTTATCAGGAACTCAAGGGAGACTTCATTAGTTAGTCAGATCATAGAAAGAATGATGAACTCTTCTCAGAAGAACTCTTAAGGTTTCACCTTACTTTTTCCTGCCTGCTGGCTCTTTAGAAGTGTGTGCGCGCGCGCGTTTTGTATTCAGGAATCATTCAAGGCAAATATTTTCGCACTGCAAGATGTGTGGTTAAGGTTATTTTTAATATGTATAACTTTTGTTTTCTCAACGATTCATTTGTTTCTATATTCGTCCCTGTTTTTATCTCCTTATAAGATGTGTATTGTTTAATGTAACGCCTTGTGTAATATAAATGCCTACATCTTGCCTATTTCCCACATTTTGGCTGATGATGACGCAAACACAGCGTCGAAACTAGTTCCAAGTGCAAATACATGTTAAAATAAATATAACATTTTTGTATTGAAAAGGTGGACCGTTTTAAGTTTTTCCTATCATCCTTTCTCAGTTCAATACGGACAAAAATGAAATTCCTAGGTTTAAATAATTATGAGGTGTCTTAAATAATGGGACATGTTTCGTTCGCCATAGCGAACATCATCAGCCGTTAATGTACAAAGACTAGGTCAGGGCACTGAGCTTAAAATGATCAAAATTGTGTCGTCATATTAAAAGAATAACAATGTCGTAATAAAAAGTAATAATATAACGTTAGACTGTATGTACAGATTAACAGCAAGAATTTGTCGTGGAATACATTGAACAATGGTAGTCTGTGAAGTTAAAAACAATCATGGGTTGTTAAAGTAAAAAAATAGATATTGTAGACATTAAAATATAGGTCAATGCGTGAAGGCTGGATTAATTATTAAGGGTGGAGTTCCTTCAGTTATGCAAAAACAAGAGTTGAAATAGAGTTCATTGAGTTCACGACAAATTCTAACGTTATATTATTACTTTTTATTACGACATTGTTATTCTTTTAATATGACGACACAATTTTGATCATTTTAAGCTCAGGGCCCTGACCTAGTCTTTGTACATTAACGGCTGATGTTGTTCGCTATGCCGAACGAAACATGTCCCATTATTTAAGTCACCTCATGATTATTTTATAATTCAATGAGTGTATTATATTGTATTGAGTAGGTGGTTGTAAATAAAAGGATTTTATAATTTTAATATATTATCCTCAATACGGTTCTATTATGAGATTAATTACATGTAAATCAACGCATGCATCCAGGCCAGGGCGGGTACAACGTCATACTGAGAAGTGGGCTCATATTGCCAAGTTCTTTGTAAATTTGACTAGATTTTGTAATCACTGAAATAACATTACATACCCTCTCAACATGTGAAGTTCCATTTCGTTTCCTTCTCACGTTTTGGGCGTTCCTGTTCTTTTGTCAGGCAGTGTATTAATGTGCAAGTTAGTTCTTTCTGCGACTACTACCATGATAGAGTGAAGTTTCTTGACAATGAAACTTACAAAAACACTAAAATATGACTATAACCAGGAAACGCCTTTGTAACCTAGCAGCAAGTTCAAGTAAGAAAGAGAAAAGCTGTCACTGTATTTGTGAACCAGATTGATGAGCTACAGACTTCAGTTCGCCTTATAGCATGACGTGACCAATAAATTACTTCATATGTTTATAATATAAAGCCAAACCCCATGGTACAACAGCACCAGAGGGCCTTGGCCTACCAAATGACCACTGCTCATCCCAAAGGTCTATAGATTACGAGGTGTCGTGTGGTCGGCACGATGAATCCTCTCAGCTGTTATTCTCTTTCTAGACCTGGGCTGCTATCTCACCATCAGATAGCTCCTCAGCTGTAATCATATAGGCTGAGTGGACCTCGAACCAGTCCTTGAATCCAGGTAATAATCCCTGACCTGGCTGCAAATGAGCTCAGGGCCTGAGGGTAAGAGGCAGGCATGCTACCCCTACACCGCAGAACTCGTTTATATTTATAGTATTACCTAATTGTATTTTTATATTTTCTAAAATTTGGGAAATGCACATTTGGAAAGAATTTGAATCCTAAATGCATTAACGAAGTTTTGAATATTTTGCCACTTCTGAATTTGTATGAGCAAATTTAGGTCCGGGCCCACCCAAACTATTTCCCTTAGAACTGCCGCTGCATGCAGTAAGTTGTGGTATACCAAATTTGAGTGTTTTATGCGTCTTATACCTATTTGCTTTCCTCTATTCTAAATCTGTATTTTGTGTCTCTATCTCCGGTCCAGACTTGCAAACAGAACCTGTTGAGTGTTGGACAGGCTGAGAGCTGCCATCTGCTTGGATCTCTTTCAACAAAATTGACAGAATAACGATGTCTGTTTCAGAAAGGAGTGTATGCTGTCTTTCTTCAACACAGACTCAAGGTTTCTTCAGAGAAAACAAACCTACCAGGCCAGATCTCAACAATGGGTCTTGAAAGAATTTGCTACAGTGAGTGTCTATAATGTGTAAACATGTACCCATGTAATATACTAAAATATATCCTGAACAGATTGTGGGACATATTTTACAGTACCAATATATCAATTTAATCCTAGACTGGGCGCGCTGGTTGTTTTTGTCAACCAGCGTGCTATTTTACGCCGTAATTCCTAGAACTGTCAGTCTTTCACCACCTTGCAACTAATACCTTTGCTCTCACTCTTGAACTTCAGTTGACAAAGTTAACCGTGCGCCTGGTTATGTAAGTAAAATTTATTTCTTTAAAATTTCCTTTCCTCTGTACTTTTCGGGTAGTTAGGCAAAGTCAGCCTTAATTACATGTAGTAGATTTGTATTTTAGGTCTCGCTTTGTCACTGATGAAGACATACCTAACATTTTGAGCCAGTTGTCCGATGAAATAGAGGACTCTGCCTCGGATTTTTCGGATGGAGAGGAGGGAATTATAAACGGATCAGGATCATAACAGTGATACGGAGCAGGAGGCCGATTCGGACAGTGAGATCTATGAAGACGATAACGAAAGGGAATTTATCTTCGGGAGAGATGGAGGAACAATGTGGTCCACCACAGACTTTTGAAAGCTTACTTCGAGGGTAGAAGCAAGGAATATTGTAAAAATACTGCCAGGACAGAAGGGGAGGCGAGGAAGGTATCAACATAAATCGACTGTTTCATGCAGTTGATAAACGCTGAGATGGTCGATGAACTATTATACCGGACTAATTTGAACATTTCTAGGAAGCGGAAGGAAGTAAATTACAGCCGTGAGTGCGATGCTAAATTTGCCAACCGCAGTGAAATTATGGCATTGCTCGGGGGATAAGGTGTGAAAGATTTCTTGGACATGGCCACAAAGTTTATTTTTCATCCAGTCATTTTTTGTTATTATATCTCATCATTTCATTGTATAATTGCGCAAAAATTAAAATATGACCATTATTTTCATTTAATTATGTATCTATTGCTTAACTCATTTTGAATAGGTGCATTATTCATGTCCCTATCAGAATTAGTTCACGTGTTCATGATTATCCATTTTAAGTACATTCGTATTAATCACTAATACAAGTTTTTAATTTTACTTGGAGAATAGCATTGAAACAAAAGATAAAACGCTGTTAAATGAAATGTTTATGCGATTGGAAGCCTGTAAACGACTGAAAACGGAACTGGTTGACAAAGGCAACTGCGCGCCCGGTAGTGTGACAAATTGGCGCACCCGGTCTAAGGTTAAATATTATTATTACCACCAGTTGTCCACAATTAAACTGACTGTGTTCAGCGCGGCACAGCACAGGCTGTAATCATCGTAGGAGTCTGAAAGTTTGTAGGTCTGCTAACAAAGCACTGTGCTCAGAAATTATACCATAGGGCCGTCCCTGGGCGAACTTCTTTTAATGTTGTAAACATTTCTCAGCAGACAAAGTATGGGTCACCATACTACAAAAAATGTAAAATTAAGCAATTTCCTCAATTGTGCCAAAAGTTGAAGGGCTAAAGGGCCCGGAAAAGTTTCAAATAGCAAGTCTTGGATAGCTCTAATGAACTAAAAGAACAAATTTCAAAAATCACTTCCGGCCTAAGGGCAGTTCAGAAAAAACAGCCTGAAATCACTTGTTTCTTTACTCGTTTTCTTTTTTATTCAAGTCCTGGCCAAATTAACTTATTTACTTAATTCTCTCTTTAATGTGTTCTGTGGTTCAATACCCTAAGGCAGGGTCTCTCAAACGCTCAAAATCTCACGCGTGCATATCGAGGCGCAGAGACACCGTGCACTGTGCATCGTTCCGACTCGACTCAACTCGGCTTGACTCGGATGGTGTAGTGCGCTGAGAGCGACGAAGCGTTCGGTGATAGACGGCTTGTTTATCAGTGAAATAGATAAGCGCAAGACAACAACATAATAATGGAGCAACCTGTTTCAAAGAAAGCAAAGACTTCCGAAAGTCCATTTCCATCTAACTGGGAACTTTTGTATTTCTTTGGCAATCGTGACGATAAAGCCAAATGCTTAATCCGTGGAACAATAATTATGTGATAAGTTAATCAAAAAGATCTTTTTTCCAATACAAAGGCTTTGCTCAAATTCTACGAGAATTTATTGAAGGAAGATTTTCCTAAGCTGCATCGAAAAGCAGCTAAGATTATTTCTATATTTGGTTCCACATGCATATGAGAAAGGTATTTTTTACTGCTTTGACTTGTATGAAAACTAGATTGCTTGCGAGTAGGTCTATTTGTGATTGTAATTTAAAGAAGGCTCTCAAATCACTGTCAGTTGGCCCCTTGTTGCAGGCATAACTGGTATCATTGCAAAGATAAAGGAAAAGAAGAGCTAGAGATGATAAATTGTCTGCTCAAACCAAATTGAAAGAAAAGTGTTTTAACACCGGTAACGTCCCATACAACAGTGTCACCACTCACCGCACATAAACATTTCGCAGTGAGGGGAGGATCAGCGGGGAAGGTGGAGAAGGCGTAGACAGGCCGAACGGGTGAGACAGGTGAAGCCTAGTGAAGTCGTCTCCTGCACCTTGCGCCCGTGCACTGCACGGCGCATGCACCCTGAGAGGCCCTGCCCTAAGGTGTTCCTTGATTTTTTAAAAATGTCCACAACAAATGTAATTATAAGGGCTTAGGTGAAACTCTGCATTGACTCACATTAGCGCTCGTAGTGGTAGAAAAAGGCAAACTGCTAATCTATCGACCAGATAATGATGATTAAGAAAAGGATTGTAATTTTTAAGAATAATTAAAGAATATATTCTCATACTTCATTATATTTTATTTACCTAAAATTCATAGCTCATATCCCTAGGATGTTTTCAACATTGAGTTGCTTGCCTGAAGAACTGAATTTTTTTTCTTCGATTGGTGTCCAGTTTCATTTTAATGTAAGTCAGGAGCTGATTTATAACTGTTACTCTTCAGTCTGCTGAAACCAGTTTTGAATAAATAAATGAATCAGTTGGAGAACAAAGGCATTGTCAAAATATGCCATTTTTATTTGTTTGCTTAATTCGAGATTTAAGACTGAGATGCACTGAACGGTGGAGAAAAGAATTTAATCATTGACAACTTACCCTTCAACTTATTAGATTAAATTACCACCTAATCGATACTTTATTAGATGCCTTTGGCAAAAGTTATAAAAACATTAACGATGTGGACAGCTTGCAGCTTACCTTTCAGCGCCCGACTTCTTTTCATCTTTCTTTTAGTGTGGCAGCGCTAGTGTTTCCCGCACTCCTCACAACTTTTCTTCTCTGAGACCTGCACATTGCACTGTAATGAAAACTAGAACGATGCTTCCTTTGTTCTTCTTATGAGGACGTTCTGGATCTTTCAAACAGTTCAAATTTTCTAGTGACAAACCACGAGTAGTAGAAGCTTCAATTTTCATAGATTCTCCTGTGAAGCATACATTCCTTGTAGGGAAACACAGATTAACAGTCTTACTTGCAAAGCCTCAAGACAAAGCCTACATTGGAAAAGTGCCAATACAGACTAAAATATAAAGGACATTAAAATAGTGGTTAAATACGCGAGCTTTTATGATAAATTTTTAAAACGGCCAAGTAGGGAGTGTGCTGGAAATCAAGACATTTAAAAAGGGCCAGGTACTCTTGCGTTACCTATCAAACAGCCATTTATTGTTTGTTCTTGAAATCCTCCTTTTTAGTAATACTTCTTTCATTTCGTTAAGAATTACTAATTTTTATTGTTAAGTATCATAGGAAGCCTTAAATTCTGAAGTAATGACGGTAGGTACAATATGTAGATCTGAAAAAATTTGCACCCTTCAGAAACATTACTTTACTATTTGGCTAGGGAGAAATTTCAGTTCCAAAATTGTTTTCACGCCAAAAACTAAATCGTCATCGGCTGATACTCTTATCCAAGTTTTTGTTTCTGGCCTGCAGCTTCCTAATCCTTAGTCCACACGATGAAGGTGGCATTGATGGCTTATCAGACCAATTCTTGCATAAAACATGTGGCCACATATGTTGCATTCAATGGAAGGTGGGGGACGTGGCAGTGTTTGACGAAGCTTCCTTCAAATGTCATAAAAGAAAGAAAAGTTCGACCTGATCGATACTTATTTATTTTCACATGTATGAAATAATATCACATGTATAATAGGACTGGTTTCTACCTCTAACAAGGTCATCCTCAGCTGCATTAGAATCTTATGTTTGCATTTTTGTATTATGCCCCCTTCCTTAAAGCTTTGACATACTCTGAAATTTAACAATATTATGTTGATTACACTTTTGCTAAAAGTTCTAATGTTACAACATAGCTAAAATTATAACATGTTAAATACTCTTATTACATACTGGTAATATAATGACCCAATGTACACATATAACCATAATAAAATGAGTTCGTCTTTTTTTAATGTGTAATGAGTATGTAGGAATAGTTTACCATAGGCATTTGCCTATTCAGTTAAAATAAGCTCCATTCTTATAAATGTTTAGTTATGTACGAGGCGAGCTTTGTTGATATTTGTGAAGTGATTAATGTTATAGCGGTAGATTAACAGCAAAATATGCTGACCAAATGGAATTATATGCTGATAGTTCAATAAAACATATTATATATCTACATTAAAATATTAGCAAACATGGTTAAATGTGCTTGAATGCATTTTTTGAAACTCTAAAACAGCTGATAATAATAAATCTTGCGTTGTTTTGCAGTACGTATTACAATGAAATAATGTGAAATTTGCCCATTATACAAACATATAAACACATTAAAATATTAAACATTGTAAGATATGTTTCGATGCAAATGTCTGTTTGTAGTCTAAATTAACAAGTGACAGCACATTCTTATGTTTTAAAATTGACTGATGAACATGCGAGTTACAAGCCTGAATTTGTGTAAGCTTAGCCGATACACTTTGTGTATAACTCAACCACTTTATCTTTCTAATTTTGTTTTTGTGACTTGAACATAATCCTGGCGTGTTTGACGTGGCTGATGTTCTGGAAATTGTTCAATTTGAATGACAAAGTTGTAATTATTGGTGGCTCTTTCCTTTCTTATGATGTTGGTGTTGGTAAATATCTGTAAGTCGAAATAAATGAATTAGAAATTTTGTTGAATTAGTTATTGTATGAGTTCTGTGATAATGTATAGCTTCTTTCTCTGGCCAGTTTCCTCTTCCAGTCTTCAATGTTCCTGCTCAACCTGTGCAACTGCAGTCGAGATGGTAGCACGCCAGCGAGGGTGATCCATTGCGAGAGTATGCCTAGTATTTGAGTTTATATCTACTCTTCTCATGGTCTGCGTAAGTTGGTCTTTATATTGCTTCAAGGGAACACCATGAGTCCTCTTGTCAGTGTTGAGTTCACCATACAGGATTTGCCAAGGGACTCTGCTGTCACTCATACGATGGATATGGCCTGCCCATCAAAGCTGAAGACCATGATGGTGGCTTCGATACTGTTTAGCTTTGCTTTCTCGAGAACTGCTATATTAGTTATACAGTCATCCCATTTGATGTTCATGATGAATCTAAGTTATTGTTGATGAAAGCGTTCCAGTTTCTTGATGTCCCAGTGATATAGGGTGTAGAATTCACACTCGTAGAGTAACATAGAAATAACAACAGCTTATAACACTATTATTTTCATGTGGATACTTACATCTTTTTACCTTGTTTCGTTTGTCCAACCCTTGTCCCGTTTCTCTAGGGGTTTGGGTATGAGGCGAGATGAATCTGTTGTGGCGGTTTTTATGACCGGATGCCCTTTCTGACGTCAATCTCATCAGAGGAGTTAATGAGATGAAATGAATGATATGATATATAATAGTAGGAAGGGAGAGGGTGAAACCTGGTGCCGGCACATACACTACTACTGTCGAATAGCACCAAGGGGTCTGTTCAAGGCTTAAAGTCGCCATCTGACGGACGAATCACCATCAATAGCGTCATATACCTTCACTCCATATGAGCACTGCGGAGAAGTTTGGAATTTAATCCAGGTTTTTGGCACGCATTCTAGTGATTATAAATTGTATACCACCACCTGTCCTACTTTGCCGGCCAACATTCTGATGGTGAACATTTTTTCGACCAACCGGCTCTAACCGGCTAACCACGGTGTCAGACCGCTTAGACTTCAACGCCTTAATGATCATGGCCTCCAGGTGGGCTACTTAGATCTTTTTACCTTAAAATCAGTAAATTGGTCTAAGTTTAGTTTCCTTACGAAAATTGAAGTTCAGAGCTGAAAGGAATTATAAAAAACTATCTATTTAAAAATAATCATGATACAATACATAACTGCATACTGTCAGATATATAGCAACTGCTCTATAACATTGCATACATGTCTTACGCGTACTGGCCATTATTTTGAAACTATAAAGTTTTTTCCCCTCTACTGAAAAGATGCAAAAAGTGACACATTGACTTTTAGCTCAGACCGACTCAAATCTATAAACTACGGTATGTGAAAAAGAATTCTATTTGAATTAAGTCATTTCTTTTTCAGGTATAATACTCACTCACTCGCTCTGTAGGCTTCTGAGGGACGTGAAGTTCCCGTGCTGATCTCACAATCCTTTTTGATCTTGAGCCTGTTCTTCCCAATTAACAATTTGGAGGGTCCGGCGTACCTTGTTGATCTCCTTCTTCCAGGTGCTTCGGGGTCTTCTGAAGGTGTATTGCCATTAAGAGATCCCTTGTATAGACCTACTGGTGCTCTGTTATCCTGTATCCTTATTACATGTCCAGTCCAGCACAGTCTGTTGGATTCTGTCACACCCATTATAGTATGTTGTTGAGAGAGGGTGTAAATCTCGTAATAGATTTTTTCTGCCAGCTTTGAGAGATAGGATCAAACCATGGGACAAATATTTTTCTATAAACTTTATTCTCAAAGACTTGCAACTGCTGATCTTTCTTGGTTATACTCCATGTCTCAGAACCATACAGAAATACTGGTCTAACAACTGTATTATAGATAATCATTTTTGCATTCTTTGTTAAAAACTAATATAGGGCTCATAGAGTAAAATGTCTTATTTGCTTTCTTAATTTTAGCTTGTTGATCCTGTTGCCTTAGGTTTTGCTCATCGATTAATACACCAAGGAATTTAAACTCCTCTACTCTTTTAAATATATATTTTGCAATCTTCAAAGGCAATCTATCAACCTCCTCATGATTCGGTCCCTGTACAACCATGTAATGTGCCTTCTCATCATTTTCCCGTGAGCCAATTTTTGCTGCCATTTCCTCTAGTTCCACAAATAACTGCCTAATTTCTAATTCGTTGCAGCCAATAAGAACTATATCATCTGTGTATGCAAGCACTTTATGTTGTTTCCCCAGTATGATGCCAGCAGGTACAAGAGCTAATTTCCTGATAATCTTCAGGTATAATACTGTTATAATTTATTTATTCAAAATTAGTTTTGGCAAGCTGAAGTACCTAACAGTTATAATTTAACTGAGTTGAAACTGAAAAGAGATGGCTTCAAATGTCACAAACGTTAGAAGCTGTTAAAATATGTTCATGCTCACCATGTACCGTGCCTAGGTCCCTTACCACTTTGTTTACACTTAGGCAGAAATGTTCCATTATTAATATGTGGCATATAGCTCATGACAACCGAGTTTCTTGAATGGAAGGACGAAGTTAATCAGGCTATTATTGATTGCTTGTCCCCTTGATCCAGTTAATATACATATTCTGTCTGTGACCTCTGTCAGGATAATTTATCATGATAAATAATTCACTAGTATTGCTGGAATCAGTTGCATTGAAAATCTGTCATATTTATTTGTCTCATCTACACAAACAATACAATTTATTATGAAGTAAATATGAATATTCTGAATACAAAATTTGAAAAGAAAAAAAAAAAGAGATAAATTTCACCTTTTATATTTACACGTTGCTTTATGTCGTACCAACACAGATAAGGCTTAGGGCTAGGAGTGGAAGGAAGTGGCCGTGGCCTTATTTAAGGTACAGTATAGCCCCAGCATTTGCCTGCTGTGAAAATGGGAAACCATGGAAAACCATCTTCAGCACTGCTGACAGTGGGGTTCAAACCCACAATTTTCTAAATGTAACCTCAAAACTGTGCAACCCTACCGCATGTCCAACTCGCTCAGTCTATTATGTTCTGTCCTCCCTGATGCTTCTGTATTTCTTCTTCAAATTCTTCCTTTTCTTGTGATATATAGCCTGTTAAAAGGAGCATACACCTGCTATTTTACCTTTCACTGAAATGGCGTATGGCTTTTAGTGCCCGGAGTGTCCAAGGACAAGTTCGGCTCGCCAGGTGCAGGTCTTTTGATTTGACGCCCGTAGGCGACCTGCATGTCGTGATGAAGATGAAATGATGATGAAGACGAAACATACACCCAGCCCTTGTGTCAGCGAAATTAACCAATTGTGGTTAAAATTCCCGACCCTACTGGGAATCGAACCCGGGACTCCTGTGGCCAAAGGCCAGCACGCTAACCATTCAGCCATGGAGCCGGACTACCTTTCATTATTCTGTAAAAATGGAGTGCAAAGGGTTAAAGGAGGAAGTAAAGGGAATAAGTGACAGATTACCTTTCATTATTCTGTCACTTATTCCCTTTACTTCCTCCTTTAACCCTTTGCACTCCATTTTTTTTTTCTCCTTCAAAATTGCTAATGATCCACTCTGATTTATTTCTGTACTTTCATCAGGTATTCAATTGCAGCACTGTCACATTCCGATACACCTTTGAGTGATCCTCAATAGAGCTCTTACGTTGAAAACCCATTGCAAGAATAATAAGATGAAAATCTTATCTTATTCGCAAGTTGGCAGGCTCACAGTTGGGCTCTCATCCTCAAACAATCTGAACTTCAGTAATGGCACTGTGTTTTTCTGCTGCTGAATATGCTCCCCCAGTCTGGTACAGTACATCTCATGACAGACAGGTAAATACAGCTCTCAATGAAACCTGTAGGTTGATTACAGGTTGGTTAAAGTCTACTCTGACAGATAAACTCTATTACCTAGTGCCGCTCTTTGTATGTAGAGAAGTAGCTGCCAACAGGGAGAAGCTTAAAGTGGAACAGAGCAGCGCCGACCCGCTGCATGGACATAGTCCTCTTCAGCAACGGCTTCCTGAGCTGCTTACCATCTCACTAGAGAAGGCAAGGCTGGAGCTGTGGAAGAAGAGGGCCCCTCACCTCCACAGATACATGCTAACGTGCAGGCCTTTGTTCCAGGGAGTACCAGGTTTGATTCCTGGCCGCGTCAGAGATTTTAACCTTCAGAATTCATCACAGGTAGTTGCCCCATCCACACAGATGCGCAGGCTGCCTATAAGGCGTCAACTCGAAAAACCTACATCAGACCTCTTCGGAGGCCACACACCATTATTATTATTTATCTGAACATTGTGTGAGAGCCTTCACATATCTCACAGCAAATGTCAGCTGATCTCAAGAAATTGATGGGAATTATCTAAGAGTGAAGTTAAAAATTTCCTACCAAAAGCTTTCTAACTATACTGTAACTAATGAGTTTTAGCAGGCAGTAAGAGAAAAAGTCATGTCATAGACCTGTTGCAAATTCTATAGTTAATGTGTGTGAGAAAACTGCCAGAATGAACACTCTATATATCCTCATCATCATCATGGCTATCAATCACCTCTCTTGTCCCTTGCTATTTTTGTTGTAACAGAAAGGGAAAAACAACTAATAAGCATTCCTACCTTTGTATATAGTACTTGAATGTTTATTCTTTTCCATTACTACATTGTCTCACTAGGTTCTTTTTCTCCTTTTATATCTGTTCTTAGTATTTTAACAGTTGTAAGATAAGTATTGTACGTGCACTTTTTAGTGATAGATTTTTGTACTGGGTTGAGGAATAAGGAGGGAGCACTACCGGTTCCGGTTATACTGCCAACTGAATGGAAATAAAATCTGAATTGAATCTATAATATGATTGATCGATATGAATTTTCTAAACCTTTATTATCTTACGCAAAAACAACTGTGTCACACAATATATAATACTATATAACATTTATCGATGCAAAACGTGTTCCTAGCATGAATTCTATAGTTTGGCTTTGCTGTGTAAACAACAACAGTATGAGTACGTAAAGTGTACGTCAGATGTCGCACAGCGATCATAAGTGATTCTTAGTTTGTGTTTCAAAGGTTGCTAATATGAATCTCGAAGATAACCAAAGTCGACTGATTCAGCACTAGGGTGTAAATCTATCACTAAAAAGTGTGCAGATAATACATCTCTTATCGTTTCCTGCATTTTTCTGGCCTTCTTCATTTTCTCTGGACCATGGAACAAGCTTGTTATACTTGACAGCAAACTAAAATTCAGAAGTGACATACAAACATATACAGCCAAAGGCACCAAATCTACTAGGCACTCTCAACAGAAATCTTTGATCTCTCTGCTTCTTCTTCCTTTCAATATTCAGCCCATCTTAAACTACAGCTCATAAATATGGACAACAGGCTTCCCAGCCAATACAAACTGGTGAGACAGAGCTGTCTCATCCTTTGCTGCCACTGTAATGAACAGGAACTACACAGAAATCAGTCTACGCAACAGTAATAAATGTGTCAGTGCTGTACATCAGGTGACAGGCAGCAGACTTATGTAATATTTTAATGTACCTTCTTGTTCCACCAGATTCAAAGACATTCTTCTACGTTCCTCCTACTTAGCACATAAGAATCCGATGAACTACCATCTTCACCTTTGACAGCTTGGCTATGGACATTGACATTCTCAAAGTTTTCAATGAAACAAACAAACAAACAGACAAACAAACAAACACAGGGTTAGTATTGATAATAACAGAGACAGACATACAAGGTTATATGTTCATATAATTACTTTTCTAAAACAGTTAACATTAATGCCAAAAATGGTCTACATCAGACTTGTATACTTTCAAAAATTATTAAAATATGTGCTAGTTTTGATCTATCATTCAATATTTCTGATAAATATCTTGAATAACAAACAACAATGATAAGATATACAAAAAAAAATCATTTTTTTATTTGTGTACAAACAATTCAAGTTCTGCATAAACCTGATATAAAAATGTTTTTTTTTACAAAAATCTCTGCATCATATTCTAAATATATATGGTAAGTAGAGCAAATGTAAAAATCCATCACCATATAATATACCGAACAACTACAATAACCGTGGCAACTCAGTTGCATTGCACAGTTCACAACACTGATTGTACTACTCTATACATACACAAAAGTAATTTGTTTCAAAGTATTGCACTGCAATATTTTACACTTATAGCATGACGAATAGAATACCTAGTGAGATCACTCACAGAGTTCAAGCACGCTTCTGCAGAGTGGAGCTAGTGGAGCCAATCACCAACGCTACATGGTCAGCTGTTTTAGTGGAGGTTACACTGATAAGCAAATAACCAAATACAACACCCAATTGTTTAGAATTATGAATAATACTGTCAGAGAATTGTAAATAATATTTTCAGTCCCCATGAAGAAATACCTTTGGACTTTAATACGAGAACACACGTGATAAAATGCAACATTACGAAAAGCGAAAGCAATATTGAGCTTTACATACTAAAAAAAAAAAAAAAAACTTTTTAAACAGAGCACATTAAACAAACATTCCATGTTCTTAATCCTAGCTTTGACTGAAGAAAGAGACATTTAGTTTGCATTAAATTATGACTTGCTTTCTTTATTCACCCTCTGAGAGACACTATTGGCTTTTGGGCATTGGTGAGAGAAGTAGACTGGCTGTGAATTTGACTATAACTAGGCTGACCTTGAACTTGACCACTCACAGTTGCCATTACTACTTCACTCACATTGTGATTCTTGTTCCTTATCCTCTTGATACTGTCTTCATTTCTTTTCCTACTGGGTGCCTTCACGATTTTACCTCAATGGATAGATATTTTGGTAAATTTGGAAAAAAATATGAGGCACTGCTCCTGGATTTAATATCCACCTTACACGAGGAAGTTCAACTTTTTTACTGTTCACAACGAAACAGTGTGCCTTTATAATCTGCTGAAAAATGCAGGTCACATATTCTAATTTTTGCTGACAATTGCTTAACTTTCTGTGGAACAACTCTCGTCCACTTCGCAAACAGATTATTTTCTTTTGGCAGTATAAAAAAATTGTCTACCATCAGGTTTCCTTCTGTAACCTGATTTACAACCAGGAACGGAACAATACGACAGTTTCTCGAAATAATAGAAAACTAGTTGATTGCACACACAAAGCATTGTACAGATATTAATACAGACTTCTGGAAAATATCAAAACTAATAAATTTCCTTGGTAAGCATTAAAACTGTTACCATGACTTCACGCATGCACGATATTAACTTCATCGACAATTTGGTGCACGTATTGCAGTTGGTTCGTTGCAACTGCAGTGCCACACTCCGGTGGGGCCACCAACGACAATGTTAAGAGAGCGGAGTGATCACACTACGTATTCTATTTGTCATGCTTATAGTAAAACCTCTGTCAATCGAAACATGTAACTGAATGTTTGTGAAGAAATTTAAAAGTTACAAGATGTACAGTGTTTTATGAAATACAATGTTTATGTATGATTGATGGTATGCTCACCTTATAACTTTTAATTTCAACACTTTATGGGCAAATTTAAGGAGAAAGTGGAAACAGTTCTGAAGAAAAGGGAGATGAATGCGTGCAAAGTCAATGACTTTTCACATTATTTACATGAACCTGTTAAACTCTCCCATGCGGCAGCTGGATATACCCCTACATTTGCTTTGAGACATTAGTCGGTCTTACCATGGCTTGGGCAGTTGGGTTGTGTGTGATTCTTTCTTTGTGCAATTGTCAGCAAAACAATGACAGGTTGTAATAACAATTGATCAAAAACTTCAGACAGTCAAGAGAGTGAAAAAGGAAAAATTTGGAAACTATGATGCTAGATTTGAATGAAAGGATTTGTATGGTTTCAGACTGGTTAAAGATAAACTAGAACAACAATCTTCCAAGTTACCCAATAAGTAAAATATAAAAATATCTCTCAGAATGAAAATGTTAATGAAGTGATATTTTTATGTTTCACACAGCAAATTTTGGATTACTCTCAAAGTTGTTGTGGATAATTAACATTTAGATTTGGATATATTCTTATCTACACTCTATCTACTGTATGCATTATATCAAAAGCTCTTTTAAATACTATGAATGGTTTTATGCAACTGTCACGAAAGAGTCAGTTTCAGAAGCTTAGCTCTAAAAATGGGTATAAATTTATTATCCAAAATGAGCTCAGCCCCTTTTACTTCGATTAACAGTGGTTTTACTATTACTTTGTACACCTTTTTCGTTTGGAAACATAAATCCCATCACAGGAATGAACAAACATTCCTTCAACGCAAGGCCCATCATTCTTTACCTTCATCACCATTACAATTTCAGAATTGTAGTTTCGATGATCATACACAAAATTAGATGAGACAAGGAAAAAAGAACACTGAATAGAAAAATTATGTATGTTTAAATCAGGTATGGGCAAACCCCAAACCACTTCATATGCAAACCAGAAAGAAAGAAAGAAAGAAAGAAAGAAAGAAAGAAAGAAAGAAAGAAAGAAAGAAAGAAAGAAAGAAAGAAGTGCAGTTTGGAATGAACCAGTAGATGGAGGCACAGACAGACGATGAATGCAGTGCTGGTTGCCAGTTCTTAGAAAAATAGTGATTATGGTTTACATGTATTTTAGACTACGGTAAACAAAGACTATATTACTGGATTTTAATTTTACAATAGACTTCCACCAATAAAGCCTCTTATTAATCCAAACTTTTTTTTAAAGAACTGGCATTACATCACACCGACACAGATAGGTCTTATGGCAACGAAGGGATTGGAAAGGCCTAAGAATGGGAAGGAAGTGATCATGGCCTTAACTAAGGTACAGTCCCAGCATTCGCCTGGTGTGAAAATGGGAAACCACAGAAAACCATCTTCAGGGCTGCCGACAGTGGGGTTCGAACCCACTATGTCCCCCGGATGCAAGAATCTAACCTCTAGCTGTGACGTTAACTAAGAAGATATGAGCTTCTATGCTGTTATAAATCACTGTCAACAGTTGTGCTACAACAGAACACCAACACTGTGTCAACAATTTAATTTGAAACTGTGAGTCAGTTACAGTACAGTATCATGCCTTCAAAAAGAAAGTACACTATGTTAAATCTGAAGCAGAAACTGGAAATTTTAGGCAAGTGAAGTCACGGTTATTTGTAGAAAGCCATTGCTGCCAAATACAATGTTTGACATATGGCTGTTTATGATATCAAAAAAGAAAGAAAATTATATTCAACAACCCATGAACCAAATGGGCAGCAAGTTGGGAAAACAAAAGGTTATGCGAAAGAGTGAGAATGATCAAACTGATGCAGCTACAGATGGTTCATACGGCAATACAGTAGAGGTGGGTGAAGTGACACTGGTGACTGTTTTGAAACATTCAGTATGGCATAGCCAATTCCTTCGATGCAATGTGTCGACGCTTCCATCTTGGACTGCAAGAGAAACAGTGTTCCTATACACAGTACCTGGATAGTGTTTCATGATGGTATGGTGAAACATGAACCACGCTACATAGCTAAGTTCAATTCATTGAATAAACTGTTCGACGTTCCGATAATGATAAAATATGAGGTTCATGAAATATTTAATAAGAAAGCTCACAAAGTACAGAATGATAAATGATGTTGTAGAGTATAATAGGAAAGCATAGTAAAATAGTTAACAGACTCAACGAACTAATTTGATGATTATGAAATGAGTAATTAAATCTAAGAAGAGTCCAATATCGGTATTATCTGTACGGTAACAGACTAGACCAAATCCAGCTTAAAAATCTTCAAATTGAGGTTTAAAAACATATCTTTTGAAACTTCTGCACTTGGAAAAACTGGAGCGTCTTTCTGTTATAGTATGATTCTGCTTTGTGAACAATGTCCTTTTCTTTGTGTAAAGCAAAGACTTTACATTGTGGAGTACATTGTTCTTTTAGTCACTAGACTCGCAATTCAGAATATGAAACGTCTATTAATGAGTGTTGGCTCATCTTCAGGGCAATTTCACGTGTAGTTTTACTGTTGAGGCGAGAAGGATAAACAAAGCACCTTCACTGCTTCAAAGCATCGATGTAACTGGCTTGTACGGAATGACGGGAGTTTCTGTTCATGCGACACGACACACAAAGCAATCTCACTGTTTCGAAACAGTGCAGCGTGGATGTGTCGAGGCATTGAGGCAGCTGATTGTGCCGGCTCAGTGTTTTGAAGCATACATGCACCACCCAACTCTACAATGCAGTAAAGGAATTTCTATCAATGGTCTGATAATAAAAGAAAAACCAGTGGCATTTAACAAACAACTTGGCAGCAGGGAATAGTTTTGCTGCAAGCGAGGGATGGCTATCAAAAAACAATATGGTGTGTGTAGTACCGATGTAATGAACGCAATGGTTCTATGACAAAGCATGCTGCCATCGAGCATCTTCATTGTGTCTCGTAGAAATTCGGGATGGTCAGTACATATATCTATACGCTACCCACAAAAGACATTATGGAAGCATTCGTCTGTATTTACATTTGTTTGTGCGTATTGAAAACGCCTTTGACAATAACGGTCCCACCGAGTGTGAAGTGCACCCTGTGATTCGTTTTCTAAATGCGAAAGGCGTGAAAGTTGTTGAAATTAATTGGCAGATTAGTGAAGTGTAAGGAGAACACGCTCAAGGAATGGGATGGCAGTGGGTTAGAGCATTTAAAGAAGGCTGTACTAATGTCCACGACAAGAAATGTAGTGGGCGACCGTCTGTCATTACTGAAGACTTGGTGACTACCACTTGTCCCTACACTTGAAAAAGCATTTAGGAAGTCAGCGCCATGATGATGATACTGCAGTGGCTGGCACATCAGGTGGCAGATTTCTATGAGGATGGAATTCTGAAGCTGGTTTCACGATATGACAAGTGTCTCGATATGTTTGGAACTTATGTTGAGAAGTAGTTTAAGGAACAGGCTTACATACTAAAAAATAAATGTTTAAAAATTGTATTACTTTTGTTTCTATACCAAAATGGCACTTACTATAAAAACATGCCTCGTAGGTTCCAAGAAGGACATTCCAGGAACAAGGAATGTTGTATGCAAGGATCTTCAAAGGCAGCAGCTTGTAAAGATTGTTGGTTACAAGGATAATGTCCAGATAGAGGAGGTGACTAATGCTAAAGAAGTATTAAAATTCACCTATGATAACAATGACATTTACAATAAGATACAAAAGTTGAAAACTAGAAAAGCAGCTGGAATTGATAACATTTCTGGAAATATACTAAAGACAATGGGTTGGGATATAGTTGCATATCTAAAGTACTTATTTAATTATTGTTTGCGTGAAGGAGCTATACCAAATGAATGGAGAGTTGCTATAGTAGCTCTGTGTATAAGAAAAGGGAAATAGACATAAAGATGAAAATTACAGGCCTGTAAGTTTGACATGCATTGCATGTAAGTTTTGGCAAAGCATTATTTCTGATTACATTAGACATGATTGCAAAATTAATAATGTTATTGGCTTTACGGCCCGCTAACTGCTTTTCCATTTAAGGTTTTTCAGAGACGCTGAGGTGCGGGAATTTAGTTCCACAAGAGTTCTTTTACGTGCCAGTAAATCTACCAACACAAGACTGACTTATTTGAGCACCTTCAAATACCACCGGACTAAGCCACGATCAAACCTGCCAAGTTGGGGTCAGAAGGCCAGTGCCTCAACCACCTGAGCCCCTCAGCCTGGCATAAAAAAAAAAAAAGAACAGACACGATAAATAATGCATTTATAGTAACGTGCAGTAGATATGACTTTTCCTTGTGGAGGGGAATAATAATAATAATAATAATAATGATAATAACAACAACAGCGGGTCCTAGGAGTCAATATAGGAGGGGTCTTTATGGCCCTGGAAAATGGGGGTGAAATCCGTTGTTGCGACCATCTGCAACAATAAACTATTGGATTCAGCAAGAGAATCCAACTAGCCTCATTCACTCCAGCTCCAGCATGTAACCTACAAGAGGTGCCCCTGTTAAGCCGAACAACCCAGTGGAAGGTTGGGTAACCAATTCGATGAACCAATCAGTGTTAGGGGCTCCAAGGCTCACAGCCTTGGTAGTACCTTGGTCGGTGCGAAATATCACCGACCCCAGTCTAGTTTTTCAACTGTGAAAAGCATGGAGGAAATTCAACTAAAGCTACTACCCCCGATGGTAACCAATCCACCATCGTCTTGTACGATGTTAGTGGGCCTTTGGATTCTGGAGAGCCTGCACCGACATGCTCGGAGGTATCAGAGACTCCACGAAAGATTAGACATATAACCAAAAATTTCTTTGCTACTTTTAACGCTAATTCTCTCCAGAAGGTTGGAAAATTTAAACAGCTCACAAATATCCTACCTGAACAGCAAATTTTGATTGCAGCAATTCAGGAAACAAAATTTACAGATGAGCAGGCCTTTGAATCTGAAGGTTACAGGATCTTGAAGGGTAAACCTGGTAAATGTGTCATACAAACTGTCCCCCACCTTGGCACAGGATTTGTAGTCAACAAAAAGGTTCTGGACTCAATCACAAAATTTCACCCGTATGAATACCAGAGTCTTGACTCTGTCCTTTTGAAGCATAAACAAAATGTACATTATTGTGAACGTTCATGCGCCAATCAACCAAGCGAACAAGAGAGACCCAGAGGGAATTGATAGATTCTGGGAATAACTTGAGGATATTTTATCCAAGATTCCAGACAAACATACCATCATCTTACTTGGGGATTTCAATGCCCAGGTAGGCAAAGAAAGAAAGAAAGAAAGAGAGAAAGAAAGTTTGGAAACATTGTCGGAAACTATCCTGCTCACCAGAGGACAAATCCTAATGGAGAAAGGCTAATAGAGCCGTGTAAGGCATTTAACCTTCTAATGAAGTCTACTGCTTTCAAACATCTGCCCAAGAAACAGAAGACCTGGATATCCCCAAATCCACACCTTGGTGAAGTCCAGATTGATCATGTCACGATCACAAGGAAGGCTCAAAGAGAAATTCAGAATATGAAAGTTCTAAGAAATGCAAAACTGGACTCAGATCACTATTTATCCAAGATAAAAATCAAACTGCTCCTGAGAAACACATGGAGTCTTTGAGCCAAAAGGATTGAAAGATTTGATAGAGAAATGCTAGGATCTAACCAGGAGTTCATGCAGAAACTACAATACATGGATGCAGAGAACTGGGAACAACTGTGTGAGGCCCTGGTCGAAACAGCTAAAGAGATGGTTCAGCTTACTAAGCCCAGGAGGTATGCTTGGTGGATCAGTGAACGCGATGCAGCGATGCAGCGATGCAGCGATAAGGCAAAGACATTTCACCTGGCAGAAATGGAACTTGCTAAAGAACCAAGTCAACCGGACAAACTTCTTGAATGAGAGAAAGTGTGCAGCAAAAATCAGCTGCAGCGTTAAACGTGCTTTTGATAAACACCAGTTGGCTGAAATTGAGCAGGATTTCAAGAAGAACATTACACGTGACTTTTCTAAAACATTCCAAAGCAACTTGAGAAAATACGACCCACCGAGTCTACAGTTCAGAGATTCCAATGGAAAAACTAGGTCATAACAACAAGGAAAACTGCCAGGTCCTTGCCAATTACTTTGAATCTCTTCTTAACAGTGAGACCCCAATATCCATATTCCCATTTGAAGATAAAACACAAGTCCACCTAGATTCAGACCCACCCACGAAAGAGAAAATCAGACAGATTATCCAATCCTTGAAGAACAATAAAGTGCCAGGTAAAGGTTCAATAATAGCTGAATTGTGGAAGTTTGCTAGCGACAATGCAGTGGAGAAATTAACGGACATCATACATGAAATCTGGAATACCGAAAGACTTCCAAATGACTGGACATCTGCCCTAATCCACCCACTTCATAAGAAAGGCAACAAGTCGGGTGTTAACAACTATCGTGGCATCTCCCTTCTACTCATAACCTACAAAATTATCTTGAAAACTCTTTAAATCAGGGCAGAAGAACAGCTAGATCCAGAGCTGCGTGATTACCAAGGAGGTTTCAGGAAAGGATGGTCATGTGTGGAGCAGATTATGAATCTGAAATCTGTCCTTTTATATCTTAAACTGAGAAGCAAGCCTTTCATAGTAACGTTCATTGACTTTAATAAGGCCTATGATTCAATTGACAGAACTATTTTAATTCAGATCTTAAAGGAATTTGGCTTGTATTGTAAAACAAGAGTGATCATCCAACAGACTCACCAACACCATCTCAAAAGTGAAGTTCAGAGGAGAGACATCAGATGCTTTTGAAATACGGACAGGAGTTAGTCAGGGAGATGGTCTCTCACCTCTGTTGTTCAACTGTGTTCTTCAGAAAGTGATCCGTGAATGGCACAGAGAAATAAGTTATGAAGGAGACAAAAGCGGAGTTAGATTAGGCCACAAGAACTGTCTAGAATTTGCAGACGATCTTGCAGTTTTCGCTGATTCCTTGGATGTGGCCATGAAGCAGATCAACCAGCTTCAAACACAAACTGCAAAGACAGGCCTACAGATCTCCTTTGAGAAAATGAAATTCATTACGAACATCAAACTGGCGCCAAGTAAGCTAGAAGGGACTCACGGAAAAGTCAAGCGAGTTTAAAAATTTAAGTATCCTGGTGAATGGATAGAACCTAATTTGAGTCATTCTTCTCATATGTCCATACTATCGTAATCTGATTAATTCTAAGGTTTCCAAAAGGCTCCTGTCCAATCCAAGTTGTTGCCAAAACTTTAATTTTTATTTTGTCTTTCCTTGTCTTTTTGAGACATGACACAAGGAACTTCATTTCAGTGGCCTGTGCATTTGTTGTCTGATAGTTCATTTTCACTGCTTTTATAACCTCATCCATTATAGCAATGAAGAGAAGTGGTGTTAGACATCTTCCTTGTTGGACTCCGCTCTTGGTTTCAAAACAGTTTGACCTGCCTCCTTGAATTTGTACACAGCTCTTTGTCTCTCGATATAGTTTTACTCGAGGTATAATCTCATCTGACACTTCGTTACGTCTCAGACATTCCCATATGTGCTTACGTGGTACATGATCATATGCCTTCTCAATATCGAAGAATACAACCATAACAATTCTATTCTTATCCCAGTATTTTTTCAAAGAGCATTCTTGTCGAAAAAAAAATGAGGTCTAGCGTTTATCTGTTCGCTTTAAATCCATTTTGTTCTTCCTCAAGTTTAGGTTCAAGAAATTTTCTCATTTTTCTCTCCAGGATGGTCTCATTTATTTTTAACCCTTGAGATACAAGGACTATACCTCTATAGTTGTAACACTTCTTTCGGTCACCTTTCTTAAATAGCGGAATAATCACTCCTTGCCTCCAGTCACTGGGGATGTCATTTTCTTCCGAAATTTTATTTACTGTAGTACTCTGTACGACCACTGTTTTCCAGGTTCTCTGAGTGCTTTGATAATGTCTACACTGAACTCATCCAATCCTGCAGACTTGTTTTCATTTTATATATTGCTGTTTCCACTTCCAGCCAGGTCAAACTTTTGACATTGTAATTTATAGGGTTTAGAGGGTCATCTTGTGTGTCATCGGTTGTATTAGAGTTCAGTAAGTGGTTGAAGTATCTACTGAACTTCTGTAATATTTCATTTTCTTTTCTAGTTAACTCTCCATTTGGAAGCTCTACTGTGTTAATAGTACTATTATCATTCCTTTTGATTTTTAACAATGCTACTGAGCTTCTTGTGTTTTTCTTGCCCTATTCTATTGGCCAAGATCTTCTTTGCATTTCTGTTTCTCAATATCAACTACTCTTTTGTTCTGTAATATTTTTTCTCTGTAAAATATTTATCCTCGATTTCACTTGGATTTCCTCGCACTTTGGAACAGTACAAAGCTCTTCTTGCACCATTTCTATGTTTGACAACAGATTTTACATCCTCATTCCACCATGCTGTTGCTTTGGATTTTCTTATTTGGCTCTGCCTTTCACATACTCTTCTAAGGTTATCCCATTCCTCATTTGCAGATTTCAGATCTTCTTTTAGTAACATCTTTCGAACATTTCCTTGAAACATTTCCTTCACCCTTGGTTCAGAAAGTCTCCAAGTTTTTATTTTTGGTGTTCTTTTGCTGTAGACTTTAGGAGGTCTTCTCTTTGTGATACCTGCAACCAACAGCCCATGGTCTCCATCCAAATTTTCAGTAGGAATTACTTTAACATCATTTACAATCTTCCAAACTTCTTGGTCGGCGAGTATATAATCAATCACAGTTCCATACTGATCGTCCCAACTATATCTTGTGATCTTATGTGTGTCCCTTTTCTTGAACCAAGTGTTACTTACAACCATATTATTCCTCATACAAAGATCTAGAAGATGTTTGCCGTCAGTTGTTCTATTCCCCGTTCCATGAGGACCCAGGGAGGATTCACAGCCCAGTCTGTTCTAATCCAACCTGAGCATTAAAGTCTCCCATTACTACCAAATTTTCATAATCCATAATGTTCTTCCAAGTTGGACAGGAAGGCTTCTTTTTCTTCATTTGAACATCCTGATTGTGGAGCATAGACCTGGATTAAATTATATTTGTCTCCATTCCAATTTACTGACACTTTAATTATTCTATCACTGACAAATTCAATCTGGCTCACTCCATTTCTTGACTCCAAGTTATTTCCAGACCAGTATAGTTTATGGTCTAGACGCAGGTGTCTTATTCCTCTTGCCTTCTATTTGGTTTCACTCATCCCCATGATAAGAATTTTCCTCCTTTCCATCATATCAGCTATTTCTCCAGTTTTATTTGTCAGTGTTAGAATATTCAAGATTCCTATCCGGCAATGGGGTCTTGATTTAGGTTTCGTAGCTGGTGAAGCTCCAGGCTGTGAGCCGTCATACGTACCTGGCTGTTGTCGTCTTGAGTTCTTCGATCTGAGGCTCGTATTTGTCTTGAAAGTGATTGCAATTACTCTCCAACTGACTTGCTAGGCCTAACGTTACAGAAGATTTTCTGTCAGGGTCATCTCCCATAGCCTTTAGCAGTCCCCTGCCACATCTGCAAGGCAGCAGCTTCCTGTTGAATTTATGTTTCATTTCTTATACAAAGGTTTTAACAACCCCCAAGGTGAACTCCTCTGCCCATAGCCATTGGTTCTTCCTTAGTTTGCCAGGTTTGGTATCGGCCGCCCAACCCTCGGGCAGACAGTCACAGGTAGTACCGTCTACAGTTGCATATGGTAGCAGGATGTACCTGACCTGACCTAATCTAAAAATAACCCTTACCCTAAAATTACCCTATTAAGTACAAATTAACCTTAGATTAAGGTGTTGTTGTTTGAGTCATTAGTCCATTTATTTATTTATTTATTTATTTATTTATTTAATCGTATGGTGATTTTAACTACAAATTTATAAGTCCAGGTCCAAGTGTTTCAGTCACCCTACAGCACTTTCTGAAAGATGAAACAGGTTGCTGGGGCTTCCGGAGTGGGCATGAAGAGGGCAGCGCAGGATGACATGGTCCATGGTCTGTTCCTCTTCACTGCATTCACACAAAGGAGAATTTTTCATGTAGGCTGAGTGAACCCCAGGGCCATGTGCACCTCCGGAAGTGGAAATCTCGTTTCTTAAATTTTGCGACTTCCTGGCGGGGATTCGAATCCACACCCTTCCGGGCGAACCGAGCACGTCTTTACTGCCTCTGCCAGGCAACCTCTATTGAAGCGATGAGAAAGCCTAATATAATGGAAGCATTTTTCTTCTTCTTCATTTCCCATTTTCAGTCTTCTGGGTCAGGTTGTGAATCAAGGACCTCCATAGTTTTCTATCTCTCCACCACTCCCTTCCATCCTCCAATATTTCTTCTACTTTTACTCCTCTCTTCTCTATACTCTCCTTCATTGTATTTGTCTGCCTCTTTCTGGGCTTTCATTGTTGTTTTTCTCCAATTAATTTCTCCATAAATACTCGCCAGGTCCACCTCTGTAGCATAGTTATAGTGTGATTAACTGAAACCCCTGGAGGCCCGGGTTTGATTCCTGGCTCTGCCATGAAATTTGAAATGTGGTACGAGGACTGGAATGGGGTCCACTCAGCCTTGGAATGTCAAATGAGTAGAGGGGGGGATTTGATTCCTACCTCAGCCATGCTTGTAGTTATCCATGGTTTTACCCTTCTCCTTGAGGCAAATGCCAGGATGGTACCTAACTTTAAGGCCACGGCCAATTCCTTCCCTCTTTCTTGTCTATCCCTTCCAACCTTCCCGTTCCTCCGACACAAGGCTCCTGTTCAGCATAGCAGGTGAGGCCGTCTGGGCAAGGTAATGGTCTTCCTCCCGAGTTGTATCGCCAACCCGAATTCTCACGCTATAAGACACTACCCTTGAGGCGGTAGAGGTGGGATTCCTTGCTGAATCCTAGGGAAAAGCCAACCCTGGTTGGTAAAATTATTAAGAAAGAAAGAAAGAAAGAAAGAAAGAAAGAAAAAGAAATACTCGCTTTGGAACTCTATCCTCTTCCATTCTCTTCATGTGTCCATACCACTTCAGCTTACTGGTTCCTATCTTATCTTGCAGTTTAGGGAATCCATTTCTCTCTCTGATTTTATCCCTTCCTGTCTTCCCAATTATTCCTCTAAGGAATTCCATCTTGGCTGCTTTCATCACGTTTTGCTATTGTCCGTGTTCTTGCTGCATATATCAAAATTAGTGTGTAATACACTGAGTACAGAATTCTCTTGCATTTCTATGGAATGTCCCAGTTCCATGCTATACCTCTCACACAATGGTAAAACCCACTGGCTTATTGAATTCTCTTTCCAATTTCTTCCTTTATTTTCCCATCTTCTGCAAGTTTACTCCCCAAACATTTGAAGCTTTTCACAACTTCTAATGGTCTTCCCTCTCCTTCTCTATTACCTCTCGTCATCACTGCTGTCTTACTCTTCTCCACACTTATTTTCATTCAATTTTCCTCTATCTCCCGATTCCATATAGTAAATTATTCTTGAAGTTACATTTCATCTTTTCCCCATATTACTATGTTGTTTGCAAAGAGTAAGGCCTTTGTCTCTTTGCTTTTCATTTTGTTATACAGAATTACCAATGCATAAATAATTGAACTAGGCTTTTTCTGTAAAAGAAATGAAGTACTGGTAGATAAGTAACTGCTATCATATCAAGTTAAATAGGATGTACTATCGTGGTATTTATTTCCATATGTTGACAGCGAATTAACTGATATTTTGGCATCTGTGAGCTGTTTCCTCAGCCATTTTGTTTTAGACAGGAGTCATACATCTATTTCTCCTACAGGATCTTTGAACTAGACTGAATATTTATGCAGTAGATTTAGTTTGTACCAAAGAGGATATAACAAATTTCTACCCACAGCAATGCACAGAACTTTTATGCAGAGTTTCAGCAAACTGAGTTCCTGGTTAGTCTGCAGCTTCTGAATATTTGGCATCTTCTCTGACTTTACGTTGTTTCATGTGCCAGGCTGAGTAGCTCGGACGGTAGAGCATTGGCTAGAAACTCCTCCATTTTGCAAGCTGTGTTTTATTTCTTCATTAGCATTTTATAAATAAGTAGTTACAATACAGTTAAATGTAACATTTTTGTAAAAAGAAGCAACAGAAAGCTTAATTCAAAGGAATAATGACACTCAATTTTTAATTAATTGCAAGTATGAAAAGGAAAGGTGTCAACCATATGTCAATGTCCAGAGAAAGTGAGGTAATTACTGACAATCTACCAATAGCTAGTGAATTAAATCATTGGTATGGGAACATATTTAATGAGCAGAATAGCCTGGTGATAGGCATTATCGATAATACTGATTGTTCTCTCTTCTAAATTAGCTGCAGAAAACTTCAGGAAAGACTTAAGAACATACAGAAAAATATCACTAAATTTTACACTATTGAGAATCTTCCACCGTTTTGATACTTTATTTTGCCTTTTGGCAAATTTTTTATTTATATGTTAACAGTACATGTTTCGTTCCTTGTTTAGGAACATCCTCAGCTGTTATAGTGGCTTAGGTGAATGGTTAAGATTTTAAAATACATAGATTTACAAATACATTGATTCACTTAAAAACTAAATACGAATTAAGATAGATGATATTAAAAACAGTGTGGGGTTAGTGTGTTACTGGTATGAGAGCAGATGATTACATGGTTGATTGACTTAAAACTATGTCTATTCATTAGAATAGTTGTTCAAAAAAATTTTCATATGTTACATAAAAAGTCTGTATGCAATTAAAATTCTTTAAAAAATGTTTGATTTCATAACATTGTTCGAATTGTTGAAAGTTTTTCTTCCTTTCCTTCCAGGTAAGTTGTATGTTGTGTGCTTGCTTATAGTGCTTTTGACTGAGTCTAATGTGGAAACTTTTGGAGCTGATTGCTGATCTATTAATGTGAAGGGAGCCTCGTTTAAAATTTCTGAAATGAAATAAAATACGGTAGTGGGAATTTGTTCGAAAGCTGTGTCTTTGCGTAATATAGAATGTATAAAAAAGTTCATTTACCTTGCTATAGCTGAATTCCGATTCTACTGTGACCCTGGAGGGACGTTTGATGCTGCTTTGCGTCTGGTGAAGTAATGGTGTGTGTATTCCATTGTGTGCTCCTCCCTACGGGGAGGTGCGGCTGCGGAGAGGGGAGGGGGCGTGTCAGTTACAGTGACGGCATCAACTTTGGGAGGGCTGGGTAGAGGGGATGTACAAAATGGCGGAGGCTCTGTCTTGTTCATTCTTCTACTATCTGTATTGTGTCTTTTGCCTAATGCTTCGAGACTTGATAATGTCCGTTCAAATAAAGGGTTTCTATTATCAATAGTTTCATTGAGGTTATTGTCTTGATCACTTTTTTGTTCTAAATAAATATATAGATTTTCTAAAGTATTAAGGAGAGCTCCTTTGTTTATTTTATGTAATATAGTTAAGTCCTGCTCTATGGTTGTAAATTGATGTCCCGTTAAACTCGTGTGCTGGCCCATCGCGGAAATTTTTTAATGTCTTTCGGCATTGACATGTTCTTGGTATCTTACAGTAAAACTGCGCCCAGTTTGTCCGACATAACTTTTTTTACATTGATGGCATTTTAATTTATAAACCCCTGATTCAGAGTGTTTGTTTTTACCTAGGGAATTGACAATGTTGTGATTAAAAAATTTTTGCTTCGTGTTGTTGCTGGTTGAAAATGCGATCTTATAATTATGTTTTCTGAATAAATTGGTTACTGTGTATAGGTTAGGGTTGTTGAATGTAAACTTAGCGTATTTGTCTTTCTTTTTCGTTTCGGGTGTTAGATTGGTTTGCAATTTTTGTTTGAATTTACCGATTATTTTGTTTATTATCTTTGGTTCGAAACCGTTATACTGGGCTTGTTTGCGAATAAATAGCAGTTCTTTTTCTCTTTCTGTGTGTGTGTAAGGGGTATGTTAAATGCTCTGTATATATAACTGTAATAAGCTGACCTTTTTTGCGATTCTGGGTGCAATGAGTTGTTTTTTATTGTGGTGGGAGTGAAAGTAGGTTTTCTATGTATCTTGAAGACGAACTCTTCCCTTTTTCGTGTTAAATTTATGTCCAAAAATTTATTGATTTTTCTTTTTCTTTTTCTAGTGTGAATTTTATTCTGGAATCAAGTGTATATAATATATTAAATTTTGATACGGAAAATTAAGCTGATTACTTGCAATACGGAAAAATATGTCGACAGGGCCGGATGATATTGCTGGGGAAGTTCTGAAACATGGAGGTAGAGCTATTCTACGCTATTTGAAAATACTATTTACTGTCTCTCTCAACAATATGCAAGTTCCAGATGACTGGAAGGAAGCAACTGTAGTCCCGATTTTTAAAGGGGGCAACAGGCTGCTAATGGGCAACTATAGACCCATTAACCTTATGCCCATTGTATGAAAACAAATGGAACACCTCATTTCAGAATATCTAAGGGAACAGTGGGAGAAAAGTTTGTGGATTAATGGTTGCCAACATGGTTTTAGAAAGGTATTAGCATTAGACAAAGGAGTGAAAGTTGATGCTATTGTAATTGATTTTGCTAAAGCATCTGATGTAGTACCACATGATATTCTTCTCTGAAAATTGGTGGAAACAAATGTTGATAAGAGGGTCGTCCTGTGGATCAGGGAATTTTTGACAGACTGCACTCACAGGGTAAAGGTGTTAAGTAAATACTCCAATGAAGTTTCTATAATGTCGGGAGTAACATAGGGTAGTGTTATAGGGCCACTCCTACTTACGGCATTTATCAACTATCTGCCAAACAAAATTCGAAGTGAATGTAGACTGTTTGTGGATGACTGCATGATATACAGAAAAATACAGAATGTTAGTGATAATAGCTGATATATACTGTAAATATACTCCAGAAGTGGGCACGTGATAACAAATTGAAAATAAATTCTCAAAATGCAGTCTCATAAGTAGAGCCCAGAAGTTCAAGCATTTAACATTTATGAAATAGGCAGTAAAATAATTTAAATAGGCATTTATAACAAAAATGGGCACTAAAATAATAAAGATGTTTTAATGTAAGCCACGTAACACACATCTGCACCACATTTTAGTACTTAATCTTACATCTCCTTGTGGGTGGGGATGACAGAATAACATCAACAGTATCCCCTGTCTGTCGTAAGAGGCAACTATAAGTGGGACCAGGGCCACTAAACTTGGGAGTGTGGGTTGGCAACCACGGTTCCTCTAGCTGAGTCTGGCATTGCTTCCTCTTACTTGTGTCAGGTTCTTCGCTCTTACCTTTCCTGTCTGACCTCCCTTGGTCAACTTGTATTCTTTTCTGACCCTGAGTGTATTATATTTGCAAGGCCTAGCAAATCTTTCATTTTGGTGCTCTTCATGGTTCTTCCCTTTCTTTTGCTGATATCTTCATTTTTTGAAGTATCGGACCCATTATCCTTCTGATCGGTCTCAGTAGAGGATGGTTACCACGTTGTTCTTACTCTCAAAGCAATAATCATGACCAGCATTTAATTTTACATAGCAGAGGACATGACCTAGCAACCCTCATATCATTTATGTAAATATTATTAATTTATCTGTTAAGCTAAAATGAATTTTTTGTTTATTATTAACACAGTACATTGGAGTTGTAGGTTTTTTCTTTCCAATTATTAATTTCAATACATAAATAACAGCAGAAAATACCCACAACAACTTAAATAAGGCAAGGAAAAGGGCATTAAGCTATCAAATAGGAGACAGACGCTAAAATAGGCAAAATAATGAGTTCTATCGTTCTCAAACGACCGAAGACGTGTTTGTCTCTATGTTACACTTCAATATATCCACCTAGATGAAAAAAGGCATTTTGCCTAATTTCTGGGCTCTACTCACAAGAATAGGAAAGAAACATAGGCAAGGGGACTTTCAATATTGTCTTGTATCGGACACTCTGGTAGAGAGTGACTCATGCAAGTACCTAGAATTCCACGTTTAGAGAGATCTACACTCACGTAGGAAGTGTAATTTCTGAATTTCCTTACATTTTGTGATGAAGGTGCTGAAGGGCAGCAGTTCCCAGGAGAAGGCACAGGGCTATAATCACTAATTACACCTGTCCTGGAATATGGAGCAGCCATATGGGATCCACACCAAACAGGACTCAGGTGCTGGCCGTCTGACCCCAACTTGGCAGGTTATCCTGGCTCAGTCCGGTTGGTATTTTAAGGTGCACAAACATGTCAGCTTTGTGTCGCTATATTTACTGGCACATAAAAGAACTCCTGCGGGACAAAATTCTGGCACCTCGGTGCTTCCAAAAAACGTAAAAGAAGTTAGTGGAACGTAAAGTCAATAACATTATTATTATTATTATTATTATTATTATTATTATTATTATTATTATTATTATTATCCAAGAGAATGAAGAAGTACTGGGCTGAGAGAATATTGAAAAATCTATTGTATAATTGACTAATGTGGTCCAATGAAGGCCATAAAATCTATATATATAAAATAAGAGTTTTGTCTGTACATTGCTCAGAACTTGAAAAGAATTATATTTCTGTATTGGTCATGTCCCGAGTAACAAGGAAATGCACTCTTTACTTTTCCATAATTTCTGTCTGTCTATCTATCTGTCTGTATGTACACGCATCACTAGAAAATGGCTAAAGAGAATTTAATGAAAATTGGTATGCAAAGTCGGGGAATGAGTCGCTACAATCTAGGCTATAAATAATTTTATTCACGCTGATTAAAATGGTAGTTTAGGGGAAGGCCTAAAATTTAATTCTCAAATATTTATATTATTTAGTGGGCGTATCGATAAATACTACATAATCAAAGTTATATAGAATTAAATTTCTGACCATTTATGTCATACATTTTTACCATACCGGCTATGATAACACAGATATTCATGAATATGTAATTTTGTTACTAAGTCCATATCAACGTCGAGCCACGAGAAAATGGGTTAAGAGAATTTAATGAAAATCGGCATATAGAGTTGGGGAATAAGAAACAACAGAATAAGCTATAAACAAATTTATACAGCCTGGATGAAATTGCAGTTTAGGGGAAGGCACCTAAAATGTAATTTATTTTTACCGTACCGACTATGATAAGAGTGGTATTTCAGAGTTGGAAGAAAACTAAATGTGAAGGCCTATGATACCGAAAGCGCATAACATTGATCAACAATAACATTACATTGACCATTGTTTGTTGTGATGTTCTTTGTCTCTTCTGCTGCCTCTCAACTGCAATAGATGGGATTACTGCTGCATACCAAGTATAACAGTCTGACTGAATATTGGCGAGAAATAGCTGGGGAATTAGAAAACTTTCTTCTTTAGCAGGCCATTCCTCTGGTTCATACATTTTCTGATACAGCTGTTACGTAACACACTGGTTCATCATACTATTCCAGCTATTCAATCCCTACTCTGACACGCTGTTTTGAATGACCAGTAGGCATATTTAATGCAGAAGGCTCACGTAGTAGTAGTAGTAGTAGTAGTAGTAGTAGTAGTAGTAGTAGTAGTAGTAGTAGTATGGCCTGGTCTAGAATAACAATTTGGGCCTATTCCAAATTATAGCACCACAATTCACTAAATAACTCAAAATTCAACCCTGAAAAGAGCCATTTCTTAAGAAAAGCTTCTTCCTCTTCACTTTTATTAAATTCTACATCCATTTTAATCCAAATTAGCAGTGAAGAGGGGGTTTCTACTCTGGCTTGAGTATTGTAAAATTGATAGAAGAGAATAGAGTGGAGGAAGCCCTAACCAGGATAGAAAATTTAATAGGAATGGCAGGAAAAGGTATGAGGCAAAATCTAAGTAAAACACCGATAAGAGGTGGATGGTATAATACAGACTGTGTAAAGAAAAAGTCACAAGTTATGAAGGCACTTAGGAGATACAGGGTGGATGGTGGTCAAGTAGCTAGAAACGAATTTTGTAAAAAAAGGAAAGAATACAGAGAATTGTTAAGAAAGACGAAGTTGGAATGGCAACAAAAGATGGCTGCAGACATAAATAAAAAGTGTAAGGACAACGACAGTAGGAAAGTATGGGATAAAATAAATCAAATAACCAAGAAGAAGTCGGGCTCTGGGGGACCAATATAAGTTATAGTACATGGGTCCAGTATTTCGAGAAATTATTGAATAAAGAAGACAAATGGAGAGCTCAGCATGAGGGGATTACTGTTTCGAGGGGTTTGAGTGTCACTCTGCCTGAATTAGATGAGGCTATTTCGACTCATGAAATAAGGAACCTGTTACAAGGAGCCAAAAAGGGAAAATCAGGAGCTATTTCAGGTATCACATATGAATTTTGGAAAGAGGTGGGAGAACGAAGCGGCATGTTGGAAATTTTGACAAAGATATTCAATAAGATATTCGAGAAAGGGATATTTCCAAAAGCTTGGAAAGAGGGGATTATATGCCCTATATACAAAAATAAAGGGGATAGATTAAATCCAGGAAACTATAGGGGAATAACCTTATTAGATACATTGGGGAAAGTATATACGGGTATACTAGCAAATAGACTAAGGAACTGGGCAGAGAGACATTCAATCCTCTCGAAATTTCAAAGTGGCTTCAGAAGAGGGAGAACAACACCAGATAATGTTTTTATTGTGAGAACTCTTATTGACAAATATGTAAAGAAAAAACGTGGAAAGCTCTATATTACATCAATAGATTTAGAAAAAGCATTCGATACTGTAAACAGGGGGGCAGTCGTTACTAGATTGAGACAAGTAGGAGTGTCATGTAAAATGATAAGGGCTATAGAAAAGATATATGCTGAAGTAAAGTGTACTGTGAGAGTCAAAGAAGGAGTAGTAGTAGGAGATATTATTTCTAAAATGGGTTTGAAACAGGGATGTAAATTGTCACCGATTTTATTTTTATTGTTCATTAACGATATACTAGAATTTGAAGTTGAGGAAAGATTAGCACTGCCGTGTTTAGAAAATCAGGATATTCCTGGTCTTGTCTTTGCTGACGACATACTCCTGTTCACACTAACGCCAGTTGCAATGCAAAAAAGTATTGATGGTATCGAGAAGTACTGTAAAGAGTGGAATATGAAAATTAACGCACAGAAAACTAGAGTAATGGTGTGCAAAAACGGGAACAAATTAGCAAAAAAGGAAAAATGGTATCTTGAAGGAGTAAATCTGGAAGTAGTTAATAAGTTAGAATATTTAGGAATTATCATATCAGGAAATGGAAATTGGTCTGAACACGTCAAGAGAGCAAAACTGATTGGTGCAGCAGCCCTAGCTAGTATAAGAATATTAGATAACAGGATGCCTAATATTGACTTTAGGGTACAGAGAAATGTATACAACGCTGTGATTAAATCTAAAATGATATATGGTTCAGAAGTATGGGGCACAGAAAAGGAAATAGTAATGCTCGATTCAGTCACTAGTAGATTTATTAAAATAATTACAGGCTTACCAATATGTACAGCGAATAGTGGAGCAAGATTAATGTGTACTGACATTAATATAAAAGTGGATATAATCAAGAGATTAATAAAATATTGGTATAGGTTAAAAAGGGGAGGAGGGGGAGAAATTCTAGATATAGCTTACCGACACCAAATGAGGTATCAGGATGGGTACTGGGCGGGCAACTTAAAGAAAATACTAGAAGGGATTGGGATGGGGAACTATTGGGACAACGATTTAGAAGAAAGAAAAGTCTGTGGGAGAGTGGCACAGAGGGTAGCAGATATAGAAATACAAAGGCTAAGAGCTGAGGGTAATAATAGGAGAACTCTGGAGGAATTCATGAATATATACCCAGGTATGAAAATAATACATGATAAATTAACCAAAAGAGAATACAGGGGAATGATATGGTGGTTGATGGGAGTTTATAAAAATAAGGCATTTACAGAAGTTGCAAATACATGTTTATTGTGTGAAAAGGAGTTAGGAAATGCACATTTCTTGAGACAGTGTGAAAGTACAAGAGCATTACGGGTTAAATACTTGGAAGCGGAAGAGTTAAATAAAATGGAAAGAGAATCTGAGTACTATACTCTTGTCAAATTAATAAACAGGGAATGGAGAAGGCCAGGGAAACTATCAAAACTATTCACAATTATAAAAAGCTTGTGGGAGAAAAAAATGAAATTAGTGCATGAGGGAAGGGGCACATGCTGCTGAAAGAAAAAAAAAAATGAAACAGCGAAATTAGCACGAGTACACATGGTTGAAGGATATTATGGGACACTTAAGCTACACATACAGGAATGCATGCTAGTATTTCAGGATGAACCAAGTCTCGGCTCTCCTACTTCGGACGACCGAAGTTGGAAGAGGGAGACTCCAAATTGACCAGTTACCAGTACACTGAATAAGAAGTTTAAAATCATTATAGTCAGTAGAAGAAAACATACGGAAAGTAGTTATCTCTGAAGTATCATCTCTGTATGGGTTAATAATAACAACGAAGTTTTGTAATCATGTATGCACATAAAACAACTTTGATTCACAGATATGGAACATTATAGAGTTTAACTTACTAATAACTAAGGGCGACAATAATTATAAGTTTAGTATTATTTTCGTTTTTTATATCTGTTCAGTTTTGTTCCCTTGTTCCTTAGGTATTGTATATTTATAATTAGTAGATTCAGTTCATTGATATGTAAGCCGTACCGTATTACTTCTAATGAGGTTGTTTGTTGTTTGTCTGCCTGTTTTATTTTACTTTGGTTTTGTTAGTTTGTTTTGGCTACCTTCTAATGAGATTGTTGGTTGTTTGTCTGCCCGTTTTATTTTATTTTATTGTGGTTTTATTTCAGTTTGGTTTTGTTAGTTTGTTTGTTTTGGCTGCTGACGTACAGTAGAGTTGGAAGAGGCGGGGATAGGCCTGACCTATCTCAAGCTAAAGTGTTGATTCGGTACGTCTGCACATGTAAAGTAGAGTAAAGTAGTGAATAGTGTTAGGTTAGAGGAATTAAGTTGTCAATGAGACAGTGAAAGATGAGCCGAGTTATGGAATCCGTCTCGGCAGTGAAATATAGGTGTGACAGCCTACATGTAGAGCTAGGCAATCCGCACACATGTGGGTTGTTACAGGAAGGAGTGGTGAGGAAATAACATTGACAGCTTAAAGGGTCTATGAGGTATCGGTTTCCGAGCCTCATGAGACATGTCTGGTCGTGACATCCCAGGGAAGGGTGGTAGAAGTTCCTCACCAGGGGTGATGTCGCGGCCAGACAGATTTAGGATAGATTTAGTATATATTCATGTAGTAAAGTAGTGAGTTTAGTTAGGTGGTGTGTTGCATGTGGAGCTGGCGATCCGCCCATGTGCAGGATGCTACAAAGTAGATTTAGAAGTAGTTAAGTAGTATATTTATGTAGTAAAGTAGTTAGTTTAGTTAGGTGGTGTGTTGCATGTGGAGCTGGCGATCCGCCCATGTGCAGGATGCTGCAAAGTAGATTTAGAAGTAGTTAAGTAGTAAGTAGTTAGTGTCTAGCTATAGTCTATGAGTGTTTATTTTATTGGAACATTGTAACTGGGCGAAAGCCTGTTATGTTCAGTTCAATAAATTCATTCATTCATTCATTCATTCATACTCTGGCTTGAAGGAAAAATTTGCCTCCAAGTCAGATAGATTTTTCCGCCGCCAGTGTAGTGAATTAAGATTTTACGACTCATCGGGTACTCCAAGGAAACATATTAGTAAAAGGGCATAGTTTTTGCCCTGGGAGTCTTCACTATTCGACCCCCTTCCCGGCGAGAAAAGACGAAGAGTGTTCACGGATCACGGCTGTCTGCGACTTTGATCATTCCAGTTCTGGAACTTTCGACTGTTAGATCGGCAACATAGTCCTGTTTGTTAAAAGTGAGAAAATGTGTGGTTTTTCATATGAATGAGTATTTCATATGAAAGCATTGAATTTAATCGCGCCATTCATGTTCATTTCAGTTGGGAAAACCACTAATACAGTCTTTCTGAGGATGTAACAATGCAGGTGGAGAGTGAGTGTCTAGCATTATAATGAAAACTCCCCAACCTGATTGTGACTGATGGTAGGCAAGCAGGCCTACCATTACAACGAAAATTCCCTAACTCAGTCCTCATATGAGAAAAGACGTTTGGTGACTTCTCTGTCACGTTTCTAGGGTAACATTACAAGCTATGCAATTTAATACAATCTTGCTCACAACACATACACTACCTATCCTAGAATTCTGTATACAGTGTAAAATTCCGTAGCGAAGCACGGGTACATCAGCCAGTATAAAATAAAATAACTAAATTAGTACATGTTTTGTTCCTGAAATATGGAACATCTTCACTAACGTGTACTAATCTTTTAGTTACGTTAGTAACTATATTTGTATTTTCGTGTACTAGCTATTCAAATATTAAGTATTGGAAGGTGGGATTCTTCTTTCAACCTTAGTTGAAATCTTTTTGTGACAAACTTTCAGACTTTGATTCAGTTATGGTATCAAAACTCCCTCACTTCAGATGTTGAAACATTAGCACAAGGAAAAATGAAGGAAACCTTAAAATGTAAAGGTAGTTTTCCTTGTCCATTATTTTGTCCAGTAGAATGTCAGGATTGAAAATATGGTCATATCTCATTATTATTTTTATTATTTATTTAACAGTAAGTATGTATTATTTTGTATCAGCATACTGGTGGTGTAGATGTAACTATCACTCCACTATCTTCAGGCACAAATATTTGTCAATTTTGTCTTCTTTTCCTTTTAAGTTAAACATTGAAAAATGAGGTTCAATGAGCCAGAAAGAAGACTAGAAAATGGCTAGCATGTCTGACTGGTGCCAAGGTGAAAAAGTGGTAATATCCTTTCTGGTCTGAGTGCCTTCCATGAGGTTTTGTCTGCTTATAGTGAATTACTTTTAACAGATTAGAGCAAATAAATTTTTTTTGCTATTGGCTTTACGTCACACCGACACAGATAGGTCTTATGGTGATGATGGGACAGGAAAGGCCTAGGACTGGGAAGGAAGCGGCCATGGCCTTAATTAAGGTACAGCCCCAGCATTTGCCTGGTGTGACAATGGGAAACCATGAAAAACCATCTTCATGGCTGCCAACAGTGGGGTTCGAATACTGGATACTGGCCGCACTTAAACAACTGCAGCTATCGAGCTCAGTGATCAAATAAATTAACTGCATAAGTTGTGCTGTCTGCACATGCAGCCACAATGTGCAAGCTGTAGAAAAAAACACAAAGAATGTATCTTATTTTAAACAAGTTTTAGTAAAGTACATGGTTTTTGTGATAAGCAGAGTTATGTTGTCTGTGCTTGTAACAGAAACCAGCAAGCAGTTGGCTTACTCTTCTTTTGTTGTATGTTCCTTTTGAAAAATGAGAACCTGACAAAACACTGAAATGTGACAAACAGAATCCTGCCTAGCTGAGTGGTTCAAACTGTAAAGTACTAGCTTTCTGAGCCAAAGTTGGCAGGTTCGATCCTGACTCAGTTCTGCGGTATTTGAAAGTACTCAAACATATCAGCTTTCTGTCATTAGATTTACCAGCATGTAAAAGAACTCCTGCAGGACAAAAAATCTGGCACCTTGGCATTGCTGAAAATCATAAAAGTAGTTAGTAGAATAAAAAACTGATAACGTTACTTGCTATTAAATGGTATTCCGTTTCCCGGATTCATGGCATTTTGAAGGTAAATATATGATACATATGATGATCAAAGATTCTTGCCGTCCAGTGCCATATCCACTACAATGTTTTGAATTTCCTAGTCACCTCATCACCTCTGCCAACGATACCACTACCACCAAGCGAGAAGGCTATGAGGTTCAAGATGTGTAGCTGTTAGCTTGCATTTGGGAAATAGTGGGTTCAAATCTCACTGTATTCAGCCCTGATAGATAGTTTCCTAATTAAAGAAAACTGTGTAATGGTCTTTATTCCTACAGCCTGTGTACTTGCTTCATCACCACAGCCAATTGTTTTGGTTGTTTAAAATATGGCAAATGCGCTGTTCAATTGGATTCAAATATAGCTATGCAGCAATCTCTCTATATCGTTCTTTCTAGCTCATTGATTTGGCCATATACTATGTGCAGCACCTGGCACAATCGCCAACCCCGCCTTCCACTTTGATGTAAGTGGTGACCGCCCACCTGGACGACCAAAAAGTACCACTGAGATACAGGAAAAGTGGACATGAAGGACATTGCCTTGAGGACAAACGATGCCCGTGACCGTGCTGATGAGAACTGAAAGAGTGGTGGAACCATCATCAGCAGTAAAATATGTAATATATCTACACTCCGGATTTTTATGCAGTTATAGGTCAGAATGCAAACTAATTTGGTTATTAAGAAGAGTTGACTAGTCTGTTCTTCCGTTATGTAGCAAGAGTAACATAAATTCTAGGAGTTCTGATGGGCCGTGCCCCCAAAGTTTATGGAAGACTCATAACATTACTGTTGTGTACGGTAGACTATACTTGCTACCCGCTTCAGCAAGTTTACATTCTAACCTATTACTGCATAAAAATCTGGACTCTAATAATGTAAAATATGGCATTCTCAAATTTCTGTTCTTGTCATTTGAGTACAAAAAAAAATGGTTACAATCACCAATGCTCCTGATATCCTTTGTTCAATTCAAACTTTCCTATAAACCAGAATAATAGTGTCATTATCCATCCAATATGTTATTTTAGCATTTAGGGACTTTAAAGTTGTTAAACAGGTTATGCTACCAGTTGTCTAATCTCATCCACCACCCTATGTCTTAAACTTGACCTTCGAACACTCGCACGGTGCAGTCTCCTTCATTACGTATTTTAATATCTCCTTAGAAGTTAATAAATTAAATGCCTGAATTCTATGTTATATCGTTGATCAATCAATTCTTGAAACATTTTACATAATATTTGCTTTATTTTACTTCGCTACATTACAATAGAACATAGGTGAGCAATGAGAGAGCTCGCTTCTCAAGCCAACTGCATGAGCGCAGGCAGAGCCAAGGAGCTGGGAGCAGGTGACATCTAATAGCTTGTGTGTAAAGACTAGATGGCGATATATGGAGAAAGGAGCAAGCATAGCTGCAGCAATGTACTGGGCTGAGTATATTATGTTTATGCAATAAAATAGCACAATATTATACAGTGCGTTGTGTAGTTAAAATACTTACTACTCATTTTGTAGACAGTATCACTGCTTTCAAGCAAATGTTGGAGGTTTGGCAGCATTAGATGTTGCAAGGTGAGTCATTACATTTTCCCTAAATTGTCAATGTGGAAATCTGATATAGCTCGAGATCAATAACAATATAGTTGTTCCGTTATTGGATATTATAAATTTCCCAGCTAACTCATTCCTGGTTGCCAGCGTTTTGCCCCAGTGTGCTAAGTTGGTCTCATCAGTTGGTAAATAGCACACCTACCAAGACGCATGGCTAGTGTATACCGTGGAGGCCTCTGTGTAGGCTACTTGGAGCCACCGGATGTGCCAATGCACTATGAGAGACTTTGTCTCATTTTCAAAAATTGATGCCTGCCTGGCCATTCATTCGGAACAAATATTTCAGGTTCCCTATGGGACTCAACATCTTTATCATTTCAAGATCAATTGTAGACATTTTCAGGTACTCTTGCGAGTCCTGTGAAAAACATTTCCATCCGATTTAGAGATCTGGGCGATTTATCAATTAATATGAAAGGGTTTGCTGCGCCCTTTTCAACTGCTGTAGTAATTGATGACGTTTCATCAGATCTACAGTGCCAGTTGCTTACAATTCGATGTGATAATGAACTGAAGGCTAAATATGAATCGTGAACAAGCCTATCACAATTTTATGAACATTTTTTGCAAACAGATTTCCCAAATATGCATGAAATGGCTGCCAAACTCCTATCAATGTTTGGCTCAACATATCTACGTGAGAAATTGTTCTCTCTAATAAAGATAAATTAATCTCCATGATAAGCCACTCTGACGCACATCTCACTGCTGTTCTTCGAATTGCAAGTGCAAGAATGAGCGCACCAAATATAACTTGTCTTCTCCAGTGAAAAGATATGCACTCCTCCTCATTATCTGGTGAATGAAATTTCAGATATATAAGGAACACACAGGCCTATGTTTTATCTTTGGTAAATGATATTTATTCATGTATTTATTTCTGTACTTAACCTAGAGCTACTTTCTCATTCACTGTTTATGTTGTGTTCTAAACAAGTCTTTATGTTGGCTTATTGTATTTTCAGGACTATTGTTAGTAGTCAAAGGAGTACTTAATTATCAGATGTCAAAGTAATTAATTTTGTTTCTTACGCATAACCTAATGAAAAGAATATAATTAAACGTGTTTACTTAGCACCACAATCTAATGCAATGAATAGAATGAGACATTAGACACAACAAAAATGTCAAAAGTTTAAATCTGTTTTCATACACAGCTTGTACCTAGTTGTAACTGCTAACTTCCGTCAGAGCGCTTACTCTGCTCTTTTTCCTACCTGAGCTGAAGCGCTGCTCACTGAGCCGGATTGTGCCCACCTCGGCATTAGAATATAATATTAAGTCGTGGAAATTCACTAATCTTCTACTTAAACATTATGTTTACCTTTTGAACTAACATTAACAAGTGTATTTATTAAGGCAATAAGTACATTCAAATCTGACTTCATGCTGCCAAGTTTTTCAACTATCAGAAGTTAAAGTGTATAAATTTAATCTGGCTTCAGCGCAGTTGAGTTCTTTTCCCCCCATTTATTCTGCATCACTGGCAGCTGCACTTTGTGAGTTATGCTCACTGTAAATTATTTGCTCATTTCTACTTTCAGAATTGTCATTTTAATTTTCACAGTCATCCGCTATGTTGAAATCCTGATCATAACTGAGGCGCTCGGGGCTAGGTTATGGTAAGCCACACATTGAGCAATATTGAGATTTGTATGCATTTCGTACATGCTAGAGGATGGCAAGCAACTGGAGGAGTAGTATTTGAAGAAACCAAGAGATGGCAGCACACACTCTGCTGTTTTGTATTGCACCAAGACACAGCACGCTATTTTTGAGCTTTAGTATGGTAAGCCGCAGCAAGATGGCGTCTTGCAGAGAAACAGTGTCAGCTGTTGTTTCGATGAAAAAATGCATTTTGGAACCGATACTGAAGCCGATTGTCTTGAGAGTGAATCCTCGTGCGATGACAGTGTTGTAGATGTGGATTATCAGCCAAATTCATGTGATATCTCATCAACATCAGAGGTAAGCATCAACAAAATGTTATTATGTGGCATGCCATATTATAGCATGTGACAATGTGGCTTATCATGACAATGCAGTACATGTTGTACTGTAAGATAACAGTATTATTTAATGGAACTATGAACTATGGGACTATTTCTAAGATATTTATATGGAGCTAAGTAACCATAAACAACTGTTAAACTAAGATGGGCATCACTAAGTGACTGCTATAGGGGGTTATTGTGGCTTGCCATTATATAGCTGTTAAATTGCTGTATTGTTCAGTGTAGTTTCACAGGTTCATGCCATTAGCTTTTAATTCTTTTTTCTTCCGCAAGACTTAGCTCCCGTTATTAGAGAGGTGCCCATCTCACTTGCTAAGAATGGAAGGCATCGATGGCGGCAGCAAACACCGGAGTTGAGTAAAAGGGCTAAACATAAATGCCGGTGTACTCGGGAATGTACTTTAACCAAGCTATTAACCAGAATTAAAAAATATTGGAAAAATAACTACTTTAATTAAATAATAAAAATTAATATTATTATTTAGGAGAGTAGGCACAGAATATCGAATTAATATTAAATTAGTAATACGATATGTTTCATAAACATGTTGTAACATGGACATAATTTCTTATTTTTAAGGGTGAAGAGTACACTGTGAAATTAATGTCAAGAAGCATGGCCATCTTACACAGACATTGTGAATTGTGACCTTAACACCAAAAAATCGTAGGCCCATTCCTATACAGCATAAGAAACTGTCTGACGTCATGGACCTGCTTCCTTATATACCTGCGGTGCATTATGGATATTATTTATCTCTGACTCAGTACAAAATCACAGAGCAGGTTGATGAACCTGAATTAATTGATGGCAGTTTCTTAGATGATGGTGAGAGTGACATGATTGGTGATCATTAGAGCCAAATGTTGGCACTGAAACTTTGGTGATAAACAATGACAAGCCACAAAATTATATGTATTCGTTGTACTTAATGTTTTTTCTACTATGTACATTAGTTAAAAAGGTTCTATTTCATGTTACAAGAATACCTTAATGTATGTAGTACCTTATCATTCAATAAACAAACCTCTTATGTCCATCATCTGATTTATGGAATTTTTTGAACCTGAAAAATTTTCTCAATGTGGTTGTGGACTTGACTTGACAGATTTCTTCCAGAACTAAATAAATGGAACAATTATAGGAGACTGTGGCCTGCATGGTATGCACTAGCCATGTGTCTTGGTGGGTGTGCTATTTACCAACCGATGACCCCAACTTAGCACACTGGGGGGAAACTCTGGCAACCAGGAATGAGTTAGCTGGAAAATTTATAATGTCCAATAACGGACCATTTATACTGGTTTTATAAGTTTACTCATTCGAGACAAATATTTCAGGTTCCCTATGGGAATCAACATCTATATCATCTGATGGACAGGCAGGCATCAATTTTTGGTAATGAGACAGTCTCTCATAGTGCATTGGCACTGCCGGTGGCTCCAAGTAGTCTACACAGTGGGCTCCACGGTATGCACTAGCCATGCGTCTTGTTGGGTGTGTTATTTACCAACTGATGAGCCCAACTTAGCACACTGGGGAGAAATGCTGGCAACCAGGAATGAGTAGCTGGAAAATTTATAATGTACAATAATGGGCCATTTATATTGGTAGTAGCCACTTTGAAATATCATTGCAATATTATCTGAAGGCCTACTTTATCACAATTCACAAAACCAACTGAAAATAAAGTACAAAATCAAGTACCTTTACATTATACACAGTAATTGCATATATTTGGACGTAATATTTACATGTTTAAGGGTAACAGTGGACACACTAAAGTACAATGATATTGCTGCACTTCCTATAGGACCGGGCGAGTTGGCCGTGCGGTTAGGAGTGCACAGCAATTAGCTTGCATCCGGGAGATAGGGCTCGAATCCCACTGTTGGCTGCCCTGAAGATGGTGTTCCGTGGTTTCCCATTTTCACACCAGGCAAATGCTGGGGCTGTACCTTAATTAAGACCACGGCCGCTTCCTTCCCATTCCTAGGCCTTTCCTATCCCATCGTCGCTATAAGACCTATCTGTGTTAGTGCGACATAAAGCAAAATAGCAAAGAAAACTTCCTATAGGCCTACTTTATGAGAATTTACATGACCATCTGATAATAAAATAGAAAATCAAGTACCTGGGCATTGTACACCGTTATTACATATATCTGGAAAAAATAACATTTGTAAGCGTACCTATCAGTAATGGTAGCAACTTTTACATACAATATTAACTTATTGCTCTATTTTCCATAGGCCTACTTTATCGCAACTCACATGACCAACTGAAAATAAAGTATAAAATCAAGTACCTTTACATTATACACAGTAATTACATATATGTGGAAGTAATATTTACATAACTTTGGGGCCGATGATATTGATGTTAGGCCCCTTTAAACAACAGGCATCATAAATAACTTTGATGGAGAAATAGAAGCCATTTGTCTTCACCTACAAAATCTAATTTATAGAGTCAATTAATTTGAAAAAGCAGTCCTACTTACAGATTCTCTAGCTGCCATACAAGCAGTATCCTCAAATATCAAAACCCATTCATCAAGAATTCATGACATTAAACACCTACTAACAAAATTAAAAACATCACTTTACAATGGACTGGCAGATAAACTAGCAAGAAAATGTACTAGTACCTACATGAGAACAAACCTCTGGCAGCTAAAGCAATCAAGAAGATAATCACAAATAAAAACCTTGAAAATTGGAAGAAAGAAACTACCCAACTTACTGCAATGAAGAAATGAAAAAAAAAAAAAAAATACCCATCAGACAAAAATAAAAGCAAGCTGGGGAAAGAATCAGTGGTGATCTTCAGATTGGAAGTAGGACATGACTGCTAAGCTGCACATCTATCTAGAATCAAAATTTACCCAACAGAAAAGTGTACCACCTGCAAAATTGCTGGGTTACTGATGGACTCAAAACACCTACTGCAGAACACAGGACTCAACCCAACCCAGCCCTATAGTGGACAGCCAGGAACAAGATGAAACAAGAGTCTGTTTCCTAATACATCTGTACATTATTAATGTTATTTGTATATTACTGTTGTTCAGAGATATCAATTGTGTATTGGAATTACTTCCCAATAAAGCCATATGTTACAACAACAACAACATTTACATGTTTAAAGGTAACAGCGGACACTTTGAAGTACAATGATATTGCTGCACTTTTTGTACGTCTACTTTATGAGAATTTACTAGAGCATCTCTAAATACAGTGGAAAATTAGGTACCTGTGCACTGTGAACAGTTGTTACATATATTTGTAAAAAAAATAACTACATTTTTAAGTGTACCTAACAGTAGCCACTTCTAAGTACAATGTTAACTTTTTGCTCTATTTTCTGTAGGCCTACTTTATCACAATTCACATGGCCTACTGAAAATAAAATATAAAATCAAGTACCTGTACATTATATACAGTAATTACATTTGGGTGTAATATCTACATTTTTAAGTGTACGTTACAGTTGCCTCCTTACAGTACAATGTTAACTAATTGCTGTAATTTTTGTAGGCCTACTTTATCACAATTCACACAATTAAACTAGAAAATAAAGTATATCTATGGATATTATGAAAGTACAAATATACCTAAGCAGTCACGTTTATATATAGATACATTGAGAAATATCAAATCAATCACTCACCAATGATTTGAATTTAGGGTTTTCTTTCAGGAGGCAGATTTCCAGTTAGTTAGTCTCGTCTTTCTTAAATGATTTTAAATTATTTCGAAATTTACTGAACATCTACTTTCCCCAACCTTTTATTTATTTATTTATTTCAAACAGTAATGTTTCTTTTAGGGACCTGCCAATATCTATACTTGCAGTTTTTTCTGTAACGCTTATTTGGATCCCTCTTACTAAAGGGAGGATCGAGGATAGGGTTGGGTACTTTTAGCCAGACAATTTTGCAGTCGTAAGTTCCATAGGTTTCAATAGCAAGACACAGTCTTCAATTACTTTCCACTGATCTGTTGTTAATGCCATTGGACTACCTGGCAATTATACCAATGCTGCGGATAGAACCTCTTTGATTTAAAGCAGCATCTGAAGCATGTAATAGACAGAGTTCTACCTTGTTATTACATCTTTTTTTACTTTCAAATCAGTCTGTCCCATTTGAAGTTGAACTGATTTGAGTTTGTCAGAAGCAAGAACACTAGATTTAAAATACGATGCTGTTGCTTTGCTTGCTTGAAGGACACTATCTAGTTCCTGAGTATATGTCAATGCATGCTGGATAACTAAATTAAGCAGATGTGCTACACAAGTTAGATAAGACAGACCTAGAATGCTGACAGCAGATTTGATATTGGCTCCACCATCAGTTACCACCACTACCAACTTCGACATTCCACTGCTCAAATATATCTCTAAGAACAGTTGCTAAGTAACTGCCAGTATGGTTAGTTGTGAGCTGTACTGTAGACAAAACATAACATTTCAGCTCATATTCATTATTAATAAAATGAGCTGTTACTGTCATGTGTGAAGTGTTACTTGAAGACGTCCTGATATCAGTACAAACATAACTTGCTGTATTAAATTCATATTAAACAGACAGTTGGGTGTTCTGATAGAGTTCTGGAAGTAGTGAACTATTCAAAACTCTATGACTTGGAAGTAAATATCTGGGCTCCAGTTCCTTAATAAATTTCTTAAAACCTTGGTTGTCGACTACAGATAATGGTTGCAAATCTGTTGCAATCATTTCAGACAATGCCATATTCATTCTACTTAGTTTTTCTTCAGACAGTTCTCTTGACTGAACACTTCAAGCAAGTGTTAACTGAAGAGCAGGAACTCGTCTAACCGTGCCTGTTAATCATGTTGATGAAGATGGAATTACTTGTGCACAGGGAACATGTTCTGTCCTTGTACTTTGACTAGGAGTTGCACCAAGATGATCATCTGGTTCTCTTGCTCCTTGTCGTTCACTTCTGAATACACTTACATGTTTGCGTTTCAGATGGCCTCTCAAGTTTGAAGTATTGTTTTTATTCCTAAATTCACTTTTACACAGTAAACATAATGCCGTCCTGGACTTCCTTCTACAAAATGGTCCCAGACTAAAGATCTATTTTTCTGTTCATGTTGTATTTTTATTTTAGCACTTAGTCTACATAAAAAACGAAGGAAAAACTGTAAAACTAAGTACGTAACAACTATTTATTTTAAGGCACACACTTATTAATAATCAATATTTTGCAAAGACCTATTCACTCTAACTATGAATAAGGGGTATAATCAGTATGTGCACACTGTTTTGAGTGATAATACATTTCAATTGGTTAATGTGCAGTGTTATGATTAGAATGCATTTGAAGTTCTTAAAGCCTGCTGTTTCCTCACAGATATCATGCGTTTGAGAGAGAGAGAGAGAGAGAGAGAGAGAGAGAGAGAGAGAAAATTCTTGCGATTTCACACAAACTGAACCGGCTGCCAATCAGTAGAAGTCATAAATTAATTTGCTTTTCGAGTGAAGGGGTGTGGGAGGGAACAGCTGCATCCACTTTAGAAAAGCGAATGAAACAATCGAATACCATTTAAAACAATCAAATATTTCACATTCGATAGTGCTCATCACTACCGCTGAGTTCTATGAGTGTCCTGGACCGAGCATTGGGTGAGTGCTTCTGTCCTAGAAGAGCTCAAGATTAGGGTCAGGCACACGCAGAAGAATAGTCAGTCCTATTTGAGATACTTTGGCCACATATCACGGAAGACTGGAGATATAAGAAAGTTCATCATGAAGGTCAAAGGGCAAGGAACAAGGCCCCAAGGAAGAGGTCCAGCAAGATGGATTGACCAGATGAAGGAGTTGGTTGGGATGTCTCTACATCAAGCAGCGCATCTAGCACAGGATAGAAGGGCATGGAAAAAAAACCTCTGCAACTGCACATAACATGCCACCACACCCTGTAAGGGTACATGGAAAGGAGAGAGTGAGATATGCAATTTGGCGTATCACAATTACAGGCTCTTCCCATAGCGATAGGCCACATTCTGTCTGACCGACCTTTAACTTTTCAAACTGTGTCTAGAGTGTTCAAAGATATCAAGTGGTTTCAGTTGACTTATTCAAGAAAAACTGAGGATGACCTTGTAAATGACGCACCAAATGGTGGCGACGGGAGAATTTCTTCTCGCAAATTTTACATGCATGCAACATCTCTCCAGTATGCAATCGCTCATGATATATCATACTACTGCGCCGCAGAAATTCTTTTCCGCACACATTACAAGTAAACGGTTTCTCTCCTGTATGCAATCTTCCATGTTCTACCAAACGCAAGTATCGCGAAAAACGTCTTAAACACACTCCACACTTAAATCTCTTATCAGGTGAATGAGTTCTTAGGTGTATTGCAAGTCCACGCTGCTGCATAAATAACTTATTACATAAGGAACAGGGGTACCTAGGCGTATCACTGTGACTCATAAGGTGTGACTGCAGCTCAGAGTTTGTTTTAAATTGATCGACACATGTTGGGCAAACATGCGTCCCCTCATCAGCATGTAGATGAAGTTTATGTTTCTTGAGTGTACGTTTATGAACAAAAACCTTCAAGCAAATATCACATTTAAAATTGTAATCAGCATGTATACCTACATGATTCTGAATCTCAGATTTTTTGGCAAACCGCTGATCACAGATCTGACACTTGTACAAACATTTCTGAATATTGGTGGGCTTCCTGCAAATGTCACAGTTCTTGCCTAGTAACATATTCTGTCTACAGCAGTAATTCATCTTCATGGTCTCTAGAGGTGACTGGACATCTGAGGCAGAGAGTTCTTGCTCACTGCAAAATAAATCAAGATGAACAAAGATAAGTCACATGATTTATGATGTTTGGATTTTCACAAGGCATTTTTTAACACTTATCTGCACAAATGGTATTTCTGTTGTGACAAACTTTCTCCACAACTGTTTCTTTTCAAAACTAAATTATTCAACTCAATTTTGGATTTCCAGAATGGTAAGCTTCATCAAATATGTTACCAACGTTAACTCACTGGCATTTGTATCCACCTGCCAGGTGGTCTACTATCTGGTAACTTTCTGCAACTAGTTCATACCTTGTCTATAGATTACATGACATGCAGTATATCTTTTGAAAAGTGAAAATATGTTCTGCTTTGTGAAGTTGGCAGGAACACTGTAGATAGTATCATGTAACAGGAATTTGTTTGTTCTGAAAGTAGAGTGATTCTCCCACTTGGTAGTGAGCAGAAATGGCCGCCCTTAGTAAACCATGCATTATGAGGAATGAAATCAAAATTACATTGCAGTATCGCGAGAGTGAAACGGGCAGTGATATAGTGGTATGTGACATTGATGACGTAGCACAATCTGCCTTAAGAAAAAAGGAGCCAAAAGAAGAAAGGCTTCGCATATGGGAATGGAGTAAAACAAGCAATAAACCATCCAAAATTAAACTTGATTGTATGGTTCCACCTGTTCAATAATTAATATCTACTGTATGTACGTGTACCCCTTAGACCTGTGTCCTCTTCTGTAAAGATCTGCACCATTCTTGGTGTGAGTCTCCTGAATTGCTATAACATCTACTTCATTCTGCAGCATCAGACGTGAAAGGAATTGACTCTTAGCAGAGGAAATTGATTCAATGTTCAAGTGACATATTCGTAAGCTGTTACTAATAGGGATTCACGAGTGTTCTGTGCATTGTTGGTCCTGAAAAGGACTTTTATTTGGTAAGTTCCCTTGCATACTTGTTGCTGTGTAGCAGCACCTTTGTGGAAGAATTAGCCGGTATTAAACCGCTGCCCAGGAATCACTCGATTGCAGTAACCACCACCGCTCTGGAATGGTTTTCCAAATTTGGATATTTCCATTTGATTATTTGTAAACTTTTGTGTACTTGTAGAACCATACGATATATATATAGTCCCGGTCCTGACACAGGATCAGGGATGAGGTGAGAAGAAATTATATGGCATGTTTGTAAGGAGGATACCCTTTCTGTTGCCAACCTGAACCAAGGAGCAAATGAAGATGAAATTAATTATGGTGAATGAAATTGTGTAAGGATGTGAAAGGAATCAGCTGTGACCTGTGAATAGGAATTGTCCCAGCATTTATCTGGAAGTGAAAATGAGAAACCACAGAAAACCATTCTCAGGAGAGCCGAAGGTGGAGCTTAAAGCCACTCATTTCCTGAATGCAGAGCTTGTCTGCTCAGTAATAATTAATATCTACTATTCAGAATAAACAGTCTTGCTTAAACTACTACAGGTTTCGACCTCCTTATAGCCATTTTCAGTTAAATTCAAAAAGTTTTAAATCACACTGCAGTGACATGTAATGAGTAGAAAGAATATATACACTGAAAACATGGTGTGAGTTAAATTGTTCAATCACATTGTTCTATAAAAAAATGTATAAAAAGCTTATTTTTAAAAATGTTCTTGGTTTGAACATGGTTGAAAATTATTATTTGTTTGATAAATGACACTTACAATGAAACGGTGTTAGGTTGAATGTCAATCAAAAGGAACTGGAAGAGGCATTCTCTGTAGCTGTACTATCGATTGTACGTCTAAAAAAGTATGTGTTCTGATGTCAATAATATGGAATTTGTGGTAATTTATTATAATAGTTGACTACAGTAACTCCATGAGCACTTCACTCAATACCTTCAACATCATGGGCTCTAGCCATTTCTTTTCACTTTTGACTCAGTTAATTTATAACTGTGAAGCCTCCATGGCTCAGGCAGCAGCACGTCGGCCTCTCACTACTGGTTTCCATGGTTCAAATCCCGGTCACTCGATGCAAGATTTGTGCTGGACAAAACAGATGTGCGACAGGTTTTTCTCCGGGTACTCCGGTTTCCCTGTCATCTTTCCTTCCAGCAACACTCTCTCATACCACTTAATCTGTCAGTCATTAATTGTTGCCCCAGAATAGTGCGACAGGCTTCGGCAGCCAGCACAATTCCTATTCTCGCCATAAGATGGAGGCTTCATCCATTCCATCCCTGCTGACCTAGTCACTGACTGAAAAACAGGTGGAAGATTTTTCAATTTATAACTGTCGGGTACTTCAGTTGGTCAAAACTAATTTATGGATAAGTACATTTAGAATCTACCTGAAAAAGAAAACACATGATAAAAGAATTATACCTGAAAATGAAACTGTTTAAATTCTGTTATGTTTCTTTTTTTCAGGCAATTCCTAATTTTATTGATATGAGCAGGGAACTGGAAGCACAGATAAGACTTTTTGCGGTTGATCTTATACTGTAGGGAGTAATAAATAAAATCAAACCAAACCCCATGGCACTACAGCCCTTGAAGGGCCTTGGCCTACCAAGCGACTGCTGCTCAGCCCGAAGGCCTGTAGATTATGAGGTGTCATGTGGTCAGCACAACGAATCCTTTCGGCTGTTACTCTTCGCTTTCTAGACCGGGGCCGCTATCTCACCGTCAGGTAGCTCCTTAATTCTAATCATGTAGGCTGAGAGGACCTTGAACCAGCCCTCAGGTCCAGGTAAAAATTCCTGACCTAGCCAGGAATTGAACCTGGGGCCTCCGGGTAGGAGGCAGGTACACTACCCCTACACCACGGGGCTGTCTAAGGAGTAATAAATAAATTACAATATTGTTTACTAATGTAAAAATGACCCCAGCAAAGTTGTCAACTGGACAGCTAACAATGTTATGATGATGAATGGGGGGAGGGGAGAATATCAGGTTGTAACTTTCACAATGAAGAGAAGCCTCTTTGTTTTAATTACTGTGTTGATGGGATGACAGTCACTCATGGGGACCTCTGTAAGCACCTAGGTGTTAATGTAAGGAAAATCTTCATTGGGGTAATAACATAAATGGAAGTGTCTATAAAGGTTATAGACATAGTTATAAGGGTATTTAGGTGTAAGGCACTGGTAAGACCCCAATTAGAGTATGTTCTAGTGTATGGTACTCTCACCAGGGTTACTTGATATAAGAACTGGAAGAGATTGAAAGGAAAGCAGCAAGAATTGTTCCGGGTGATTTGAGACAGAGTAATGTTATGAAAATGTTGCAACTCTGGGCTGAGAAGACTTGGAGCTCAATTAAGCAGAACCTAAAAGATGTCGGTGGAATGACATTAGAAGACAAATACGCTTGAGTGTCATTTGATCATTTCAACATATAATGAAGATAAGAAGGATAAATTGGGGCAAATATTAATTTATTGGAAGAGTAATTAGGGACTGAAATAATTTATCAAGGGAGATATTTGATACATTTCCAGTGTCTTTGAAATCATTCAAAAGAAAACTACAAGAACAACTAATAGGGAATCTGCCACATGGAGAACAGCCGTATCAATGGTGACTGTCTGTACCTTATGCATGAGAAAAATATACACATATGCTCAGCACGTTAAAATTAGCATGCCAATGGTTTAATGAAAAGTTTACATTCATATCATGAGCTACAGTTCTAAAACAATATTTCAATATAGACTTTGCAAAATGAAATGTGTCTGCATTAAAAAACATAAAAATACAGCAGTTCCAAATCGGTAAGAATGGTAGTAATTCAGTTTGCAATCTTTTGATATTGGATATCACCATGTGGCACTGAAATTCTGATTAAGAAAATGGAATTAATGTTTTTTTTAATAACTTGATGTCGATGAGAAGAAGCATTGCCAAAGTACTAAATATTTCTACAATAGATATGCAATGGAACAATCTGTCTGAATAGTAACAAAATCTCTGATTTTTATGTGTTTGGGATAGCTGTCACTCTTCCCTTAAACATATTAATCCAAAAGGAAGAGTAATCAAGCTGTGCCATGGTTTGAGAAGTGGGGTCATGACGAAGCATGTAAGTAAAGATCCACTCAAATCTTCAATTCACACACAACAAGCAATGAATCCAACCACCCAAATGTGCACTAATTAGAAGGGTTCAATACAATGATACACAGAGCAAAGTCCCTTCTAATGAACATGATGGATTTTAACAAGGAAATACAAACAAATTGCAAAAGAAAACTACTAACTACCTAACATAGCAGACTGTTAATTAAGAAGAAATATATTTAAACAATCCTCCACCAAAAAAACAATATAGTTCTCAATTTTGTGAATTACTCATTGAAAGTGTCACCCAATCATTACATATGAAGGAAGTTATAGAAATACATACTGCAAGAAATGCTAACCAAAACAATATCAAATATTACACACATGTCAATTTTTTCACAATTACTCTACTAAATTAAGTCAACATATGATACAGTATCACATTCCTTTTAAGGTTTAGCCTCTATTAATTCACTATTGCATAGTAAGACAGTACAACATTTTTCCATAAAATCTAAAAAAAAAGACTAACTAATTAAGACTTTCGCGGTTGCAGATCAAAAAATAAAACCAACAGACTGGGTTATCTGGCCACGTTACTGTAGGCTAGCCATGACACTACTGAGCAGTGGCAGACTGTTTAGCAATCTCACCGAGTTAATGAATAAGATCTGCTAACCTGCTAATGGAGAACTGATTCTCCATATTCTGTGAATATTGGCATTTTACCATGATAGGGATGACAAATTTTTAAATATGGAGCAACTGTTGTAAATGGACCTTATTTAATGTGAAACCAAGTTTCAATGTTCCACTTTGATGTACCTTTAAAAAGGAAAAAGTACCCTGTCATTAAATAAGATCCAATTACAACAATATCTAAGAGATGTTTCCTGCCCCATCTGTCTTCGTTTAAAAGCATCTGTTTTGTTTACTGACAACATTTAAGACTACTTCTGCATCTATACCAATTGTTACTGGTTTTTGCAATTAAGAAGAAATATTTCAGACAAAAGATAAACAATGCATGTTGTTTCAAATTTTTAAGTGTGTTTTATCACTTTCCTCATCTAATTTTATTATGTCTTATGTGATAATCTATTTTTAGATTTTAATTTTTAAGATGCCTGCCATAGTATTCAATAGCTGAGAATGATCCAATTTAGGTCAAAGATGTACTAATATAATATGAATATAATTTCCATTTATAATTAAGTGGAAAGTCTAGAGGTACTGAAAAGGTGGACCAATTAAAATAATTTCTCTTGAAGAAGGATTTTAATGTCAATACCAAAATGATTATAAAATTCGTCACTTGTAATTTCATGCTATCTTATAGGCAAACATGAAGGACATGGTGAGCTGTTGAATTGCATGGCTTTGAAAAGTCCTGATTTTGCAACAAACAAGCATGTGGTCTTGGGACTAAGAAGCTAGAATACTAATCACTTAACTACCTGCAGTAACATTCAAATGTGTACATAAATTGAATAATTGTAACATAAGATTCATGCCGTACATTGAATAAAAGGAACTGTATTATATTTGTCCTTATACCCTCAGATTAAAAAGTATATACACATATTTTACTTACTGAGCAGTCTCGCACACAGGTTTTACGTCCTGAAATTCCATCTCTTCATTTTCCCCTTCATCTTTGTTTTGCGCATTCTGTAATACGAGACAAATGCACATAAAATTTAAAAATGTATACCTTGAAAACAATAATAATTAATGACCATACAATAAAAAGTAGGAAGAGTAAGATAGTAATGATGATGAGAGGTAATGAAGAAGGAAAAATAATAATGTTATTTGCTTTACGTCCCACTAACTACTTTTACGGTTTTTGGAGTCGCCGAGGTGGCGGAATTTTGTCCCGCAGGAGTTCTTTTATGTGCCAGTAAATCTACTGACACAAGGCTGACGTATTTGAGCACCTTCAAAAACCACTGGACTGAGCCAGGATTGAACCTGCCAAGTTGGGGTCAGAAGGCAAGCGCCCCAACCATCTGAGCCGCTCAGCCCGGCATAAGGAAGAAGGAAGAGGGACTATTGATATGAATGGAAGACCTTTAGAGGTTGTGAAAAGCCTCAATATTTGGGAGTATACTCACAGAAGGTGGAAAAATAAATGAAGAAATTGGAAACAGAATCCATGTTTTACCATTGTGTGAGAGGTGTAGTTTGGAAGTCCCAGAGAGAAATGCAAGAAAATTCTCTAATACGTGTTTTAAAAACCAATTTTGACACATGCAGCAGGCACATGCACAACAACAAGATGTGATGAAAGCAGAATTCAAGCAGCTGCAATGAAGTTCTTTAGAGGAATACCTGGGAAGACATAAAAAGATAAGATCAGAAATCAAAGAGAGAACCGGATTCCCAAAACTGCAAACGAAGATAGACCTGTAAGCTGAAACGGTAGAGGCATTTAATGAGAATGGAAGACGATAAAGAGTTCCAAAACATGTATTTACAGAGAAAATAATATGAAGAAGACAATGGGGATGGCCCAAAAAGAGGAGGATTGACCTAGTGTAGGAGATATAGAGAAGCAAGGAGTAAAAGTAGAAGAAACATTGGAGAAAAGAAGGGAGTAATGGAGAGATAGGCAACTGTGGAGGTCCTTGATTCACAACCCGATCCAGAAGACTGGAAATGGGAGAAGGATGAAGTAGAAGAAGAAAATAACTGCTGGTATTAACTCTTGCAGCATACCTGCTCTGAAATTACATACTGTATAGGTGGGGTTGGATTTGACGGCAGTTGTATTGTTACAGCCTAAGTGCACCTTTTGGAGTCATTATTAATTTATTTTTATTTTGACCTCTGTGTGGCCAATTTACTGAAATAAATTATTCTACATATTATGAAATATACAAGGTCGGTCTGAAAGATCCAACAATTTTGCAACACTGCCCTGAGAAGACACTAGATTTATTTACCCATTTCCTCCAGGATACAACAAAACTTCACACACCACTCACACTTAATATTCACTGAACTTCTGTTAGTATTCTAACCATTTAAAATCAGGTGAGTTGACTGTGCGGTTAGCAGCACACAGTCGTGAGCTTGCATCCGGGAGATAGTGGGTTCGAATCCCACTGTCAGCAACCCTGAAGATGGTTTTTCCATGGTTTCCCATTTTTAGACCAGGCAAACGCTGGTGCTTTACCTTGAATAACGCCATGGCCGCTTCCTTCTCACTCCTAGGCCTTTCCTATCCCATCATTGCCATAAGACCTATCTGTGTTGGTGCGAGATAAAGCAAATAGTAAAGAAAATTTTAAATAATTCAAGGAGCAGGCATTCTGTGACAACTTCTGTAAAAATATCAAAAGAAGAAAGCATCTCACCTCATTTTCTCTCTTGCACTCGTCTGATGAATTTGTCATGTTCTCTGACTGTAATTTCTGCTCGTCAGCAGGCTGTGATGGATCATGAGGCTCTAGTTTGATCTCCTCTTTGACACATGCCTGTGGTATTGGCTCATGTTCCTCAATGATCTCACCTTCCTACAAACAGAGTATAACAGCAAAGTATTCTATTTACAATGATGCTTTCACAACCTGCATGAATAGAGATAACACCTTCAGAGTTCTTGCCTCGTGAGAAGGGCAAACGATTAGTAATATTTACATTCCATGAAGACTTTGCTGTGAATCTTTTGAAAAAGAAATCAATCAATCTTCCTGTGGCTGTTCTAACAAATAAAAAGTTTTAAAATGAACCTATAGTTGCTCTAGTGGAGAAAAGATACTCTTTATCACTAATGACTCACCATTTTTTTAATGAGGAGATGTTGCCACATTTGCTCATTCCAGGAGTTTCATGTCCATTAATTGGAGAATGAAGAATTCAAGGTCATCACACTATTCACGCCAGGGAGTAGGAAGGAATACAAACAAAAAAATAAAATCAAGTGTAATGGAAGGAAGATAAAGACAGGAGGAACAGGATCAAGATGGAGACAAAGAAAAAAGAAAGTCTAAAACTATGGGGAACATCATTACACATTGACTTGACTAATAACAAACTGAGTTGATTTTTTTAACTTACTTTATTACAATGTGCTTCATGTCTTACCGACACAGACAGGTCCTACGGCGATGATGGGATAGGAAAGGACTAGGAGAAGGAAGCAAGCGGCTATGGCCTTAAGGTACAGCCCCAGCGTCCGGCTCCATGGCTAAGTGGTTAGCATGCTGGCGTTTGGCCACAGGGGTCCCGGGTTTGATTCCCGGTAGGGTCAGGAATTTTAACCATCATTGGTTAATTTTGCTGGCATGAGGGCTGGGTGTTTGTGTCGTCTTCATCATCATTTCATCTTCATCACGATGCACAGGTCGCCTACGGTGTCAAATCAAAAGACCTGCAACTGGTGAGCCGAACATGTCCTCGGACACTCCCAGCACTAAAAGCCATACGCCATTTCATTTTACAGCCCCAGCATTTACTTGGTGTGAAAACGAGAAACCACAGAAAATCATCTTCAGGTTTACCGACAGTGGGGTTCGAACCCACTATCTTCCGGATGCAAGCTATGCACCCCTAACCGCATGGCCAACTCGCCCAGTGATTTTGATTTACTGAAGACAGCAATTACATCCTGCTTCCTCCTCGTTTGGCTGCTTGGAACAAATGTCAGATTTTGAATTACGGCCCCTATGGAGTGCCGTGCAGAACAGGTGAAGATCAAGCTGCTAATTTAACCAATTACAACCAATAGCTGTCTAGCAGTTCACGGCGCATTGTTCAATGATACATTTTAAACTCCACACGTACTAAAAGTCATAGCTGGCATTTATTATACTAATCCACAGTATGTGTTCTAAATATAGATGTTTTGCAGAAAGTTAGAGATCCCAAGAGCAGATCACGTCAAGAGAGAGGAGGGGCCAGGATATTATCGGAAGTCATAGTCCTTACAAAATGCAAGAAAGCAATGTAAACAGATAGATTTGCAACATTCTGTACAAGGCTGATGACCTAGATGTTAGGCTCCTTTAAAGAACAAGCAAACAACATGTTGCACATAGATTTATGGCAAGGAACCATATGCCGATACCCCAAATTCCAAAATCTAATTCAGATAACCTCGCTACTAATATCAGTAGAAGAAATGTTTTGTCATCTACTTACCTTATATTGACCTGATGAAGTGTGAACTTTCTCCAAGTATGAAGAGAGTTTCCCTTTGATCTCTGGCTCTAAACCATTGATCTCTTGTTTTACCAACACTTCCTCTTTCACCCATACCTGGAACATGGAATTATACTCATTTCTTTCATCCTCCTGTGAAGAAACATATGCAAAATGTTACGAATAATAGCTTTATCAACACATTCAAGGAAAATGTTTTCAGATATGTCCTTCTCTACTCTTTGATTTTATTTCATTGCAACTTTGTACTGACACTAAGATTTATAAGTCAACAAAACACTTAATGGAATGAAAATTTGTTGCAAGGACATTATCCAGATTTTGATCACAATGATGTTTTGTCATTAAGGCCATGGCCGCTTCTTTCCCACTCCTCTTTCCGTCAAAAGTGTAGCGTTACATAAATGTTGCAAAGTTTGGGCTGGGAAAACTTGGGAGAAAGGAAACGAGCTGCTCGACTAAGTGGTATGTATGAAATAAAACTAGTTTATTTTTATTGTTCACCCACCTATTCAATACAATAGAATATTAAAAATTAGGACTTTGTCCTTATTAAATTGTCAACATAAAAATTAATATATTAGATGGTGCATGTTTCGCCTATCAATAGTAGGCCTACTACGGTGAATTAATATATTAGATGGTACATGTTTTGCCTATCAATAGTAGGCCTACTATGCCTATTATTCATAGGCAAAACATGTACCATGCAATATATTAGTTTTTATGTTGACAATTTAATAAAGACAAAGCCCTAATTTTTAATATTGTATTGTATTGAATCGGTGGGTAAACAATAAAAATAAACTAGTTTTAATATAAATACTTTCAATATGGATCCAAAAATGATTTTTATCACGTGTAAGTGGTATGTTCCGAGCTGTCAGTGGAGAGATGGCGTGGAATAACATTAGCAGATGAATAAGTTTGAGTGATGTCTTTAAAAGTAGGAAAGATCACAATATGAAGATAAAATGGAATTCAAGAGGACAAATTGGGGCAAATATTTGTTTATAGGAAGGGGAGTTAGGGATTGGAATAACTTACCAAGGGAGACGTTCAATAAATTTCCAATTTCTTTGCAATCAGTTAAGAAAAGACTAGGAAAACAGCAGATACGGAATTTGCCACCCGGGCGCCTGCCCTAAACGCAGATCAGTAGTGATTGATGACTCCTAGGCCTTTTTGATCCTATCATCGTCATAAGACCTATCTGCATCAGTGAGATATAAAGCAAATTGAAAAAAAAAGTTTTGGCACCAAGAAAAATATGTAGTCATAAGGAAAAACTCTAAACTACTGTTGCAAACCAAACATGTTACACAGTATTTTTCCAAGTTCCTTACTGCTCTTAAAAATACCTTACCATATTAACAATAAATTTTCTACTGAATTTGATTATCATACATGTGTTATTCTCTGTTAGCCTGAATAACCAGGAATTTACTGTTATTTAAAGAAATTATCCACTTTCTTGTAGCAGGTTTTTATATATAGAGATAGACATGAACAAGAATAGTAATACAAAATAACACACACACAATGACAGGTTAGCGTAGGAAAAGGGAGCAACAGAAAAGAAGACACGGACCAAAAAAGAAAACACAGAAGAACAACAACAATTTTCCTTTTTTTTTTTTTTTACGCTTCCATCTTCAAATATATACGCTGTCTCCTTATCAATTCCAATACTTCTATGTCCGCTAGTTCTCAGCCCCCCAATAAGTTCATTCCTGCATCCTAGCTTCATCAGGAAGGTGGGCTTCAACCCTCGCTAAGGGCCATCTTGACAGATGTTCAGTTTTGATGTGGGGAGTGTGGGATATGAAGAAAGCCTCATTAACACAGAAAAAATGAAGAAACAGAGAAGCATGAATATAGGTGACAGTAAAAGACTAGAAAACACAAAATACAAATAAGAAAGGAGGAAAGGAACCTAACGGATTGTCATAAAGCAATTATGGAGTTTACTAAAGAAACAGAAACATGAAAAAATGGTGTCAATTAGGTGCCCACTGTAAAAGAGTAGAGCTATTTCAAGAATGCATGTCAGCTAATAAATGGATGGTAACTCAAAGTGGATTATTGAGTTCCGAGTGGAAAGATGCGCTAAAGTTGCAGTGTAATGTTGTTCCTGTGCAAGCCTTTCCTGGATGCAGTCCATTGCAGACACTGCAGCGAGACTGAAACCCCTGCCAATGTTCTCAGCTCATGTCCTTGGGGAATCTTACTCAGAAACACCACGCATCACAGATCAAAAATTGCAGCTGCTTTTTTCCTGAAGGGATTTTGAAGTTCATGAGGAAATTGCATGTGTTGCTGAAGGTGGTAGTAACGTCATAGCCACTGACCGTAAAAAAAAAAAAAAAAAAATTAAAAAAAAAAAAAAAAAGAATGCTTACATACTAAATCCTACTGTAAGATTTGAGGTATCCTCCAGCCAACCAGAGGAGATTTATTTAGAAAAGAGGGCATTAAAAGAAATTTATTTTTGCAATTCACTGGCAATAGGATAGGAAAGGGCTAGGAGTGGTTAAGAAGTGTCTGTGGCTTTGATTAAAGCACAGCTTTGTTTGGTATGAAAATGGGAAACCAAAGAAAATCATCTTGAGGGCTGCTGATCCACTAACTCTCAAAACCAAGCTGACAGCTACATGACCCAAAACATGCAGCCACTTGCTGGGTAGAGGGAGATTTATGAGCCTACAGTTCAGTTTTTCAAAGATCTTTACCATATTAACAATAACATGTGCTTGGTGAACAATCACAAAACTGGTTTCAAACATTTTAAACTCAGTAAGAGTACTAACATCTGCTTCTTTAGATTTAGTTATTTTAAGTTATCAAACATTCCCCCTTTAAATGAATACCACTTTTTGAATTAAATTTTCACTTGAAATAAATAAATAAATAAATAAATAAATAAATAAATGAATAAATAAATGAATGAATAAATGAATGAATAAATGAATAAATAAATAAATAAATAAATAAACAAATAAATAAATCTTATGTATAGATGTAAAAGCAACAAATAATTTGGGTAAAACACAACGATACGTTAGCATCGGAAGTACTGATCCTTAACGGACGGAAAATTTTCTGCACTGTTTTACTTCAAAAGAATAAAATTTACATTAAGAATTGCGACTCGTATATTGCAAATTACTTACCAACTGACACTCATGAGGCTGCCCATGTTCACATATTACATGCATTTGCTCCTCCATTCTGATGTATTAAGATCTAAAACAAAAAAAGTAAAATGCAGGTTTGAATTAATGTATTTCAGTCCAGTGATAAGCAACACAGTGGTGGTGGTGAGTATTATTTGAAAGGGAAGTAGAACTAGGTTAGGTAATCATATGCTCTAACGGAGACTTGGACGTGAAAACCTACAAAAAATTAATTCTTTTGAAGTGAACTTTTGTTTAAACTCCTCTGTTTACTTTCACAATATTATACATATTTATATAAAATGTGCTTGCAACCTCTGCATGAAATATCACTGACATACAGTTGTTAGTAATTAGATTGAGTAATGTAAACATATTTTTAAAAAATTTCAGGTTATGATGACTTTTTTGGAATATATTTTTCAATACTGCATTTCACAAAGCAGTGCCAAATTCTAAAATTCATTTTGCCATTTGTATTATGAAGCATCAATTAGTGGTCTTAAGCAATGATCAGTCAGAACAGGGCTAGGAGTGGGAAGATACAATCCCAGCATTTACCTCATGTAAAAACTGGAAACCATGAAGAATCTTCAGAGATGCTGACAGGGCAGGTTCCAACTTACCATCTACCAATTGCAAGCTACAACTATGAGACCTGAACAGAGCATACAATTTGCTCAGTACTGTAGTTGAGAAGAAATGGATGCTGAACAGGCCAGTCCATCTGTTATTTATAACTGTTTTGCATTTAGGGTTGTCACCAAGACGGCAGAGTCCCCATCATTATTGTATATCTAGTTTTTTCTTAAATAATTTCCAAGAAGTTGATAAGTTATCGAATTTCTCCCTTGGTAAATTATTCCAGTCCCTAATTCCTGTTCCTCTGAATGAATATTTGCCCCAATTAGTCCTCTTGAATTCAAACTTTACCTTCATATCTTTCTGTTTTTGAAAATTCTACTCAGACTTATTCATCTACTAATGTCACCTCATACCATCTCTCTACCAACAGACTGGAACATACCTCTTAGTCGAGCAGCACGTCTCCTTTCTCCCAAATCTTCCCATCCCAAAGAATGTAACATACTCGTAACACTATTTGTTTGTCTGAAATGGCCCAGAACAAATAGTGCTGATTTCTTTTGGATCTAATAATGCTAATAATCTATTTAAAGATGGCAGTGTGTGAAGATGCAATGGTTGTCCTTTTCCTTGTATGTTTTCATGCTTTTCCTTGTAACCTCTTTCTGTTGCTACATTCCTGCATTGGCCTATGAATGCATCCATCCCAAGTTGGATTTCTGTCATTCCGTGCACGATTGGTCTATTCCACTATATTACCGTAATTATCATGACTTCCGTGATGAACATGGGAGAAGCATCAATAAGGATGAAGTCTAGAGTAATATATTACTATATTATGCCCTTGTATTCTGAAATTGGTGGGTATGGATGGACTCTATCTCCAGTTGGTTGCTTAATGTCCTTCCCTAGACAAATGTTATGAGAAGAGGGTTAACCTTCATTTCCTCTGTCTAACCCATCAATTTCCAGTCTTCTTCAAGTCTGGAGTTGTGATCCTTAATGTTCTCTTAGCCCCTAAAATCTTCATCCAAATGACATTTGGAAGGGTAATGTATTCATCATTACTGAAAAATCATTTTCTTGATTATCACACATTTCCTGGATTAACCTGGGAGTGACTCACGGAACCATACAGTACCAGCACAACTAATAAACGATTTTATCCTATTATCGAAAAGGGTGCCATTTTCCTGGCAACATTACACGTTGAATGAGAGACAAACCTTTTAGGAATCATTCAGTACAGTTAACATGTCTTGTGTTGTGTGTCAAATTTAATCAACAGTGTTCTGAATTGGTGTGTTCCTTATAGGAAACGACCATGGCTTACATCCCCACACCCCTTTTGTTTGATCACAGTCCAATGGTTTAGTCACTAACCAGACCTAACCAATCCATACCAATGGTTTTGTCACTAGCTGGACCTAACCAATCCAGACCATTGCTTTTGTCACCAGCCGGACATGAACTATTGAGAGCAATGGTTTTGTCACTTACCAAATCTAACCAATGGCTTTGTCACTAGGCAGACCTAACCAATCCAGCGCTAGCCAGTATGCTTTCACCTAACAATGTACCACTAGTTCATAAGTTGGCAGCCTTGTACACCGCTTGATTGCATTGACCACGAAAAGTCCGCAAGAAAGAAACAAACAACAGTGAAATAGCGTCTAGTTGTCTGCACCGAAAAAGGTTGTAGATACTGAACTTCTGTCCTCTTGTCTGCAGAGTTCCAGGCCTTCCCCAGCCTGAGAGACAGTGTAGGATCAATTTACTTACAGGGTTCGTGTATAGGAGTGAGACCACTATGCAAAGTTATGTGAAATGTTACCTGAAGTATCAGAGACGTGAGATCCTTCCTTTATGCTTGGCAGTGACCTGCCAACCCATTCCTAGAAAATTTCTTACTTACATAGAAAAACTGACACTATGTCAATTAGTGTCTGCAACCTTTTTCAGTGCAGACAACTAGGCACTATTGTTTCTTTCTTACAGAGTTCTCGTGGTCGATGTGATAGAGCAGTGTACAAGGTTGCCAACTTTTCAACTAATGAACTAGAGGTACATTATAGGTGAAAGCATGCCAGTTAGTGACAAAGCCATTGGTTTGGATTGCTCAGGTCTGGGTAATGACAAAACCATTGGTCTAGATTGGTTAGGTCTGGTTAGTGACAAAATCACTGATCTGGATTGGTTAAGTCTGGCTAGTGACAAATCCATTGGTCTGGATTGGTTAGTGACAAAACCATTAGACTGTGACCAAGGACAGGGGGGTCTCGGGGCGTAATACCCCAGGTTAGGACTGCGAAGCAGGTTTTGGCCTCTAGCATTCTGTAGGGCGACTACAGGTTGCATTTAGTTGTATTTTTATTGTGCGTAGGTTGGTAACAGCATCTATTTGTCTTGATTGCTGGGAATATCATCATATCCGATTTTATCACAGCCAATGGAAATGCTAGTGTGTGCTTCAGCAATGGAGGATGGTGCATGCTAAATTACATTAGGTTATAAAAGTAAATGTACTTCAGGTATCTGGTGGGTTGGTCCCTGGCTGTCACAGTGAGCACATCTTTCCTCTACAATGAATAAGATTTGTACTATTTCAAATCCATTATAATGCTATAAAACTTAAGCTGCACTTACTGAAGTTCTTTCAATTTCTCCTTACTTCCACAACTATTCGTAATTCTTTTTCGAACATGCACCTCTTCCTTTATCTCTTTATTTCTCTGCTATAATAGAGAGGGTCTTTACCACCATCCTTACCATCTTTATAGATACTAGTGATGGGCAATATTTCACGAACTGTGATTTTTTCACTGATATCAAGAAATCACGAGTAACGACTGTTACTTTCTACGCTATCACTGTGATCAGTCGTGATTTCACTTCAAGAGATCATCGTGCGCCCTCTCCATATACAGAACTAGAATGTTGCTACCAAAACTGTGACTGTGATCGATGTTGTGATCAGTCGTGATATCACGACATGTGCTGCCGCAACGGTATCCATGCGAAGCGATGCGTTCAAGGAAGCAGCATCGCCATGATCACTAACAGTATGGACATTTGTTGATTTAATTTTTTAAGGACGTCAACATATCGTTCAGTATATAATGTATTTGTAGGAATTGAGCACATTCCTCCCGAATATATTAACAACTGAAACACTTATAATCCTCGGCATCGCTTGCAATATCAGTTTCAGGAAATTGTCAGTTGACTCGCAGTGTGGTATTATTTTTAAGCGCGCGTTCAAAAAAATCGTGGTACACGGGACTCTCCTAGAATAGTAACAAACATGTATTTCTCCTGTAGTTTGGAATGCCCGGGGGCATATTGTCACTGAAGCTCAGTATTAGGAGCAAGTTGACTGAAATGGCGTTTTCTAGAAAAAGGAAGAACAGTGACCTGTAGCAGTCCTTTAAAGAAGTGGATGAAAATTTCACAATATGTAATATGAGCAAACAGAAATTGTCTTAAAAAGAAGTACTTCAAACCTGAATAAACATTTGGAATGCGAGCACCTCTCACTTGCTTTGCCAGAAAGCAGTAGTCAACAATCGGCATGTATCTGATGATACAGACCTGGGATTTTAGACTCTAAAAAAATGTTTTAGGCACCTAAAATGGCTTTTTAAACAAGTAAATAGGTTTTTAAAAGAGAATATAGGCACTTCAAATATGCTTTAAAAATAGGCAGAAAATCGACTTTAAAATATGACAATATAGACCTACACTGTAATGTGATATATTTCTTTTTTTGCGCTAAGTACAGTACAGTACAGTACAGTAATGTGGTATAGGCTACCCTTTCTAAATAGGAATAGTTGCAAAATGAAGGCATAATTAAACAGGCGTTTATTACAAACAGCTATGGATTAGGAAACAAAAAAATTTCATCAGTACTGTACTAAAATTAAATTAAATGCGTAGTACTGGTATGCGTATTTATTTGTGAGGAACATTCCTACTGCACTTTTCAGTCGTAGTTTGCTTTACAGCACATAACAATAATCTTCTCCAAATTTTCCACAGTCAGGCTGCGTCTTTTGTCTGTTAAAACAATTTTTAAAGCAGAAAAAATGTGCTCTACACTCACAGATGTTGGAGGGGCATAGCAAAATTTACCTACATTTTTCAGTTCAATTTCACTAGGTAAGTCTACTTTTCCCCATCCATTACCTGATATATCCTTTCCTGCACTGAATTACCTAGATTCTTCTGCAATACACTAGCCCACCTGTCTTTTATTTTATCCCTTACTTTACCCCTAGTACTTTGTATAATATTCTCAGCTTCCTCGATTACAAAATATATCTGTTTGAGACTACTTTTTTTCCTATTTTTGTAATGATTGACTGGAAGAAATGAAAAATTTGCCTGAATATATGCAATGTCTCTCTGAACACTGGAATAATCCTTTAGCAGATCTTTGCCCATACGACACACATGCAGAGTTGTCTGTTAAAGGCATATTGTCTATCACAGATGTTCGATATAATACAGGGCAGCTTCCATTGAGGAACCCCAACGGCTGTGGTGGAAAAGAATAGAGTGGAATTTCTCTCAGAAGATGGCTATTCTTGATGGAAGCTTACAGAACACTCTCTTCGTTGTTGAAATCAGATTATTTACTGCAGGCAACTTGGCCCTAACTATTTCTGTGAGTCTGTGCAAGGCATGGGCCATGCAAGTAACATGGACATTAAAGAAAGGTAGAAAGTTTTAACGAGAGGTAGAGTAGCAATCATGTAGGAAGCAGCATTGGAAACAAGGAGAAGGTCTTTATAATCATCAACAGTCCCAGGATACAACAACTGGAACCCCTTGTTGATGATGTACACAATGCTTTGCTCTATTTTCTGAAGCTGCTTAGAACAAAGGAGAGCAGTAAATGCCAATTAGGTTCCAGTTTTCCTACTATAAGATTAGCAATGTACCTGCCCACAGAGTTGCTGGTTTTGTCCACATACAACCCTATGTAAGGACTCCCAAATATCCTCTGTGACTGGCAAAATTACCTCCTATATCTAAGTAGTTTTTCTTTAATGTAGATGTTGAAAGTATGTGTTGTTGGTGTATTTCTGTAAACAAATCTCTGAAAACATGACTATGCACAGAATTCCAGGGGATATTTTCAGCAACTAGGGCTCTAAACATATGAGCATAGAAACTACTGTGGATTGTGGGAGGTATACTTTGTGTGAGCAGAGTCTGTCCAGTGTTACTTTTCATGGTTGATTTTGATTTGTGACTAGCACTATCAGCATGCTCTTGTGAAATCTAAAACACAATAATGTGATGAAAATTAGACTAAGATAAGGAATAGCTAATGAATAAAATTTGCAATTTTGAATTATTTCATTTAAACCACTACTACTCTAAAGTTAATTAAGAACAAGAACACTCCAGGCCTCGAAAGGTCTTGGCTTTCATTTACAGCTGTTGCACAGCTCTAGGCTTGCAGATATTAGATAGCCGTGCGGTCAGTACGTCACATCCCTCAAGTGTATTGCCGTGCCTCTTAGACCGCTCCTCATTGTAGCTTCCCAATTGCCCTCACGCAGCTGGGTCAACGCCTTTCCATACCATATATTTTTCTAAATTACTGCCGGTACTGGTATCTAGGGAAAGGTGCACTGGTATCGTTAACCTTACATTAGGTGGCTGGGAATAGTCATTCATCATTATATTTTTCACTTGTGCTAGATAAATGTGTAGAATTTCATTTCCTAGCACATACCAAATAATCGGTTACAGTATAAAACACGATTGTTACCAATGTTGATCCTATTTTTTCCTTGACATATTGGTTGAACTTCGGCATGTCTACAAAAAACGAATGTAAATAATAAAATGATTATGTTTGTACGCCTAGAAGTAAATTGGCAACGACCGTGTCTGTAATGCAACCAAAATGTAGGCTGTTTATTAAATGCAAACCCTTAGGTGGCTGATTTTCTTATAAATGTTTACACAGAGATAGCCTAGTCACAATAACAAGGCATTCTCTTGATCACAAGCTGATCACCAAGCAGCACGGACGATGCGGTGATTGTGATCACGTCACGACTAAAAATCACTGATATCAGAAAATCACGATATCAAATCACGCTGTGACTCACAAATCACGGTATCGCTCATCACTAATAGATACATACCCGTTTTCACACTCCTCAAAAATTGCTTTAAACCCAACCAATAGGTTATTTTATACTTTCATTATTTTGTTTGCAGGTGAGAATGTGCTGCGGACTTCGCGGAATTCGCTTCATCCGAAGAGCGAACATTTTAATCCGGTAGCGGTATACGACGATGAAGTCATTGAAGCCTGAAGGTAACTGTAAAAAGGTAACTTGTAAGGTAACTACAATGTTGACGTTTTCTGGTGCAAATCGTACAGTTAAACAAAGATTTAAAAAATCTATTTTAAAAAATGCCTTGTCCGTCGAGACTGAGTTTTGCTGGCCGTGACTTTAGAGCTATAAGAACGAAAGAGTGGAAGGTGCTGCACAAAACAGTTTCTATTAGACTATGGCTGTCGCCGAAACAGTTGCGCAGAGAAAATCGTGCGAAATAACAACGTACTTCTACCGATAAAAATAAAGTAGTACGTCAACTTTGTCAACCGCGGCAACGTCTCACCAAATACAGCAGAGACAATACGCGACACTTACGGATTTAGCCTTGTTAAAATGGGAGACAATTCGACGGTGGCGCTCCTAGTGACTTGACCTGAAAAGTCGCGGTAAATTCAAATATCAATGGAAATGCGTATACCGAAATGGATAAATAAATTACGTCTAGAAAGAAAGTGTTATTGAGATATTAACTTCGAAGTTGTTTATGGAATTCTGGATAAATGAATTAAGAATTATTTAAAAGGTTATTATTTAAAGACTGAAATTAGACATATACACACGATGTGAAGTGGACTGCTGTGAACTGGCTTGATCTTTCATTTATGCATTACATTTTTTGCTTTGTCATTCCTGCCTAAACTTTTACGGTTAGATTTGTCTTTTTTCTCATTTAAAAAACATGTTATCATCACATTAAGACACTTCTCAATAAAAATTTCGGCACATTCCTTACACACATGATGCAATGAATTAACATTTAAAAGCTGGACAATTTTCCACTTAACATGAGGCCTAGTAACAGAAAGAAAATCTATAAAATTAGCCTCAAAAAGATTCAAAACTTCCCCTATAAGCAATACTTGCTATTACATTAGGGTAAAGCAAATTTGCATCATCATAACGCTTCAACAAAATTTGTACATTTCTTAAGTCACTCATATTTTGTTCAGGATTTTTAAAGTCGCTGGCCTGGAAATGATCTGAACAGATAATTCTTATATAAGCGTAACGTTCCTTCTTTCTTGTACACCTTATCCAGATCACTTCTGTGACATTTCAAAACCCACAGATCACACCTACAACAACACATCGGTTTTGAAGGTTAACTGCTGCACTATACAATAAAATATGCGTATTATATTTTAAGCCAGTTAAAATATGGGTCGAACAGGTCAGAAGATTATGAAGTACTATAAAAATCTCTTTGTCACCGGAAGAATATACACTGACTGACAGAGCAAATGCAACACCAAGAAGGAGTGGTTCGAAAGGGATGAAAGTTGGGGAAAAAACAGAGACGGCATGGACGAATAATTGATGTTTATTTCAAACCGATATGCAGGTTACACAATGCGCACGGCATCGACTCAGTAGGATGTAGGACCACCGCGAGCGGCGATGCACGCAGAAACACGTCGAGGTACAGAGTCAATAAGAGTGCGGATGGTGTCCTGAGGGATGGTTCTCTATTCTCTGTCAACCATTTGCCACAGTTGGTCATCCGTACGAGGCTGGGGCAGAGTTTGCAAACGGCGTCCAATGAGATCCCACACGTGTTCGATTGGTGAGAGATCTGGAAAGTACGCTGGCCACGGAAGCATCTGTACACCTCGTAGAGCCTGTTGGGAGATGCGAGCAGTGTGTGGGCGGGCATTATCCTGCTGAAACAGAGCATTGGGCAGCCCCTGAAGGTACGGGAGTGCCACCGGCCGCAGCACATGCTGCACGTAGCGGTGGGCATTTAACGTGCCTTGAATACGCACTAGAGGTGACGTGGAATCATACGCAATAGCGCCCCAAACCATGATGCCGCGTTGTCTAACGGTAGGGCGCTCCACATTTACTGCCGGATTTGACCTTTCTCCACGCCGACGCCACACTCGTCTGCGGTGACTATCACTGACAGAACAGAAGCGTGACTCATCGGAGAACACGACGTTCCGCCATTCCCTCATCCAAGTCGCTCTAGCCCGGCACCATGCCAGGCGTGCACGTCTATGCTGTGGAGTCAATAGTAGTCTTCTGAGCGGACGCCGGGAGTGCAGGCCTCCTTCAACCAATCGACGGGAAATTGTTCTGGTCGATATTGGAACAGCCAGGGTGTCTTGCACATGCTGAAGAATGGCGGTTGACGTGGCGTGCGGGGCTGCCACCGCTTGGCGGCGGATGCGCCGATCCTCGCGTGCTGACGTCACTCGGGCTGCGCCTGGACCCCTCGCACGTGCCACATGTCCCTTCGCCAACCATCTTCGCCACAGGCGCTGCACCGTGGACACATCCCTATGGGTATCGGCTGCGATTTGACGAAGCGACCAACCTGCCCTTCTCAGTCCGATCACCATACCCCTCGTAAAGTCGTCTGTCTGCTGGAAATGCCTCCGTTGACGGCGGCCTGGCATTCTTAGCTATACATGTGTCCTGTGGCACACGACAACACGTTCTACAATGACTGTCGGCTGAGAAATCACGGTACGAAGTGGGCCATTCGCCAACGCTGTGTCCCATTTATCGTTCGCTACGTGCGCAGCACAGCGGCGCATTTCACATCATGAGCATACCTCAGTGATGTCAGTCTACCCTGCAATTGGCATAAAGTTCTGACCACTCCTTCTTGGTGTTGCATTTGCTCTGTCAGTCAGTGTATATGCAAACACAATATTACTTACATATTTTTGTCATGATGGAAACAAAAGAAAGACCGTGCATTCTTCTTTACTTCATAGTTACTGCAGCCAAACACAGCACATACCTTTCCTCTTATGTTGAGAGGAGATATCAAGGAATGACACACGCTACTATTTGATTATGTCAACTCACTGAAAACGCATAAATAACACCAAAAACTTCACACACAAATACACGTGCTCTTATGACAGAATCAGTAGTTCTCAGGTCCATCCGCTAGAGAGACCTATAATAGCTGTCCCTCGATATCTCGCTGAGTGCCGCGTATTGTCTCTACTGTATTTGGTCTCACGACTTTCACTGTACCGGCCAGCCAGTGATCCATTTAATTCTATCCAATACAAACTGATATAAACAGAGAATTAATTTACGTATTTCACATTCATACTGCATAACCATTGGATATATAAAGATCACAACACGACCAAGGACACAATTTTCCAGCCACCCTGAGAAAAAAAAATCCCTCACAAAATTGATTACACGTTCTTTCCTTGGAAATAAAATATTCTGAAATTTGTGGACAATGATTAAACATTCCATTGTATATTGTGTTAAAATTTGGTTTCAACAGATTACGTATTTTCGGGGACGCAGAGGTGCCGGAATTTTGTCCCGCAGTACTTCTTTAACGTGTCAGTAAAGCTACTGACGTTTCAATTTTCACACCAGTCAAATGCTGGGGCTGTACCCTACTTAAGGCCAAGGCCGCTCCCTTCCCAAAGCAATTTCCCTGGTCACTTGATGATTTGTTCTGGAAGCTGTTGGTTTGTCTTTGTTATAGAGATTGCCAACAACCACATGGAAACTTTTTGTCGCATAAAACTGACATGTTATTAATAACATAGGCATAGGTGACGGGGTGATTTCTTTGTGGAAAAAGGAGCACGTACACTAAAGGGCTACAAGTAGAGCCTCATGGTGGCACAATTCGCAGAAACCTGGAAACTGAATACTCCAAAGTAATAAATTCAGATGGATGTATGTACGAGATGGAAATATGTAAAAGGCGGAGTTAAAATCAATGGTAGGGAGCAAAGATAACTTTGAATTTATGTTAAATAAATGGACACAGCCTAATCCAAACTGGAACCTGTGCACCTCCTATTTCGCAACGAGTGCCTTGACCACTCTACTACGAGAATGTTTTTTCTTTTTTTTTTGCAATTGGCTTCATGTTGCACCAACACATCTACGAGAATGCTTTCTAAAATGCTAGCTTACATGATGGCTTATAATTGGTGTATAAAAATTTAAACATAATAATCTTGAGGTTTGAAGCCAAATATGTATTGATTTTGAACCTCTGTAGATTATACTCATCTAAGCTTGATATGAATCAGTATCCGTAACACTAGCAACACTACAGACTCCTCTTATCAGGCTTGTTAATGACAATCAGCTCATGTAGGTACAGGAAATCAAGACTTGGCAAAAAAAATTCTGCTTTACATCGCACTGACACAGATAGGTCTTATGTCGACAATGCGTTAGGAAGGGCTAGTAGTGGGTAGTGGCCGTGGCCTTAACTGACCAAAGGGCCAACCACGGAAAACCATCTTCAGGGCTGCCGACAGTGGGGTTCGAACTGACTGTCTCCCGAATGCAAGCTCACAGCTACACGACCTTAACCCCACAGCCACTTGCCCAGTTCAAAACTACTGACATGAGCTTCATACATCTGTTGACAGACAGCACCACAGTCAAAAATGAAAAATTGTTGAAAATCAGTCTAGCTAACCCTGTATATTGGTGTCTAGCCCCAGGTAGCTACCCACTGCTTTACCAGCAGATGGTTGAACCTGCCCAGAGCGAGCGCACTGCCATTGCTGTAGCGACTGGTAAAGTGAGGAAAAGTTGTAAAACTGTACACAGACATGGAGCACTGCTAGCAATAGCAGGAATTGCTACAGTCAATAATTAGTCCTGTTCCTTTATTGTTGAAATTTTACGAATCTCTCTCATCATTGTGGAAAGAAAACTAATCTGTTGTTGAGAAAACAAAGAATATTTATCTGAGGCACATCACACTTTCTCGATCATTTCCTTTTCATTTAAGGTGCTGGGTTTTGATGGCTAGAGCAGCGAAAACTTAGCTGAGATGTCATTCAAAGTGTACTTGAAGCTGCTAAATTATGATGTCTATGTGATCATTAAAAGGAAATCCTCAGATCTTTTCTTCTGTACTTGGTATTGCTTTATTAACTGCCAATAAATTCAAGAAAGAAATTCTTAACATGGTGTTGAGTGTTGTTTTGAAAACAGTCTGTTGTCCAGGAATTTGAGATTTCTTTTGCTTCCTTTAAAACAATACTAAAAAATTGCAGCCTTATCTCAGTTTTATTTTTGGGCGATTTAATAGTGACATGGCTGTCAGTAAATCGATGGATAACATTTCTCATGAATATTTTGAAACAGTATTTGCAGAACAACTCTCAGAGGAGCCTGTTATCCCCTAGAGGGCGCATATCCGAGTGGCAGATAGAGGGACCCTTCAATTCAGTAGGGATGGTTGAAATACCCAATATAACCCGCGGATCAACAGGGGCTTTAAAATACTGGGACACCCTCTCTCTGGGGGTCACAAATATGGAGGGTCCAAGCCCAGGGTACGGGCGAAGACCCCAACGGCATCTGTGGCGGAGAAGATGGACTTCGGTATGGCATCGGTTGCGGAAGAGGGAAACTTGTAGCATCTGTACTCCAGTGAAGCAGCCTAGAATAACACCTAACGGTAGGTACAAAATGCTTTTGGGAGTGGTGACCTATTTTAATATATGGTTTGGTACCAGGAAATGAACCTCGGAAAAGGTTAGGGTGTCTCCTGCTTAAAGCGACGTGCAGTTCTCAGGGGACTGGAGGAACTGTAAGAAATGGGGACCAGTAACCAACATTAAGATAGTAATAGTAAATCTTAGACCCTGATAGGAAAGACGGAGGAAGTAATAGATTTCATGGAGAAGAAAGTGGAAATGATGGGGCTAAGTGAAGTGAAATGGAAAGGTAATGGAAGGAAGAAATTTAGGAAAGGATACACATTATACTGGAGTGGTGGCCAAGAGGAAATAAACGGAGTGGGACTAATCATTTCAAAACAACTGCAGGAGTATGTTGAAGAGGTAGAATGTGTGTGCGACAGAATAATGATTAGACTAAAAATAAAGAATGAAATGATGGACTTCATATAAGTGTATGCACCACAGATGGGAAACAGGGAAGAGATATTGAAGGATTCTTGGAGAAAGTAGAAAGAGAAATTTCTGGTGTGGAACTGGTTATTATGGGAGATCTGAATCCACAGGTCGGAAACGAGAGACAAGGGGAGGAAGAAGTCATTGGACCATATGGATATGGGAAAAAGAATCGTGAAGGAGAGGAACTAGTGGACTTATGTGAAAGGAATGGACTTATAGTGGGGAATACATGGCTTCGAAAGAAAAACAGCAGGAAAATTACGAGACATGGGTGGTATGTCAGATGAAAAAAAATCAGCAATTGACTACTTTATGGTGGAAGGGACAAATGGCAGGATGTTGATGGAGAAGCATTTGATGGGAGCCATAGAGTTGTGGTGGCAAAATTACAGTTGGGAAAAATGGAAAAACCAAAAGAGGTAAGAGAAAGTAAAATTAAGTGTGGAAATAGAAAGACAAAAATGTACAGGAAGATTTTTCAGGAGAGATTGAAGCAGCAAATCCCAGTTACTGAAGTGGAAAATGTACAAGAGGAGTGAGCCAATTTTAAAAAGGCATTTGTTAGTGCAGCAGAGAGTGCTGGTGGCAGGACATCTACAAGAGTGAAAGAAAAGGAGACACCATGGCGGAATGAGGAAGTGAGGAAAGTGGTGAAAGAAAAGAAGACAGCCTGGCGAGAATAGAACTGAGATCAAACAGAAGAAAGCAAAAGGAAGTATCTCAACAGCAAACCGAGATGTAAGAAGGTGGTAGGAGAAGAAAAGAAGAAGAGTTGGGAAGAATTTACACAAAAAGTGGAAGCGGATGTAAGTGGCAGTAAAAGGATGCTGTATGGACTTATAAGAAGTAAGAGGACAAAGAGAGTTACCATAAAGCTAGTGAAAAAGGAAAATGGGGAACTGTTAACACACCAAGGAGAGATAAAGAGAAGATTGAAGGAGTATTTTGATAAGCTATGTGAACTGTACAGGGGAGATAGAAGCAATACAGTCTGAGGACTCAAGAACAGAGGATGATAAAACAACGCTGGATGTGGACTTAGTAGTACAAAAGATGAAGATGGGAAAAGCAACAGGGATGGATGAAATCAATGTGGAAATGATAAAGGCTGCTGGACCTGTTGGTATGCAATGGTTGTACTGACTACTAAAGCGTACGTGGAAACACATATGTGTACCAGGAGACTGGAAAAAAGGGATACTAATACCAGTGTTTAAGAATGGGGAAAAGAAAGTTTGTGGTAACTATAGAGGAATCACACATCACAGGTAGTTAAAATACTGGAAAGGATATAAGAAAGAAGAATGATAAGAAAGATTGAAGGAGAGTTACGGAGGAACAATATGGCTTCAGGAGTGAAAGATCTACAGTGAAACCACTCTGTAGCATGAGACAGCCGATGGAAAAGAACTGGGAATTTGGAATGGATCTGGTCATGACATTCATAGATATAGAAAAGGCATATGATAGTGTCCCCAGAGAGAAGGTTTGGGAAATCATGGTTAAAAAGAGACTCAGAAGAGAAATGTTAGAAATGGTGCAAGTAATGTACAACAACTGTGTTAGCAGGGTACTGACCCCAGTGCAAAAGACAGAAAGGTCTAGGAATAAGACTGGACTAAGACAGGGGTGTGTGCTGTCACCTCTTTTGTTTATTATGGTCATGGACAAAATTGTAAAGGAAACAAAGGAAGCCTATAAAAAGATGAAGATACTGCTATTTGTAGATGATGATGTGATCTGGGGAAGGAGTAGCAAAGAAGTGCAACAACAACAACAACTAGATGTACTGAACAAAAAAATTGAGAAGTACAGCTTGAAAATTAAGTTCAGAGGAAAGCAAGACTATGGTGATGTCGGGAGGGAAAGGCAAGGAAAGGGAACACTGAAAATTGGAAGTCAGAGTCTGGAAATTGTGGACAGCTTTAAATACCTAGGAGGTGAATTAATGCAAAATGCTAGGGTGAACATGGAGATTAGCAGGAGGGCACAGCAGAGTAATGCATTCTATCCAAGTGTAAGAAAACTTGTTTGGAGCAAAGAAGTACCAAGGAAAAGTAGAGAGATAACATAAAAAATGTACTATGTACCCATACTGACTTATGCAGCTGAGACTTGGACTTTGACTTTGACAAGCAGGCAAGAGAGTAGAATTCAAGTCAAGGAGGTGAAATTCCTAAGAAGTATGATAGGAAAGACACTGAAAGACAGAGTGAGAAATGAAGGTGTTAGGAAGGAAATTGGGATGGGAAAGCTAAATGAGAGAGTTGTAAAGAATAAACTAAGGTGGTCTGGACATGTAAAGAGGATGGAGGAAAATAGAATTCCAAGACGGATGCTGGAGGCAAAGTGCGAGGGCAAGAGAGAGACCTACAACAAGATGGATTGAATCAGTGAACAGCAGCATAAGAAGACTAAATTTAGACCGGGACAAGATCGTGGAAGAGGAATGGTGGAAGGAAAGAGGAAAATGGAGAAGTGCCATAAATACCCCAACCCGGCAGGAGCTAGAAAAGCGGAAATGATGATGATGAGTATTCGCAGAACAAATAGAAAAGTCTACTGTGATTACTTTCTCTGAATCACATGTTAACAATCACAGTGAGAATATTCTCTGACACCTGCAGTGCACCTTTTGATCCAAAGGCAAGTGGGCACAGGTTTTGTTGGCTTACAATGAAGTGTGTAATCTTTTACTGATCTACTTTGCTAGTCGTAAGTGCACAAAATATCTGGCATAACTTTTTGTGAGCTGAATAGTGAAAAGTATTAAGTGTTTGAGAAGTAGGACGTAAACTTCAGTACTGTTTCAAATTACTACTGTATGTGAATATGCCTTATATTGTTTAAAGGAGGAGGAGGAGTCCAACTTTTCAATACATTAAATATTCAAGAAGAATATATTATAAAATATTTAACATTTCAGTGCACATTTTATCCCTTAGTTAGATATATCTAATATTCAAGGACACAATTTGAAATTGGCCGTAAGAAATATAAAATAAGGCATGCACAATATTAGAAACACTGTCTTCTTATCTTCAGCTTAATCTCTTCTTGTAAACCCTAGTGATCTTTTAGTTTCTTTTAAAGTGTGTTGCATTGCAGGATATTATCATATGTGATGCCCACCTCTTGTAAATCTTTTTCTACCTCCTTTTTTTTTTTTGTCAAATCCAATTGCATAAATAAACTGTATTATAAAATGATTGACAAAAGTTCATTAAAATAATGTTATGATAAAAAGTCTGAAGGAAACACATTAGAAGTATTCATGAGGTGTTTTGATACAATGCATCATTTAAGTGTAATGATTTCTTTGGCAGTGAAAGATTACATTAAATTTAAAGTCAGTAAATGTAAAAAAAAAAAAAAAAAACGGATACAAGTACGTCTCAAAGCGTTGAATTCATAATGAGTGGAAAATTATGTAGAAAATAACTTGAAGATCAAGTAAAGTTCAATAAATGCTTATAGAAGAAATCTAGAAAGAAAATGGGGCAATTAGAACAGGAGTTGTAGAACCAGAAAGAATAGAGAAAAAAATAATTGTAAGAAGCAGTTACTTCCTTGATGGCCGCACTGTACTGATATGAGTGTTGGTGTGCCTGATTGAAAACTGTTGACTTCTAGGATGGAATAGAGCAGCTGTTAGGAGAGAGGAAGGGAGAGGAAGGAAATGTTGCATCATTGGAAAAAAAAATTGCAACTTGAGAATTTATTATTAAATAAAATACAACTGTTGTTAAGAATACTGTAAACAGCATTGTATGGATGAAATATAATTTTTTGTTCAAAATCAATAATATCCTAGGTATAACAGAACAGCCTGCAGATCATACAAGAGATCCAATATTCAAATAACTTGTGTTGATGCCACTGTGTACTCACCGATTTTAATTGTGGTCGTTCGTGTGCCGAGAATTATATAATTTAGGTCGAAATACTGGAATGTTATTTCATTCATGCTGTTTCGGCCAGGTAGGGACCACGTCATTTCAACTGTCTCCTTCCCTGGGCTTTTAACATTTGTCCAGTATTCGTGCATTTGTTGCAAATGGTGTATCTTTCTTGCTTCGGTCCATGCCTTCCTATCTTCAGCTTAAGCTTTTCTTGGAAACACGTGCAGTCTTTTAGCTTCTTCTTAAATGTGTTGCATTTCAGGATATTATCACATGTGATGCTCTTGTAGATCTTTTTCTACCTCAAACCCCTTTTGTTTTCTTATTCTGGAAGTAGAAGATCTGCTTGGTTGACCTTTCAAAGCTTGTTTTAAAGCAATCCTCTTGTGCATTGTACTGGTTACCTTTTTCACATGTAAATAGAGCTCATGGTTATGCCAAATTCTGTATTCAACATAACCTTTGATGGAGGCCAAGATTTTCTTCAAAGTCATTTTTTTCTTTCTTTCTTTGATCTCAAGTTTCTGAATAAGGCCATTTTTTGTTCAGTGCGGTAGTGCCTAAGCTTGGCGTTCAAAGATATTGATCTTCAATAATTGTAGACACCCATTTCCAGTTTCTTCATGTGTGACACGAAGGCTTCTTTTTCAGAGAGGTTGGGTTCTATCCATTAGACTAGATATTAAAACTTACTATCATCATTGTCTACAATTCTCCAAATTTCTTACTGAGATGGCAAATTATTGAATAAATGTTTAATGTAAGCTTTCATTAAGAATACCTCTTTGAATATCTAGAAGTCGTAGTATTTCTGCCTTCTTCTTTCCTACAATCTTACAATGCATTTAAATAATCTATTTTCATCACAAAGAGATTTAAATATCTTCAATGGATATTTTACCCCACCTATCCATATCAGATCCAGCCATGCACATCAGGAACAAATTTCTGTCTGGGCCTGCATTTTCCAAGACAGTTCAAACCTTTACCACACATTTGTGTATGATTTCCTATCTCCATTCCAATTGAAAGAGATGGCAAACAATCACGAGGATTGTTCGTAAGTCTCGTCTCTCTTCCGTTGTAAAGAAAACATCAGAACTCGATGAGAACCTTGATACTGTTTCCACAAAAACAGTTCAGGTAGAACTTCATTAACATTCATGATAGGAATGATATTTTAAAATCTCTGAACCCGGAATATGTCACAGTTCACAGGAGATTGTGTAATGAGAATGAGGCATGGACTTCTGATGGCTGAGAAAGTAATAGGGTCTAATGAGTTACCTTTGTCTCAACCTACATTTCATATAATAGACCTACTTACTCCCTTGCTGAATAATGCTTTGTTATATCTGCCAAAAATTCTCTTGGATGCAGTGTGTGCTGATATTCAGCGTTACAGTGGTCAAATGTTCAAATGAAGGAAGGGGCCAATGTCCATCCCTACTTTTGTAGGATTAAAAATACTATGAGGCTACAGTAAGTCTCCGTGGCCCAGGCGGCAGCACACCAGCCTCTCACCGCTGGATACCATGGTTCAAAACCCGGTCACTCCATGCAAGATATGTGCTGGACAAAGCAGAGGCGGGGCAGGTTTTCCCCGGACACTCCAGTTTTCCCTGTCCTCTTTCGTCCCAGTAACACACTCCATTAACATTTAATTTAATATGCGAGTCATTTATCAATGGCCCAGAGGGGTGCGACAGGTTTCGGCAGCCGGCACATTATTCCTATCCTCTCCGCTAGATGGGGCTTCATTCCATTCCTGATCTGGCCGAATGATTGGAAACAGGCTGTGGATTTTCATTTTCATGAGGTTACAGTATGTATGATAGGAAAGGGAATTTTTGAAGTCAAGGACACTAGTGTCAAAATTTGTTAGCTCGTCTCTGAAATTCTTTATATGTTACTGAACTGATAATTAATTGAAATTTATTGGATTTGTGATCTATTTCCTACTGCACATATTTGTGTATTCTGACCTATTACACATCAATCTATATTTAATTATTATTTAGATATTATGTAAATATTTGAACAATACTACTTGTAATTTGATCTTCAGTCTTTATGCACCAAATATCAGCCTGGATTCTGTTATAGTGCTGAATTTACAAACCATGAAGCCTCTGTTGTCGTTGTTGTTAAAATAATCTGCTTTTAGCTATAATAACTATTTTCCCTCCTTTTTTAGTTTCTCTTGGTTTAAACAGTTTTCCTATACTGACGTCTTTCAGTACTGCTCCAAATTTTGCAGAAATAATGGAGAGAAGTAGAATAAGTGAAGAATAGCATGCTATAGCATGTGCCTACAAGAATGTTGGTCAAATAGTGGATTGCTGCAAAATTGGGGATATCTGAAACTGGCATTTGTTCTGCTTTGAAGTGGAGACAAGAGACAGGCAATCACAAAGATTGAGTACAACGTGAATGTCTTAAAACACGTGATCTCAACCTGACAGCAGGGGAGGGAGGAAGCTTAGTAGAATTTTATGGGAGAAAAGCTAATCAATATATATAAATTAGCCAAACAAGAAAAACTTATGACAAACACAAACCTTATGCTCCAAAACATCTAGATGAAGAGAAGTATCTATTTAATAACAAACTGTTGGTGGCATGAAAAACAGTAAGTAGAATGCAACTATGGAATTCTATCCGCAAAATGAGAATATTGCATAAAGCAACAGAAATATCCTGGAACTGTAGACGCTAGTGTTAATGCTATTTGATTCCTTCATAATACAGTAACTGACAGAGAGAATTAACAAATGACATTGGAGATATCCCATCTTCCAGAGTGATATCGGAGTTTGAATGTTTCAGTTCATTAATTTATCATTTCCTGTCACGTAAAAGTTAGAATAAACAGGTAAAATTTTCATGGAGTTCTAGATATGCATTACTTTGGCAGACATTTAAAAGTTTCCATGTTTGGCATTATCATGGAGAACAAATACGTAATCATTAATTGTTCTATTATTTTGAAAAACTTGATGTATCTATTGAAGAGATTATAGGGTGTAAGGTTATATCATTGCACCTGATAATTAAATTATATTACATTTAATTTACATATTCACTCAATTTCTAGTTTCATTTTTCCTTAATTACATGGATGAGTAAACAGAACGAAAGAAATGCAAGCCAATAGAGACAACTATTCATCACAGTTACCTGTGGCACTACAGTTGGCTACAACATCTTTTCAACATTTATCTTGAATGCATCTGTTGTGGTAAGAATTGCAACGACCGGGCGAGTTGGCCGTGCGCGTAGAGGCGTGCGGCTGTGAGCTTGCATCCGGGAGATAGTAGGTTCGAATCCCACTATCGGCAGCCCTGAAGATGGTTTTCCATGGTTTCCCATTTTCACACCAGGCAAATGCTGGGGCTGTACCTTAATTAAGGCCACGGCCGCTTCCTTCCAACTCCTAGGCCTTTCCTATCCCATCGTCGCCGTAAGACCTATCTGTGTCGGTGCGACATAAAGCCCTTAGCAAAAAAAAAAAAAGAATTGCAACGCTAATTCCATTTAGCAGTTTCACAGAAAGTATCGCTTTTTAATCACCTCTTATCCAAGGGTACACAGTTACGACACTACATGACTATGAATATGACAGCAATGCATCATTGCATATAGAGGACGACATGACCTTGTGAAAACCAATCACAACGTGAGTTCCAGGCACCTGCATCTTGAAATATCAAACCAATTTGATTTCTGGTAAACGGCGAGATGCATGGCAAAGTATGCGGCTCATAAATGTTTTGACACATTTGCTATTGTTGGTTTGTTCTCTCAAGGCCACATGGCAAGATGAACAACCCCAACATGTTTACACCCTTACTACATTCAGACACACAACTTATGTAGTCTGGTCTATACCGATATACTTTTGAAGCTTGAACATTACAAAAAAGTCATCCACCCAGAAACCTTGTATGTCATGGAGTGTTTGTCACTGAATAGAAAAGGTGTGACTGAAAAATTGGAAGTCGGAGTGAGAATAATTTGTAGAAATATTCTAGCCCCATTACTGGAAGATGTGAAGTGCTGTAGACATCACAATTCAGAGCTTTACTCCCAGACGAAGGAGCACAGCATTGTATGATCATGTGACAAGAATGTCTCCCAACACACCAAACCCCTGTTCACTCGCTGGCAAAACAAACAAACAGTCCATACCACATGGCTGCCGAACAATAAGAACTGGGACTGACAGACTTACAAACCAGACAAGGCTGTGGGGCAGATACTGAAGAAAGTCTGTAGTTGCTCGAGGAAAAGCCACTGAAGAAGAAATTTACCCCCTAGTAGGAGGAAGGAATGGAGCTACACCTGAAAAAATGCATCCATACTGGGCAAAGATCAAAAACCAACAGTTGAACAAGCATACTCGAAAGCCCACCACACCCGAATTGGTAGAGCAACAGATGTGAAAGAATAAATACAATGCATTTCTTGCAAAGCAATGGAAGAGCATTCATACCCATTCCCTACAACTTAAGACTGTCTCAAGGTGAGAAATGCCTCGACAGTGTTGATGACAGCCTTGTATACATTTTATACGGGTCCTTCATATACAGTATTTCTTGATAAATTTATCAATTCCTGTCTTGCTACACTACAGATATATATATAAAACCTGACTATTCCTGGACTGTTATACAAATATTCAAGAAGAAATTCTGCTAAGCTGGTTTTCCCTGCTGTCTTAAACTGACAAATATTGAGCCTCTATGGCTCATGCAGCAGTGCGCCAGCCTCTGACAACTGGGTTCCGTCATTCAAATCTCAGTCACTTCATGCGAGATTTGTGCTGGACAAAGTGGAGGGGGGGCAATTTTTCTCTGCTCTGTCATCACTCATTCCGGACATCCACTCCAATATCATTTCCCTTCACCTTTAAGTCATTAATAATTGCCCCAGAGGAGTGAGACGGCAGCTGGCACAATTCCTATCCTCCCGTCTTGTTGAAGGTTTCATTCATTCCTTTCCTGACAGTCATATGACTGGAAATAGGCTGCGCATTTGCATATAAAACCTGACTATCCCTGGACTTATATACACATATTCAAGAAATTCTGCGAAGCTGGTTTTCGCTCAAGTCTTAATCAGACAGACAGACATATATTGAGCTAAACAAACTTCTGATTTTAATATAATTAAAGATAAGAAAGAAGTATGAGGCAAAAATCTGAAAAGTACAAACAAAATTATATTTGAAAATACAGGTAAAAGACCATAGCACAGTATGAGAAATATAAACTTTGATTCTTCCATACAAGTGTCCACTTAATTTTTATAACTGTTCGAAAAGCACTGAGAGCAGTGAACACCTCCCAGTTTGCTTCATCTGCTACATCTCCAGAAAATCACATGTACAACGCACCATACGGTTCATCTCCTATGTCCAACTTCCAATGATTCAGCAACTGGTGTTTTGGGGGGAGATCTTCTGAAACACACAGCTCACTTCAATCTTTTATCTCCTGTATGAGGACCTAATTGTGTGGCAAGGCTGTGATGGTGCATAAACAACTTATTACACCCTCAACAATGAAAGATACATTCATCACAAGGTGTGTTTGAATCTAACTATTTGTTTTGAATCAATCACAACAAATCACAAGCAGTTTATGTTGTAAAGAGAGTCTCAACTCTGTACGTTTTGGCAAATGCCTTCTCACAGATTGAACAGCAGGATAAATGGTTTTCAATATCAAGGGGCTTCTTGCAAATGTTGCAGTTCTAGGCAAGTAGGATATTGTCTGTAGCAATATTTCATTTCCATAGTCTGTGATGGTACTTGTACATCAGAGACTAGCAGCTCTTGTTCCCTGAAAAGCAGAATGAGATAATAAACCAAGCTGTATTATTGGAAATATATATAGAGCAAAAAATGATCTATTACCCATTTCATGAGCCATTCCTGAATTGATTAGTTTACATTTCCAATCCGTTCCTGCAGACTAAGGTGTTGACAAGAAGTACAAAGACAATACCTGAAGGCACAACGTGACATACACATGTTAGGAGCAGGAACTAGTATTAGGCCAAGGAGGGAACAAAGATTGCAAAGAAAGACAGTCTGACAGTACAGAGCATGAAGTAATTCTCTTTTCCTGGTACTTGTAATCTGTTTCAAAATCACTCAAGTTTGAAAAGTCTGTAATTTCAAAGCATATTCTAATCAAATCAATGATAATTCTTCCTTTAATATTTGCAATACCGGTGTATTACATTCCTTTGCAGCGAAATGAATTTCTTCCCTTCATAAAATTCCAAAAAATAATGCACGTATCACTGACGTGTCAGATTAATCTATTTTCTTGTGATGTGGCTGTTGTTTCCCCAAGCTTCTATTTTGTACTCTATCCTCTTTCGTATTACATACCTGCCAACTTTACAAAAACAAAAATCAGGAGATTTTGATTTGAAAATCAGTAAAAATCAGGAGAAATCAGGAGATACAATTGGTCAAAATTGCTTATTCTACATGTCTTGCGCAATACAGAACTACGATATATTTACAACACTTATTGTCTCAAAGCCCGACTGTTGCTATACGAGGATACAAGGCTAAAAATTACACATCTCTATTCCCTCACAGGAAGTATGTGAGTGAGATGATCAGTCTCTGATAAGCCTACCGAAAATAGTATTAACTCATGCTCCACATGTGTGAATCAGTCATGCACTTAGATGCCATTACTTAGCAAATGCATAGATTAATATATTGCATCAAGCGCCCGCGTGATTATGCGAAGATCAAATAACTAGCTGATGTACCCTCCTTCCCTATGGAATTCTCAGAAAGACTGTCCTTATAGTTTCCCCAACTGAAGGCAACATGTCATTACAATGATGCCAGTTTGAATATCACGATTAAAAGCAATGCTTTCATAAGAAATATTCGATAAAATGAAAACAGAACATTTTCTCACTTTTAGCGAAAAGTACTACGGTGTCAATCTAACAGTTCGAAGTTTCAGAGCTCGAACGACCAGGCTGCAGACAGCCGTAAACACTACTGTGTAATTATTCCGTTTAAGTGTCACATTGCTCATTCAAATCACTACCTCGGAGTAGGGATCGAATAGGTGGAATACTATGGTGATCCAGTGTGTTACGTACCAGTAGTATCAGAAAATTTATGAACCACAGGATGCCATGCTAAAGAAAGTGATCTAACTCCCCACTCCCCAGCTTCTTCCCGCCAATATTCAGGCAGGCTGTTATACTCGAAATGCAGCAGTAATTCCATCTATCGTAGATAAATGGCAGCAGAATACACAAAGCACATCACAACAACAATGGTCAATGTAATGTTATTGTTGATCAATTTTATGGGCTTTCTATATTGGAGACCTTCACTTTAGTTCTCTTCCGAATCTGTGATATTACAGCATCTAATGTAAAGTGATTCGTCCTTTCTTTCATGACTCCCTCTTGTGTTATTATTCAGCGATCGTTCCTTCACGACTTTTTTCTCATTCATGTGTAACATACTTTTCATTGTAATCCATGTATGAATAGATAATGTTTCAGACATTTGACCTTAAGGTTACCTCCAGGCTGATGATGCCCTTAACAACGGGCGAAATATGTCCCTGAGAAGTGTATATAGTATTATGTAAATTTCATCCACGTAGTATGTGGCTTGTATTGAACAGGTGGTGATAATAGAATAAATTATTTTTGTGATAATTTGCTCAAGTCAGTTTCAATGCGAATCATTCATGAGAACTGTCTCTTGTAAAACTGAATAAGACATAAATAATCAGAAATTGCATTCTCTGTAACTTTCGTTATGTAGTACTTTTCAATATGACCACTAGGATAGGTAATTAAAAAATAAATTTTCGGCATCTTCCCCTAAACTACCATTTCGAACAGAGTGAATAAAACTATTTATAGCATAGACTGTAGTTCCTTATTCCCTGACTTTAGATAAAATTCTGTTCGCCATTTTCTCGTACCTCGGCACTGATATGGACTTAGCAAAAAAAATCCATATTCATGAATATGTCTTATCGTAGCTGGTACAGTAAAAATTCATCATACATAAATGATAGGAAATTTAAAAATATTTAACTTTAGTTATGTAGTATTTATCGCTGGGGGCAATAATAACAAATATTTGAGAATTAAATTTTAGGCCTTCCCCTAAACTACCATTTCACTCAGCGTGAATAAAATTATTTATAGCCTAGATTGTAGCGACTTGTTCCCCGACATTATATACCGATTTTCATTAAATTCTCTTCAGCCGTTTTCTCGTGGTGAGCCTGCGTACGTACGTTCCTATGGTCACGACTGGCACGGAAATATCATTTTTTGAAAATTCTGAGCAATGTACAGGCAAAACTGCTATCTTATTTATATTGAGATAAATTAAAATTAGTCATAATTGTCTCCAAATGGCTCCTAAAATCTCTAGAAAGACACCAGTCGTTATCATTGAAGTTGTCACTAAATTACTAATAACGCGACTAGTCTCTAGAATCGACCAAAGAGGATGGAATCGACCAGACTGATGTGAACGAACACGAACATAGCACGCGAGAACGAGAGATTGACAGTCGATATACGCGTCGCGATATACAGGTTTCAATAAACATCGCACATTCGCGCACATTTCTCGCATTAATAAACGTCGATATTTCGTTTGAAAGCGGCCAATGGGCGAAGGATTTCCGGCCACTGGCGTAAGAAAGCTGAAATGGCGGGATTTGAAAACAAATGTCGGAAATTCACTAAAAATAAGCTAAAATCGGGAGAAAAGATAGAATAATCGGGAGGCGGGAAAAACTGTCGAAAATCGGGAGTCTCCCGCCTAAATCGGGAAAGTTGGCAGGTATGGTATTATTATTATTATTAATATTATTATTAATATTCGGAATGCCCCAGTAATGTTGAAGAACATGAGTTCGATATTGAAACCTCTTCTGATGAAAGTGTGAGTAGTGATGACAAAGATATACACCCTTCAAAAAACCTGAAATCTGTATACGTTGCTGTGTGCTCCTTCACCGAGATCATTGCTACACAACTTACCACACCAGAGAACATTATTAGGACTCCTGCAGGAAGTTTTCAGTAAATGTTATCACAATCAATACAAGGTTAGTGAAGCCACGCTCACTTGATTCTACACATGCGTTTTCGGATTAAGTTGCTCAGGAAATGGCTGGGCACAGGGGATGGGCAGTGTGAGGAGCACCTGGTCAGCAATGTGTTATGAAACATTGTAACATATCTAAAAATATCAAAAGGAAAAATTCTCACCTCACTTTCTTCTACGCACTCGTCTGGTTAATCTAGCATGTTCTCTGACTGTAATCCCTGCTAGTTAGTCGACTCAGTAACGTTCTGTAATGGGTCGTGATGTTCCAGCTTGATCTCCTGTTTAACCCACACTTGTGGTAGTGGCTCATGTTCTTCACTGTTCTCACCTTCCTGTAAACAGTACAGACAGCAATGTACAAAATGTTCATAAAAAATGAAGTTCCTGAAAGGGAATCATAATTTAGTTTCATGAACTGTGAAAAGCCTTTGATCATTCAAGCTCTTCATGCAATCATGAAATAACCAGCATTTTATCTCAGTGTGGAGGTGGGCTTGTCAGTTGGATTCCCACACCTTTCCAAATGCTGGTGACAGGAGTGCAATTGAAATATGAATACAAACCTTGTCACTGCATAGGGCAATATGTATAGTAAGGTAAAAAAAGAATCAGCTCATGGTACTGTAAATTTATTTGTTAGTGGTTTAAAGTTGCCCTAACGCATCAAAGATTTTCTGTGAGGCAAGGACGGGAAGGGCTAGGATTGGTAAGGTAGCAGCCTTAATTAAGATACAGCCCCAGCATTTGCTGATGTAACAGAAAACCATCTAGAGCTGCTGCTGATGATATTCGAACCCGCTGTAGATTGAATGCAAGCTCACAGTTATGCGACCCTAACTACACAGCCAATTTGCTTGTTTTCCTCACATTTAATATTTCATCAGACTTAATTATTACCTAAATATGTTTGCCTCCCTTGAAGATAAAAGCCCTATGGATACCCACAGCAAACATTAAATTTATTTTTACAGTTTTCTTTATGTTGCACCGACACAGATAGGTCTTATGGCAACAAAGAGATAGAAAAAGGTTAAGGAGTAGGGAGGAAGCAGCCACGGCCTCAATTAAGGTACAGCCCAATCGTTTGCCTGGTGTGATAACATGAAACCAACGAAAGCCATCTTCAGGGCTGGTGACAGTGGGGTTCAAACCCACTATGTCCCAAATACAACCGCACAGCTGCGCACCCCTAAGCACATGGCCAACTCGCTCGGTCATAAATGAACTAAACATTTAGGAATGTTCACTAAAACTACTATAAAGCCAACTAAATTATTACAAAAATAAACAAGGTTTCTCTTCATTCAAAAAGTTGCTATGTTCCAAATGACAACAAAAATCACTCTACCTAAAAGCCAAGAGTAAATTATAGTGTCTGCTAAAGTGGAAGCAATTTCTTTTCAATTCTAACATAGTTCAGTTTTCCAGACTGTTGAAGTTTTGACAGGCTTGAAATCTTGCAGGTATATACATTACAGATTGAAATGGATTATAACACAAAAAATGTGCTAACAGAATGTTTTAGTACTGCACCAATTAATTCAATAACTGAGAAACAAAAGAGCAATTTACTTGAAATGTTGATAGTAGGTTTGTAAATTTTATAACAATTTTACTAACAATTTTGTGGTCACAGAATGAAAAGTTAATCTTAAGTATCTATGTATTATTTCACAACAGCAAGACTAACTTACCAAATTGGAGTCTTCTGAAGACCATTCGGGTTCACACTTTATTCCATCTTTTTCCTCCATTCTGTGGGTGTTTTCAGAAACCTGGAAAAAAATAGGATAGTGATAAGAGAATATATCAGCTAAAAGATCTAAGTAGGCCAATAATATATTTGAAAGGAAAATTAGAGACATGGTACACAGATATAAGCAGCCATTTAAATAGTAATGAATACTGAATTTCACAACTACATTCATTTCATATTTTATGTTTTCAGGTATTAAGCCACAACGTGTTCATTAAGTACATGCTTACAGATGTTTAAACAAGCAAGAAGGTAACTAAGCAGATAGATGGACAGAGAGACACAGTGGAGGGGGGTGCTGAAGTACTAATTTCCAATGTTGTAACCTTCTTACAGATAGAAAAGTTGACAGGAAAATTTAAGTCGGTACAAGTGTTAATTCACCAGGATAACAAATTTATTTTCTACTGTAACAGTTATTTTATCCATAAATTCAACCATCATATTAAATATTTATTTTATATAGACATCCTGGATATTTCACATTACAAAGTGAACACTGGTTAAGCTCTGTCTGAAGTGGCACAGATACAGATCCAGTTCAGGGCTGTCATTAATTATTTGACAGAGCAGCTGATACTGGAACTACCATTGACCTTGTTATAGCCTACATGGAAAATAAAATTCGTATCAACAATACACATGAAGAAGTTAAGGCGGCCTCAGAACCAGCTGTAAGAAGATGAAATATGGATGCAACTCCCAGAGTCTGAGCAGTTTGATTCGCACAATATTGCTGACGAATGCAATGGCAGTGAGTTTGAAGTTGTACATGTAATAATAAAAACGGTGTGAGAAGCAGCTGGGACAGAAGATGAACCTGAGGGAAATCGAAATATGGTATATTGCATTGGGCAGGAAATGCTCATTCGGGTACTGTCTCCTTTTAAAATATTAGGCCTACTTGGACAAAAAATAATTATCAGTTTTAATCCTCAAGTTAATTTTGTTTTGGACTATGGGCCTCTATGTAATTACATAATATTCCAACTAATGTTAATTTATCTTCGAATCCCATTCAGTGAAAAATAGTGTACAGTTTGTATGTCCGAGAGGCAGTATGATTTGCTATCAAAATATCTTCATCCGATGAATCCCGAAAATGAAATAAATTGGGGGATTCAGGCTGAAGTCCTGTGTTCTCTGCATTACCCAGAAAATAAGAGCCCCATCAGGTCGAGCAATTCAGACTGATTTTAACAACAAGCAATTTAACATTGACTTGCACCATGTTGGATGCTTCTTGATGTATCATTCCAAACTGGGAGGTTCCTGTGTGTAATTAGTTGATCTCATTATACCATTTTAGAATAAGTATAGTGTATTTTCCCTCGTCACAAAATTTGAAACCAATACCTTAAGTGGTGTTTACAGAATAAATTATTTAGTGAAAGTACACCACAACTATACCTGACAAGCAAATTATTACTCTAGGTTTCCCCGGACAGTGAGTCAAAGGGTTAAGTATATACTCTCGCAACTTCTTCAGACTTCATGGCAGAGGAAAAACAGGGAACTTTCGAAGTTGGGGTTAAATGATAGAACTCTATAAGAAACAAGCTGCTCCATGACAAAGTTTGTCCATCCCTATCATGAAAATGAAGGTGAAGGTGAAGATGTTTGTAAATTACTCACTTGGACAAGAAGACAGGCCAACTCCGAATTCAGATTACAAAGGACAGAGGAAGTACTGTGCTTTCTGGCCATTGAGCATCAAAAGAATTATGACTACATACTGCTCCTGCAACAAACCCATATAAAGAAAACATCAAAAGAAGAAATGCCCCGACTGTTCCACCTGACGACAACCAAATATCTTATTCCCTGCAGGTTGTGGACTATTACTTGGCATGCTGTACGTTGTTGAGTATGTTTGTTTCCCTATTGTTGAGCCAACAACATAATTTTTAAAGGTTCCTTTCATGTTGTTAGTTTTCAATGGATAATTGAGCAGATACCCTAAGTTTTGCACATTGTTCTGAGGAACTAGCTTCCTTTTAAATTGTGTTAAGAAGGAAATCATACTTTCCAGTATTGATTTAGTTAATGTAATTTAAGATATTTTTCAGTCTGTTGAACATTCTAGTTGAAAACATAATATATGACACTTACATACCTGTAAAAAAAAAAAAACACATACAATTAAACAAACATGTTTTGTTTTACAAGAACATCCTCAGATTTTATCAAATTCAAACACAGTTCCTGAAGTTAATGGATGACAGCAGCTAAGTACAGAAAAATCCCTACAATTTACTAAAGTGATAGTAGAGGACTAATACATTCACTATTTGTTCATAATCACTGACTAGTTTATACAGTGTAAACATACATGTGCATGATTTAAGAAATTTAATTAAGTTGTTTGTTTTTTAGGTATCATTCTGTTATCATATACTCTCTTTTCTCAGCTAATTTATATATGTATTTGTTCACAAATTAGTTTTGGCAGACCAAAGAACCTAACAATTATAAATTAACTGAGACAAAAATGGAAAGAAATGGCTTCATATATCCTAAAAACAGTTACATTTTCAGTAAGGATTGGTATAAGTCATGGATCCGCGAGCACGGGTGACCACAGGCTCCGTAGCTGCTGTTCATGCGTCTATATGATGTCATGTATGACGTGTTTAGAAAGTTGAGTTTTGCAATCATGTCCGATAATTCGAAGGGACGCATAGTGGTAGCTAAATGTGTAAATTAATGGTCTGGTATTTGGCTGTTTGAGACGATGTAACACAATCTACAGGCACTAAATTGGGTTATGACTTCACTAGCTGGTTCATGAGAGAGACATTAAAAATCCGATATGATGCAGGTGACGTGACACGGCCAAAACTCGATGAGCATGAGGTATGTCCGGCAAGTACGGAAAGCATTGGTCTAGTTTGGTTAGGTCCAGCTAGTGACAAAACCATTGGTCCGGGGACAAGCAAAGGGGGTCTGGGGGTGTAAGACTCCAGGTTAGGGCTGTGAAGCGGCCAACAGGCCTTTAGGCTCCTTTACAAAAACAATTATAATTCACTGAAAACCACTGATAGTGACAGGTTAGGCTGTGATACACCGAAAACCACCGACAGTGACAGGTTAGGCTAGGTTCGGTTAGGTGCAACAGCATTGCTAATTGAGCGCCTGCTGTTGGAAGTACACTTTTGGTGAACATGTCACGAATAGAAGAGCAACACTATACATATGGAGTACGTGCTCAAAATATCTCTATGAAACAAGCTGGTAATGCGATAGTTTTCTTCCTCTTCTCCTTCTTATCCTGGCCTTTCTTATTATTATTATATAATTCATCAATAGTGTTACAGAGTACTCAGCTGTGGTTCCCTGCATAGTTTTCCTTATACCGATTCCCATTTTGTAATGTTTTTCACCCACAATGAAAACACGAAAACTGTAACATTCATCAATGTGATATATTTCTGGAATTGGACAAATTAATTGTAAATATTAGTAGGTTTATCCATATTATTAGTATTATTACCATTATTATTATTCTTAGGAAGTGAAATGTTAATTTATATTGTGTATTACAATAGATATATTATGTACTGTAGGATAGCACAGTAGCATAGTAATTTGTTTCAGTCTCTTTTTTCCCCATTTCAGTATTCTAATATTTTTATTTTATGTTATTAATGTATTTCACTGGTTAAGTGTAAGACAGGGACACCTGTCCCTAACTTTGCCAGTTAAAATAAACCATATCTATCTATCTATCTATATTGCAATCACTAAGACAGGATGTGAATTTATGGGTACTCACTATAAGTTGACACAGGTGGGGACAGAAGTTGGACTTCTTTTGTTTGCGTAGTTGTACTGCCTCTTAAAATAATAATTACCAGTATGGATGCAGCACCGAACAGGAGTTTCAATTGTTTTGGCTAGTTGTACTTCCTCTTAAAACAATAATCACCACTATCACAGAGCTGGACATACGACTGAATTGTTTTCGTCTAGTTGTACTCCCTCTTATAACAATAATGACCACTATCAGAGCTGGATTGTTTTTGTCTAGTTGTACTTCATGGTTCATGTTTGTGGGTTACTGTAGTCACGTCCTAGTTCGTGAACCATGGGCAACGGCTGAGTGGCCTAGTAAGTGGTCCTGAGAGTCGGGATACCAGTTGCTATGGAATGGGAGTGGGCATCTCGGACATATTCTGAGTCATGGCCCTCCTTGTGCTCAGGCGGCTAGGACTATGTGCAAGCAGGGTAGCATCCTGCTTCATGAATATACCAAGCTCAGAACATTTTCAGCAAGCCTCGGACCTATGGGAGTAACGGAGTCCCAATCCCATTTGACAGGCGAGGGACTCCTTGGAAACAACTTGGCGAAAGAAATGGAATTCGATGGGGAGCTATCAATATTAATGGGGCTTATGGAAGAAAGAAAGTAGAACTGGCTGAGTCAGCAAAGAGGATGCATTTGGATGTGCTAGGAGTGATATCCAGGTAAGGGGAGATAACGAGGAAGAGATAAGAGATTATAAAGTGTACTTGACGGGTGTTAGAAAGGGAAGGGCAGAGTCTGGGGTAGGGTTCTTTATCAGCAATACCATTGCACGCAACATAGTTTCTTTTAGACACATAAATGAGCGAATGATGTGTGTAGATTTGTCAGTTGGAGGAATTAGGACTAGAATTGTGTCCGTGTATTCACCATGTGAGGGTGCAGATGAGGATGAAGGTGACATGTTTTATGAAGCATTGAGTGACATAATGGTCAGGGTCAACTGCAAGGATAGAATAGTGCTAATGGGCGATTTCAATGCGAGAGTGGGGAATAGAACTGAAGGATACGAAAGGGTGATTGGTAAATGTGGGGAAGATATGGAAGCTAATGGGAATGGAAAGCATTTGCTGGACTTCTGTGCTAGTATGGATTTAGCTGTTACGAATACATTCTTCAAGCATAAGGCTATTCACCGCTACACATGGGAGGCTAGGGGTACAAGATCCATAATAGACTATATCTTAACAGACTTCGAATTCAGGAAATCTGTTAGGAATGTGCAAGTTTTCTGCGGATTTTTCGATGATACAGACCACTATCTGATCTGTAGTGAACTAAGTATCTCTAGGCCTAGGGTAGAGAAAGTGAAATCTGTCTGCAAACGAATAAGGGTAGAAAATCTCCAGGGTGAGGAAATTACACAGAAGTACATGGATATGAGTAGTGAGAAGTTTCAAACAGCAGACAGTAAGCAGGTTCAGGATATAGAAAGTGAATGGGTGGCATACAGGGATGCTGTAGTAGAAACAGCAAGGGAATGCCTAGGAACAACTGTGTGTAAAGATGGGAAAAGACGAACATCTTGGTGGAATGATGAAGTGAGAGCACCCTGTAAACTTAAAAAGAAGGCTTATCAGAAATAGCTCCAAACAAGGGCCGAGAAGACAGGGATTTGTACGTAGATGTAAGAAACAGAGAGAAACAAATAGTTGTTGAATCCAAAAAGAAGTCATGGGAAGATTTTGGTAACAACCTGGAAAAGCTAGGTCAAGCAGCAGGGAAACCTTTCTGGACAAATATAAAGAATCTTAGGAAGGGAGGAAAAAAGGAAATGAACAGTGTTTTGAGTAATTCAGGTGAACTCATAATAGATCCCAGGGAATCACTGGTGAGGTGGAGGAAATATTTTGAACATCTTCTCAATGTAAAAGGAAATCATCCTGGTGGTGATGCAAACAGCCAAGCTCATGGGGAGGAGGAAAATGATGTTGGTGAAATTATGCTTGAGGAAGTGGAAAGGATGATAAATAAACTCCATTGTCATACAGCAGCAGGAATAGATGAAATTAGACCTGAAATGGTGAAGTATAGTGGGAAGGCAAGGATGAAATGGCTTCATAGAGTAGTACAATTAGCATGGAGGTTGGTAAGGTACCTTCAGATTGGACAAAAGCAGTAATTGCACCTATCTATAAGCAGGGGAACAGGAAGGATTGCAACAACTATCGAGGTATCTCATTGATTAGTATACCAGACAAAGTATTCACTGTTATCTTGGGAGGGAGGGAGGGTGCGATCAGTCATTGAGAGGAAGTTGGACGAAACCCAGTGTGGTTTCAGACCACAGAGAGGCTGTCAGGATCAGATTTTCAGTATGTGCCAGGTAACTGAAAAATGCTACGAGAGGAATAGGCAGTTGTGTTTATGTTTTGTAGATCTAGAAAAAGCATATGACAGGGTACCAAGGGAAAAGATGTTCGCCATACTGGGGGATGGAATTAAAGGTAGATTATTAAAAATCAATCAAAGGTATTTATGTTGACAATTGGGCTTCAGTGAGAATTGATGCTGTAATAAGTTCTTGGTTCAGGGTACTTACAGGGGTTAGACAAGGCTGTCATCTTTCACCTTTGCTGTTCGTAGTTTACATGGATCATCTGCTGAATGGTATAAAATGGCAGGAAGGGATTCAGTTAGGTGGAAATGTAATAAGCAGTCTGGCCTATGCTGACGACTTGGTCTTAATGGCAGATTGTGTCGAAAGCCTGCAGTGTAATATCTTGGAACTTGAAAATAGGTGCAATGAGTATGGTATGAAAATTAGCCTCTCGAAGACTAAATTGATGTCAGTAGGTAAGAAATTCAACAGAATTGAATGTCAGATTGGTGATACAAAGCTAGAACAGGTCGATAATTTCAAGTATTTAGGTTGTGTGTTCTCCCAGGATGGTAATATAGTGTCCCCTTCAAAAGTGGTAATATTTTATTAGAAAGAAAATGATTTATTTCATCAGTGTGTTGGGACATTATTTTAATCGGCAAGAGGGTGAGATTCCGTATTTCGTGCCAGTACGAGCTAGTCACTTCGCGAACCGGTTTTCCCGACCTACAGAGAGCACGAGGGAGCAGGCTGGAATTCCTGTTATGTGGCCTTCAGACACATGTGTGCGTACCACGTGACACGGCGAGCAGGCAGATCTCAATCGATCAATAAATGGAAAGTCAAGTGACGTAAAACTGGAGCAGCCAATAAAAGTGACAACCTTCACTGGAATTCAACAAATCCACCAATTAGATGTAATTAAGAGACACACCTATGTCTTACGACAGGAAATTAATGGTAATTCCAGAGGAAAATTTGGTAGAGGGTTTTATACTTCTGAACGCTAAATTTGAGCATTACTCTGACTGCAGCAACCGAAGAGACTGGACGTCGTTTGCTTCATCGGAAGACTTTATATTGGAGAAGGCATCGAGGACTATATAAACAGCAATTCACACACTCGAAAAATTTCACTACGATTAATTTAGGGTTGTTCTAAGATAAGTGTCTTCAGCCAGATTATAAAGCATCGAGAGTGAATCCTGGGCTATTTCTAAAACTTTTTGTTAGTTTCAGCTTTCTACAAGAACTTGAAAGAAGAAAGGTCCTGAGTTCGAGTTTACGGCAAGATGGTTATCCAGCTCCACGAAGAATACTGCAAGTTCCTGTACATCGTCAACGCCTCCATGAGTCACTAAACATGTAAGGCATCGGACATGGGCGAGACTTCGTTCGATGGAAGGTGATGTGACCACGTGCTAGGTCATCAGCCGCAATCCAGTTCACACCAGTCACATGAGTATTCTTTAAGAATTCAATTGCTTTCTATCTTTGTAAATATCTGTAAACGTAGCCTTACTTATTCCTTTGGGATTTCTATTAGTTTTGCAGTAGTTTGATTTTTCATTCTTCTTTCTTTGGTGAGAGGTAGTTAGAACCCTTGGAATGAGTGTGTGTTTGCTCTATTAGTTAGAAATGAATGTGAGTCATCGAGAGAGACCTTAACTGTCCTAAGAATTTAGAAGACAGGTGAGATAAAAATTAAATGAACCCCGCGTTAATTCTGATTAGTTTTGAAATAATTTGAAAGTTATTTAAAACAAATTAGGACAGTGTTCTAGTGTTTTTCTTCGTGTAGAATTTCATTCTATGATTGTACGACATGTTTATGGGTTCGAATTTATTTAGAGTCATCCGAATAACTTCACACGACAACTTTACGAATGAGATTATGCACGGTCAGGAATATGATAATAATAATAATGAGTAAAAATAATTAAAGCTAATTACGGGCTAAAATGATTTAATAAGGTCATGAGTTTAATGTTAGTTATTTTTGGAAAGTATTATCGTGTGCTCACTTTATGTAAAGTAAGCCTGGAACATGGCAAATTCTCCGGACGGAGTATCGACGAATTATAGGTATATTTCTGCGCTATGAATTTGAGTATGACTTGCAGATGGGCATTATATTTTGAGTAATAATTTATGCACCCATTAGAGTCAATTTTGGGAAGAGATGTGTCACTGGACATGATTTCTTCGAGCTTCAGTGCAGAATAATTGAGAGCCACGACATTATGATGAATAAAAATAAATGCCGCAACTCATGTACCGTAAGCGCGTATTCTATTATTTTGACCTGTGTTACAATTATTCTATTCGCTAAATTAGGATGATTTCTGTTTAAAATACTCCTTGAACATCGTTGTATAGTTAATTTCTTTGTATAAGTGATAACCTTAATTCTATCACACTCTGAATTGATACCTGGGATGTGTGTGATAGTGTCATCTGGAGAATGATTTCCCTAATTCGCAGTAAAATCCTAAAATTAATAATAATGGGTTAGTGTTCGTGTAAATAATGTTATAATAACGCCGTGTACCCCTGTGTGAATGTGTGATGCGAGATTTGATCCTATTCTGTGTTTTTTGGAATATTTCATGTACGATTTTGTGAAGGTAATTTTCATTATGTGCGTCAAAGTTTTGACCGACTTGTATTATTTCGCGTGTCCGTAATTGGATCAATTTTGAATCTTTAGAAGATTTTATCGTAATTTAAGGTTGATTAGGGCCTAATTTACTAATTCAAAATGAATAAGAGAAGGCAACGTCCGTGGACTGATGTCACGAGATTTAATTGTTAGATGTTGTACAGTCACTTTCTGCATAAAATTGAGCGGAAGTTAAGGTGATATAAGTTCAAGTAAAAGTTATTAGAAGAAGTTTATTCAATCAATAATTATATAAACGAAGTAATTGTTGAAAGGAAAGTCTAGGGAAGACTTGCTAATCATAAATTAATGAATTAAATAATTTTCAATAATTTAAATAAGGAGGAGAAAATAGTCATTTTCTTGGAAAATAATTGAAACCCAGGAGGGAAGATTTTAATTTTAATAATTGGATTATCATCATAAGAGAAGGATATTAGATATTATTTTGTTTTCCAATCAATTTTTCAGTAAGTTAATGGTTTCTATATTTATTATTGCAGAAAAGAACAATCATTGAAAATTTATTTGAGCGAGATCCCTCACGAATGAAAGCACGAGGAGAAGATGTTTTTCAAGAATCCAACCCAGATTTTGTTAATTTAATTGTTTTCTTTAAAAGAGTGTTAGTTTAATAAATGTGTAAACCTAATTTAGTCTCCTTTCATTTGTCGCTAGTCCTTCATCTATCCCTGCCTTTAAAATTTTCTGCGCAGCCGATAGCGAACGGTCCACCACTGAGACCCTCGCTCTCCGGCGAGCTGAGCCCGGCATAAAGGGGGCAATAGTAAGTGAGATTGAATCAAGATGTCGTAAAGCTAATGCACTGAGCTCGCAGTTGCGATCAACAGTATTCTGTAAGAAGGAAGTGAGCTCCCAGATGAAACTATCTTTACATCGGTCTGTTTTCAGACCAACTTTGCTTTACAGGAGCGAAAGCTGGGTGGACTCAGGATATCTTATTCATAAGTTAGAAGTAACAGACATGAAAGTAGCAAGAATGATTGCTGGTACAAACATTTGGGAACAATGGCAGGATGGTACTCGGAATGAGGAGATAAACTCTAATTTAGGACTGAACTCGATGGATGAAGCTGTATGCATAAACTGGCTTCGGTGGTGGGGTCATGTGAGGCGAATGGAGGAATATAGGTTACCTAGGAGAATAATGGACTCTGCTATGGAGGGTAAGAGAAGAAGAGGTAGACCAAGACGATGATGGTTAGACTCGGTTTCTAACGATTTAAAGATAAGAGGTATAGAACTAAATGAGGCCACAACACTAGTTGAAAATCGAGGATTGTGGCGACATTTAGGAAATTCACACAGGCTTGCAGACTGAACGCTGAACGGCATAACGGTGTATAATGATTATGTATGTATTTACTTCCTCTTAAAAACAATAATCAGCACCACTGGTAAAGAAATCTTGTGATTTGAGTTTGATATATTTTTGTTCCTCTTAGAAGTTAAGTTGACAATAATTGAGAGAGATGACAGAGTCATCTTTTGGGGTAAATATTAATTACTTTGCAATGCCATCTGTGTTACTGGTAATGTACTATCTGTATCTACATGTATATATCCACCTTATACACCTCAAATTATAAAGTAACTTTTTAGCTGTGTATAAGCTGATGGACTACGGAGTTCACGATCACTGGTTCTAGGTGGCCTGTCACCAGGAATTTATAACAGGGAAGTGGAATTTGTATGACATGCAAATATATAAGTGATATAAATACGTATGAAATGGGCTAAGTGGATACCGGTGAAATACAGGTGGGAGGAGAAAGAAAGTGAAGAGATAGAAAGTAAAAGGGGGAAATTCTTCAGTAACTTTTAATTTCTCACCACCTAAAACCCCTACTACCAAGGAGATCCCGTAATTTACATTACTCACCGTATGAAGATAATATACCTATCCTAAACAATGAGTCACTTTACTTTAATAACAGCTGCTTTATGTGAATCCTGATGTGATAAATTTAGAGAAGAAGCTTGCAACATACTTAAAAATAAAGGTCTGTATTTCAATGGCCACAATTTTCCAGAGAATGCTCTCAATCCTTACATATTACATTCACTAGTACAACTCGCAACATTTGCTTAGATTGCCTCAATTGATCAGCGGATAGGCTTGACGCACTTTCTACAGTATAGCCTGTGTGTTATGAAGGCAGCAAGTACATCATGACTAGACCTCAAAATTTTAGGTGCAAACATTATTATTCTAGGAGCCTAAAACAGGTTCTAAAATATGAAAAAGTAGGTTCTAAAAATATATTTTAGGCAACTTCAATGTTAAGTACCGGTATTTTAATAAGCATTTATGAAAATTAAAAAACCTGTAACATTTTTATTCTGCTAAATTGATTATAACTCTAAATGCATGCAAGTAATAAGGCAATGACATCTTAATACAATATTTCATCAACATCAACAAGAGTTGCAGGACTATACTTGAATTGTGGTGTAAGACGTAAGGAGATATTGCAGTCAACATTACTTTTGCTAATCGAAACGTTAGCCACAACACAAAGCATTGGTAGTCCTGAGTTCTTCCAAAACACTTTATTGAGCTTGTTGCAAATTCTATGCGCAGCAGCGCCTTAGCAGGGCATAGCTCAAAGGTGATCTTTTCTTTCACCTCTTCTAACACATCCAATTGTTTATAATCCTTTAGAACTTTTATGGCTGAAGTGAATTCATTTAGGATAAAATATAGAAATTATAGGAATACAGGCAAATATAGGTTCTAACATCAATTTAGGAACTATAGGTTCACCCTTTTAACCTTATAAATACATTAAACGTGTAAATACAACTTAATTTTATCTCTTCAGGAATAAAATAGTATTTTGTCTAAAATCGGAGATCTAATCATGACAGCTATACGCATATCGCCCAGCTGAACAACAACAACACAATGAGACCGCACACAATTTAGTAACGTAACTCATTTGATGTCGGAAATTGGAGGACTAAATCTAAGGCTGATCCCAACAAATGTTCAAAATAATCATCTCCCTCTTCTGCACCCGATGCTACTACTCTCATCATGCTCTCTCACACTCTTCACGACATTGCCAGTGTGATAGTTGCTGCAAGTTTATGGACAAGGTCAGCCCCGTTTGCAGGCAACGTAGCATAAAATTTGACAGCGCAAATAGCTCCATAAAGAAAAGTCCCTGAAGGTTAAATTGGGCGATTTTGCGTAACCTGGTAAATCAAAACAATACAAGACAATACATATTGGGTTACTTACCTGTTTAGCGATCGACTCGCAGAAAGCTTGGCGATGAGCATGACCATCTGGTTGCAGGCGCCGATCTTCTTTAATAATTCTATGCACTTTGACATGATGTATTCCCAATGTTTGTGCCAAAGCTCTAGTACTTGTGTGAGGTTCAGCGGCAATAGCTTCTCTTACCATATTCACTTCGTTCGGATCCCTTTGTCGGGTCCTCAAGGGACGAGTTGTCACATGAAGCGAACCATGCTGGCGTAATCTCTTCTCAACATTCCGGAACATACTGCGATCTGGATGTCGTCTTTCTGGATACCGTTGTGCATAAAGTGTAGCTGCTTGTCGATCATTACGGTGACACTCTCCAAATATAAGCAGCATATCCACAAGCTCGTTAGACATATAACGTGGTCGTTCCATTACTATACCTTTGATGAGACGGAATGTTTACGTGCTAGAACAGTTTGTATTTATAATAACTTTTTACCAGAGCAATGTACAGAGCTCTCCCGCGACGTTCTAGCAAATTGAGTTCCCGGTTGGTCTGCAGTCTCTAACATTCGAATTTACGTTGTTGCGTATAGCCTTTTCGTGCATCACAATAAAAGCTCCTACAGCGCATCGGGTAAACGCCCATTCTACTGCAGAGAAAATATCTGAAGAACCTAGGGGAAAAAAACTTCCGTTGACAGTTCTTCAAAGATAGGTTAGAGATCCAACATGGCGCGGTTCCGAAGAGGTCATAAGTACGGTAATAAACAAGGCTGGCCAACGTCGGCGAATTAAGAGGCGGCACTCTGGAAGAATATCAGAAAATTAGAAAAATGCTGAAGTGATGCTTCTCTTCAAAAAAGGTGATACGGAAAATTTAGAGAACTATCGTCCTGTGAGTTTATCACACCTTTACAAGCTCCTGACTAAAATTGTAACCAACCGCTTCACAAGAGAACTGGATTTTTGTCAACCTGCCGAGAAAGCGGTATTTCGTAAAGGTTTCTCAACTGTTGAACACATACAGACTATTCGTCTTTTTCTTGAAAAAAAAAAAAAAAAACACTAAGTACAACATCAAGATTCATCTGGCCTTCATTGATTTATAAAAAAAATTGACAGTGTAGATTTGGACAATCATGAAGGCACTTCAAAATGCCATGATAAACTCAAGGTATATTAAGCTCCTGGAAAACATTTATGTTCAAGCAACAATGGTAGTCAGAGTGGACGAAGTCCTCATCATCAATAAAATCCCAGTTGGCAAAGGAGTTTGACAAGGTGACACAATCTCTCCAAAGCTATTTAACCCTGCCTTGGAAGATGTATTCAAAACCCTTCATCGGGATAATAAAGGAATAAAAATCAACAGGTTATATTTGAACCACCTGCGTTTTGCCGATGACATTGTGCTCATAAGTGAAAATCTAGATGAGCTAAAAAGCATGATCCAAGAATTAAAAACTGCCTCTGTTAAGATTGATTTGGAAATGAACATTAATAAAACGAAAATAAGCCCAGGCAGTCAACCATTTAAAATGGGAAACCGATATATAGAAGCTGTCGATGAGTACATTTATCTTGGACACAATTTAAAACTTGGAAAAGACAGTCAACGTGCAGAAATTCCTCGCAGAATAGGTATGAGTTGGATAGCATTCCGAAAACTAAGATGCATCCTGACCAACAAGGATGTTCCAATTAATCTGAAGACCAAGGTTTATGATACGTGCGTGCTGCCAGTTACTACTTACGGTCTGGAAACGACTGACGAAGGAAAGTGCTTGCAAGTTTCAGCAAACACAACGAGCCATGGAGCGTCAGATGCTAGGGTTCATCCTTAGGGATAAGATCCGTTCAGAGGACATCAAGAGAAGAACGAATTTAACAGATATCCTAGAGAGAGTAGCAAGACTAAAATGGCAATGGGCAGGACACGTAGCTCGACAAGACTACAAGAGGTGGACCTCTAGGATTGTTCACTGGAGACCATGGGAACACAAGAGAGGCATTAGAAGACCCCAGAAGAGATGGCTCGATGACATAAAGCTGTTGGCTGGAACACGCTTGTTCCAAGTGGCTCAGGACCGAAGACAATAGAAGCATATGGAAGAGGCCTATATCCAGCATTGGATTGAAAAAGGCTAGAAAAGAAGAAGAAGATGGCAGAACAATGCATTCTATGTACGAGAGTGGACAAAACTATTATTCATTCCTTGCACCTTCCTTAAATGACAAAAAGAGACGGTGACAAGAGCATTGGTTGGATAGGTCCGAATATTGGTCTGGACAAGACCATTGTCCTGAGGGCAAGCAGAATGGTTTGGGAACATAAGCTTCCTGATCCTCTGATCCTTAGAGTTCTGCTAAATATGGCAAAAGTAAAGTTTTGGCGCTGCCGTATCCACCAGACTTGATAACTTCGAACTGCACGGTTTTCTGACTTTCAATTACAATTCTGACTTTCACCGAATATGGCAGCTCCAAAGCCAGATATGATGCAAACTCTCTATTGTCTCTATCAGAGACAATAGCAAAATGGTTTTGATTGTAGCTGGCCAATGGCAACACAGAAAATGATCACTTTTTCCATTATTTATTTATCCAGTTTCAAATCTTCTAAATAAGTAAGAATGTTTTCAGGAGGTGATTGGTGGATCCCTAGCAGGCATAAAGAAAGGTTCTCTCCTCTGTGGTACTCCAGGTATACAGGATAGTCCAAAAAAGTGTACTCACTGTTGGATAGACTATATATTCTGACACATTTAACTTGCAGTTACACCTTTTGGCACTGAAAGATTTTTATGTCATGTAGTATGTTTGAAAGGGCCGCCAACAACTTCTATTTAATGCTGATGGCACCAAAGTGCGGACCGAACTACAGCGGTCAGTGTCTCTGGTGTAATGACAGTACATGAGTCTACAATTTTATCACATAACTCGTTGATTTCACGTGGTGTCTGTTGATACACTTCATTCTTGATGGTTCCCCCAGAGGTGTCCATTGGTGTCAAATCAGGTGACCAAAGTGGGTACTAAGCAGCAGCACCTCTGCGACCAACCCACTGTCTTGGTAGAGTGTCTTCCAAGTACAACCTGGCATCTTGATGGTAGTGAGGCAGGGCTCCACCTTGTTGGAAGTAAAACATTTCATTGCATAGGGTTTGGATGGCAGCAAAATCCTTGTCTGAAGTATATCAAGGTACGCGTGACCAGTTATGATACTCTCAAAGAAAAAAGGACCAATCAAATCATGTGATGACAAGTCGCACCAAACATCAAATCCCAATAGATTCACTGTTTTGTCCACATGTACACGAGGATTTACAGGGGCCCAGTAGACAAAATTGTGGCAGTTTACTGTACTGTTAAGTTTGAATTGCGCCTCATCAGATCACACAGAAGTTCCCAGCAAAAGCCTCATCCTAGCGAACCTATGCGCTCAAACCATCACAGTATTCAATTCTTCGATCCGGGTCATCTTCGTTCATCATGTGTATTGGTCGTACACTTTCCACTTTACATCCTTAAGAATGCATCTCACACTTTAACGGCTCACTCCAGTTGCGCGCGCGCCCTGGAATGTTGATTTTTGCGACATTTGTGTATAAAGTCGCAGCACTGAACACTGGGCTTTTAGCTGTTCGTGGTTGGCCAGATCTTGCCTTGTGCACGTAATGCACCGTTCTGCCAGCTTCAAACTTATCACGAATAAGGGTAATTGTATGACATGTTGATGAAGGTGTTCCAAACTCCTCCTGCCACCACCTTTGTACCACCTGAGTGTTCTCGTACTTCCAGTACCACTTCAAAACAGCCTTGCATTCAGCAAGTGTCAACCTTACTGTGGCGATTGTCACTACTCGACTGTCGTCTGCTGTTCTGGCCACTGCCGCCATTCGCACATGTGCAGAGAATTGCTAGTGTCACTTACCCATGACAAATGTAACCGTTACATTATACCTATGCATGAGATTAGTAAATGTATGTGCTTTTGATTCAAATTTTTGAATTACAAGTGAGTATATTATTACGAACTATCCTGTAGTTTCGTTTCATGTTATTTTTCTAAACCTTTTTTCTTTCCTAAAGATGCAAATGGTCAACAGAAGCGCCACTGCACCATGTAGATGAAGGTAGACTTACTAGGATGCCAGTTACAATTTGTAATAGCAATTTTTTATATCAGTCATGTATTCAATGTTGCAGCTTCTATGGGTTGTATTTTTAAATAAATGAAATAATATTTATCAGACAGAGTTTGTTATCAGATATTAATTTTCATGTGGGAAATGCTGGATTTTAACCCCTGTCTTAGGACTTCTGAAGATGGTTTTCTGTGGTTCCCCATTTCTACACCAGGCAAATACGAAGCGCGTACTATATTGTTTTACACTTTATTTTTTCTACCCAAATAAAGTACATTATATCTCAGTTGTTACGTCCACCTTTTCAACATGCCACCTTTGAACTGTATGCACCTTTGCATCGACGTGTCTGTCTCTCCAGACCTTCCTGAAACTATTTTTTCGGAGTGCTGTGTACCCATGCCTTGACAGCTGTATTCAGTTCTGCAAAATCCATAAATCTGTGACCACGCAGATGTTTCTTCACGTTCCTGAACAGGTGATAATCACTTGGTGCCAAGTCGAGAGATTATGGTGGGTGTGGCAGCACAGTGAATCCCATTTTATCAATGGCAGCAGTGGTCTCTTGTCTAGTGTGGGGCCGGGCATTGTCATGTTGCAGAAGCACACCTTGAAGCCATTTTTCTGGCCGCTTAGTTTGAATGGCATGACGTACGTGCTTATGGGTAGCCACATATGCTGCACTGTTATTCGTGGCCCCAAATTCCAACCAGTCAAGGAGGATGATGCCCTTTGTGTTCCAGGACACTGTCGCCATTCGCTTGCCAACTGATGGCACTGTTCGACATTTCTTTGGCGGTGGACTGCTCCTATGCTTCCATTGCATCGATTGTTGTTACGTTTGTGTCTCATGGTAATGGAGCCGTGTCTCGTCACCAGTCACATGCCTAGCCATGAAGTCGGCTGGATCTTGATCATGACATTGCGAAAGTTCTCTGCACACGTCCACAAGCCTCTGCTTTTCGTATGCAGACAAGAGTCTAGGCACCCACGTGGATGACACCTTCCCCAACTGTAAGAGGCCATGCACAATCCGCTGCAGGTTGTTTAGGCTAATTCCCGTGGCTGCTCCATTTCCATAAATGTGATGTATTTGTTTCCTTGGATGGCATGTTTGACCTGGGCAATGTTGGCTGTGTTGATATTGTCACATTTCTTCCAGAACTGGTTCCCTTCTCCACCGATGAGCGCCCTGTTTTCCAACCTTCCACCCAGTTGTAAACTGTTTTCCCTGACGGCGCATGTTCTCCACAGACTGCCACCAAGTGTCGATGAATTTCTGCAGTGGTCATGCCTTCTTTCCATAGGAAACAAGTCGTATAGCGCTGTCCCTGACGGTTGTTCTCCATGTTGTCTGTTCCTACGCTGACAGTGTTGTTATGAAACGGCTATGATGAGTGCATTCGTTGGCCTCTGTGCGTGTGCTGCTACCAAACGGTGGAACAAAACACTAGTTACACGTCACCACGTCACCACCTTCAAAAGTGAAATGTGAACCATACCCGGACGTACAAAAAATAAAGTGTAAAACAATATAGTACGCCCCTCATTGGTAAGAAAAGGGGAGAAAAAATGGTTCTGAAAATACATACAAGAAGATGCAAGAAAGGTGTTGATGAAATCACTTTATTTAAGTTGTCAAATTTTGTACCAAAAAGTTCAATAGTTTTCATGCAAATCAAATGCTTTATATGTTTACCTTGTGGACTGGAATTTCTGACTGGATTAATCCCATGGCAAGACCCCACTGAACTCAAGCAATGACTGTTGCTCTTCAGACCCTGAAGCACAGACGTGTATCAGAGTAATCTGCTTAGGTTTCGACTTTCGAATTTCAATGCCCTATACATGTGCTGGTTTATTCAGTTTCTTTGTTGCTTGTCATCGATTGCAATATTTACTTTGCAGACGGCACGTCAAAGAATGATGCCATCAGTTTTGATAAATTGCTTCTTGAAGTCGTTTGAAAGTGTATACAACTTCTCCTTCTTAACCTTCGGTATGACATTGTGTTGCAAAAAATACTTTCTGGTCCGTACTGGTAAAACACTAACGCGGCCAACAGGAGAGTACACAGTCTGTCAGCTTTGAATGCCAGTACTACCTGAACTTAGTATAAACAGTTGCAGTTGTTTAAATTTTAATTTGATTTCACAGCTGCAGGTTGGCCACTGTTACTGGGATATGAATTACTGATGATTTGCATAAATTACATTTTAATGTTTATTTGTTCCAATTAAATACAATTTTAAAAATCTGTTCACCGGGTGAGTTGACTGTGCGGTTAGGGGCGTGTGGCTGTGAGCTTGCATCCGGGAGATAGTGGGTTCGAATCCCACTGTTGGCAGCACTGAAGATGGTTTTCCGTGGTTTTCCATTTTCACACCAAGCAAATGATGAGGCTGTACCTTAATTAAGGCCACAGCCACTTCCTTCCAACTCCTAGGACTTTCCTATCCCATCGTCGCCATGAGACCTATCTGTGTCGGTGCAATGTAAAGCCACTAGGAAAAAAAGTTCAAGAAGAGAAAAAAATTCTGTCTAATCTTTTAAAAACACAGATAAAAATGTGGGGAAAAGGTGCTGAGGCATGAAACACAAGGGAAAAGTTGGCAAAATGCAGCAATCTCACAGAAAGGTGCAACAAATCTTGTTTATTTCGTTTCGTTTCATGTCCCCAGACACATATATTGACCTAACTCTTTGAAAATAGGTATAATTTTGGAAAGGTGCTGTACCTTAAAATCCTTTTACTAGCTGTGGTTATTCTTTAATTAAGGCAACGTTTTGTTCTTTCCCTGTTCCAGCCATGTCCTATTCCACCTATAAACCAATAAAACCAATAACAAAAAAGAAGTCAATATACACTAGTGTCCAAAAGTTAAGCATAAGTTACGAGTAAGCAGGGCGCCAGTAAATAGGCCGCAAATCGCACGACATATGCACCTACCAACCTTACGGGTTTGCTCTGTATAGGAAAGGAGTGTTCCCTGCTTTGACTAGCGGCGTAACCGCAAGGTAAACACACCCAGTGCCTGTGCTCTATATTCCCTCGGTCATGTTTGCCCTTTTATAGTGTGCGGAGTGTAGCCTTGTGGTGAACGTGACAACATAATGGCACGACGACGCCATTTGGACCCCGTTTTGCAGGGTAGAATACTCGGTCACCTGGAAGCAGGCCAGACACTGACCGAAGTCGCCGTATCCTTGAATGTGTCACAAAGTGTCATTTCCAGGCTTTGAAGACGATTTTGAGACACAGGAGATGTTAGTCGTAGGCCAGTACCAGGTCAACCAAGGGTAACCATCCCACAGCAGGACCGATATCTGGCCTTAACCGCCCAACGAAATCAGAGTGCACCTGCAAGACAATCGTCGACAGAGCTTGCAGCCGTCTAAGGGGTTGCCGCTTCCCGGCAAACTGTGTAGCGGAGACTCAGAACAGCAGGGCTGTTTGCCCGTCATCCAGCGATGCGTCTCACTCACTCCGGCACAGAAATGGGCCCGTTTACTGTAATTTACGGCAGTAATTAATGTATGAACATTGACGCCAGACACTTTATACCCTTTCTCCCCCAACTGTTTCCATGTAAATATATGTATAAACTTTATGTGTACGAACATTGACGCCAGACACTTTATATCCTTTCTTCCCTATCTGTTTCCATGTAAATATATGTATAAACTTTATAATTTCCTATGATTTCCTAATAGAGTAGCGTCAATTATTCTTCGGACCACCACTGCTGGACTCTGCTAAATATCCTGTGATTTTACGCATTGGTGCCAACTACTGTGTCTATAAACATATATTGTTTAACTGTATCGTCACTGAACATGTTTTTCTTTTTTCTTGACTTTCCCATTGTAACATGTTAAGTTTGTATCTTAGTGTTTACAATTTAATTACCAATCAGGTACCTGATTTATGCCTTGAGGAGGTACTATGACTGATGATGCCCTCAATGAAGGGCAAAACATGTCTCAATAGGAAATAATAATAAATTCCTAAGTGTTTAAAAATTTATAATGTATTGAATAGATGACACAATAAACCCTTTAGCATCCTACATCATGTTGAAATGCCGTACAGACCTGCACATCTTCATGGGTGGTCTGAGGAACATTGTTAACGCTTGGAGATACAGGGATGAGGTACTGAGACCACATGTTCGACTCTTCAGAGGTGTAGTTGGTCCAGACTTCCTCTTAATGGATGATAATGCCCGACTGCACTGCGCTGCTTTGCTGGATGAATTTTTGGCTGGAGAAGACATTCAATGCATGGACTGGCCAGTAAGGTCTGCGGATCTGAATCTTATAGAAGATGCCTGCGATGCATTGGGGAGGCGAATTGCATCACATCAGCCTCCACCAAGGACCATCCAAGACCTTTTCATTGCCCTTTTGGAGGAATGGGATCGACTGCCACAAGAGCTCTTGGACCATCTGATAGAGAGCATGCCACATCGCTGCAAAGCATGTGCAGCCGTTATGGGTAACCGTACACCCTATTAACAGCATATTCTGTTGTGGAAGACATTGCCATGTTTTGTTACTTGTTGTCAAAGGTGTACCTTAGCTATCAGAACCTTTCTGACACTGGTTTTTTGGACTTCCCTATCAGGCAGTATGGCCTTGTTTAGTGATTATGCTTAACTTTTGGACACTAGTGTATATATGATATAGGCCTAACCGAGTGGAGTGGCTGCATGTGTTTACCTCCAACATCTATGGAGCCAAGCTCAGCATTCGGGAAATATGGGGGTTCAAACGCACCATCACCTGTCTTGAGAATGATTTTCTGTGGTTTCCCATTTCCACTTCCACGCAAATGCTTGAATGGTTCCTATGAGGGATGATCAGATATAAATGGGAATTATTTTTTAAAATTTACTGCATCAACCAAAAAATCCCACACAAATAGAGAACATTTTTCAACATAGTATCCTGCCTTCAATACACATTTTCTCCACCAGACTGGTAAGTTTTTCATGTCGTCCTGATAGAAAGAAGGACGTGTGTGAAGCCAGTTGCACATGAACCCTTCTACACTTGCATCATCGTCGAACCTCTGTCCTCCTAGGTCTTTTTTGAGTGGTTCAGACAAGGGGTAGTCACAGGGCATAAGTCTGGACTGTACAGAGGGTGTTCTAGAGTGTACAGTGAATTTCCTCCAGTTTTTCCTGCATTAAAGCAGCAGTATGTGGCCTTGCATTTTCATGGAGAAGAATGATGTTTTAAATTGGTTGCCAGCATCGCTTGTTGCGATATGCAGCTTTTGCTTCATCCAAAAGGTGACAGGAATAAGCTGCATTAATTGTGCTTTGTTCATGACAAAAATCCACCAGCAAAACATCCGCAGTCCCAGAAAACAGTTGCAAGCACTTTTCCAGCCGATGGGCGTGTTTTGGCCTTGATCGGACCTGCTTCGTCTCTTCACCCCCACTCCGTGCTTGCTTGCTTTGACTCTGGGGAGTAATGATGCACCCAAGTTTCTTCACAAGTCACAATACAACGCAAGAAATCCTCTCCTTCCTCCTCGCAGAGACGTAGGAGTCTCTGACAAACTTCCTGGCATAAAGCTTTTTGTTCCTAGTTGAGGAGACAAGGAACCCACCTGGCAGATAATATTGTGAAATCATGTTCATCTTGGCTGAAGGTTTGAACACTTCCATAACTTATTCCTAAGGCTGAAACAATCTGCAAAATTTTTATTTGCCGATTTTCACCAATAATGTCATGAATGGCAACAGTGTTGTCTGCAGTGGTGCTTGTTGGCAGTTTCCTTTCACAAGGTTCATTTTTCAAAGCTTCTCTTCCTACCACAAATTTTTTAGCCCTTTCATACACTCGAGTCTATGAAAGTGCTTCTTCCCCAAAGTGTGCGTGGAGTTTTATTTATTTATTTATTCATGAAACACAAGATACAGCTACACTGAGCAAATTTCACGTGTACTGTCAACAGACTATTTAACAAAAGTAAACTTTCATAATAAAATATAACAAACATAACAAAATATAACAAGATCAGGTACACAGCCTACTAATAACAACTCAACTGTTCAAATCGAAAACCATGGGAATATCCATGTTCATAGCAAGTGCTTCATGAATAAATAAATAAATAAATAAATAAATAAATAAATAAATAAATAAATAAAACTCCACACACACTTTGGGGAAGAAGCACTTTCATAATCGTCGTACGATGATGGTATAATCCCTTCACATCAACTTATCTTTAAGAGACTATTTACACCCCTCTCGAATATGCTTTTATTTGATGCTATATCAAGCTCTTGTCTCCTATTAATATTGTTAAAGAGTGTTGGGGGGCGGATTAGGAAAGATCATTGAAGTATTGAGTGCTGAGTGTGGGGAATGTGGAGAAGTTCTTTGGTTCTGGTGGAGCGGGAAAGAACACGGAGAGAGAAGAGTGAGACAAGATGTTCTGAGTGGTAATGCCAATTTAAAATCCCGTGGAGGAAACTCGGGTCAGCTACCTGTCGCCTAATGTACAGCGGTGACATATTAATTGCCATTAATACCTGCTGCATATACAGATTTCTGAGCTTGGGGTTTCTGTTCCTTACAATTGCAGCAAAGGAGGACACTGCTCTGCCTAACTGGTTAGTATTGGAGGGAGAGGCTGTTGTCCAAATCGGAGAGCAGTAGTTTAAGAAAGGTTGAATGATCATGAGGAAAAAGTGACGAAGAGCAATGGGGTCAGAAATTTCTGTGAAGCGATAGAGAATGCCTAGTATTTTCATAGCCTTGGTTGTATATGTTTCTATGTGGGCCTTAAGTTGTAATTTTGTATCGAATATTACACCTCCACGAACCTACTATGCTGGCGTAGCAGGGAGAGAGCTGATACTCCCAGGTGGCGGATAGGGGGGGTCCTAACCGGCTTGCCGCCAGACTTGAGGGAAATAAAATACCTCTTGCGGACCAAACACACTACCCTCTGCGGGTGGGGGACGCACATGTAGAATACACCCGCGGTATCCCCTGCCTGTCGTAAGAGGCGACTACAAGGGGCAACCAAGGGATGATTGAATTAGAACCATGAAACTAATCTTGATTCATACCATCATGCAGGGAACACCATGGGTTGCATGTACTTGCGAGTAGTATCACTAAATTGGTACGAAATATGTTTGTGATTTTTTGCAGTAAAAAGCCTGGCCTGGTGGATTCCAGTATCCGTGCGTTGTACCCATGTTAGCAACACCGCGGGTCTGGGCGTAGCCTGTGAGTTGTACCGCTATATGAGCGGCACCGTGGGTCAGCATTGCCTGTGATTGGTACCCACTATGTGAGGAACACCACGGGAATACCAGCGCCCGTGACTACTACACCTAGGTGAGCAGCCTTACCGGTTTGCATTGGCTATGAGTGGCGCAATTTTGTGAGCAACACCATAGGTCTGCGTTCCCTGTACGAATTGCAATACTTGTGAGTAGTACCATCTTGTGTGGACCACCGTGAGTCTTCGCTACTTTTGATCAGTACCCCAAAAAGACAAATACCATGGTTCTACTTTACTTGTGACATGTACCATTCTGTGGGGCCTTAGACGTGAATTTAGCACACCTTCAGACATCAAGCATCATTGTGCTTAATAAATGGTCCCTTGGTCAGTAATACTCTAATTAACTACCTTCTTTTTGAGTCTGATCCACTGCTTTTGTTTGTTTGTTTTTGCTTTTTTTGTAGGGTTCATGTCCATCCATTCATTCTTCAAGACATTTATTTTATTTTGGTCAGTGGATGAATCTGAATTTTTTGTTATTTCATTTCGTACCATTAGGGGCCGATGACCTCGATGTTAGGCCCCTTTAAACAACAAGCATCATCATCATCACTGAATATTACACCTAGGTCACGCTATTGCGTAACTACGGTGATGGGCTTGTCGAGTAGGTAATACGATGTCGGTAGAGGAGATTTACGTAGTATTATGGTCATGTGGCTGCATTTTTGTGGATTGGGGATAAGTTTCCAAGTATGGCACCAGTTTGAGAGGGTATTAAGTGAGGACTGTAGCAGAGCTGCATCTGCTGGATTCCTGATCTCCCTAAATATCTTGCAGTCGTCAGCAAAGTGTAGGGTTATTTGCTGTTTCGTTGAGCTCGGACGGCAGATCGTTCATAAACAAAGAAAACAGCAAGGGGCCAAGAGTACTGCCTTGTGGGACACTGGAGGTGACCGGTAACCATGAGAAAGGCTTAGTGCCCTCTTTGATTGGCAGGAGATGATATATGGTCAGTCTCATGATGCAACAACGTATGGTAATATTTGTTACATAATCTGCACGATGTTTTTGATGTACATGTCTTCCAAGTGTAGGATGAGCTCAGGATATTGCTGCATAGATTTTTATCCTTTACTACCTTGAACCTTTCATCACAGTTTAAATTAAGAAAATCTGGGCACCTATAAAGCTGATGTTCATCTGAACAGATGTAACATCGTCTTGACGTAGTAATGTATGACTGTTGAGCTGCGATTTCTGACCTTGAACTTGTCTGATGGTTTTGCGATAGACTGGGAGAGGGGTTGGAGGCACAAAGTTGCAATGCCTGACAACGTCTCTCCAAGAACTTAACAAGTTCTTTAAATTCTATAGCTTCAAGATGAGAATGTTTATTTTTGAATACTAGTCTCAATTTTTTATCCACTCACGATAGTAAGAGCTCGTTTAGAAGAAGATTTAGAATGCTTATCTTAGTATCTAGTGCATTTAGCGTATCAATGCTACCTCTGAATTTATTTACGAGTTGGCATATCTCTGTTTTCGTTGAACATATTTTACCCTGTGATTCTAGGATCTGTTTAATATATTCAGCAGCTATTAATTTGGGTGAGTGATACCTGCTCATGAGAAGGTCATAAGCTACAGTAAAATTGGAGTCTGAAATGCCAATATTCCTAATAGGATCCTTGGCTTCTCCTTTAAGCGAGGATAACATATAATGGAACTTTTCAACATTTGACAGATTATTATTAGCTATCAGGTTCTGAAAGTTGTCCCTGAAGTGAAGCCAAGTTGTTAATGTGCCGTTAAATGTAGGGAGCTTGATTTCCGGCAATTTTATTTGCTTTTCTACATCATTGGATGAAAGAGAATGTATTTCGTCAGCTGAATGTGAACTCTGGGAAATGATAGCCTTTCTAAGCTTAGCTTCTAGAAGATCACTATTATTTTCAAATTCCTGGTGGTAATCGATATGTGAATCGATATTTTCAGCATCATTCAGCTGGAGTTCAATTTGAATGTGTTTGAAATCTTCCTTAACAGAAAGTAGCCTATTCAGTTTTACTTCGATTAAAGTTGTGCCTGGTATAGATGTAGAATCCCATAAGGAATCTGAAATGAGTTAGTTGGAAAATTTATAACGTCCAATAATGGACCATTTATATTGGTATTATAAATTTAACTCATTCGGAACAAATATTTCAGATTCCGTATGGGAATCAACATTTATACCATCTGATGGCCAAGCAGGCATCAATTTTTGGTAGTGAGACAAAGTCTCTCATAGTGCATTGGCACTGCCCGTGGCTACAATTAGCCTACGCAGTAGCCTCCACGGTATGCACTAGCCATGCGTCTTGGTAGGTGTGCTAGGTACCAACTGATGAGCCCAACCTAACACACAGGGGCAAAACGCTGACAACCAGGAATGAGTTAGCTGGAAAATGTATAATGTCCAATAACGGACCATTTACATTGTTATTATATAGTTGTGTCTGCCGTATCATATTCAGAGCTCACAAATCTTTGTGTGCATGTTAAACCGGCCTTAAGAACGGATCTTTTCTTCATTAGAGCTCTCTTTGTATCGGGATCCATGTTGCATTTGTAGAGATTAATATTTACGAATTACTGGTGTCGTCTTTATGGTTCAATTCCATCTAATTTACGCCTTATAAATTATGCGGCACAAATGTAACCACATTAGAATTTCTATGCCATGGATATAAATTCTCATATGTCACACTAGATGACACTACTTGTCATTAAAACGATGTGCGATCTGTTGTTTTGTACAGGTTACTTATTCTCTTTGTTACAGGTTAGTTTGTAAATGCTACAGTAATGTCATCATCAAAATATCCAAGGCAATTTATTGAAAACACACAAAAATTAACATGTTTCACTAAACTGATGCAGTAAGTAACAGTATTTCAGAAGATTATATCCTTTGATACCTTATAAATACCAAAACTTGCCAGGTTCATGGAGTTTGCCGTTGAAATCCATATCCATGCTGGAGGACCAATATTGGGAATGTATCTTCAAACACCATATTTATTGATATTCAACTGTTTGATATATGTACCAACACACATATTTATAAGAAAAAGTAAAAGTGTTTCAAACAGGCACTGAAATACAATCTTCTGAGATTTTGTACAATTTAATGTCCAGTTCCTTAACCAAGGACTACCAATATATCACGAAAAAAATCACATTAAAAACAGGTTCAATGATGTCATAGGGCTGTGAGGTGCACATTAAGTATTTTTTACACAGTGAACTTGAAAATTTGCAATCTCTTTGTAAGGTTGGTATTCAAGATGTATGTAAGTTATTAGAATGAAGGATCTGTACCTGCCTACAGGAAGGCGTGAAATGACCAACAGAGTTGGCAAATCTGATGCAGGAAAGTCAGTGTATGATGTACTAGGATACCAGGAGGTTAATGGAATGAATCCAAATTATACCATTAGAAAACAACACTTTGTACAGTAGAATTCCTTGGTACAATAGTCTAGCTCAAAACTACATTGGTGGTACATGAGACATCTGGATTTCAGATAATGTCTCCCTGATGCCAAAAAAAAAAAAAAAAAAATCTACGTTGTGCTAGAAAGACTGAAATTAAAATGCTAAATAAAGAGCAATATTTGTGTTTGTAATAGTAATATATTACTTGTAGTTTCTTATTAGAGCCTGGAACTCTGTGCACTATCAAATCTCAAAATGTGCATGCATTCATGTACTATCATATGGAAAAACATGGGCAATAAACTGGAAAATATGCTCTATTAAAATTCAGTTCCTTTTGAAACACTGTACAACAACTACCGTAATTTCTCCATATTGTCTTGTTGATTTAAGCTCATCCATTTAACTGTCAACATATTCTTAAACACAGAAAATGACATTGCTATGTCACAGGAAGTGACAGGTGCATACTTAAATGAAGACATTTGGGACAAAGTGAGGTCAAATTGTACGTCTTTTACATTTTCACCACAATGCGTCTTATATAAGTTTGACGAATTCAAAGTCAGAATTTGAACGGGTCACTTTGTTCGACCTATCTCTAGCTGCCGCAGCTACTTCTCCATGCGATGATTGCAGACACTTTTGAATGTCCTCAATAACTGGTAACGAATGCCTGCTGCGATAGCAAAGATGTGTGACGAGTGAGAGTTCCGGGTACGAAATTCCAGGATAACAATGGAAGAGGGTCCAGTACAAAACCAAGGTTTGTATGCTGCTATCTCAGTAACGCAGCACCACAGAAGTGTGATAAAAGTTTTGTTTTGCTCGTCTAACATAGACTAATAAATGAGCCATCAATGAGTAATGCACAATAATTAAGGTTCAATTTATAGCAATGTGTAACTGGGATGCCTTATTCCTAAGAATTACAGAGATCGATGTGGGGACTTCCGGCTTTCATCAATGTTTACTCAAGCAACAGATAAGAAAGTGCTAAGTTAATTGGATTATAGGACTTCTACCATATGTACTAACTTTGGTTTATAACACAGGATGCCAGGAATACATTATCTTCGTCTCTCAGTAATAGACATCTTGGGTAATGTGGGAAAATAGTATCAAGTTCTGCCCACCAACATTCATACAAGGCACGATCGTGCTAGTTAACATTATATATGCACCCCAAGTCAGAAGAAAAGTCATATTATTCAATATTAAATGTCCAAACATTCGCTATTAATTTAAAATTAAAAACTTCATAACTGATCCGTATTGAACAAATAGTACCAATGTTAAAAAAGGAAAAATGTTCCACCTATTTCAATACAATAACACTGTTGCACGAATCAATGTAGCAATATATTTAATTTAATTTATTAAGGGACCGGTTTTGACATCTGTCCATGTCATCATCAGCCTACACAAAAAAATCTTTCAAGATCAGCAAGAGTAGCAAGAGTGCACAAGAACCTCTACAGGAACTTCTATTTGTAATTCAAGAAAAGTGTCACAAGTGCTACCATTGTGTTAACTTCTTGCCATTTTTTTGTGTAGGCTGATGATGACATAGACAGATGTCGAAACCGGTCCCTTAATAAATTAAATATATTACTACATTGATTCGTGCAACAGTGTTATTGTATTGAAATAGGTGGAACAATTTTCCTTTTTTAACATTCGCTATTAAGTCAAAAAATCTTCAAAATATGCATTATGCATGAATTTTCTCCTAAAATTGCCAAAAAATGCAAACATGCTGGGAAAAAGAATGGTTATTTGGAATCATTAAGCCATAAAACAAATATTTGCTAAGTTTGAGAAGTGTAACCATCTTATTTAAAAACATGCATTTGCATGGAAATCCGGACTTTATTTATTATACATTTTAATTTCCAGTTCGTAAACAAAACTACCAATTAACCTGATGAGTGCTACGCCCGCCTATAGACGGGCTGACGCGGCCGGTCCACCAGTGCTATGCCCGTCAATAGATGGTGCGCGAGAATTAATTTTTTTTTTTTTTTTTTTTGAGTTTCCAGGTTCACTTTCGAGTACGAATTTGACCTCTGACATGTTCTGCCATCTGTTGGGCATTATGTAGAACTAACTGATCAGAGATTATAGTTTCGGGAAGTAACTTGCAGAGCTTTTTGTAGACGTCTATGGAGTTAATCTGTGAAGTAAACCAACTTGGCGAAACAACAATTTAGTTGCTCTTGCAGTGATGTTATTTCGGATCACAGAATCTTTCAGTTATTAACCTCAGTGGAAAGTGATGATGGAGATGATCATTTTAAGGAATTGTTAAGTGATTTTGAAAGTGAGAGAGATAAAGAGAGTGCCAAAAATATTGTATGCGAGAGAGAAACAGAGTCTCTTCCTAAACGAGAGAAGAAAAACACGGCGAGTACAAAAGCTATTTTATCACTAATTTGGTGGCTGACGGATTACTATTCTTCACCAGAGTTTCAGGTAACTGTGACAGGCTCTGAGGGCCAAGTAATGTTTGATGACAACCCGAAAATCAGTTACTTTTAGAAATTTTTGCGCCAGTTGAGTTGGTGCAGATAGTTGAACAAATCGGCATCACAAACAACCAGTAGAAAACATTTTACTATCGCCACATTCCAGGTTTGGAAAGTATTTTAAAATATCAACTTATATACTTCTAAGAAGTTACATGTATTAGTTGCCTACAGATTTTAGGAAATATTATTTTGGGCTCTTTCATTTGTATAGCATAATGCATGCATGGGCACATAAGTGTAATTTTGTTTTCTCTCAAAAGAATATTGAACATGTGAATAGGATTTTCCATCTGCATTTAGATTTATAAACAACCAACATCTGTAAACATTTTAAGCTAATCACCGCACTGATAAGTTAAAAATTGATGCTTCTACAAATATTTCTACATACGAATGAAAAACTCAGCAATGAGGTACCAAACAGTCAACTGGTAACTCAGCACTTAAAAGGTTAAAAATAAGCATCCTTAATAGTATGTGTGCTTGCCAGCTATCATTTCTTGATGGATGCAGTACTTTTTCATCCATCACTTGGCACAGGCCAGAATAAAGTGTAGCTTCCACCGAGGTCCCAGTCTCATCCATGGCTGTGACTATATGAAAGCTGCTGTGGTATGGGTGGTGCTGAGTAATGACATTCAGAGCACGATTAGTGTGTTTGAGTGTTATGAAAGGTGTTGCTCATAGGGTTAGCCATGCTGCAGTAGCACTTTCTGGCCAAGTGGGGAAAGCAATGGCAAACTACCTCACTCCTCATCTTGCCTAGTGCGCCTCTTGTTGGTGCTCCCATTGGTTTTTACGGTTTCCTTATAACTGCATAACTATTGGTGGTGCTATTTGAGGATTCAACCAGCCTCTGGGCTGATGACCTAACAGACAGACAGAATAGTATGTGTGCAGAAAAAAGGGTATAAACACAATTTTATTGTATCTGAAAAACATGAATGAATAATATAATTATTATGATTTATCTGTCTGCTTGGCCAATGCTATAGTATGTTACAATTAAAATATTGAAACACTTGTTAAAAATTGTTCATATAGGACATTTCTGTCCTAGCACTTCTGCAGCAACCGGCCCGCTCGGTGTTGGCTTGGCTTGCAGCATATAGCAATTTCAGGCCAAAGGGGAGTAAGTGCATCATAAGTATTTCCCACCCTACTTGTTTCCTTTTTCTCTCTTTCCTTTTTCCAATTAGTATTTCCTTCTCTTTTTGTAGCCATTCTGCAAATCTACTTAAAATAACACATCATTCACTGTCTCCATTCTATCTTTATGCAATGTTTATATATTAACACCAAGCTCTTCCACAAAGGTTTTTAACAGACTGTCACTTTCAAAATGTGGCTATTATTCTTATAATGTTCCCCAAATGACATTCAAGAAGTTTTATACAATACATGTTAAAATGTGTTTAGTTCATTGAACAGACTTTTTAACATTATCAATGAATGGAACATTAATTTTTATCATATATTGAATTCAAGTGCATAATATGTAACATTTTAAATGTATAAATCATGTGTAGCTGAAAATGCTCCAGTGGACAGAAACATGTTCTACATGAACAGAAGCAATTTGGATCTCTGCTGAAAACAATACAGTTCTTCAGATGAGAGTACTTCACAGTGTACTGCAACAAAGAAGTATATATAGTGTTACTAAACAACAGCGTGGGAACTCTGAGTCAAATGAGAAGTACATGGCTGTTTCATTTTGAAATCTCACCAGTGTACATAGAGCCCTCACCAATAAAGAATGTATTATTTTTTTGCTAGTGGCTTTATGTTGCACTGATACAGACAGGTTTTATGGCGATGATGGGATAGAAATGGGCTAGGAGTGGGAAGGAAGCGGCCATGGCCTTAATTAATATACAGCCCCACATTCGCCTGATGTGAAAATGGGAAACCACGGAAAACCATCTTCAGGGCTATGGACAGTGGGATTTGAACCCACTCTTCAGGATGCAAGCTCACAGCTGCGCGCCCCTAACTGCATTGCCAACTTGCTCGGTAATGAAGAATGAAAAGATAACTGACCTGCCAGTTGTGTGTGAACACCTTGAATCACAGTACTGTGATTCATCTTATTTTTTTCAAAATCTGCATTGCGGGTGATTTTGTTTAATTTTGTAGATTGTTGAAGAAACGTATGAAACTGCAATATGTGTAATATTTTCATTTTATGGCAATGAAGCAATGTTCCTTGTTTTATCTGACGAAAACATACCAATGGGCATGAGAATTATTTCTGTTGAGTTTTATGAATTTTCATTCAATGCATGGACCTTTAATGTCTAAAACATGTTTATATGTTATTACAAACAATAATCTTTATGTTGTCATTAATGCTTTCACGGCCAGTACTTATAGACTTGATACTGTATAGGCTTTTGGGCTTATACCGTGTCACGAAAATAAGGTGAAATTCTTTACGTTTCGCAGAGAACTGTTCTCTGCATCCTCAGAAGAAATCTTGACTGTCCACGAGAAAGGCTTCTTAAACAATGACTCTTTGAATTTAGATGTCATAATAGAAATGGTGCGTTCACATGGTGTAAGTCCAAAAGCCTATACAGTATCATGTCAATAATCTTCATATTATAACAAAAGAAAGTGAACAGTATGCTTGTTTTCAACATTTTATGTTCATATTCTCAGGGTATGCAAATGTTTTCCATGTTTAGCTAGTAGGTACAAAAAAAAGAGAAAAAACTATTTATGCTTTTTACTTCCTGTTTAAAAACTTTGTTTATGACATCGTAATACAAAAAATAAATAAATGTAAATATACCACTTCAACATAAGTTCAACCAATATATCTCTTCAAAAGTCTTATTATCTTTACTTACAAGTGAATTTTCATTCTGATGATGAAGGCCCAGGTTGTAGGCAATGACAACTTTTCAGATATGTATTTGTTTGCATGCCTGTTTTCTACATTTAGAAAATTCACTTTGTAACACTTCTACTGAATCACACTGCAAAGCCAACCTGAAAGAACTTTACTCTGTGGAGCAATATTGTCAGTCCTTTACCTGAATTTTAACTACGTCAGCAAGGATTTGACTTTTTGGTTGCGATATGAACTATCAATTGAATGGTATAAAGATCACTTGAGGTGGTCAGTTTCAAAACGGCCTATGTCCACCTTGGGTCGAAATTTAGTTTCTTGTCTCAGTGCATTCCTTAAGCTTCCCTATACATAATACTACCATCACTTTGCACCAAAGCGTCCTAGAAACTACCAAAAAAGCTGTTTAAATACACCTATTGGAATCAAAACGGCTCTTGTCCAAAGCAAAATGTCTGACTTATAATACGTTCATTTTGAGATCAAAATGGCTCATCTTCCCATATGACATTAAAAGCATCCAGCCTGTTTGGTTTCAAAATGTCTCTTGTCCGTCTGGTAAGTATCCTACAGACCAAGGAGAAAGAGCACATTTTGATATAAATTTCATTGACTTCTCCTTGTACAATAGAAAATTTTCAGAGTGGCAGGCCTGACGATCATCTGGAACAGCAATATCTTACTTTCTAACGATAGGTTATGTTTGTACACTACTCTGAAAGTTGGTGATCAACAGTAGCACTTTTCTAACGGATCAAGTGAATAACATCGAAGATTTCAACAGTGCTTGGATTCAAAAGGTTTCTATTTGAAGATCTTAATCGTGAGAAGGTATGATATAAGGCAATACAGTTAAAATTCTACGTTTAGTTTGCATGTAGACTATTCAAGAATCAGATAGTTCATCAGTCTACTCCACGAATGATTGTAGTGTGAAAGTTATTCAATTTCTGTTTTTATTTTTATTTTGCCAGGTTAGTGATCAAGAACAGGTGGCCTACAGAATGGAAAGTGAACAATCTAATGAAGACAGTGTCAGAAGTTCCAAGATTATATCTTGTTCTAGGGGTGAAGGTCGAAAACGGCACAAAAAGAAGAGTACTTGGAAAAGAACGGTGGAGAAAATGAACCGTTATTCCCCCAAATTTTTACCGCGACTTCCCGACTGTAAACATATTGGAGACTCACTTAAGTGTTGTCAACTCTCAATGCAAGACATTCGTAAGTTTCACCAAGCCTTCTACTCCGAAAGAGACAAACTAGCACAAGACAGCTTTGTCCTCAAGTACACACAAAGTGAATCCCCCAAACGTGCAAGACCTCGAGAGGAACGAAAGCAGGTTCGTGTAACAGTTAATCGTTTCCTGATCCCAAAGACTACACACGGAAAAACAGAGCTTGTTCAGGTATGCAAGAAGAGCTTCTGCTCTATTCTAGGTATTAATGAGAAGCGGGCCCAGCGGGTCTGCAGTAAGCATTTTAGAAGTGGACAGTTGCCAAGAGAGAATAGGGGTGGAGACCACAAATCTCACCTCTTTGTCAACAAAAGGACTGCCGTAAAGTCTTTCATCGAAAGACTTGTTCCACTGGAGAAACACTATTGTCGTGCATCAAATAAAATGAGACAATATTTGCCCAGTTATCTTTCAATTCAGAAACTCTGTACGATGTACAATGATAATACTACCGTAGAACTGAAAGTCCCATATTCTTATTTCTATGACATATTCGTGAATGAATACAACTTAAGTTTTGGCTCACCAGCTGTTGATAAATGCTCAAAATGTATTCAGTATGAATACAAAATACAAGCTGGAGATAAATCTTGCATTGCAGAGTTTGAAGTACACAAGAAACGAAGTGATGCATTTTTCTCAAAACTACGAGCCAAGAATGATGAAGAGATAACAATTTCGTTTGACTGTCAGAAAAATCAAGTTCTCCCCAGGGTACCTGATCAGGCTGCCTACTACAGTAGACAGATGTACATCTATAATTTTACAATATGTGAAGGTACGTCCACTGACAAGCAGCCCAAAGACAAGGTCTTCATTTACACATGGACTGAGGCAGATGGAGCCAAGGGATCAGCACAGATTTCATCTGCTGTGTATTACAGGTTAAATAACATGAATTTTGAAGGCTCCTCCATCCTCCGTATGTTTGCAGATGGATGTGGGGGGCAGAACAAAAATTCCTCAATGATATGTATGATCATGTACTGGCTTGCAAACTGTGCTCCACGCCATGTGAGGGAAGTGCATGTACTTTTTCCTGTGCCAGGACACTCCTACATACCGCCAGATAGGGTTTTCGGACGGATAGAACTTGAACTCCGTGATATTGACACAATTATCAAGCCTGAAAGATATTGGGAGGTCTTTGGTAACCATGGAACAGTTTTCAGAATGGGAAATGATTGGCCTGTATATGACTGGAAGCTTGTGTCACAACAAAGCATGAAGAAACCTGGTCAATGGCATTTCAAATTTGCAACAGCAAAGAGATTCATCATTACTCGAGGGGTGACTCCATCTGCTCCTATTCTAGTTAGAGGTGAACCCTGGTATAATACTGACATAGGAATGTCAAAGAAGGTTTTTAAACCAAGTGTGGACCTTTCACGTTTACCTTTACCATTGATTCCCGTTGGTGTCCCAATAAAGGGATCAAAAATTGCTGATGTAAGAAGGCTGCTGGAACTTCATTTTGGTGATCGGTGGGAGGAAAACCCTGATTTGCAGTTCTACAGTGCGGTAATTAATCGAGACACAAGTGATGAAGTGTCAGAGGATGAGTTGGAGGGGGGTATGATGGAGGATGCTGATGAGATGTAAGGATTGGAAACTCGCTTTCTAAGTGTTAAACAAATATTATTTAATTTAGCCTGAACTTTATTCTGAGAGTGCCACACAAATATAAATATCTGACTTTTGTATGCTTATTCATTAATAAAAGCTGTTTTCAGTACTATATCCTTCAACTTAATTTTCAACTCAATTATTACTTTTATTGCAATCATATTACTTACTAACCATGCTTAATATTGTGCAATTGCGTTTCTATCCTCATTTTAGAATCAAAGAGTCTCTTGTCCAATGTATTTGTTTTCAAATTGTCTCTTGTCCATACTTTAGTTTCAAAATGACCTTTGTCCAAATTAATTTCTCACATTATAGCAGAACTGATGAGTCTGTACAGACAATCTTGAGAAAAAATATAACTGATGATACAAAGAATATCAAGAATGTATTTCCAAGGGGTCTGGTAGAGATTTTAGGTCTGAAAACGTTTTTCGTCATTTACCACAAATTTAGGAAAGTGGACAAGAGTCATTTTGAAAATAAGCTACTCACTTGTTTGAACATCTACATGACTCTTAACACATCTAGCGCTACCATGGAAATCACAGTTTAGTGCTTTCCTTGTTGCTTGCTTCTTGGGATTGTGATTACATTTGATATAGTTTTATTTGTATTATCATCATTTTTAAAATACGCACCAGTGGGCACATGGTCCCTGGAAGTAAAATTACTTCGATGGACCACATGTTCACTTGTGTTCATGCCACATACAGCCAAAACTGTTTAAGACATCCCTCTCTAGCGCATTTCCCTGGTTTTTACACTGTTATTCCAAAGTCCAAGGCGTATCCTATTAAATACATGCGAAAGAAACCTGGATGGCACATTTACGTCACTCTATTCCGTTCATAACTCCCACCATAGGAAATTTAAATTAGTGTTCCGCCCACGTTGCAGGCATGACAGGCTAGCGACAACTGGCCTGAGTAAGGATTTGGTAGAGAACTTAATTTTACAGGCCTGGAGCACAGTTGCATGTCGGCCTACAGCTACAGGGAGCGTCAGTCCCAAGCCAGTCTTATTCTCTTTGCGCCTGACAGGTTGGTGCTTAATTTTACGTTGATGAGGGCTCTTTCAGATGGCGCGGGTTTGACCTACTTCCGTGCATATTCGCTGGTCTGCCTAGGCCTAAATAAGAACTGATTGTTCAAATTATTTCAGATGATGTGGAGGCAGAGAGTAACAGCGTGCCGGAGAAATGTTTGAGCGGGCAGTCCGTGGTGAGTAATGTTCCCTCGCCCACAGTTACTTGTTATTGGACATTAGTTTTTATGCATGTTATCATACACAGCGGATTTACTGTGCTTGCGACATCAGTACTGTGACCTGTATCAGAACCCGATAGCGTACCTATAAGGAAGTAAAAATGGATTTAGATGCTTTATTTCTCATTTTTGATTTAAAAGTTATTTGTGTACTTTTTCTTCTCCTGCGTGGTTTACAGCGGTTGTTATGGAACCCGAAATAGACACTGAGAACATAATACATTTAATGTTGGAAATACCAGCGGTCTCGTGTTTGGGAAAGTGTGATACCATTTAGACCTGTTATTGAGAAAGTATCCTCAAAATTGTACCCATATGCTTCTCTAATGAAATGTGAAGGACACGGATTGCTTGAACTATTTTTGTATTTTCTTAAGTGTAGAAGGTAAACGAAGACTATGAGGGTCCATATTTATTACCCACACTGAATAAAGTGTTGAAAAGGATCCGCTAGAAAGTGCAGGGAGTTTTGCACCACTCCACCCACTGTGTGTAAGTCAGCAGAAGTGGGTGCACTCGCGCATACACATGGGCGAGTTTACTTCCGCGCCACCTGAAAGAGGCCTACTGTACTTACGTAACAACAGACACAAATTAGACCTACTGTACTTATGTATACAGCTGACATGTTGGTGCTTAATTTTACGTTCATTATGTGAATTTTGTAACAACGTACATAAATCAGGCCTACTGTACTTATGCATAATAGTATGCAGAGCGTTCAGTTACGGGGAAGAAGGAAACTTAGACAGTTTACAGATAATGAAAAGTTAAAGTTTATTGAGAAAGTGGATGCTAAACCGTACATGAAATGTGTACAAGTCACCCAGATGTTGGACTTTCCTGTGACAACTTTAAACATAATTGTATGCGACGTGTATAGTTCTCGTTTCTAAGAACATTTTTCCTTGATGTTTTACTGGGTTGGTGTTCTTAAAATTTATTATCTCAATATTTATTTCATTAATTATAATTGTAAACACTTGTTTCTTTTTTGCAATTTGCTTTACATTGCACCGACACAGATAGGTCTTATGGTGACGATGGGATAGGAAAGGCCTAGGAGTAGGAAGGAAGCAGCCGTGGCCTTAATTTAGGTTCAGCCCCAGCATTTGCCTGGTGTGAAAATGGGAAACTACAGAAAACCATTTTCAGGGCTGGCAACAGTGGGGTTCGAACCCACTATCTCCCGGATGCAAGCTCACTGCTGCGCAAACCTAACCGCATGGTCAACTCATCCAGTACACTTGTTTCTTTGTTTTCATCATAATTATTTTTACATTCAAACCTAACCTTAAATTTAACAGTGAAATTGTTTTTCGCTTTTTAGTACTTTCCCTCTTTATGACGTTATTTTTTCGGTCCACAAAAAAACGTCCTAACCAGTTTTGGCTTTATTGGTGAAGGGTGTCAGTATACCACAAAGTTCTCATTACTGTTTCACTTTTTGGTTTCGGCACTGCGCTGCCCCCTTCGGCACAAAAAAACTGACTAGGGAAAAGAAAGCACTTATCCTTGAATCAACACCAAGAAAATGAATATATACTGTTAATCTTGTAGAGGACCCATGTGTCTCAAGTGTTTCCAGAGGGAATATACAGCTCAGTCAAAACTGCAACTTATAATTCCTAACAACTGAAAAAAAAATCCTCTAACTTTTTTTTGTTAATCATATTCCTGAAATTTCTTTCCAAATGTTTATGCTAACTGTGCTTACTGCACAAAGCAAATGTGATATTAGAATGACTGAGTGGCATTACAGAAATGAGATCTGTAATGCTAAATTCTAATGTTCTGTATTTATCTTTATGGATTTTTAATATGCTTCCTTTGTAACAGTGGCGTCGCGTGCTTAAAATCTTTGGGTATTCACACAGAGCTGACTGTAGGTAAAAAAATCTGATGTATAGACCTAAGTTAGTCATGAGTCGGTCAATACATTAATAGGGGCAAAGTTAGCCTATATTTTGTCTCCTCTTTAGCTCATTAAGCAATATTATGTTACACTTGCAACTGTCAACAGTGCCATCCGGTTAGTCAATTAAACACTCCGGGGTAACAGCTCTGTGCATTAACCACTGCCATGGACTCTGCAATATGCGCTGCCATCTTTGGGATTTAAAAAGAACTTTTAGAGAAGGCACTGGAAGCGGGTCAGCAGTCCGTAATCCACTGCCTGCTTGATGTGAAGCAGCCATTGGATGCATATTGAGTTGGCAGTGCCGTGATCACATAATGAACTGTGATCACATCTGTCATAGCCACAACATTGCCCCTCGAAGCTCTATCTAGGCAATACGCCGAAGTTTGTAGCTCAAAGCGGGGTTGTGATCGGCTGGCGTGGCGCATGATTAAAATGGAAACGGAAAGTGAATCAGCAATTAAAACTTTGTAAATACATCCTCAATGTACAAAAATCTTGTTCTCATCAAACAATATCATGTAAATTTCAAGAATTTTGAGATTACCGGGTTGTTCTCATGCTCATGTGACCCTTAACACGAGATGCCCACTTTGTGAGAAGAAAATAGCATGCAGACTTACGAATATGGATTAATACTGACATTGTAAATAAGAGGAGGTTTCTATACCAAAACACTTCTGATAGCACAACCCAAGTCCAGTAGTTCTGAAAATAGGGAAGGCACAGTCCAACGGTATTGGCAGAATGCATGGGAAGCATGAACAGAGGGCACTTAAGTTACATATAGCAGATACATACCGGTGGGTCATGCAGTCCCATGTTAACAAATCGGTGGGTCATTTGGTGCGAATGTATTGAAGGTCAAATCATGAACTGCAGGACTAAGAGTTTTTGTTATGGTGTCCAAACAGCTGCGTCATAGCAGTGCGTCAGTGTGAAACCACCATATACTTAGGGCTGTCCAATGTCATGTCGTACTATTTCTCTTCAGATTGCAGCCTCCATCTCACGACCTTGCATTTGTAAATAGCAGCTGATTCTTTGCATACAACCTTTCTCTAAAAAGTACATTTTTGCAGCAAAATTGAAAGTTAGCTGTCATATGACTTTATTGATAGTTTTCTTGTTAAACTGGAAGGCCCAATGAACAACATTGTCCAGGAAGAACCTATTACCATGAGCATTGAAGCAATGATTGCCAAACATGAACTTCGATGGGCTGACCACGTTATCTACACGTCTGTGATACGTCTTTCAAAGCAAGTGATATATTGTCTAGTGAAGAGTGTGAAGTGTAATCAGGGAGGACATCAGAAGCGACACAAAGACGTTCTAAAGTAGAGTATGAAGTAGTGCCAAACTGACATTAGCAAATGGGAGGACGTGGCATCCAATTGCCTGATATGGCAATTTTCTATCGGTGAGGGTGCAGAACATTCTGAACAACAGCAATGAAGGCACAAGTCAATAAGATATATTGCAGAAAAGAATGTGAGAATTCATGACCTCCAGTTTCTATACCTAGATGGGGTTCAACATTGGTACAGAGCTTGTGCTTTTACAATAAACCATTTAACAACCTATAATTAGTGCCCCTAATGCATTCAGAAAACATAGTCATAAACCTCAGCGAGCGAAGGCCAATGATTCCAAAGGTTCCTGCTTTAACACATTGAATGCCACGTCATTCGTATATGAATAACACTTAACTTTCCGCTACGGTAGCATCATCCATATATGAATGACATGCAGATGAGCAGTATCAGGCTTCGTCATTCGTATACGAACGACATTACGGTAAAATCAAATGGTAGCCTTAAAGTTACTTTTTGGTGTGCTTGGTTTGGCCATACCTGTAATGGAATTGGGTATACCATGCTGAATGTAAACATGTTGTTGTTGTTTGAGTCACCAGTCCATAGACTTGTTTGATGCAGCTCTCCATGCCACCCTATTCTGTGCTAACCTGTGCTAAACATAATATGCACGAAAAAATTTATTTATTTTAGTTGAAAACAAACAAAATATTTTATCAAACGCACTTTTTCTGAATTATTATCTGAATTATTGTATTTTAAACGTATTCTAAATATCTTATAATATGTAATGATACCAGTAATGACCAGCAATGGCTCTAGACTTACAAATTTTACAATTTTAGAATTATTATTCAAACTGGGGCATGCAGGCTGAGCTAGAACAGTCTCTGGTAATGGTTTATTTTCATGTTTGTAGTATTTGAATTTGCCCTGTGCCTTGCTCAAAAATTAAAAAAATGTCTAGTTATCTAAAACAACTTGAATAAAAAGTTTTCAGTACAGAAATCACTGGTGCACAGAACTGAAACAGTCTAGACACAGTTGAGGCATCGCAGGACACGTCTTACAATAGGTGAAAACCATCTTTGCATGTTTTCTCGCCTCAGATAGCTTTTCTGTGTGAGGTCTCTTACTCATTTTTAACAAATTTTAAATCAATTCTGAAAAGATAAAAAGAAAAGAACATTAAAAAGTGGCATTCACATGGCCACCATATGTAAAAGAATGCTTCCAAATTAACACAGGGCAACGTCATTCAAATGTGCATGATAGGGAAAATCATGAAAATAAGACCATATAACTGTTGCAGATGAAAGTAAAATTCAAGGTAGCAATCCATATGCGCAAAATAATACAAATCACTTGAAAAAATCATTTGGCCCCGGGGAAAGTTTTACGACCCAGACCTTGGCATTCAATGTGTTAACTCTGGATACTGAAACCATCCTACAATTTAAGACAGGATTGGAAATCGAGCTTTTGCAAAGCAGGTAGGAAGTTATAATGCAAATCCGTGGATCATAACTGATGCCATGAGAAAAGCTAGTAATGATAATGGTGGCCTATCAGAAGCCAGTCAACACTGAGGAGGAACACTTCTTCAACAAATTACAGTTTCGTTCTCCAAGGTACGTTAAGTGTCACACTAGCAAGAGAGTTCTCACACTCCAATCATGTATCTTTCATATGTTCCAACAAGTGCGTGGAGAGAGTATAGAAATTGGCAAAAGAATTCTTACAAACGGAACATTTAAAATTACGTTCCCCAGTATGAACAAGCAGATGTTTCCGAAATCCATCATAGGTTGTAAACTTTCTTGTACAACAAAAGCAGCGAATCTTCTCAGGCTTGCCTTGATGTGCAAGTCTCATGTGTCTATTAAGACTTACTTTGTAGACGTACTCCTTCAAGCAAATATCACATTGGAAGTTGTTATCACTATGCACAATAACGTGATGCTGAAGTCTGCCTGCTGTGGCAAATGCCTTATCACAGATTTGACAATTAAATAGGTGATTTTTAACTTTAGAGGGATTCTTGCTAATGGCATAGTTGTTGTCGAATAACACATTCTGTCCGAGGCAAGATTTTATTTTTGTAGTCTCTAGAGGTACCTGTGCACGAGAGGTCGACAGCTCTTGCTCCCTGAAAAATGGAACGAGATGATAAATCAAGCTGAACAACAGGAAAAAAAAAATAGAGAGAAGACAAATGATTTTTATATATATTACAGTAAATGTAATTATTTGGTAACCAGGAGGAATGATCAATATTCAGGGTCATGACAGGAATGACCATTTGAAGAAAGAAACATCACAGGGACACATGCCCTAATCCGAATGGTTCCCGAGACAGAACATATTTAATGTTTAATATTTAATTTAATGTTTTTCGGCTAGAGGCGTGCACGTATGTGTCTTACACACCCAACCTCTTTAACATTTTATTCTAGCCCAACCTACCTCATTGCTTACAACCTCTTTGTTCGAGATGTCTTTTTGCCATTAAACTAGCCCGTTGAACCCGCAGTTTTCCAGGGTGTGTTGTGAGTGAAGTAGTGCGAGGGATTGAGAGCGTATCAGAGAGAAGCATTGTTTAACTCGGTTTGTACACGCGTTGGCTAAAATGTCGCACATCTACACTAATGAAGAATATGCAGACATGGTGTGTGCTTGCAGCTTCTGTGATGGTAGTGCTCCTGCTGCTGTCAAGGAATACCGTTGGTGCTATCCAAAATGTTGAATTCCTGATCGTAGAGTGTTTACCGGAGTTTTCAGCACATTGTGTACAACGGGTATTCTTACGAGTTCCTATTTTTCTTCTGAATGTGTAGTTCAACAATCCGTGCAGGAACAGCAGCATGTTGTTGCAATGGTGCAGCATAGTCTTACTAGCAGGCAATTGTATCAATGTCAAACCATTCAGAACAGGGGACATGTCCACATTATGATTTTTGCTTCAAATTATCATACCTGTCATATCCATATCCTCCTACGACACCCTGTATAAGTTATCTACAGAAGTAGTGGGTCTTATGGTTGGAAACAGACACACAAATCTGCAAGCTGTTTAGACTTGAGAGAGAGGGAGAGGGAGAGAGAAAGAAAATGAACATAGTGAGTGGCCTTTGTGGCTGTAAAGCATTCAGTGTCTATTCTGAGGAAACTTTCATAAGTGACATGAGGATCAATAACCTTTCTATTCTAGAATTCTCTTACATCTCAATTATAACATGTACAATATATTCAGAATCCTTCATCTACTGGGCAGCCTACTATTATAAGTACACTTATAAGCGTACAAATCATATAATTTTTTAAACTGTTCGGACAATATCCTATACATATGACAGCAAACGATTTAGTTTTTACATCTTTCTTTTATATCATTTTTTTGCCTATATGATTGTATCTTAACACATGGGTGATGGGCCCCGAGAAATCTCGTAGTACGCTCGCCAGCGGTAGGTGACGGGCCCCGAGAAATCTCGGTTTTATTCTCGAAATTGTTTTCGGTCTTCCTGTGACATCTCTTGACCATATATTGAATTATTTCGGACTTGCACATTGAGTAGAATAAATCGTAGATGTGTATCTGCCACTTTTCTTTTATTCAAGTCCTCTTTTATTCTTTGATTTAGTTTCGAAACGTCGACTTTCTTTCTGCCGGTTCAGTCAATGACAAGATGGAGCGCCCGCGGAATACAGTGTTAGCTGACGACGATAAGAATTATATGCCGATGATCATTCAAATGGATATAGTGATAATGAATTAGTGGAAACTGAATGTGAGAGTGATGGTGAAAGTGATATTCAAGCCTCTACACGCCGTAATTTACCTAGTGTGTTTATTTATTCAAGTGACTCAGACAACGACAACGATGTAAACATTAATGATGTGTTGTTGAATTAACACGCATTTGCTTGCTTATCTTACATATGTTGAAGTACTACTAGGGGCATTGGTCGAGTAGTCATACCAACTTTAAAGATAAAATCTTGACTGGTTTAATATTTACGTACATTTTTATAATAGAGTGCACCCTAGTATGCTTAGTAGAAAGATGTCTGGTCCACAGGGTATGTGACAAGCTCAAGCATCCGGTCAGCAATGTGTTAAGTCCCCATGGATAAAATACATCGTACATACATTTACGATGGTTTCTGTCTTTAAAATTATAAGAAATATTCTAAGCAGAAATTTATGACTTGCACTTACCTTTCTTGGAAATCATCCCTCAATGCACACAATGGGGAACGATAGTGACCTTGAAGTTATTTTGTGAATGTACAAACCATATTTGCTTCGGTCCTTTGTGTTCTGTGCTTTCGTTTTTATTAGCATCATGAATAGTGAATATGGGTGATAGGAAGAGGAAATGCATAACGATTGCTGAAAAATTATGTATTTTGAACTTAGCAAAGGAAAGCGGCAACATGAAATGAATTGAAGTTACTAAGAAATTGAGGCATACTTCATCTACTTTAAATACAATTGTAGCTAAGGCAGTGGAAATTGAAGAAAGTATATATGTTAGGTGTACAACAAATAAGCAGACCCTCATTCAGGGTGGAAAATGAAAATATTTGAAAGACTGTTTATTACAGTGGTTCAGGCATCATAGGCCAGAAGGCATTCCAATCAGCAAACTAATGCTTTGAGAAAAGGCAAGTGAACTGGCGACAAAACTTGTAGAACAGTAAAAATGTGTGGAGGGGAAAGGAGAAATGTTGATGCTGAGACTGTGCAAGAGTAGAAAAAAAAAAGTTTGAAAGAGTTGACATCTTAATTCGCTCCTGAAGACATTTTCAATGTAGGCAAGACAGGCACTATTTTCATTTAATGCCTGGTCATACAATGGCATTCAAAGGGGAAAACCTGTTACAGCAGGAAACTAAGCAAATAATGCACAACAGTGCACCAAGAGTGACTGAAATGAAAAGCTGCCTCCAGTGACAATGGGGAAATTTTCAAAGTTTTAGAAACTTTGCTATGCTTCCTAAAGAATACGACAAGAAATCCTGGTCACTATAGTAGTTTTTGAAGACTGGATTTGAAGTGTGGATGCCAAAATGGAAGCAAAATTTTGTAATATCTTACTGTTCATGGATCAATGCTCAGCACATCCACTTATTACTTCTTATTTGAGGAATGTGACTGTGGAATTTTTTCCCAGCAAATTGAACGAGCAAGGTACAGCCACTCGATCTTAGAGTGATATGCAATTTCAGGCTGCATTATCGCAAGATGCTGGTGCAGCATGTATTCAGATATACAATCACTGGAAAAAAGCACGAAATGAAGGCTGACATATTACAGGTTAGATTATTCATATTTATAAATATTTTTATAAATATTTACTCATGTTTATGTGAAATATTTGTCCTAGGACTTTGTGCGATACCATGCATTAAAAGGTAATATTGATTTCTGCATGTTTTTTCCTTGGATCCACACATCCTCAAAATGGGAGATTGTGCTTTGTTACATAGGGCAACCAGAAGTTATGAATAAAACCATGTATAAAATTGCTAATATATTCTTTATGTCACTCCTTTATGACTCCATGATTATCTTAATTTTTTGGGCAAATATTTTCATAATATTTGTTATAGGTATATGGAAAGGTTACAACATTACCTTCTTACTTTAAACCAAATATGTGGTATACTTACTGAACAGCATCATTAAGGAGAACAACAGACTTCACATCCTGCAATTTTCTCATTTCTTCCTTTCCCTCTTCAACTCCACCTTCAACTCCCTGCAACATAGGTCAAATCTATATCTAAATTTTTTCTGTACACTTCCAATTTTAAACTCAAATCAGGTATACAAAAGTGAGAAGTACTGTAGGTTCAATGCAGTTTTTGACAGTCTGTTATATCACAGAGAAGATTCGGTACAGTGGAAACGGGTTAAGACGTGCCCCTCTAGCACGTTTCCCTGGTTATTATATTATTATTCCAAAGTCACAGTCACATGCTAAAGAAACCTTGATAGCACATTTACATCACTCTTTAGTACGTTCGTAACTCCCACCATAAAAAATTGAAATTAGCATTCCTGGTCACGTTGGGAGCACAATGCGCATCAACAATTCGCCTGGGTAAGAATTTGGTAGAGAACTTATTTTCACAGTCCTAGCATGTCAGCCTACAGATGCAGGGAGCGTCAGTCTCAAGCCAGTCTTTGTCGTGGGTGTGTGTTTGGATCACATAATAGTAGCTCATGTGCTGTGATGGTGCTTAATTTTACGTTTGAAAGTGAACTGTGTAACAATGGTCTAATGTATGTATGTATGAATGTATGTATAAGTTGACGTGTTGGTGCTTAATTTTATGTTTTTAAGTAAACTGTGTATCAATGTACATAAATTAAACCAACTGTACTTATGCATAATGGTTTGCAGGACATTCAGATATGGAGAAAAAGAAAGCTAGACAGTTTACAAATGATAAAAAATGACAGTTTATTGAGAAAGCAGATGCTAATCCATATAATAACCACGTGCATATTGCCCAGATGTTGGTCATTTCTACGAAAATTTTAAATATAATAGTCAGGTCAGGAATTTTAACCATAATTGGTGAATTTCGCTGGCCCGGGGCCTGGGTGTGTCGTCATCATCATCATTTCATCCTCATCACGACACGCAGATCACCTACAGGCGTCAAATCGAAAGACCTGCATCTGGCGAGCTGAACTTGTCCTCGGACACTCCTGGCACTAACAGCCATACACCATTTCATTTTTACTACTAATATCATAAGAAGGAATGTTTCATCATCAGCTTACCTTATACGGATCTGAAGAAGTAAGATCTTTCTCCAGGTATGATGTCACTTTCCTTTTGATCTCTGCTCCTAAATCACTGGCCTCTTGTTTCACCAACACTTCCTGTTTCACCCACACATCAGGCATGGGATGATCTTCATTTGTTTCATCTTCCTGCAAAGAAAAAATACAATATATGTCCATGTCTCCTTTTCCCTTTTTATTTTAATGCAAGAATTTTAATGTGATACTAAATCTTTCAGGTATAGGAGTCAATAAGATATTGATTACAATTGGCATTTTGGAGGCAATGAAAATATGGAGTGTAGTCAGGGGAAACATTCTACTTCTGTTGCAAAAGAATAAAATCACAGATGCTTTTCATTAATCCTAGTTATGTTTCACAATACTATTCTATATTGCCAATAATTTTTTTTGCTGAAATGCATTATCCATATTTTTTGATAATTCATTCATACATTTGTCCCCCTTCATTAACCTGAATAAACGGGAGTTTTCTACATTTGAAAATTCAACAGTCGGTTTTATTTTCAAAGAATAAAGGTTAAATGCAAAAATAAGACTTGTATGGGACAGACTACTTACCGGTACAAACTCACATTCACGAAGCCAGACTTGTTCACATTTTATATGCACTTCCTCTTCCATTCTGGCATATTAATTAAGATCTAAAACAAAAAGAAGAAAATGCAAGTTTGAATGAGTGTTCTTCAGGCCAGTGATAAGTAGCATAGTGGGGAGTTATTTTTTAAAGGAAAAGTACAACTAGATAACCACTAATCAGAGGAAAAGTTCCAAGCTCTCAAAGGATGAGGAGTATCGACAAAAGGAAAGGCTTTGCAAATCTGGTACCATAGCTAGTAGAAGAATAAGTGTGTGCACCTCCTCACACTTATCATTATAGCCACTGGGAGGCTCCACTGCAGAGAGAGGCATTGCGACTGCCACAGCTCCAGCCGGGCTTCAGTATAGTGTTTGTTTATATGATGTACATATATACTTTTGCTGATGTTACAGAAAAAAGTGCAACATTCAGTTATGTGTATTTGAGATTATAGTGCATACTTGTATATCTAGTGTCTGTGAAAAAGCCACCGTATCGTGTGCTGGGATGCCAATCTGGATATAAATCCTTTACACCCCCTAAAGATCAGAAACTTTACTGTATATGGGTTAGGGCTATTCCAAGACAAGGCATTCCTCTTAAGCATGAGTCCACTATATGCAAGTAAAATTGTACTGGATCTTTTAATTAAAGAAGATTAATTGTTTATTGATGGGGAAAATGTTGAAATCCAGGGAGTTAAATGGAGATTGAAGCCAGGAGCTATTCCACATATTCTTCCAAACTTGACATCCTATATAGTAAGTTTTTAAATGTTTGCAGGTCACCTGTTATGTCCAATAACAGACCATTATATTGATATTATAAACAGGAATCATGCGAAGAACATTTTGAAAATGATGAATTCTCTAGTTGCAAGAGGTTTGAAATAGACAAAACCAATCATAACCAGCCGTCTACATCTAAAATAATACTGATGTTGAGGTTCCCGATGCCATTCTAAATTTCAAGATGTTAATTAAAAACTTAAAAAGGAATCTCAGGAAAGCCCAAAATAAATTAGCCCTTTCCAAATCTAGAATAATGTTTCTTGAAAATACACTGACTGACAGAGCAAATGCAACACCAAGAAGGAGTGGTCAGAACTTTATGCCAATTGCAGGGTAGACTGAAGTCACTGAGGTATGCTCATGATGTGAAATGCGCCGCTGTGCTGCGCACGTAGCGAACGATAAATGGGACATGGCGTTGGCGAATGGCCCACTTCGTACCGTGATTTCTCAGCCGACAGTCATTGTAGAACGTGTTGTCGTATGCCACAGGACACGTGTATAGCTAAGAATCCCAGGCCGCCGTCAACGGAGGCATTTCCAGCAGACAGACGACTTTACGAGGGGTATGGTGATCGGGCTGAGAAGGGCAGGTTGGTCGCTTTGTCAAATCGCAGCCGATACCCATAGGGATGTGTCCACGGTGCAGCACCTGTGGCGAAGATGGTTGGCGCAGGGACATGTGGCACGTGCGAGGGGTCCAGGCGCAGCCCGAGTGACGTCAGCACGCGAGGATCGGCGCATCCGCCGCCAAGCGGTGGCAGCCCCGCACGCCACGTCAACCGCCATTCTTCAGCATGTGCAAGACACCCTGGCTGTTCAATATCGACCAGAACAATTTCCCGTCGATTGGTTGAAGGAGGCCTGCACTCCCGGCGTCCGCTCAGAAGACTACCATTGACTCCACAGCATAGACGTGCACGCCTGGCATGGTGCCGGGCTAGAGCGACTTGGATGAGGGAATGGCGGAATGTCGTGTTCTCCGATGAGTCACGCTTCTGTTCTGTCAGTGATAGTCACCGCAGACGAGTGTGGCGTCGGCGTGGAGAAAGGTCAAATCCGGCAGTAACTGTGGAGCGCCCTACTGCTAGACAACGCGGCATCATGGTTTGGGGCGCTATTGCGTATGATTCCACGTCACCTCTAGTGCGTATTCAAGGCACGTTAAATGCCCACCGCTACGTGCAGCATGTGCTGCGGCCGGTGGCACTCCCGTACCTTCAGGGGCTGCCCAATGCTCTGTTTCAGCAGGATAATGCCCGCCCACACACTGCTCGCATCTCCCAACAGGCTCTACGAGGTGTACAGATGCTTCCGTGGCCAGCGTACTCTCCGGATCTCTCACCAATCGAACACGTGTGGGATCTCATTGGACGCCGTTTGCAAACTCTGCCCCAGCCTCGTACGGACGACCAACTGTGGCAAATGGTTGACAGAGAATGGAGAACCATCCCTCAGGACACCATCCGCACTCTTATTGACTCTGTACCTTGATGTGTTTTTCCGTGCATCGCCGCTCGCGGTGGTCCTACATCCTACTGAGTCGATGTCGTGCGCATTGTGTAACCTGCATATCGGTTTGAAATAAACATCAATTATTCGTCCGTGCCGTCTCTGTTTTTTCCCCAACTTTCATCCCTTTCGAACCACTCCTTCTTGGTGTTGCATTTGCTCTGTCAGTCAGTGTAAAAGCTACTCAAAGTAGATGAAGTGAAGTTGATGGCGCCATAAATTGCCTTAGTAAGAAAGAAAAAATAATTGTACACACAACACTACAGAAATTTAACACTAGTCTGTCAAATTTCAGCCCTCTAGCTTTGTGGGAAGTGTGAGAATGAGTTACGAGGGGAATTAAGAGCGAGTCATCTGGGCCTACATTAGTCTTTTATATATAAGGATGTAAATGTACATGAAATGAAAGAGTTGTGTTTCATTTAACATTATGTAGGATACTTATAAACACAAGTTATTATAGGGAGTTGTACCTTCCACAGATTTTAGATTTACATTCCTGCAAGTAATAGAGATGATATAACACTTGAAGACCCATTGCATCTATCATGAAGGGAGCAATTTCTTTAGAAAACAATATATCAGTAGCAGCGTAAATTTAATACAACAAAATAAAAAGCCTTCAAGCAAATATACAGTAATTTGCTGACAATATAGTTGATTTATTCTTGGTGATAATCACAGCTCTTCATATTATTCAATCATAAGCTTTACTTGAGCTCCTTTGAGAAGCCTTTATTTTCAAGAAATATTTTTTCTAGATTTGTAAAGAGCTAATTTATTTTGGGCTCTCCTGAGATTCCTACTTAGTATATGGTTGAGTAAATCAGCTTATAATCTGTTGAAGTATTCAATATTAGGTTCTATTGTTTCAGTTAACCTGCTATAATTAGGTAATTAAGATATGACAAAGTGCAGAATTGTAGTGTAGTTATTTAATTAGATAGTATCCAGTTTTCTTTATTGGTGTGAAAAATTTGCATAATCCTTTCATTATTTTAATATGTAACTTAAAATCAGTTTTCATTTCTACCAGATAATATAATAATAATAATAATAATAATAATAATAATAATAATAATAATAATAATAATAATAATAATAATAATAATCTGTCTAAACTTAAGTTTTAGTTACCCTGTTACTCCTCTTATTTTATAATTAGGAAATGTCTAAGACCGAGCTCGATAGCTGCAGTCGCTTAATTGCGGCCAGTATCCAGTATTCGGGAGATAGTAGGTTCGAATCCCACTGTTGGCAGCCCTGAAAATGGTTTTCCGTGGTTTCCCATTTTCCCACCAGGCAAATGCTGGGGCTGTACCTTAATTAAGGCCACGGCCGCTTCCTTCCCACTCCTAGCCCTTTCCTGTCCCATCGTCGCCATAAGACCTATCTGTGTCGGTGCGACGTAAAGCAACTAGCAAAAAAATAAATGTCTTAGTAGTACTGTAGTGTAAGAAGAAGAGGAAGGTAAGAGAAAATGGAAAGGCAGGAAAGAGAAATGCAGAGTAGAGGATAGCAAGAGGGAGGTGGAGCCGGGTCATGCAAGGGAGAACAGGGAGGAGGAATTAAGTTCTGCAACTGTTAGGCAAGATAAGGGAAAGCAGGTGGGGAGGGGATCTAATAAGTTGGGTAGGGTTGAAGCTCTTGTCATGGGGGACCCTTTTGTCAGACACATAGGGAAAAATGTGTAGAAGAATGGGAACAGAGAAAAGGTGATATCCTTGAATTAGGTTAAGGCAGATGCTGAGGAAAGTAAAAGGGATGAAGGAGGGTAAAGAGAAGGTGGTAGTTGTCAGTTGGTATCCACAATGTAAGGCAAGCAGGAATAGGTACCAACATAGTCAGGGATGTGTGGGATCTACTTAAGTTTATGACAGTACAGGAGAGTTTAAGGGAGTAAAAAGTGTTATGAGTGGGATAATGTCTAGGAGGGAGAGTGACTGCAGTATGATTGGGGATTTGAATGAATGGGTAAGTGGGAAACTGGATGTGAGATTTGTAAGTCCTGATGGGTGGGTAGGAGATTGGGATCTCTACTCAGATCACCTTTGCTTAAACCACTGACGTATATAAAAGTTAGAAAGTTTGCTTATAAGGAGGTACATTCAGGGATTAGGGTGGGATAAACAGTGGTGATGAGAGTATGGTAGGTGGAACTAAAATAAGAATCACAAAGTTGTTGGTGCTGAACTTTAGAAGTATTTAAATAAAAAGAAGAGAATTAAGTCATTTAACAAATAAAATATATTAGAATTGAAGCTCCCACAATGTGCAGAGTTATTTAGTTCATCTTCTGGGTTGAACCATGTTGTTGTATTCTGTACAGTTTGCCAACATTTCAAATACATTGCAGTATTATTTTACTAAGGTGACTTCTTCTCTTCATCGGGCCTCTAAATATTAGTTCCTAATTAGCGTCGACCTGCAAGATCTTTTGCTACCATGTTTTTCTTTCATTCCCGCCTAGATATACCCACTCCCTTCACAAAGCTGCAGTTGTTCTTATTGGGTCTTCTTGGATTTTTTCTCTCTCTTCACCTGGTAGTCCTAGAGTGGAGAGTCTGATTCTACCCAGTGCCTCACATTTGAAAAGTATGTGTTCAGCTGATTACTCTGCTCCATTGCATTTCCTACATATATTGTCTCTTATTACTCCAATTCTATGTAGGTGTTTTTTCAAATGGCAGTATCCTGTCAACAGTCCTACTACCCACCTTATATTTTCTCTGCTGAGTTTCAACACTTCTTTAGTATACTTCTTGTTTGGCCCTTTTTATCAGTTCCTTTGCAAGCCTGCATCCTGGAATATTTTTCCAGTTTTCCATTTGTTTCTTTTGTACCCATTTTCCTATTCAGTGCTGGGCTTGTCCATAGGAAATCCTGCATACAGGTTCTGGGCCTACAAAATGTGTTTCTGCCCCTTTTCTTGCCAGTTTATCTGCCTTTTCATTTCGTTCTATACCTACATGCCCTAGTACCCATATTATTTTGACAATGTTGTACTTTGAGAGCTTCAGGAGAAGTGAATGGCAATACCAGACAATTCTGGATATTATCCGGACTGCTTCTGGTGCCTTAATGGCCACCTGGCTATCTGTATTAAGGCGACTTAAATACCCCTATTTGATCTAAGGTAATGTCTCCTGTGTACAGAAAATAACAGCATGGTTCAACCCGGAAGATCTAAATTATAAATTTATCAAATATCGTGATATTTGCTTTATGTCCCACTAACTACTTTTACGGTCTTCGGAGACGCCAAGATACCCGAATTTAGGCCTGCAGGAGTTCTTCTATGTGCCAGTAAATCTACTGACACGAGGATGTCGTATTTGAGAACCTTCAAATACCACCGGACTGAGCCAGGATCGAACCTGTCAAGTTGGGGTTAGAAGGCCAGCGCCTTAACCGTCTGAGCCACTCAGCCCGGCGAGGTGAGTTAAACCATGGCTAAGATGTGATTCTTCCCATAACTGGAGTTTTTATAGGGAGATAAGATAGATTTGATAGGAGAGGGAGAATTCATACTGGTAAAAGAAGAATCTGTAAGCTATGAAAAAGTTAAGGATGAAAAACTTGAACTTTTTATGTGCATACATGCCAACGTCACAAACTGAAAATTTGGGACATTCGTCGATGAAGGACGAGGGTGACATCGAGTTATTGGTTATGTGAAAATCATCTGGATTTTTCTTAATAACATACATATACACAGTCTAAGAAGTTACTGGAAATATATACAATTAAATTGTATATGACTTAACCTGATCATTGTATTCCTGGATATAGAAAAGGCCTATGATAGTGTTATAAGAGATAAGATCTGGGAGTGCCTGAGCAAAAAACTGTGCCTGAAGGAATGGTAAGGAAAATTCGGATGTTGTACAAAGACTGTGTACAAATTGAGGAAGGTCAATCATCATGGTTTGAGACCATGAGTGGAGTTCAACAAGGAAGTGCACTGTCCCAACTACTGTTCATCGCTGTTATGGACAATAAAATGAGGAACATCAAGGAAAAATCAGGTGAACTGAATGCAGTGGTCTTTGCTGATGATATCATGATTTGGAGTGAAACAGAAGAGGACGTACAGACCAGAGTTAATGTATGGAAATCCCAGTTCCAGGAATATAACCTCAACATCAGCGAGACCAAGAGTGGTGATGGCAGTCAACAAAGAAGGGCATCCAGCAAGTGTAAAACTAAGAGACCACCAGCTAGAGTATGTGGATAGTTTTCCTTACCTTGGAAGTGTAATCTCCAGTGATAATTTGGTCAGAAAGGAAATTATAAACAGAGTGCAAAGGGGATCAGAATTCTACCAACAAGTAAGAACACTTTTGTGGGTTGACATGATTCCAAAACCAGCCAAACTGATGATGTTTAACAGCTATTTCATACCAATATTGATCCATGGTATTGAAGTGTGTACCCTCACAAAAAGAGATTCATCAAGACTGCAAGCATTAGAGATGAAATTTCTTAGATCCACCATCCAGAAGACCAAGAAGGACAAGTTAAGAAATGAGGAGGTGAGGAAAGAAGCCAGAATAAAGACATCCCTATCAGACTGAATTGGCACATCCAGACGACGGTGGTACGGGCATGTGATGAGGATGGAGCCTACAACAACAGCCAGAATAAGTTTGGAAAGACAGGTGGAGGGGAAATGACCTGCAGGAAGACCTAAAACCCTATGGATAGACATGATCAAGGTTGATCTAGTTACCTGAGGATGGACAGTGGATGAAGTTCTCCGTGACAAGTTGTATATGGACAGGAAGAAGTGGAAGGGTCTCATAAACAGTACCCGGAAAAATGGAACTGTACATTGATGAATATTTAACACATTATGATATACCAGTTTACAAATTCATAAAGTTATACTGAGTACATTTATATTCTAAATATGCAATGATTGTACCTTTGTTTTAACCATATTCAAGCATACAAGTAGTAGCACATAAAGGATGACATTATTTGTCATTATTGCAGGTGACTGTGGTTGATTTTTCCTTCTTTAAAAAGGTCTTGCTACATTCTTGCTCAAGATACTTGTCTCTTTCAATCAACTTCAGAGTTATAAGTTTATCCAAGGTCTTGTCAGAGAGAGGTGACCTGAACTGTGTTCTTGTTTTTCTGACTAGACTGTACATTCTTTTATACACTGCATTACTGTGTGGAATGGTTAGAATGAAAAGCATCACTTACGACAATTCATCATATTTGACTACTCCACAACTAGATTTAATATGGCCAACCAGTGTTCATTTCAGATTAATTCTTTCTTCTACAGAAATAGATGCCACAACCGGGAATGCAGAACACCCATTTCCTCATTGAAATTGTCTCTTGTGTGATAGAAAATCAACCTACAGAAAACATAATTTTGGAAAATGATGCTTCACTAGCAATGCTGATGTTCACAAATTCTGCATTCAATGAAAGGGAATTTGTGGAATATATAGAAACATAAGAAATGCAAATTTCCTCTCATCATTATCATCATCATACATAGTATGCTATAATGAGGCAGTGTTGTCCCTCTCTTTAGTTTTAGCTATACTTAATACAGTCTTGAGCTCAAGCCATTGCTCAATTAATCCAAAATATATATTAGTCTAACAACAGGAGTTTCAACTGAAAGGCACTGAGTCTGGCATACCTGAACAATTTTGTTGGACTGATGACCATTTAAGGCAGCATACAAGATTTCATATGCACCCTGACAAACAGATGAGTAGGCAAACCAGTTGTAGGTTAATTTAAAGATAAAAATTTCATTGTTCCATACTGAAAAGTATCACAGTTAAAACTGAAATAATAAATAAAGAGGTTCAACGTTTTCAATACAAAAGAATAAGAAATACAGTGATCACATTCTTACTTAACAATAATTAGAAGTGTTACCTGGACTAGGGTCGAAACCGGTACCACTTCTACTTATTATTAAATAAGAATGTAGTCACTGCATTTCTTATTCTTTTGTATTGAATAGGTTGAACCTCTTTATTTATTATTTCAATTTTAACTGTAGTTGTAGGTTACTCAAAGTAGAAAATTGAGATTTCTAGGAAGAAATTCCGCAACTGAAGAGACTGCCAGCTGCAGTGAATGCTATATGCAACGTATCTTTATAGGACCTGAACATTCCTTGTGTAATATCAAATAAACGCCATTACTTATGCTGGTCATAATAGAGGCATTTTGACACCAATCTGTTTCAAATTGGCCAATGTTTAACTGTTTACCTTAAAATTTTTCCAGCACAAGACAATCGCAATCTTGTAGTTCGAAGTAACAAAAAAAAAAAAAGTGTCCTGCCTAAACACAAAAATACAGAATTACCAACCGAAAGATTTTAGTAACACTGATGTGGCTTGACTCATCAATAATTATACTAAAAGGCCTACTGCCTATATCCTCTAATAGTTTCTCGAAGTGAAGACCCAAAACAAATTTTAGTAAAGAACTGCACTTTGTCCTATTCAGCTGAAGATTAGCCGCAGTTGGACTGTCATTCAATTCTGATTTGCATAGTTTGTCAAGGTCACCAATATTCAACATCAATGAGTGACATGCTACAAAAACCACAAGAGACGCTTCAGCACTTCATAATCTCTAGTTAAGGCAATGAACTGATCCAATTTTCTTGATGAGCTAAATACTCTTCTTCATAACTCTTTTCATTTTAACATTTCAAACAAGATCACTATGTTTTGTGGTAAAAACAGCCGTACGCAATTTACATCCAGCTTCTTTATTTATTTTTTGTCATCTGGAACCTCTAAATGGTTTTAATAAGTCTCATCCATGCAATATATAGTTGTAGTACCTTCTCCACAAAATTCCTGCATTTTCTGAAGAAATTTCACCTACGCAGCTTCATTAAGAACTTCCTCGTATCATTACACCTTTTGAATTTAACACTTTCACTACCAGCTGGCTGAGCAGCTTGCCATTGCTGGGGCCCAGTTGTTTTTAGAAAGCCACCTGCTTGACAGATGAGTTCTACCTTAGTACATATTACTGTAATTCAAATTTCTCTTTAACCTATGTACAAAAATGAATGAAATTTTCAACATAACTTGAGAAAGCACACTTGTAGGCTGAGAGAACACCCCTGGATGAAGTGGTATCCTGCATTTCTGGAAGAACCATCTGGATTCACTCTTTCCAAGCAAATTGCATTTTACTGTAGGGTTTCTATCCTTTGATATTGCTGGACTGCTGTAATGTGTGATCCTTTCTCTTTCCATCCAGTCTGAAGGGTAGATCAGTGACAGGAGCTCTGCGAGGAGGTACTACATTCTTTAAGGTTGGGGTGGAGGTATTGAGGCAGATATAGGAGATGGTGGCTGTGATGCTGCAGGTGAAGATTGCGTGTTGATATTCCCTACATCTTTTGTCAGTGATCGAGCTACTTCCTGCATGAAAATGAGGAAATCTAACCATTTACCAGATGTACTTTCTTTGAAGAGAACGAAACAGTTAAAGAGAGTGCAAAGTAGCAGATGAAAAAATAGTTTCTTCAGCCACTTGACTGTTTTGCATAGAAATGGATACAAGGCTAAGTATTGGGCAGCATTGTCAACACCATATATATATTTATTATAATCAACACCACCCTCAGGTTTGAATTTTGTACTGCTGAACCTGTTCCTCACTTCAACCATTGTAGCAGAATGTCCAGTTGAGATGATATTAATTACTCTCTCATCCTCCAAAGACTGAGTAAAAACATTCCCAGCCCTTCTTAAAGTCAATTCTCCGTGCATTAAATCTTTAAGTTCATTCATCCTTCAAGTCTTTAAGCAGTCCGCTCTGTTTGTTTGTCTCACTGTACCGCATACGACAGTTTTCAAGTCAAATAGCTTCTGCAACAATTTCACGCTATTATAGTAACTGTCCATGTACACATGGTACCCATTCCCAAGCAGGAGATAACAATTTAATCACTGCATTCTCTAAGGTCATACCTGCTCCATCATGAACCAATAATTTGCAAGTGTACCCACTAAGAGATTTGCAGATCATGCAAATCATAATACCATAATTGGTTATTTCACCTGCGTTGTACACTTTGAAGTGCAACCTACCATGCCAGGAGAGCATGTCTTCATCAAGCACAAGCTGGATACTAGGCATGTTAACTTCTCAAAATTGGTCACACAACATACGTAGAATTGGTCTAATTATATACAGCCTGTGTCACTTCTCTTTAAAATCGGACTACTGTCGCTGAAATGTAGAAATGACAGTATTGCCTTGAATCTATTGCACGGTGTGGTTTTAGAAAAAACTTCAGTCCAATACATTTTAAGTGTAAGTTTCTTAACAATACCAGTAATGAAGACAAACCCCCAGTAATTTCTTAATCTCAAACACATCCACAGGAACTCATATCTGAAACAGCGAACACTTTGTAAATGCCATTATAATCACCCGACTAGAGTTTGTTTGCTCGCACAAATATTTAAAGAAATCATTATTGAAAAAAATTATGAAAGACATAACATTGTTTTCCTCACTGTTTTTATTTACACCTGTAGGTACGTCAAATATTGGAGCCGATGGACGATAGAAAGGAGCCTCAAGGTCATTGTTCCTGTCCGGGTTATTATTTACCCTTCCAGTGGTTTCATTGCATACAAAATCCATTCACTTTCAATATCTCAAGCTAGAAGATTACCACCTAAATTGCTATTGTGCAAAATATGACACATTTCTTCTTCCAGAATCACTCTTTAACTAAAAATTTCAGTCACGTTTGGAGCTTCGTCTCCTACACAGTCACCATCACTTGCTATATCACTCAGTTTGAGATGCCAAAACTGATTTGAAAACAATGAGTAAAAGAACACGAAAGTGTGGTTTGTACAGAGTCATGAAAAGAAGATATTCGAGTCACCTACTGGAAGAAAAAGGAACTTCTAGGTGGAACTCTTCTGGTCTCCGAAAACACAAGCATATCGGAGTGCACTTTACTACATAAGTACTAAACGACCTTACTCCTGTATGGGCCACAGAAGACAGTGCGCTTAAATGACCATACTCCTCTATAGGAGGTTAAGTATTAAAAGCAACTGATTTCAAAATCTTACAAATTGAAGTCGTACTGTCGTACTACATCATCTCACATTTTTTGGCTGCCAGTCATTCTGCTGTAGGAAATACACTCTAGTTGTGCATTGTAAACATTTTTTGCTGCAGAATGCATTTATTGACATAATCCACTCCAATTACTTTCTTAATATAATGAAGATTATTACCTGGTTCCCTTAAAACGACAGTTCCACAACTCAGAAGTGAAGATTTTACTTGATTATCAATCCGTTTGACAATTCTCGCCCCTAGTTCATATGCATGTACTAAACGCGCCTGCGTTTCGACCACATCGTCCACTAGCTTCCCTCTCAATCAAGAAGTAGCTATGTACCCAATAAAATATCTCTTGTGCTTGTCCTTGCAATATTGGAAGCCTGTTATTTTCTTCTGCCATCTCACAGTTCATCAACAACACTGCAACACTCACACTCCAAGTACCAAAAAATTCACTTAAAACTGACAAGGTGAAGAAATGTCACGAACTTCAACTAACACATTACAGAGCAGTCAGGAGGGCAATAAATAATAAATGAATTAAGGTTCGCCTGAGTGGGCATGTAGAGTAGGCCTACCTATCTGCTTTTGTCTTTGTTATATCTGGACAGCAATTTCACTCGTTTTGGGCAGCACGTTAAATGGTATTTTTCAAACTTTTGACGCACAGATCATACACTGAGTTGATGGCATGTTTTAATTGTACATGTTATATGGTGGAATATGTGGAATCTTATTTTTTTCAGTCCACGTTATTGGATAGTCACGCGATTTATCAAGAAACACACACGCACATAGCCTAAGCGTGATGTGAGTACAATAGTGTGTCAGTGCGCATCCAGTCTACCGCTGTGACATGACGCTGGGAACAAAGCAGGGAAGGCGGTAACATTTCTCGCGCTGTGAAGAGAGCGCATCGTTCAAAATGTATTTATTTACAATCGAGAGGCCTCAAATATGCGACTACTGTCAATTTATGTAATGAATGCCTTATACATAAGCATTATAGCTCTAGCAGTTTGTAATTTTTGACATTTTCTTGGACGTTTTTCTACGTGAATATAAGAAATGTTCATCCTGTTTAATTGTTTTAAGCGAATATAAGATCTTGTGTGCGCTAAGGTTAAAATCACATCTCAAGGAATTTTCACTGCTGGCGGTAATTGCTTCATGGTTCTCTCTGTCAGTTTGTCAAACATGCAGAGTTCCCTGCAAAGGTAATTACCGTGAAGGTCATAAAATTCTTTCTCCAGTATATTTGTAACTTCCAGTAAATCGTCACTGGGACTCATTAAATTTCCTCTTGAGACACATTGGAGCCAGTCTGGTTGTTTGTTTGTTGCTTCTGGCTGCTGAACAATTGTGCCTAAGTAGGAATACTTGTTGTGAAACTTGTGAGCGATATAGCCAGCAATGTATTTCAAGCCTTCCTGAGTAATTGTTTCTTTTGATAGTATATCTTCAAAAGCTTCAAGCACATTTGCGTGTTCTGGAGTCATATTAAAATATGCCATGTCCACCTCATTTACACTCTGGTATTCAGACTGAACGAAAATATTAGCATTAATTTCCTCTTCTTCGTAAATCTGTCCGTTTTCATCATCCAAGCTTTTGCTTAGCTGAGCCAGCATGGTTTGTGTAAAGCAATAATCGTCGTCGTTGCCATCATCATTACGTAAATTGTCACAATCATGTAGTGGTTTAACTGAAGACGATTCGTTATTGTCCATGGTGTTCTTATTCTGAGTAAACACAGCAGCAGAATATTTACCCAGAATGTACCACCTTAATCTATGTTTGAAGTCCAAGGGACTTGGATGATCATGAGGACCTCCCATTCCTCTTATATATGAAAAGAAATTTTCAACAATGTCCTGATTCAAGCGATATGTTAATATATATTTCAGGCTGTATTTAGAGACCAGGTACCAATACATTTCCATCAGGGACGAATTGTTAAGTAGGATTCCTTTCTGGAAGGGTAACAAAGACTTATGCTTTCCAACAGTCTTTGCTGACACTTGTTCCGTCACCTTGCTTAAAAGAGCAGTCTGGTTTGTCAAATCTGTGCCAAAAGCATTAACACCCGAACGGGCTCCCAATTTTGCCCACGAATTGAAAAGATCGAACCAGTCATTGAAGAGCTGTACCAGGAGAGTTACTTGTTTCCAGTTAATATCTGGCATCAAGCCGTGGCTGCCACAATATTCGATCGCTTTTGAGACTGTCCTAGACAATAACTGAGCAGCAGGTCGTACCTTTTGTCTCTGAGATCCAGACATGTCTAAATGGTACCTAGTAACCTTGTGAGCAAGTGTTATTTTACTACTTGATGCGCACAGCAATTTTTCAAAAGCTGATCTGTGTATTACTGCACCATTCACATTGAAACCTTGATCAAGTAGATGATTTTGCACAAGCTTCAGTAAATGCGGCGCATCTGCATAAAGAAAATATTTTCAGCGACTCTTCACTAGGATGCTGTATAAAACACGGCTTATTGTATCCAATGTTCAGTCCTGAATAAAGTTTCACATTTCCACCACCCATGTCACAAGTTATGGCAACAACAGTGAAACAGGTATTGTATAATTCTACCAGTATTTTGGGCAAAATTTCTTGTGTCATCACCTGATCAAATTTGCAATAGATGGGTTGTTTCCATACTTTAACTAAGCCTCTTGCTATGACAGTTTGACAAGTCTTGTGTGTTCCTACCCTTTGTTGCAGTTTCTTGTCGATGAAAATTTCATTTGATATATACATTTCATCAAATACCAGAAAAGTTAAACGCTCCTAACTACTTAATTCCTGGGCCTTGGTTTTCATTAGAACAAACACATCGCATAGTATATCCTGTTCTACATTGAAACATGCCGCCCATGTGCGCAATGTTGAAGGAGCCGGAAATGGGTAATGATGAGCTCTTAGGTAACGGTATGCCTTTGGACTAACACTTCGCAATGATATCGCTGCTGCTATATCGTCTGAAGTCCAGCGAACTCTTTTACATTCACTTTTATTTTCACGGTTCATTAACACTTTTATTTGCCCTGGAGAAAAGGTATGTCTGAATATTGAAGCTATTCTCTCAGAAATGTCATTTGCCTTTTTCAGTTGTTATAGTAATTCCCCTTCATTCTTCAATAGCTGTTCACATTTTTTCCGTAAGTCACTATTTTCTCTTTCCAACAGTAGGATCTTGCTTCTCAAATCTTCCAGTTCGTTAGTTCCATTGTAGTCCTCCTTTGCTTCAGTTCCATCTTCCCTAAAATCAACATAGACACGTTATTTATTCTCTCAGTTGAACAAAGTGGGAATGTTACATTTAAACATGTATTTCTTGTACTGTATTTCTTCACTCACCTGTTCAAATCAGCAGTCGGCGATCTTAGAAGCTCAGCTACATCCTTATGTCGATTTCTGTTTTGCCCTCTCAACCCTCCTGTCATTATTAGCAGTTAATATATTTCGTGCTAGTGGTAAGTTCTCAGTGGGAACTTCATCCGGTTTTACATTAGGACTGTTTTTATTCCGATAATTTAGTAGTTGTTGTCTTAGAGGGATTTCAAAGCATGTCGTAGCAAAATGAAGCGAGAAAACTCGACCTAAAGCTATAAGATACTTTTGTATTAATTTAATACAGCATAAATTGAATAACGGCAATAATAATTTATCATATTTTATAAATACGTACCATATTTCAAAATAAATTTGTCATTGCGCCGACATGTGTTTTCAGTCTGGCAAGGTCTTCATTTTTCGGGAATGAAAAATACTTTGTCTGATCCTTTGGTTTTTTTCTGGAGTAGCTTAAACCTGCTACTGCACAGCCCGGGCATTCTCAAAAGTGTGATCCGTGTACATTAAGGAGAATACTAACAGAACTTCAAATTATATTTGGCACGTATTTCAATAGATAACGCAGGTTTATCACACAAAACATACAACAGCGGCAAGCCATGTGGCCGGGGAGCCGGTTTCTCGCAGTGTTCCCCGCGTGACGTCACCTGCGCAGAAGCAACGCGTTTTCGTCCCTGTTACTGACACACCATTATATATACTCACATCACGAGCCTAAGGTCCTTCCGAATTAGTTTCAGTAAAGCTTCGTTCGTAACTGGGGGAATTACAACGCTGCATCACATGAGGCAAGTTGGATTAAATAAGTCACAGTCACATTTATAGGGATTTTTTTCTTTTTTTCCGCTAAACGCTGAATTAAAGCAAAATTTCACGGGAAATAAAGCTACGTTGGCAACACTGAATTGAATGCGGCATCGAATGCGGCTGATCGTACAGTTCAATAACAATCTTGCCTGTCAGTCCATGCCAGCGTCTCTCTCTTGTTATACTCTCGAAACGTGTTTGGCACTTGTTTATTTAAAGCCCTAGATGGTACTGATGTACACTATAGTAGTACATTCCGGATGACTGAAGAAAGTTACATCAGCGTCCTCCTTACTATATAATTCCTCGTGAGTCAAGAACGGGAGTCTGCCGACCAATTCGCAGGGCGAGGAGCGAGCTTTCTTTTTCGATTAAAACCCTATGGCGCAACAGCTGCGAAGATTCTTGGCTTACCAAGCGACAGCTGTTCAGCCCGAAGGCCTACAGATTACGAGGTGTCTTGTGGTCGGCACGACGAATCCTCTCGGCCGTTATTCTTGGCTTTCTACACCGGAGGGGCCGTTTAAGAAAGAAGAAAGGTGTATTACGTGTATTAATAAACTCATGTAATTATACGAGGGCACACTGCTTCCCACATATTATGAGTTTATTCTTACTCCAAAATAGCCTGACTTTGTCATGTGATAATAAATTACTGTAATAAATAGAACTTTATTTCCCTACCAGTTATTACAAATGATCCTTTTTTATATGACATGTAGACTTTTAAGCTTCAATGCTGCCCGTGAAGTACGCAATTGTCACAAGCACGGTGGCGACTGACCAGTGTTCTTTTGAAAGCGAACAAGGAGTCAATTCAATGACAACTGATAATTGACCCTCTCTTGGCATCTTTTCTCCGCCACAACGGGGGAAAGTAATAATGCACGTCGTTCGAACAAAGTTTCCACATTAACGTGAAAACAAGAGCAACTCACCAGACGTTTAATAAATTCTGAAGTTCCATTTTCCAGAGAACCGAGGGAATACGGCTGTATTAAAAAAAAAAAAAAAAAAAAAAATCTACCGACAGATATCTCACGACTTATGAGTACCAGACAGTACGCGCTTGTCGTTCGTCACCTGTGTCCTTGTTTCCGTGGCAAGTGACCAGGCGTAATTCTACATGACGTCACTAGAGGTAACTATTTATTTATTTATTATTATTATTTAATCTTATTATTAATACGAAGAATGAGGTAAGGTCATTGAGCTCTACTAGATTATATTGAGGTCACAGGATAACATCCGCCTGTGCTTAGCAGCGCAGTAAAAGAACAGAACAGTTTGCATTTTATTACTAAAGATGAAGTAGTTGAGGGTGCATTTCATTGTGTAAACAAAATGCCTCAGCAGTGTTGTGTTTATAAATGTAATTCAATACGTGTGAAAGGTACTTTTATGCAGTCTTTCCATCGGTTTCCCGATCGTGAAAAATCACCAACTAGGTTTAAGTTATGGGAACGCAAGATAAACAGACAAGGTTTTAAACCTACAAAATACAGTGTGGTTTGTTCTAAACATTTTGATATGGATGATTTTGAAGAAACTTCTCTCCTAAAACGAAAGTTGATACCAACTCAAAAATTTCAGGCATTGTTGAAAAAATCTGCCTACCCAAAGTTTTATTTAAAGGGAGAAACTGAAGAAATGAAGCCAAATAGCCCATTATTCTTTTCTTATGAAGGAAAGAACATGGCAGAGGAAGCTGTAGCCAACAAGAGCCAAGATTTGAAAGAAATGGAAAGTGAAGAAATTGACATAGCACCAACAGGGAGAGTTCCAGACTTTGTTGATGGTTGCAATGAAAAAGGTATACAATGTATAGTTCGTATTTTTCTTTAATTACTCTTGTGACCTTCTCTCAGTTGTATACATGATTATTAAATATCTTGCAGTGTTCAATGTGTCAAGATTCCAGATTACAGTGTCAAATTATCATGTAACTTAATACAGTCTGCATTTCCTCTAACCTTATATGACACTTCACTTTCAAGACAATACACATGAGGCAGTCTGTTCCAAAACTCGTCTTATCCAGTTTTTAAAAATGAGTTAGAGGTAACATTTACTTCTGGGTTAGGTTTGTATTAATTCTGTTACAAAACTAGGCATCAAAATTTGCTGTTTTCCAACAGAAATCTCTCACCAAAGTTAGATTATTGTTTCATTACTTGCCTTATCTATGTCACTTGTCATTCCAAAACCCGCCTTATACAATCAACCGATAGAAATGATAATTTCAGCATGTGTTTTCACGCTGCAGTTTACTTGAGGTTTACGTCAGTTGATAATACCAATATAAATGGTCCGTTATGGGACATTATAAATTTTTCAGCTAAATCATTCCTGGTTGCCAGCATTTAACCCCCGTGTGGTATGTTGGGCTCATCAGTTGGTACATAGCACTCCCACCAAGACGCATGGCAGTGCATAACGTGTAGGCCACTGCATAGCCTACTTGGAGCCACCAGCAGTGGCAATGCACCATGAGAAACTGTGTCTCATTACCAAAAATTGATGTCAGCTTGGCCATCAGATGATATAGATGTTGATTCCAATAGGGAACTTGAAATATTTGTCCCACATGAGTAAATTTATAATACCAATATAAATGGTCCATTATCGAATATTATAAATTTTCCAGCTAACTCATTCCTGGTTGCCAGCGTTTCACCCCCATGTGCTATGTTGGGCACCAAGCTTGATAGCTGCAGTATGACTTAAGTGTGGCCAGTATCCAGTATTCAGGAGATAGTGGGTTCGAACCCCACTGTTGGCAGCCCTGAAGATGGTTTTCTGTGGTTTCCCATTTTCACAGCAGGCAAATGATGGGGCTGTACCTTAATAAAGGCCATGGCCACTTCCTTCGCAGTCCTAGCCCTTTCCTGTCCCATCGTTGCCATAGGACCTATCTGTGTTGGTGTGACGTAAAGCCAATAGCAAGTAGCTATGTTGGGCTCATCAGTTAGTACATAGCACACCCACCAAGACGCATGGCTATTGCATACTGTGGAGGCCATTGTGTAGGCTACTTGGAGCCACTGGCAGTGCCATTGCACTTTGTCTCATTGCCTCATTCCCTATGGGAATCAACATGTATATCATCTGATGGCCAAGCAGGCATCAATTTTTGGTAATGAGACAAAGTCTCTCATGATGCATTGGCACTGCCGGTGGCTCCGAGTAGACTACGCAGTAACCTCCATGGTATGCACTAACCATGAGTCGTGGTTTTGCTATATACCAACTGATGAGCCCAACATAGCACACGGGGGCGAAATGCTGGCAACCAGGAATGAGTTGGCTGGAAAATTTATAATATCCAATAACGGACCATTTATATTATTATTATAAATTTACTCATTCGGGACAAATAATTCAGGTTGCCTATGGGAATCAACATATATATCATCTTATGTCAGTTTTTCTTGAACTATGTTAATATTTCATGTAGTTTTGTTACCTGAATACAGAGTATTAGGATGACAGAAAATATTACTCCTATTGTGAAAGGTGAAAGGAGTAGAACGAAGGGTAATCTGAATTCCTGGAGAAACATTAAGGTGGAAGAAGGAATGTTGGCCATTAATGTTACATCCTAATATTATGGTTGATAGTTGCCACCTTTAAAATACACTGAAACCTCATTAATATATTTGTACTGGCGACAATTTTATTGCATCTACTTGAAGTATTTTAATTTTGTCCTCATGTATATATATAAAACGCTAACATGTATGTTTCACAAAACTCAAGCTTTAAACCAGAGAGAGTTGAAAGGTGTCGTTTGTACCAAAATCGTCTCAATAGTACAGGAAAAATCTTGCATTTCTTAAAAAGTCAACAGAAATATATTTATTTTCACGATCAAATATTTAAATGATCACTCCAATAATTACAGGTGAAGGCTTACCCTAACCCACAAATCATTCTGTACTTAGCAGGGACAGATGCTTGAAAAAGTGCGTAGTCTACTTGCCCAAACCAGTATTCAGCCACAGCCAATTGTATGTTGCATTATCTCAGGTTAGATTGTTTTTAAAATATTAAGATCCATGTAAGACTGAATGGTCGAAGGACATAGAATATTGTATGGGAAGAAGTGTTCTCAACTAAATTACAAACGAATCAGTTATTATGTACTGGTGTTAAATGTTCATTAAACTATTGAAAAGGGCAGACAACATAATATGACAGGCATATCAAGACAAGTCATCTGAGCTATATATAAGGAATGTTGTGGAGCAGCACTGGTCCACTAGTTCTTAATGATTTAACAGTTTTCCTTCTACATCTCATGTTTTTTCATCAGAACACTGAATACACAAACCCATTGGTACTAAAGGTTAGGGCTGAGTAGCTCTGGCGGTAGAGCACTGGCCTTCTGAACTCAGTTGGCTAGTTTGATTCCGACTCCGTCTGGTGATATTTGAAGGTGCTCGTATACATCGGCCTCGTACTGCTAGATTTGTTGGCGTGTTAAAGAACTTCTGCTGGACAAAATTCCACTAGCTCATTTTCTCCAAAAACCATAAATGTGGGACATAAAATCAAAAAGATTGTTATTTATTATTACAAAGAGTTACGGTATTAGCAAACTTGACAAGTTTAAAGGTTGAGGTACTCGTTATCTCACAACCCCATCTCAACGTAGACATAAACAATGTTGTTGAAGAAATAGAAGTTCTTTGTGATAGCTTTCAAGATGAAGGATCAGTTTTGAGAGTGTAATGCACTATTAACTTGATTAAAAACTACAGGGTGATGTTTTATTGTTGAATTTGGTTCAATTGTGAGTGCAGTGTAGCCTATAGAGGAAGAGTTTTCTGCAAAGTACTGAGTGTCAATCACTAGGATATAAATGTGATAAATCCATTGGAGTGTTTAATTTATTACCGGTAGTGAATATCATTATACTGATAGAAGAAAAGTGTATTATTGCACTAGTGTGTTTTATTATAACATTATATTCACAATGTTTTCCATTATCAACCCTGGCAGAATAAAAACAGAAGTTAATGGAAGGCCACAAGAAATAAACAAACGACAGTTGTTCCGTGTGTATGTGTTGCAAGTTGATCAGTTGCTCGTATGCATATATGATGTGCATTTATTAGTTCATTGCTTTTTTACCTGTTGAATATCATTCACGATCTCCCATGAGAAGTAAGCTAACGTCAGTTGTTCCGCTCATACGTGTATGTGTTGAAAGCTGGGCAATGAGAGGAAGTAATAAGTTCAAACATTATTGCCTTCATATTATGATCTTTCCTACTTTTAATAATACCACTCAACCATGCAAACAGTAATCAAATAAGTAGTCCAGACTTTTGTTGTTTCCACAGGAAACTAGAGGCCTAAGGCTGCTTTGCAGCTCTAATGTTTGCTTGTCACCATATCACTGGCCTTGTCCAGACCCTATCCTAACCTATCGAGATCAGTGGTCTTCTCCAACCCCTACCCTAATCAGTCCAGACTAATAGTCTCGTCCAGGCCCTACCCTAACCTATCAAGATCGATGGTCTTGTCCAGGCCCTACCCTAACCTGTCAAGATCGATGGTCTTGTCCAGACCCTGCCCTAACCTATCAAGATCAATGGTCTTGTCCAACCCCTACTCTAACCAGTCCAGACTAATGGTCTTATCCAGACCCTACCCTAACCAATCCAGTGGTCTTGTCCAGGCTTCGTGGCTTTAAGCTGGGAACTTAGTTCCTAAGTGAACAGGCTGGCAGCGTTGTGCATCGCCTGGCTATGTCCTCCGCGAGAAGTAAACAAAGGACAGTCATTCCACGCGGAGATGTATGTAGTGAAAGTCTGATAGGGAGGGAGCAATTATTGGTCATTTAAATAAGTGAGACTTATATGACAAAAATGACACATTTTTGGCATTTCCTGAAATCACTTATGTTGGATAAGGCAAGTTTTGGAATGGACTACTACTGTTTATATTCATTATCTGTAGGTATAAAAACACATAAACTACACTCACACCATTCTAAATACATTTTCTTCTGTTTCAATTCTGGGAAGTTTTTTTTATTTACCGCTTCCACTTTGAATGGGTAAATATAAAAAGAATTGTATCAGCTGCAGACTTCTCTTCTAGTGATGTAACAGGAGAAGGAAGAACATCTGCATTCACGCAAAAGTCAAATTATTGTTGCCTGAATCTGCCTTACCACTAGTGATGTCATCAACTTCAGAGAAATACTTGAATAACAATGCAATGCAATTACTCCATGAAAGTTTCTCTGTTTACAGACAAAATTGTGCACCGTTTTGTTTTCAGTGCAAAGTAAGGTCTAAAAATAGCCTGTCCTGATGAAAGAGATCCTGAGATATTTAATTTAAGCCTTTGTTCATTTCCCTGTGATTTCAACTTTAGAAGTTATGGTGCTTCAAATTTTATGATTAACAATTTTTTTAGATCTAACTTCGTAATGATGTCACATCTACAAATTATAACTCTGACTAAATATGTTTGTTTTATAAAATTTCAACACTATTTTTGTGAAGAATGCTGTTAGTTCCTCTGGGATCATATGAGACCATCTGGGAGTAGACTAGTGTGTATATTTAAAATGATTCTAACATACCAAAAATTGTTCACTTGTTATTTACAAGGGCAATATCCAGGTAGAGGAGGTGACTAATTCTAACAAAGCATTGAAATTTAGCTGTGGTAACAAATATATCTGGTAGTCATGAATTTTATGGAAAAACATAAAATATGTATAGGTACTTTAAGGCAGAAACAGGTTCCAGGAAGGACATTCCAGGGATCATTATGAACAGTCACATTGTACATGTGAGGATTTACAGAAGTCAGCAATATGTAAAGATATTTGGAAATAAGGATGATGTCTACCTCGAGGAAGTGATTACTATTGGCGAAGTACTGAAATTTACCCATGACAATACAGACATTAACATAAATGATACAGAAGTTAAAAACTAGAAAAGTAGATGGAATTTATAAGATTTCTGGGGATGTAGTAAAGGCATTGGATTGGGATATGTTACCATATCTGAAGTCCTTATTTGATTACTGTTTGCATGGTTGAGTGGTGTTATTGAAAGTTGGAAAGGTCAAAATATGAAGATAAAGTTCAAATTCAAGGGAACAAATTGGGACAGTTATTCATTTAAGGAAGAGGATTTAGGGTTGGAATAACTTACCAAACAAGTTGTTTGATAAATTTCTCAATAAGGGTAAGAGGGTGGAAAGATGGGGCAAATGTTAAAGGATTTTTAAACATCAAATATTCGTTGATGGGGATGGGACAGGCAGATCCATTATATGGTTTTCCAGGTACTGGAGTGGTAGTGGTTATTGTTTTAAGAGGAAGTACAACTGGGCACTGATTAACACTTATAAGGTGAATAAAGGGGAAAGGGTCCAACACTTTAAAAAATGAAGCTGTCAGTCAAAGATACACAAGAGCAACGAAGGGTGTGAAAATGAAAGACTCCCTAGGCCTCAACACCTAATGCTGTCAGGGTCGGAACAAAACAAGACTTGGCGAAGGGAGGTTGGATTGGTTAGGTGAAGAACGTGGCATAAGTAAATGAAAGCATGTCAGGTCTCAGATAAGGGCCTCTTGCTCGCCAATCCAAGCTCCCAAATTAAGAGCCCCTGGGGCCCTTTTGAGGACATTTATTACTATTATTCATATTATTGTTATTAGTTATAAATGGCTGAAAATTGGACTTATTCCCACAGGATTGGAGTTTTTAAGGGCAGGCAAAGAACTTGCTCTTCTATATCACAACTGTTGACATACTGTAAATATCGCTGATGGCGCAGTTAGCATCCATGAAACAAACTTTAACTATTCAACCTCAGAAACTGCTTGAAAGAGTTTCACTTTTTCTATTAGATGCTGATGGAATCAGAGAGTCGAAACTGGCATGCAGATGATGCTTAAATGGCACTATTTCCAAATGTATGCAACCTGCTAAGGGATTATTATTATTATTATTATTATTATTATTATTATTATTATTATTATTATTATTATTATTATTATTATTATTATTATTATTATTATTATTATTATTATTATTATTATTTCAGCATTTAAATTAATGTTCAGACCCCAGGTATATGCAAATATTGCTCCTTGCTGTCCTTTGAACTGTTTAGAATGCTGTTCTTTCATGCAAATCTATGTATCACTAGATTTTATTTTTAGGTACCAAAATTACCAGGATAATGGAGGAGATGGTTTCTATAGAGAGCAAAACAGTTTGCTCTGACAAAAAATACAGTGAGGTAAGTGACTCATCCACTTCCTTGAATTGTTATTCATTGCCATGGATTGGAGATTTGCATGATAATATCCTGTCTAGTTGAGTAGGATTTCATTTCTCACTCTGTATTGGAGAACTTAAATTCAGGTATGAGGGTAGGAATGAAGTGTATTATGAGGACATCCAAAGAAGAAAAACGAGATGGAATTCATCTTCTTCATCCTGGAAATGTTGTTCTGTGGGTTTCTAACTTTGAGCATCACTATAGCATAGTAATTAACATTCGGACCAATGCCATTCAATATTATATCAAATCAAACAAGACTAAGATGCCGAGGTGTCTCCAAAAACTGAAAAGTAGTTAGTGGGATGTAAAGCCAATAACATTATTATTATCTAAGATGCCTTCCACCACACAATCTTCAATTAGAGAATTTCCTTTCCTGGTTATAAATATCAATAAATTAACAGCAATTACAAAATATCAGTAGATCTCCTGATGTGTTTGCAAGGAAGCTTCCCATTTTGAAAATAAAAGTGTGCTATAATTTGTTACAGTTCCAGTATTTTCTTAGCCAGAGACATGATAATTGATACATAAATAATTTTTAAATTCATGAAGACATCAATATATATCAATGTTCGAGAATGTTTATACATATATGCCCTTTTGGTCGTATACTTTAGGAAACAAGGAATTCATCATGTGGTTGCTGAGATAAAGTCTATTGTAAAAGCCCCATGCTGAATTAATTTTAAAATAATTGACATGTCCAATCACCAAAGGAATTCCTAGGAACAATTTTGTGTAAGGATGGGTAAAAGAAAACATCTTTGTGGAATGGTGAAACGAGGGCAGTTTTCTGTATTTACCTTAAACCTTCTTGGCTTCACATTTATGATTGCCAACTATACCAGCTTGACTGGGGTCACTGGCCTACGTTGTAGCTTGCTAACACAAACGTGTCAGTACAGAAAGTGTTGGGTGGACAGCTCTATTCAGTGTGGGGAGGAGAAGTGTGACATGACTATTATTTATCTCTCATATTTACTGTATGTACAAAACATGCTACATATCACATTTAAAAGCCCACTGTATTACTTACATGTAGCTTACCAGAAATGAACAACTTATTTACAATATTACATTTTAAAACATACTGTATTTTGTATGACTTGCTTTCAGTTCTCTTTCAGGAAATTTTTCTGTTCCTATTTTTGAATTCATATTTTTCTTGATGGCAGTCCTCAGTTTCAAGAGATTCAAAACATTTGTATAGTCAAATGAATTTTGTCGTGTGTACTCTAGTAACAGATCAACACAATCCTCTACTTGTAACTAGTTCTTTGGCCTTATATATTTTTGTTGGTAACAAATTTACTAGATAAATGGTTCTTTTGACTCTCACAGGAATGTGGTTGTCCTGGATGAGATTTGTGATTTGGTGGTAAAACTCAGCAACTTTTTGAAGCCTGTAGAGGACTTAGTCTCTTTTTACAATACTGCCAAGATACTGGACATGGTTAATTTCTTCCAGTTTCATTGCATCTAATTCGGTTTTTGAGTATAATCATTGTCTGCTGACTGGCATGACATCAGTTTTTATATGCCTAATATTTAGGCTGAACTTCTTGAATTGGTTATTTCACGGGTTCATTTTTATTGCATGTGTTCAGAGCTTCTGCAAAAACTTGTACTTTGCATTGTTATCCTATTCTGTTCACAGGAAGTTCCGTTAGAAGTAGAGTATGAGCCAGAACCTCATGTTTGGGTGAAAGAGGAGCTGTTGGTCAAAGAAGAGGTACAGGATACAGCTCCAGAGGAAACTCCTGAAGAGCAACTGTCACACTCAGAGCATCATCCATTTATAGGAGATGAGCTGGAGGTAACACATTGTTCCATTTCTTAAGTTCATTAAGATAAGTCATCTAATTACATTGCTTCAGAGTAGTTAGGACTGTATCATTCTATTTATGCAATATTCTTATATGACCTTCAGATGAAATCCACTCACCTGAATAATAAAAGTAATTATAACCAAATTATATCAATGTTGAATAGAAATTAAAACTTTTGTATTGTTACCTTTCTGAAACATCAAAAACTAGTAATGGGAATGAAATACTACTGGGAAATAAATTTATTGGGGAATGACAAGAGATTGTGCTAGTGGTGGTCTAAAGAGTGAAAGACATAGAAAAATAAACAGGAAGCACAGAGTGCATTCAAGAATCTCGTTTATGTGGCTCTCAGACTTCTCGATTAGCTGTTTAATCAGACTTTTCTTTAAACAGCAGTTATATGCACGTCCTTAGAATTTTATATATATACACAACTGTTGCACTGTTATATTATCAATGCAGATAATATAGAGATTGCTGGATCCACATTTCACAATATGACTACCCTGAATGGTCACTCTGGGTCTGTTCATTATGGCTAGTTTATACAGTGACACTAGGTTTCGTATGTAAGTTTTGCAACGGTTTTTTTTTATTTGAGTGCAGTTTCGGCTGCTTTGAACTTTTCGTGAAATGAAAGTAGTAGTTGCGAGATAATTTGGAGGTTACATTCTTCCTGATCTGTGCATTGCTTTGCAAAATGAAGTGGGGAAGTTACGAGATCACCAAATATCTTGATTTGTATACACTACATCAATGCCTGTTGGATTTTAATGATATAAATTTCATAAATAAAGTAAAATGTACAGCTGCACTTGAGTTTATTTTGAAAGAACTCAATATAGGAGAAAATCCATTCTATATGAACTTGTTTCATCTGTATATTTTTGTAGGTAAAAAATTTACTAGGTAAAGGGTTTTTTTGCCTCTCACAGGAATTTGTTTTTCCCCGGTAAGAATCCTGATTTGATGGTAGTACTTAGCAACTTTTTGAAGTCTGTAGACGTCTAACTGTCCCTTGTTACGTTACCGCCAAGATACTGGACGTGGTTAACTTCTTCCAGTTTCATCGCATCTAATTCAATTTTTGAGTGTAATCTTCATCTGCTGACTGGTATAACATTATTTTCTTTTATATGCCTAATATTTAGGCTGGAGTACTTGAATTGGTTATTCCAGGTCTTAATTTTGATTGCACGTATTCTTCTCTACTTCTGCAAAAGGAAATGCCTTTTACTTTGTATTATTATTTTGTTCACAGGAAGTTCCGTTAAAAGCAGAGTATGGGTCAGAGCCTCACGTTTGGGTGAAAGAGGAGCTGTTATTCAAAGAAGAGGTACAGGATGCAGCCCCAGAGGAAAATCAAGAAGAGCAGCAATCACATTCAGAAGATGACCTGGAGGTAACACGTTGCTCCATTTCTTAAGTCTATTAAGATAAGTGATCTAATTACATTGCTTCAAAGTACTTAGGATTGTATCGTTCTGGTTATGCGATGACATGCGTTCACCTGAAGAGTAATAATAATTGTAGCCGATCATGTCAGTATTGAAATGAATGGAAATGCAAACTTTTACGCCATTACTAACCGTTCTGGAACAACAAAAACTAGGAGTGGGAATTGGATACTACTGCAACATAAATTCATTGGGGGATGACAAGAGATTGTGTTAGGTGGTGGTCTAAAGAATGAAAGACATAGAAAAACAAACAGTTAGGACAGAGTGCGTTCATGAATCTCTTTTATGTGGCCCTCAGTATTCTCGACTAGCTGTTTAACCATAGTTTTCTTTAAATGGCAGATGTATGCACATCCTTTGAATAATACATATACAGCTGTTTGATTGTTTTATTATCAATGCAGATAATGTAGAGCTTGCTGGATCCCTGTTTCACAGTATGACTGTCTTGAATGATCAGTCTGGATCTCCCCCTTAAGGTTAGTTTACACGGTGACACTAGGTTTCATAAGTAACTTTTGCAACGGCTTTTTAATTCAGTCTGCATGTGCAAAATCTAGAGGTGACATTGAGTTGTAAAACTAGTCAGTTTCATCTGCTTCCAACTTTTTGTGAAACGAGAGTAGCAGTTGTGAGATAATTTGGAGGTTACATTCATCCTGATCAGTGCATTGCTTTGCAAAATAATGTGGGGGAGTGAAGAGATCAAAAACATTAGTTTTTGTGGGAATTTAATTATATAAATTTCAAAAATAAAATGAAACTTGCAGCTACACTTGAGTTTATTTTGAAAAAACTCGGTATACATGGAATGACTTTGGATGACCTAAAGAAGAAAATCCATTCCATTTGGAATACCGTACTTATACAGATGGACTGAGTCAAATTGATATGAACAAAAGATCTGGCAGAGATGAAGTACATAAACAAAGGATTCCTTGGTTTAACGCTGCTGATTCATTTTTGAGGAAAGTAGTATCCAAAAGAAAAAGCCACTCAAATCTGGTAAGTCTGTTTTATTATTATACTGAAACATCACATTATGTTGTAGATGAGATTGTAGTACACACTCCTTTACATGTTTCATCATTAGTTAACCTAAGCCTAATAATGTTAGAAACATTTTTTTCTTCAGTAGTCCTACTAAGGCTTTGTAATAAGTCTTACTGATATTAAAATAAATTTCATCATTCCAATCTAATAAGACTCTTATTAAATGCATTTATAATATGCCGTCCTTGATATGCTTCATACCATTAGCTAATTTTAACCTAATGTATTAAAATAATAGTACCCTAAATATATTTCGTCAACATACTAACAATCTAATATGCTCTGCAGATATATTTAAAATAAATTATTCAATCATGCAAATCTGCTTACCGAGCTCGATAGCTGCAGTCGCTTAAGTGTGGCCAGTATCCAGTAATCAGGAGATAGTGGGTTCGAGCCCCACTGTCGGTAGCCCTGAAGATGGTTTTTCGTGGTTTCCCATTTTCACACCAGGCAAATGCCGGGGCTGTACCTTAATTAAGGCCACAGCCGCTTCCTTCCGATCCCTAAGCCTTTCCTATCCCATCATCGCAAAAAGACCTATCTGTGTCGGTGCGACATAAAGCAAATAGCAAATCTGCTTTGTCCTTTTAATCCCGTTAGGCTACATATGTATAACATAGCATATAGTCCCTTACAGGATAATTATCTGTAGTGTGTACAATGTTATAAGAATGTATTGACTTGTACAGGACTATCACCTCCAATGAATGAAAATCCACAGCCTGTTTCCAGTCATTTGACCGGATCAGGGATGGAATGAATGAGGCCCCTATCCAGCGGTGAGGATAGGAAATGTGCCGGCTGCCGAAGCCTGTTGCACTCCTCTGGGGCAATGATAAATGACTGATAGATGAAATGAAATGTGAATGGAGAGTGTTGCTGGAATGAAAGATGACAGGGAAAACCGGAGTACCCGGAGAAAAACCTGTCCCACCTCTGCTTTGTCCAGCACAAATTTCACATGGAGTGACCGGGATTTGAACCACCGCATCCAGCAGTGAGAGGCCGGCGCGCTGCCGCCTGAGCCACGGAGGCTTTTTATCACTTCCAATATTCTCGTTAAACTTTAAACCCTTGCCAGGGAACAGCTCCTTCTCCTAGGAAATATTGTGCATGACATTCTCTTCTCTGAGCTGCCTGGCTGGAATAATTATTGCTTCCTGAGTACAGTGCTGCATCAGTCAGCCCACCTGAAAGTAGATTTCCTCAGTAACAGAGAGTATATTCTTGGGTCTCAGCATTTTCTATATCTATTAATGAAGGCTTCACATATTCCGTAGCTGTCTTCCTCGGCCAATTATGAATTGCACATGTTGCTTTCACTGCTCTGTTGGCTATTTCTGGTTGAAGTGCTATAGGTGTCTCATATATACAAAATTTCGACACTAAATCCCAATTGTATTTTCGATCTCATGCCTTGCACTTGGTAGCCTATAGTTGGAATTTTTTTTTAAAGCTCAGGAACCATGTTTAGAAAATGGTTTCATTAGGTAGGTAGTAAGTAGACATATGCCATCTCCAAAACAGTATCTTCGGAAAGGTTCAGACACCTGGACTCTATGGCATTTCTAAGCCCACTGAAACAAATACCATCATCACATTAGATTGACATAAATAAAACAGTAATTGCTGTCTGCAACTCCAAAGAGAACTATACTAAATGTACCTTCATAGTTACAGAATTCTGACACAGTCTTGGGTGGACACGTTATAACAACATGTTTCCCATCAATTTCTCCAAAACATGGAAAATTCCATCTAATTTCAAAGTTATGGATAATTTGGTTCCATTCCTCTTCACTTTGTGGCACCTGAAAGAAAATTTGATATCAGTAATTTGTTTAGTTTGAGATATTTATTTCAGAAATGCTAGCTGCAGGCCTAATTTTCTTATTTCTTATTTTTTTAGAAACTTGAGGATGTTTCTCAAAACGTCACAGATGATGATTTCGAGGAAGCTAACATTGCAGAGGAGGCCTCATGTTCACCTAAACACGTAATAAATGACGACGGCTTGGACAGTCTAGCAACTGTTGCATTACATTCAGAAGAACATTCCTATATGGTGAGACAGGACAGGAAAGAGTTAAAAGGAGAAAGGAAGCAAGATGAACATTTGAAGCTCCTACAAGATGCAGTGCAAGCACTGAGGGATATATCAGCTACGACGAAGGAGGAGGATGAAATAGATGCTTTTACGAAGAGTATCAATGCTCAAATGAGGAAACTTCCTGAAGAGGTCATAATTGGACTCATGAGTGACATTCAGGCACTGGTTTCAGCAAGAAGAGCAAAACATTTGGCTGAGCTGAGAAGACAGTCTTCTGTAGGGTTGTTAACACGTTCTTGGCCGCTCGGTTATCCGTAACCATTTTCGCTGTACCGTAATTTTTTTTTTTTTGTGTTTAACAGAGTTCATTTCTGTGTATGCATTTTAGATTATCATTTGAAATATTTCAATAATATTTTTAGGCATCAGAGCCAGTGTGTCAGCGGCACTACTGATGAGCTTTTCACCTTTGGTGCCGTTTGACGCAGAATATGCATCGAGACATCTATTGAAGTGGATTGGAGGAAAGAACGTTTTGTTCTGCTTTAGGTGTTCAGTAACTTTTCTACAACAGATACATTCATTTTTGAAAATTTCTCACAAAACTGGTGTGTAGTAAAATCCTTATTACGTGATTGCTGTGTGAACTAATTGCTGTACAATGTAGATAGCCAGTAGGGTAGTCTATAATAGTCTGCTGCAATGAATATGGATAGATATGGCAATATTTGGATCCAATTACTTCTGTCTTTTGTGGAATTTAATGAAATATTGCTCAAGACACAGGCCTGGTTGTCCTGGACTCTCGCTGAAAGAGAACATGCTGTGCTGCACCACTCCTCTTCGTAATACTGTCTGCACAGCTTTAGCAGTCTACGTCTATTATCTTTAGCCACACATTTAACGGCAAAATGTGTTACTGAGAGTGATAGATTTTGGGAGCCTACGAGATGATGTTTCTTCCACTGAGAAGGCCCTGCAAACTCACGTTTCTTTTTTGACATTGCAGAAAAGTATGCCGAATTGTAATGGCTACAGAGATAATAAATGACAGTTAATCTGATGCCCAGATGGATAATATTTTTCAACAACAGCTTAACAGTGCACAAGTACGAGGTCCGCTTGTTTACATAGATACTCCTGGAAATATGAGTTTTAATATTTGGCGCAGAGTGTGGAGCATGCATGCCGTCATCGGCACTAATAGAAAGTGGAGTCATTACGAACATGTGTTGTTATCGGTCGCAAATATGTTAAATAATGATCAGCCAAACCAGTGTGTTGTAATTATTCCTCCAGAAGTGCCAGCAGATTCTATTCCATTGCATTATGAAAATGAGAATCAACATCTGTATCATCAATGAGAACCTTGTCATGAAGTAACTGCGTAGCCTAACATAAAGTATTTTCCTTGTTAGTAGACTTATTATTAATTTCCTTACCTTAATACAGTATAACCCTGATTTTACGTGACCTCGATTTAGCATAAACCTGCATTTAACAGAAGAAATTTCAAGTCCTGAAAATTATTTAATAAGAACAATGCAACTTTATATTTGACTTAAAGTAATTAACAGTACGGCAAAACCCGCATTTAACGTTAGGAAATGTTAAAATTCGCAAGTATTTATTTCTGTACGTTATGGTTATGGCACATTAGGAACCTGTGAATAAGATGTCATGAGCTTGCTAAGGATGATTCAGGCCATGAATGAAATTTAGAGCGCAAATGTAAAGCACTATGGTGAAATGTCAGATTCGGATACACATCTGACCGCGGCTGCTGCGGTACAGTAGAAGTAATGACAATATTATTATGCACTTTGAGAATTCCTATATTAATGCATACAGTATTTTTCGATTACAATAAGAACCCTTTCACTGATTCATCCGGAGGAATGGGCAAATTTGGGTGCGTTAGTTTTTCCATTATCAGTATTCATACACCAGACTCCAGCCAGGCTGAGTGGCTCAGACGTTTGAGGCACTGGCCTCCTGACCCCAGCTTGGCAGGTTTGATCCTGGCTCAGTCCGGTGGTATTTGAAGGTGCTCAAATACGTCAGCCTCATGTCAGTAGATTTACTGGCACATAAAGAACTCCTGCAGGACAAAATTCCGGCACCTTGGCGTCTCAGGAAACTGTCAAAAAGTAGTTAGTGGGATTTATAAAACAATATTATTATTAACACTTGACTCCAGTGTTTATATTGAACGCGATCGATGGTCTTCCGTACCGATTCCTCGCTACATGCAAAAGCAAGATCAAACTTAGCGGACTACGGCCAAAGACTAACAATGTCACAGCGTTCAAATACTCGCACAGCTTTGCTTGTATGTATGCAGTACACGGCTGAGCTCTGTTCGAGTGTGTACGTCTGTAGCGAATCATAACTGGTACACTTTGTGCTACACCGACCCAATGGTTACCGGTTCTCAGCAATATACTACCTCCACATATCAGGAGACAGAAGGCCCTTTTTCAGCTATGGACCAGAATGCTAAAGAATGAACGTCTACCTGTTCATGAGGATATCAGACAGAAATGCACACGCCTGAAGTCTTGCCAGCCTGCTTGGAAGACAGCCGTGGAGATAACATCTAGCGAATTCAACCCCACCTCTAAATGGTTAACAGAGTGGTCTTTATCCCCACCTCGGGCAATAGTGGATATTAATAACCCATCCACAAAGCTGGCAGGCTTTGATCTGCCACGTTGCACCTGGAGTAGACTAAACCGCATGAGATGTGGAGTAGGTAGAACAGCATCTACTTTACACACCTGGGGCTGGTCAGTTTCTCCATACTGTGATTGTGGGGATGTTCGACAAACAATGAAACATGTAGTGCAGGAATGTCCACTCCGTGCTTTCACTGGCACCATGGAAGACCTCAACTCAGCAACACCCGAAGCAGTGAAGTGGGTGGCGGGTTTGGACATTCACATTTAGTGACGTGTACATCACTCGCACTCAGTGTGTATATTATGAACTGTCAGAGTTGATAGGTGGATAGCGATGTAAATATATTGTGTTTTCTTCTTGTACTTTCAAACTTTGTAAATTGCTTTCTTTGACTGTATAGATATGATAATTTGTATTTACTTTGTACTCATCTTTCACTGGTTGTGTAAATAGTTTATAGGTTGTCATTATTCATCATACGCCAAATAAATAAGTGTTAGAATATAGTGTCAGTTTACATAAGTTGGCATCAGTTCGTGTGTTGTGTATCGCGTTTGCTCTAGTTCGTTGTTTTAATGAAGATGACTATGGCTGCGAAAGGAAAAAATTTATATGTCGTGGATAAAGTGAACTTGATTTGGGAAGTGGAGGGAAAAACCAATGTGCCCGTTAGTGAAAGGGCTTGATGTCTTGGACTTGCACAGTCTTCATTATCAGGGATATTGAAGAATGAGGAGAAGATTCTAGATCAAGAAACTCTGTGTGGTTCTAAAGCAAAACAGCAAAAAAACTGTTAAAAAGTTGCCGTACAAAGAAATGGAATCTAGGCCATTCCTATCCCTTCGTTGCCTTAAGACTTATCTGTGTGAGAGCGACATAAAACGAATATAAAAAATATAAAAGACTTGCTTTTCAGGCTATGAATAATCCCTAGATATATGGGCTGGAGTCTGCTAGTATAATTTGCAGGAAAGAAATGTAATTTCACATTCTGCAAAAATGGAGTGATTCAATGGAGCACGTGCTGAAAATGTACCAGTCGACTGAGCAACAGAGGTGCCAACTATTACGGATTGTTCGTAATTATTACAGATTTCACCTCAACGATTATGGATGGTCAAAGGGGAAAGGAAAGCGGCCATCACCTTAATTAAGGTATAGCCCCAGCATTTACCTGGTGTGAAAATGGGAAACCAATTTGTGGCATGTGATCAGTACAGGCATCTGGGATGTAGAAGAAATTTGTGAAGAGGAAGTAACACAGAATGATGAAGATAATGACGATGATGATAGGGATGAAGGAATTCAACCACCATCATTTGGTGAAGCTGTTGCCAGCATATACATTGATAGAATGTTTGTTACAATGTTTATAGTGGACATTTCTGTTACAGACCAAGTAAACCAATTGGAAATGGACATTTTGAACATAAAATCCAATAGTGCTAAGAAGCAGACTACAATTTTGATTCAAAAAATGAAACTGTGAAAGTTGTGTAAATATGTACTGTACAGGCAAAGTAATGCAATATATTATTGTCATTGTGTAAAAATTTTGTAGTGTGCTAGGAATCTATGCTCATTGACTACTGTATTAATTTTATGTTGCAGAATATCAGGCCTAATTATGGTATAGTGTGTAGGGTAGGTATCTCCTTGTTTTATGGTCATTATATAAATTACTGTATGTGTGTTGGTGCAGTTTATGTGAATACATGCAAACATTTCTGGAAAAGGTGTGCTTAAAAGCAAACTACCATGTTTGATTATTTTTTTAAATGAGACACTGAAAGTTGTGTAAATATGTGCTGTATATAAGCAAAGTAACTCAATATACTATTATCATTGTGTAAATATTTTGTGGATGTTTTAATTTTGTAGTGTGCTGAGAATCTACGATCTTTGACTACTGTACAAAGGGCACTAGGAAAGTTTTGCAATACGAAAAAACGGTTGGCTGGACACCCCTGTTATGGTGAGGGATGAAAGGAGGTGTGAAAACCAGCCTAGAAGACAGCAAGGTGCGACCTTCACACCAGTTGTTACCAAACTGTGGGATTGAAAGCAATTTAAGATGTCAGTGTGGTCTAAAGGTGAATTTTTTGTAATAACAAAGTTTTTATTCTAATCCACCTGTTCAATACATTATAATGTTGCACATTTAAAATATCTTCATTAGTTGACAAGTTATTTGTGGGACTTGTTTCGCTCCCTTACAGAGCATCATCAGCTACATCTGAATCTCGAAGAATGGTTATGTTCGAAAACAATGACTCCAGAACTATTGAAACATTTTTTCACAAACTTAAATCTACTCTGTTAGAATATAATAAAATACATACATTTTGATCATGCCTTAATAACATAAGCTTAGTAGGAGATATACATTAAAATTGTGGTAGAATGAGTTATTCTAAAATACTTAAAACAAGTAGCATGTTTAACATTTTTGAAATAGGTGAAATTCAATCTTAAGAACTAAATTTGTAAGTTTCTTTGTAATGAGATTTGGTAAAAAAGTTTTGTATCATTTAAGGATAAGAGTCTATAAAGATTCAAAGATATCGTTGATTTGATATTGAACTTGTGACTGGATCAACCAAATATGAATCTCGAAGAATGGTTATGTTTGTAAACAATGACTCAAACTATCAAACAGTTATTTCATAAACTCAAACTTAATTTACTAGAGTATCATAAAATCCAGAATCTTTGGTGACATGTCTTAATAACTTGGGTTTAGTAAGAGAGACACATTAAAATTGTGGTAGAAAGAGTTCTTCTAAAATACTTAAAACAAGTAGCATGTCTAACATACTAGAAAGACTTGAAATTCAATTTTAAGAACTAAATTTGAAAATTTCTTTGCAATGAGGTCTGGTGAAAGTTTCATATCCCTTAAGAATAAGAGTCTATAAAGATTCAAAAATCTCATCGATTTGATAATTGTACTTGTAACAGGATAATATTGATCTTCATGAAATTTAAATACTTGTTGTCATTTGACCACGGCGAGTGCTGTTGAATAAATAGCTCTTGTTGGCGTCGGTGACCATACGTTGAAATTGCAGATTTAAAAAGGTATGATGGAAAGGGATTTAAATCGATGATCGTGGTTAAAAAGTTGTTAAGTAGTTTTTCTTGTTGTAATTTCCTCCAACGGTCGTTTGACAGTTTGGTGTTAACTAAGGTTTATGGCGACTGCTTGCTGTTCCGCGTCTACTCCTTGTGTTGTATGAGTGAGGTGGTAGGAGTTGAGGGGAAGGAGTAGGGGTAGGAGAACTGTTAGTAGGTGTAGTTTTGGAAGGGGAATGTATAGTAGGGGCGCAGGGAGGGGTTGTGCTCACATGAGAGAATCAGCCCAGCATTTTACAACTATAGAAAAAGACCTATAAATTATCAAAAAGGTAGAAAGGGAAAAATTAATGACAGAATTAGAAAATATCTATATCCATTTAGACCAGCATTTCAATAAAGAAAAAAATTTAAATGACGAAATTGAAATAAGAAATCCTTTACACGAACAATTACCTAAATTTTTACAAATGCTTAATCTAGAAAAAAAGCAGTTTTGCCAAAGTTTTCATCCCCGAAACAAATAATAATCATGGAACATTAAAGAACACAACCCCTCACCTATTTCAAAGATGTTAAACATGCTACTTGTTTTAAGTATTTTAGAATAACTCATTCTACCACAATTTTAATGTATATCTCCTACTAAGCCTATGTTATTAAGGCATGATCAAAGTTTATGTATTTTATGATATTCTAATAGAGTAGATTAAAGTTTGTGAAAAAATGTTTCAATGTTCTGGAGTCATTGTTTTCGAACATAACCATTCTTCGAGATTCAGATCTAGCTGATGATGCTCTGTAAGGGAGCGAAACATGTCCTCAAATAACTTGTCATTAATGAAGATATTTTAAATGTGACAACATTATAATGTATTGAACAGGTGGATTAGAATAAAAACTTTGTTATTACAAATAACACATTTCAATACGGATTAAAACATGAGATTAGTCACTTGCAACTAAAGGTGAGTATCGCGCAATTATCCGCTGCAATTTTGCTCGTGGATTAAATGTTGACCAGTGCCTGGAGGAAATGACTCCTGTGCTGGGGAAAGATTGTTCACATCGGACAACAATATTTTCTGCTGGTACAAAGAGTTCCAGAGAGGAAATTTTAGGGTTGAAGACGATCCTCATTCTGGGCGACCGTCTGAATCAGTGACTTAGGAAAACATTGAAGCTGTGAGGAAAATGTTGCAGCAAGAGAGGCGGTTGACATATCAGCAGGTAGAAGAGACCCTCCATATCCCTGCACCAGCTATTCATTCAGTTCTACACGGCCATCTCCATGTTAGAAAAGTTTGTTCCCTTTGGGCGTCCCATTCACTTTCAGAGGAACAAAGAGCACGTTGAGTAAAATGGTGCCGAAAAATGCTAAAACAGTTTGAAAATTGAACTTCGCATAACGTCAATGGCATCGTTACAGGTGATGAAACCTGGCTTTATTATTGTGATGTCCCAACAAAATCCCAGAACAAGGTGTGGCTGTTTGAAGATGAGGGTACTCCTGTGACTGTGCGAAAGTCAAGGTCAGTGAAGAAAAGGATGATTGCAGTATTCTTCATTAAATGGGGCATCCTGACTTGGGTTGTGCTAGAAACACAAAGAACAGTTACTGTGAAGTGGTACAGCAAGACTTGTCTGCCTCAGGTCATCCAGGCTCTCAAGCAGCTCCGTCCAAAGTCATGGTTCAGCACTTGGCTCTTGCATCACGACAATGCTCCAGCACATCGTACTAATGTAACAATGGATTTTTTTGCCAGATCAGGGTTGATTGTGCTTGATCACCCTCTGTACAGTCCTGATCTTGCCCCATGTTATTTTGCCCTCTTCCCAGAAGTGAAGATGAAGCTGAAAGGGCAGCATATTGCATCCTACGAGGAGCTTCTGCCAGCATGGGATCAAGAGTGTGAAAATGTAACTGAAGAAAAGTGGCAGAGTTGGTTCAGTGACTGGTTTTAACATATGGAGAAGTGTTTTGAGTATGGTGGAAATAATTTTGCAAAAGTCTAAAGCATTCACTCACATTGCAAAACTTTTCTAGTGCCCTTTGTATTAATTTAATGTTACAGAAAATGTTGTATGCCTAATTACGGTATAGGGCGTAGGGTAGGTGTCTTCTTGATTTATTGTTGTCATTGTGTAAATTATGTGTGTTGGTGCAATTTATGTCAATACAGACAAGGATTTCTGGAAAAGTTTTGCTAAAAATCAAACTACCATATTCGATTATTTCAAAAAATGAGACACTGTGAAATTTGTGTAAATATGTACTGTATACAGGCAAAGTAACTCAGTATATTGCTGTTATTGTGTAAATATTTTGTGGGTGTTTTACTTTTGTAGTGTGCTGGAAATCTGCGATCTTTGACTACTGTATTAGTGCTACAGAAATAGTTGTAATTAAAGTATAGAGTGTAAGGTAGGTATGTCCTTGTTTTATTATTGTCATTGTGTAAATAATGTGTGTTATACAATTTATGTCAATACAGGCAAAGATTTCTGGAAAAGATTTGCTTTCTACCGAAACCTCAATTTAAGGTAAACCCCCATTTAAGGTTAAAAATTTCCGGTCCCTATAAAAACGCTAAATAGGGGTTCTACAGTATTGTATATTCCTCTACTGCTGTGTAGATGTCTCACAAATCTGTGGAACAAATTTTGAAATTGTACTTTATTGGCACATGGTACAAGAACTGCAGAGATGAGTATTAATCACCACTTGCAAGATACCGTCAAACGGGGCGATTTCGGACACAGAGGTGGTTTCGGACAGTATGGTAGATTTGCCGTATTTTGTTGCATAGCAACGAAACACCGCTGCTTAGCATTTCCGCACGCGTTTGAGTTTGATCATGAGGTTATGTTTCCCACACGTTCGTGCGTTTGTTTACGAGTCGACTTCATACTTCGGAAAATTTCCCGTGTGCACTGGCTTTGCTGAAAGTTCATGGATTATCATTAAGTGGATACTTTCGATTGTCGCAACCGGAATGGATGTATTATAACTATGGTTCTTAGCGAGATCAACTGACTGAAGTGTTTATAAACGATTGCTGTAAAATTTTGTGGTGATTTAGTGAAAAATTGTGTTTTATGCACATTTTACTGAAAATTGAAAGCAGTCTGGGTGATTTCGGACAATGCCTAGAAATTATCAGATACAGAAAGAAGCTGCTTCAAGGTGTAATTACGAACCAAGATTATTAGAAAAAGCCGTACGTGATATTAAAAGTGGCAAGTTGTCTTATAGGAAGGCATTTGATTTGTATGGTATGCCTTGGTAATCCCTACAAAACAAAGTGCAGAACGTAATTCCAAAAAATGGGAAGGCAACCAGTGCTAAATAAGGAAGCTCAGTCACCCTCCGGCCATGCTCCAATACAACCTGCTACTTCCCGCCGCCACAAATAAAATGTTCTTCCTGGGAAGTCGATTTTTGGTCGTGACTTCTGCCGAGACGAAAGCAGTGCAGAAACAAGTGATAGTGCTGACAGCAGCATTAGGATTAATGCGATGAACCACACAATGAAGGCAATGATGTTCTGGTGTTGCAAGAAGAGGCTTTCCTTGTTGCAGATTATAAATACAAATTTCAGGAGCAAAGAGCATACGAGGCAGTATTTTGGCCTGGCCTGAAATATTCGTTCAAGGGATGTGGATGTCAAATACTTGCACCCACATAAAAAACAACAGAAAAGTGTTTGTGTTCCCTGACATCCCTGATGAGGATACAATAGCTAAAGAAAAAATGTCAAAAATACTTCCAGCCCAAGTTGAGAAGAGAGGAATGCTTATTTTCAGAGAAAACTTATTTTAGATTTACAGGCCGTGGCAGCTACATGTTCACTGTATCGACATTTTTGCATTAAGATTTGTATCGTTTTAAGAAATTAAGATCTTTCAGTAGGATTTCTGTGCAGTTCATAACTATTAATATTTCAATTTAGACCGGAAAAATTTTACAATTACCTTGTCAGAAAATCAATATCGGTCAGTAACACATTAAATTTAACATTGCAATGATTTTAACCGACTAGTCATGTTTTGGACACCCTCAGAACACTTTAAATATCACAGCACTAAATCAGAAAGAACGAAGAATTAAAATAAAGGACTATTTGTGTCCAAAATCACGTAATACGCTTTGAAACTTTGGACAGTGGTTTAAAAAGCATGTGCGTCCGAAATCACCCCGATGTATGGGGTGAATTCGGACACACTTTTTTGTTTTCTCAGGAAAACATGTGTTGGCATATATTTTTCGTTTATAGGGTATTGTATTAATTGGATATATTCCTCATTAATAGGATGGCAAACAATACAATTTAAGATCCCTTTAATGAGTTACGGCGAAAATAACCTCAAAACTGTCCGAAATCACCCCGTTTGACGGTATCCAAGAGTAATCTGCAATTTCAGCTCCAGTGATAATGCTCCTCACATTACAGGATCTTTATTCTTTATTCATTTGCAAATTTTCCTAGTAAAAAAAAACTGAATTGTCCCAGAGTCACTCGTAAATGATTGTGGTTGGTTTTTGGGCCTTCAACTACTGTCTTCAGTAATGTTGCAGAGCATCATCCTAAATGTGATCTTCTCTTTATCCAAAACCTACTCCAGACTTATTTTTTTTTAAAGTCAGCAGTAATATCTCTTCAACTACTCAAGCTGCTGCAATTACTTGAGCATCCATTAAACGAATAGTACAACAGAAAAACATGCCAGTTTAAATGAATTTACTATGTACACTAGTGTCTCCATGTTAGCAATTTCCTATGCAATTACTTTTATGAAACAAGTTGTGAAACATAGGGTCATCATTTAAACTAGCCTTTACAGGCCCAACAAGGTACGTATATTGTTCCTGTGTTTCCATGATTTGAGTAGGACATCAAAGAAGGAGATGACTGCAGTTGTTTCTGTGAATAAAGTGTTAGAAGTACTAAACAGTTTTGGTAAAAGAGAACTGCTGTGAAATATAAATTCAGAATATTGTGTTGGAACTTCAACTGGGTCAGAGTGGAAGGAGATTCGAAGAAATTGATATTAGTGTCTTTGCGGATGCAAACTGTATGGAAGTGCGGATAATTTTGCTGATAATTTCTAAATAATAACGTTTATTTACTTTCACGCAGGTATACTCATATTTTTGTTTATGGTTAGGCGAACCTTGACACTGGTATGAGAGAATAGTGATATATACAGAGCCTTGAGACCAAAAAGCCGTAAATCTGACCTAAACCTAACTGGCTCCTGCCCCGCAGTTATTGGAAGGAAGCAACAAAGATCAATACGTCGGTAGTTTCACAAGAGAAAATCCTTCATAAACCTGTGACTGTGGGGTTCTGGTGCCAGCTGTCAGGCCTATTGTATTATGTTAACAGATCTACCTGTTCAAATACCTGGGGTGATATATACTGTAGTTAAAATATTTACAGTATCTGCAGATAACCATTTTGCAGATGCAGATAACCATTTGTGGATGAAGGATGTACAAATGCGGATATTATTTTGTGTATCCATGCAAGGCTCTAGCCATAAGACCTATCTGTGACGGTGTGACAAAGCAAAATAGAAAAAAAACATCACCCTGGTATGATCTTTCTAAATGTGCCATGAGTAATCCATAGTTTTTCCAAACTTAAGAAACACTTCCATAACCTGATGCTACCCAACAAGTATTTATAATTCTTTCAGTGTGGTATAGTTGCTGGTCCAGATCATCAGACATATTTTTCAGTTCTCTGGCATTTTAGGTGACTGGAGATATAATGTATAAAGTTTTGTAAAAATGACTTAAAATGATTTGTTTGTGATGGGTAGTCCTTCATAACTAACTACACCTCCAATAGAGAGTACAAATCTGTGGTTTGCGTAGTGGCAAAACATAACACGAGGATATTGCTCCGTAACCAAAGTCATTCCACCTTCCCCCCCTCAAACATCACAGCGGTTCCATCACATGCTACTGCAATCATTCATCATATATTGGAAAATACCTTGGGCAGGCACATTAGGCAACTCAGCAATATCAATAAATACATTTTTATATTCATCCATACCGGGAAGCATTGTCCTTACAAATAGTTTTAAAGATGATAATTAGCTAATACAGGTAGTGCTCTTGTCACTTAGGAAAGAAATCCTTCAGTATTGGTTCAGTCATTTTATTCATTAGGGCATTCTTAATTTGAGCTCCAATAAATATGTTGATATGGTGATCCAAGCATTAGTCAAATGAAAAATTCTGCCCATGTTGCTACCATTCACTTGAATGCCTGATTTTTCTTGGCAATTTTATAGGTCATTCTGAAGATTTAGGAGGTTATCTCTTTGTCATGTTCAAAAGTGTGAGTAAAAGAGACCTCCAACTCGTGTTCCTTTGCAGCAGTTAATATGTTAGTGGCTGCCGTATGAACAGAACTAATTTTATGATCATGGATAATGCTTGATAGTGAAGTCATTTGATTATTTTAATTTTTCACCAAAAGAGGTAATCTGGACATTTGCCCATGGCTTAGAAATATTCATATGATTATTTCTGTCCATGCTGAAATCAATTACTTTTGCCATATTTTACAGCCATGCCTTCAATTTTACATAATTAACCAGTCATTTTCCCCCTGCAAAAATCAGCTTTTTTCTGTGGCGTCTAACACACAGGAAGATTTTTAATTCGCAATTGCATGTTTGGTAGCCACAACCACGTATTCAGCTTTTACAGATTCATCACAGCATTTTCTCCCAAACTTGCTTTCAGCACATTACATTCACTTGGTTCACTCTCAGAAAGTTTCAATTTCTTGCCGGAGCAGAAAAGAAAAACTGAGTGATTTTAGAGTTCATTGCATTTGATAAAAGACCAGAGGAAACAAACCAGTTCATGTATAGAATGCACGACAGACACAACCACAGTACACAAAGCAATACACTTAAGTGAACAGGAAGTGAAGTGAAGCCGATACCAGTCACAAGAAGGAAGTTGTGATATTTTAAGAGGCAAGCGTGTACAGTTGAAAGAGTAGTGCTATCGAACCAGATTGATATCGTATACTTTATGATAGGTCAAACCTATAGATGATAGTTGAAATGTCATATGGCTTTTAGTACCGGGATATCCCAGGATGGGTTTGGCTCGCTAAGGTGCAGGTCTTTCTATTTGACGCCCGTAGGCGACCTGTGCATTGTGATGAGGATGAAATGATGATTAAGACAACACATATTCCCAGCCCCCGTGGCATAGGAATTAACCAATTAAGGTTAAAATCCCCGACCCCGCCAGAAATCGAACCCGGGGCCCTCTGAACTGAAGGCCAGTACGCTGACCATTCAGCCAACGAGTCGGACGGATGATAGTTAATCTTTTGACACTTCCTGATGCCATATTTGGACATTAAGCAATGATGGCTGCACCTAATTGGAGACACACTTTTAAACAATAAATCTAAATTTAACCACCATTTTTTTTTTTTTTTTTACAATCTAAAATTTACCAGTACATGTACCAGCAGAAAGAAAGCCCTATGTGTGTGTAAGTAAATAATTTGTTGTTTGGAATATCTTTAAAATTTTGTATTATAAACAATTTACTATGTGTATTATTACAATAAGTGAATACTTTTTCCCGAGTTCCTGGACATCCAGATTCAGAAGAGAAGCATTCTATTATATACCATTTATTCATTTAAATACCTCCAAGAATTTATCAAATCCACAGGCCTTGAAAGGATCTCACAACAAACTCTTCTCCAAAAAATTAAAAGAGCATTAGGGTTAGTCCAAAACATCTATAACAAACAATCCATGTCAAGACATACAAAAATTCTGCATTACAACACAGTCATAAAACCAACAGTCCTTTACGCAAGTGAAACTGGCACTCAACAGAATACAAGAATTTGAAGAAATCAAAAAAGAAGAAATGAAGATCATTACGAAAATCTTAGGAGCAAGATTCACCCAAGACAGTTACAGATTAGTCAATCAAAACAACAGAAAAATTCTCAAACATTGAAAATGACAGGAAAAGACAAATGAAATTCTTCAGCCATCTGACTAGATTACCAGAAAATCGACTGACAAATAGGATAATATATTGTGTAACCTCGCTCAAGAACTCAACACTGTGGCTTAACGAACTTCGAAAGGACCTCAAAAACACAAACATAAGTTCAACAGACATTCTAGAAAGAGACATTTTTAGACACAAAGTAAACAATTGAGAAGCTATATCAGAGCAACCACAATGAAAACATTACAGAGCAAAGTGGTTGGCAGAACGTAAACAAGTCTTCTTGGAGAGAATGAAAACCTATTAGAAAAACAAGAACCCACACAAGAATTGAGTTATTTGCTTAACATCTTCCAATATTGGAAGAATTTGCTGCTAATAATAAAAAAAATACAGTCTTAGCCACCAAGTACAGGCATTTTAATTTGATATTATCTAGGTTGCCTCTGCATCAGTTTTGATGTTCCAGTTTACTTCGACAGATGGCAGAGAATCCTGAATCTCTAGTGTTACATAGCAGAGTTTTAATTAATTTTGTTGGATAAACACCCAGTGTATCACCAGTGTCATAATAGACTATTTTCCACCCTTCAAGAATTGATTACATATGATGAGTTTAAACGCATGATCTTGGGATCTGGAGGCTGACACTCTCCCACTGATCCACATTCATTCATAGATACATACACTCGTGCTCATAAAAACCAGAACGCCTTGAAGGACTAGAGATAGGAAGTTCATATTCACGTGACATTTTCATCAATATGTTCTGAAGAAATGATTAGCATTTGAACCATGTTGGCCCTCAGGTTCAAGGTCCACATTGATATCTTGGCGGACCACCACCGACTGGTAAAATGTGCCTGTGGTTCTCGTCGCTATAAACTGAAGGTAATGTATCAGTGTGACTTGAGCAGACGTGCAAGATGCCTCACAGACATATGCGAGAACCATACCGCAAATTAATGGGTTTGAAAGAGGATGCATTATTGGCATGAGAGAACATGATAAGTCCATCTGGGAAATTGCTGCTCATGTGGGACGAAGTGTGTCGGCAGTGCAACTGGTGTGTACAGAATGGTTCACAGAAGGACGTAGAACACGACACACCACCAAGACCACCCCCTGAGAAGATCAACACCTCATCCGAATGGCATTGCAGGACAGATCTGCGTCCTCCTCGGCTCTGGCGCAAAAGTGAAACAGTGTAACATATCGTACAATATCAGGAGTGACAGTCCGTTGCCGTTCATTATGGTCTGGGTTACTGGCGCATCGTCCACTTCTCCATCTACCTTTGACTAATATCCATAAACATGCTAGACTGTAATGGTGTATGGAAAAATGTCACTGGGAACAGAAAAGGCAGCAGATAGTGTTTTTAGATGAATTCAGGTTCTGCTTGTTTGAAAATGATGGTCGCATTTTGGTTTGCCGCAGACAAGGGAAGAGGCATCACATTGACTGCATTCATACCAGCACCAACTCAAGGCCTTATGGTGTGGGGTGCTATTGGGTACAACCACAAATCACAGTTAGTGCATGTCCAGCGCACTATGACCAGTTTAACATATGTGAATGACAACCTGTGACCCGTAGCCGTACCCTTTCTGCACAACACTCCAGACGCCATATTTGAACAGGACAATGCATGACAACATGTTGCTGCACGAACACGTGCTCTCTTCTTGTCAGAGGATGTCAGGCTGTTGTCCTGGCCTACCCGATCACCAGACTTGTTGCAATTGGAAATGTGTGGGATATGGTGAAACGAATGTTGTGGCGCTGTGACCCAGTGCCAACTACCAAAGATGAACTGTGGAATCAGGTGAATGCATCATGAATGGCTATACCCCAGGATGCCATTCACGCCTTATACGCGTCGATGTCATCACGCATGAAACAAGTTACCAGTGCCCACGGAGGACCCATTGCCTACTAGGCTGAACCTAGGTGACTGAAATGCTAATCGTTTCTGCAGAACATACTATTGAACATGTCCTGTGAATATGAACTTCCTATCTCTAGTCTTTCAAGGTGTTCTGGTTTTTATGAATATGAGTGTACCTTCCCCTCAGACAACTATTTTCACTCTGATATTTGAATCAGTACTTGCTTTTATATTTTGTGTGTATTAAAATATTAATGCACCTATTTTTGTTTTCTTGTGTATAATTATTTAATGTATGTTAAGGAACATTTCTTGATTTCATTGAGAGGTTCTCTTTTAAAAAATCAAGGCCTCAATTTTGAGTATGGCATTACACCTCTGTTGCAGGTTGTGAAGGAGGAAGTAGAATCTGATTATATGGTGTCTGATCTCGTCCTTGATGAGTGAGCACAATATATTCTTTCTGTATTTCTTAGTTTGTTGGGTTGGTGGTGGGGAGGACAATGGGGGTTGGCCGATCCTCAAGTAAGAATGAAATTTTTTATAGCCATTGACCTAGAAATAAAGGAACAATCCTAATCACAATATATTGTGGATTTTAATCCATTCGTACTAATGATGTCATAATCAGGCCAGGTAGTTTTGTTCTTATTATACTTTACTGTATAATTCTCTATTTTTAGTGCAATATCACGTACGAGTTTTTGTGCTATAGAAGATTACTTCTGTTTGTTGACAAGAAAGTGATTGGAGCATACCTTACTAATCAAATAAGGTTATCTAGACTACCAAGTACAGATTAGTCATTGCAATTATATTCCCACTGTTCAGGTATGGATGTGAGAGTTGGACGCTGAAACAGGCACACAAAAGGAAGATCGGTGCTTTTGAGCTCTGGTGTTGGTGAAGACTCTTATGAATACCATGGAATGCAAAAATTGCCAATAAGGCAGTTTTAGAGTGCGTCCAAGCCCGTATGTCATTGGTTGGTGAGATTATGAATCTGAGACTAGCATACTTTGGCCATGTTATGTAATCAGATGCATTGGAAAAAGCAATCATGTTAGGAATGATCAGTGGTACAAGAAGACAAGGTCACCAGAGGACTCGTTGGTTAGATACCATTGAAACAGACACCACCTTCACCTTGGAATGACTAAAGGAGGCAGTATGGAACAAGACAACTTGGAGAGCGCTAATTCAAATAATCACCGATAATAATGTCCAATAACGGACCATTATATTGGTATTATAGATTCGATTAAACCGATGATATCATCATCATCATCATCATCATCATCATCAGACTGTGTGAAGGGTCATTCAACCATATCACTGCATAATCCAATCCGTAGTAAGATAGGCATCCTCATTCAAGATAGAAACCCTTTAGAAAGCTTTGAGACTCTCGGGCTTGGTGCTAGGTTTAGAAAGTTTTTGTATACCATTCAGTTGTTGCAATCTCACCATATTGTTCTGGATTATTTGCATCTATTATACTCTAGATGATAAGAAAATTACAACATAGCCCCATAACTTTCACAAGACACCAGTAATGCAGCTTTGACATTAATCTAATTTATTGCATGGGTAAGATTGTATACTAGCATGCAGTCTCTGTCTTATGAATTAGAAAGGTCTAGTTATAGCTGTAATCAGTGTGGAAAGTACTGTAATTATTCATGTGTTGTTTACCCATTTTTAAGAACTTTAAGGAAAAATGTTAAAAGGGGAAAAAATGATGTGTAGAATGAGGTACTTCATGCTTTTTGATCTGATGTCCTTTAAAATATATATATTGTACATCCATCAGTTATATAGAAAATTGATATACAAGTTCTGTCTTATAAACCCAGATCGAATGCATGGTACTCTGGGCTACAGCAGCTGCATTCAGGGAGGCGTGCGCATACTTCTTGAAATTGCAAGCAGCCTGCATGTGTTTGACCTTTGAAGCATAAGTTGCCAGTCTGAATCCCAGCTGTTAACATGATGATACCGTTATCATTGCTACACCATATTTTCATATGTAAAATTTCAGGTTTCATCTTAATTGTCATGGGAACAGTCGTAACACTTGCTATTGGGGCGCAGAAAATCCTAATGGTCTTTATGAAGCCCCTCATTATGATAGGAAGATTAGTGTTTGGTGTGCTGTTATTGCAAGACAAATAAGTGGGTCTATTTTTTTCAAGGCAACAGTAAATGCAGAGAGGTACCGAGATGACATTTGGACATCATTCTTCCTTCAGTTTATGGAAGAAGAAAAATTGTGTGGGTAGTTTAAACAAGATTCAGCCCCTTCTTACAATGTTGGAAGTGTTTGCAGACAGAGTGATCAGTGCTGGTCTACAGTTTTTCCCCCTCGTTCTCCAGATCTAATAAGGTGTGATTTTTACTTGTGGGGTAAACTGAAGGAAAAGGGGTAATCAAACATATCTTCACACACATTGGAGGAACTGAAAGAATACATTACGAACAGAATCAGAAACATTACACTGGCAGAACTCACTCGCATCGTACAATGCCTGTATAACACAGGAAGGACGACACTTCCAGCAGCTTTTATAAGGTAAGATTTCATATAAGATTGTATACATGCTTAAAGCAAGGCGAGCGCACACAACATAAGTTTGGCTGAGGCAGCCGCCGTAACGCAGAGTACAGATACCATGCATTCGGCCTGAGTTTATTATGAGAGACCCTGTATTTGTTCAATAAGTCAATAAAATCCATGTTCCTTAAATTACAAAATTTATTTGAAATTGTCTTTCCATGGATGTAGGATCCTCATGAATTGGTAAGTGATGTATCTTGTTGGAAAAATTTGACAGCAACCTAAATTTATCGTCTAGAGAGATAGACATATTAAAGAAATAATAAATTGCCTGTCCTTCATTGAGGGTGACCAGTTCTGTAATATAATCAGATCATCAATACAAGAGAATTTGGAAACATCAAAAGGTGAAAATTTATAACTGTTAATGCTGTTATTGTCATCTTTTTCCTTTTTTAAGCTGAAAATTGAGAGACAGAAAGAATAGTGGCTTGCTAAATTCCTCTAGGTCTACTACTTAAAAGCTCATGATATTAACAGAGAATGTAATTGCTGAATTTACTGACATACTGTCTCTGCAATAATTCTCCCTCATCCTGCTAGGATGAAGTAATTCAACCAAAACTCATGCAGTGAGATGTACTTAACATTACAATCTACATCTTAGTATTAGAATGTGTAATTTAGATTTTGTACTTCTAAATAAAGCTAATGTCGGTAAAACAGAAAATTAATATAAGAATGTCAATTTTATGTTCCTCCTTTCTTGGAGGCACTCTTCTGTACTGTTTAAGTTTGTGATACATAAATTATGTTGTCCATCCTCTGTTAGCTTTGAATTCTTAATTCTAGATTCCATGCAAATTTTTTATGCCTTGTGCTTTTGTTGGAATCATTTCATGACTTACTGCCAATCCATTATCTCTTAATTCGAAGATATATTCCAGTACTTCTTTTCCCAACATCTTCCCAGCAAGATGTTTTGGTCTGTGGGAGGATCAATAATTCCCATTTGAAAATCGGTTTCAGGCCCAGTTCTTGCAAACACACTATTTCCTGCCAAGTGAAGGTATCACCTTGAGCTTAAAACCTGCAGTGTAAGTACAGGTCTTGTTTTGCATCATTTATCAGTTATAATACATTCACTACTACCCAAACTGATCCACACTAGACTAGTAATAACTTAGGAAACTTGTAGGTCGAGACAACCTATTCATAAATAGGCTGTTACTAATTACTTATAGGAGTTAGAATTTGGTGCTTTTCCAGTTATTCTATTGGTTTGTAAATGTAATTCAATTCTGAAAGCATAAAATTGGTCTGGCATTTGTCTTAAAGTGATGAACACGGAAAGCGAAGCAATATTAGGACAAAATAAAAGATCTCTACTATGAAATGCATGCATAAAAGAAAATTACCAATGATGCCTCTTCTCGTTTCAGACACCAACCACTTTCACTGAGTGTGAGTAAAAAACAAACCCCTGACAGTGAAGAATGCATTCAAGAGAATGAGTTTCTAAGAGAACATTCCAGGCCATCTCGGGCCAAAAGAAATTCATACCAATGTGACATGTGCCCAAAGACTTTCAAAAGTCAAGGAACTCTAATGCAACATATTGAGAGAAAGCATGTTCAAGAGAGGAAGTTCCCCTGTCGTCAGTGTAGTAAATCCTTCACACGTCTAGCAAATCTTAAACGACATGTCATTTTTGTACACAAAAATGAAAGAAAGTTTCACTGTCCACAGTGTAGTTACAGATTTAAATCCCAGTGCATTTTGAAGAAACATTTAGAATACCATATTAGAACAACAAGAAAGTATGAATGTCCTGTTTGTAAAGCAACATTTACTGGTAGCTACTTCTTATCCAGGCATGTGGTAGTTCACAAAGGAGAGAAGGGGTTCCAGTGTTCATATTGCTCAAAATATTTAGCTAACCTTACAACATTAAGGGCACATCAAGACCTTCATGCAAGAGGAATGCTTTTTCATTGTAATTTGTGCTTAGAGGAATTCTTTGAGAAAGGACAGCTGGTTCGACACCGAAATGAACACTTGGGAAAGCAGGATTACAGATGTACTATATGTCTAAAAGAACTTAGTTCTCGAACTAGTTTGATGAGACATATGTCAGAAACTCATTCAGGTGAGAAAAACTACCAATGTACTTTCTGCTTCAAGAAATATTTGCACTTAGGTTCCATGGAGAAACATATTCAGACCAATCATAAATTTATGATGAATGATGCATCAAAAGTATCAAAATGACTGAAGGTATAAAATGTTCTGTAACTCAGCTTCATACTCTGTGAAATGTGTGTAGATTTTTTCCCCCTAAATATATTTCCACTCTCGAAATCTTAAAATTCAAGTATTCTCATTCTCATAAAATAAGTATACTCTGGGCCATCTTTTAAGCAAACTAAAGCAGGAAGATATAGGCCACTGGAAAATATGGGTGAGAGTGGCTGCGTCTTTTGTGTTGTTACATGGTATGAGAGATGCCTCTGTCAGCAAGAGTTTGCCACATTTAATCAGTGGATGTTGTGATCATGTGGGTGCAGCTACTATCACAGTCCATTTAAAACAGTAGTAGAAGAAATTTATCACTGTGTTACACTATTAAAAAGTATATGTGCATATTGAGTGCTAATTATTAATTCCTGAATCCTCTTGTAAGTAGGTTGGCATATTATTTTTCTTACTTGTTATTGAATATTATTGTGTGAACATAGCACTTTGTGCAATGCAAGATTATTATGTCCAGCAAGAGAAAAATTATTCTGTCCATTCATAAGCATTTCAAGGTGAAAACTGTTATTGATGGGATTACTAATCTTCATGAAGTGGGAAGGCAGACAGCTAAATGAACTATCATACGACCTTAGTGCCAAGACTGTCCGACGACAAGTGTGGCTTGCTGGATGCAAGTCTTTTGATTTGATGCACATAGGCGAATGCACATCATGATGAGGATGAAATGATGAAGATGACACATGCACCCAGCCGCTGTGCCAGAGGAATTAACCAATTATGGTTAAAATTCCCGACCTTGCTGGGAATCAATCTCGGGACCCCTGTGACTAAAAGCCAGCATGCTAACCATTTAGCCATGGAGCCAAATGGCAGACAGCTGAGGCAGTGGGAGCTGCATATACAACCGTGCTCAAGATAAAAGCCTATTATAAAAACAGAAAAGGGCTGCAGACCCCTTGAAAATGTATAGGAACACACAGAGAAGTAACTCAACTACAGAAGTATTTTTCCTTTAACTGGGCAGCAATAAGGAGAGAAGTTCACTTGTACAGGGAAAACGATCTATCAATTTGCTATCAATTTTTAATGAGAACAATGATCTTTCAATGTTCTCTAAAACTACCATGCAGTGACTACTGTCAGATATGGGGTTTAAATACTCAAAGTGAAGGAGAAAATAATTGTTAAGTGACAGGGAAGATACTGTTGCTTGGCATTGCAGGTATTGACGCAGTGTTTACAAGGTAAGAGCCAAAGGAAAAACCATAGTGTACACAGATGAGACATGGGCAAATACTGGCCATTCAGAGTCGATTAACACAGCCACACAGGCATGGCGGCAGGGCCTTACCATGGGTAGCAAGGTGCTTTTGGGCAGAAAATTCGTGTACTGGCAGGACTTATTTTCGTGGGCAAGAAGTCAGGAAACCACCATGTGGAAATGGATGGTGTGTTGTGACCTACCTGTCCTGGGAGGTGTTCTAGTGGTCGGTCACTGGCCATTGATGTTGGCGTATTACCTGTCCTGCTGAACAGTCCTGTAGGTAATTTGTAGGTGCGTACTTGGTCCTGGACTCCCGAAATAAAAATTGAAGTAATGCAACTGTCCTTTATTACTCAGGACGACTATAACACTATATACAAAATATATGTTTACTAATTTAGGCTATGTTGGTCTGACGGGAGCTTGCTCACAAGGCTACTACTAAGCTCTAAGTCCGAATTCTGCCTTGTGACACTTGTACAATTTCACTGTCAAGTGAGTCTGAATGACTGATTGAGAGAGCCCGTCTGCCATCTTGGTTTTGGGTTATATCTGGTCTCAATCAAGCAAAGGTCAGTCCCTTCCCACTACCTTAGGTGTTGGACCAGGGTCGTTACTTAGCTATTCGCCCTGGGTACTATTATGACCTGTTTGTCCCAATAAGTGCTGCTCTCTGGGTACTAATATCTCTGTCCTTTTCTGTGTACTTTTGTCTCTCTGTCTTAGGCTAGAGGACAACTGCACCGGTGATGCTGGCTTTGATCTCTTTGTCGGTGAAGCCGAGTGCATCTGTATGGGCTACTTAGACACTGGTTTGTCAATAACAGACATCTGCTCTTGTAAACATGTTATTGCAGGCACGTGATGCAAGACTGTTCCCCAATTCTGACTTACTGAAATATTTCTTCTTTATTCTAACTATTAAAATATAATAAAATTAACATACATGTACACTGGCATTACAAGATGTCCCATCTTACTAATTGCTATCCCATTTACAGCTAAAACAGGTCTAAATATAGAAACAGAAAACAGTAACAAAATGTAATTTGTAAATCTGTTTCTTGAATACCTATGCGAGCAAACATGTGTATGCCAGTCAGGTACTCAGTGCTGTGCCACATCCTTTATCTAAACACTGTTTTCCCAAACCTGGAGTATGGTGATGGTTTCAGAAATGAGACTTCCTGGGTTTGATGCTCACTACCAGTATCATTAGTAAACCATTTCTCAGAATATACTGAGCAGAAGACCCAATTTTCTCCACTCCAGTTTTCTCAAAAAAAACATGTAACAAAATTGTTTCAAAAGTATTGTGTCATTTCTCCACTTTAGTTATAGCGCAGCACTGCACTGACAGATTATATAAAAATAGACCCATTTTAAAGAAACTTGATGCCAGATTTACAGAGCTTTATACCCCCAAACAGAAAATTGCTCTGGATGAGGAAATGCTATCCTGGAGAGGGTGCCTAATTTTCCACGTATACAACCCCAGTAAAATAATAAAATTTGAGATTTTAGTGAGGATAGATTGTGAGTCTAACATGGGGCATATCTGTAAACTCATGATGTATGATGCAAGTGGTGTGAATTTACAAAGCACAGTTTTACAGCTGCTTCAAAATTATCTTGGTGATGGGTATACAGTATATATGGATAATTATTGCAGAAGCTTTGGAATCGTGAAACAATTACAGGGACAGAACACTGCCGTATGTGGAACAATACAGTCAAATAGAGGTGTACCAAAAGATGTAAAGGAACATCACGCAATTCTCAAACAGGCCAAAATGGCTATCAGAAGAGATGAGGATGTATTGCTTGTTTCTTGGAGGGACAAAGAGTTACTATGGTAACTGCCATCCACTCAGTAGAAAAGGTTGAAAGAAACAAATCTAGAAAGAAACAACTGAAACCAAAGTCTGAGACTGACTTTAATCAACACATGCATGGTGATGATACTGCAGACCAGTATGTGGCACTCTATCTTTTCATGAGAAAAATTGTAAAGTGGCCCAAAAAAGGTTCATTTACTGTACTGTTCACTTTTTATTGCATTTCAACTCTTTCAGAAGTTAAATCTCTAAAAAAGAAAAAACATTTCTGAATTCCATGCACACAGTAGTTACTGTAGGAACTTGCTCCAGGAAGAGAGTGAACCCAACATACAAGTACAGTCACCTCTTCCCGACATCTCAGCGCCATCCACTTCATCAGCATGAAGTCCACATTCTGCAATTTTGCCACCAAAAAAGGGCACCAGCCAAGGATCCACCATTTAGGTTAAATGGGAAGAGGAAAAGCATATTGTCTTGAAGTTTCCACCATTAAGTAGAGTACAGTTCCTCTCAAGAAGGTGCAAAGTATGCTTCAGAAATAAAATTATTAGTGAAACAAACTATTTTTGTGGAAAGCGTGATGTTCCCATTCACCCAGGGAATAAATTATACTTAAATGAATACCAGTCAAGAAAATATAATTACAATGAGCTGATACCTCAGATAACATGCTAAACTGTTTAGGGTGAATGACATTTAGAGAAATTATTTTAGAATAAAGAAGATAATTATTATTATTGTAGTTATAGTTATTATTAGTGATTCATCAAACACAAGCTAAATAAAATGTTAATCAGGAAATGCAGTGAAAATACACTTAACACTCCAGAAGAAATTAAGATGCAACAAAAAATTTCACTGAAAGCTGAAAGATCACAAGCCCAATGAAAACGGAAAGATCACAAGCCAAAACTCAAGAGAAGTCAACCAAAACCCACAAACACAGGTTCTATCATACCCATGTCCAAACTGGAAAAGATCCCACTACAGACTGTACCAGGCAGAACATGTCTCCCAAAGACAGATAAGGTTAATAATGGATTACGTAATCAACAATACGAATCAGTTCCAGATTCCATTGTCGAGGTAACACTAGTATCAGTATCATAATACGTAAATACGTGACAAAGGGGATTTCAAGATTAAAAGGAACCAATTAATTAAGGAAAATAAAACGAGGCATGTTTAATAAGGCAACCAACAATATAATGGTCCATAAAAATTGAAACAAAATAGTAAGGACTACAAACACATTAAGGGCTCGATGGAAAATTCCAAAGCACAGTAATTACTATTTCAGAAAATCACTAAACAAATAAATCAAATTTAAACCATAAAACATTAAATATCATTTAAAATAATAAGTTAATTACCAAGATGGGCACGATATAAAATATATGTGATTAACATCTAAAAAAATTTATGATGTTCCAAATTTGATATGCTAATCTAAATTTGTCACCACTTCATATGCTGTATGTTTGATAAATTACTGATAGACACATTACTATAAGGAAATTTACATATCTGACTATAAAAATTATGAACTGATGCAATCAATGAGGTACCACTACACTGTTCACAGTAAATAAATTAACTTAAATTGAAGATCACCACACACTCTAAATGGGTATTTTCAATGATTCAGCCCATATCAAAGTTGAAAGCTACCTCCTAACCCATGGCTAGGCCCAAACTCGCCTTCCTGATGACATGGCTTTTATCTCCTATCACTGTCCAATTCGGAGTGTCTCACGAGACACAGTATGCTGACACTAGCAAATCCTATGTAACCTTACGCATACCAGAAAACAAGTCAACGTCCAGCTTACGTGAAAGTTAAATGCACATTGTTGAATATAATTGTCAGTCTGATGTAATGCATAATTAAAATGCAGGATAAAAAAGGTCTATGGATAGGTACAGAGACCTAAATTACAAAAATTTCAAGCTCCTCTTGAAGGGAGCAGTTTCTAAATAAATGTTACCTTAATAATTGCTCAAATGATGTTATTAATTATACGCTTAACTTGTGCTAAAGTGCTGTGGTCATATTTTCTAAGCTCATTGGTGATATGTTGGCCATATATCAAATAAGAATCTCTTGGCTCGGTTGCACGTTGTGTCACTGCCATAGCTCGATGAAACTTGAATCCTACATAGGAAGAACTGCTACAGTATGGTACGGCAGGCAACTCCAAGGAATATGCGATGAGACAAACAGATATTACACTTTTATTCAAAGACAAAGGTTTGGAGGACAGTACGTTCATGCAACATTATGCCTCCCAATACCATAACACTTGGACCACCAGGATGATCATGTTCGACAATGTTCATGGGTGCATTGCTTGTTGACACCCCTTACCAGATGAGGGTACGATATAAAATATCCATGATTAACATCTTCTAAAAAAATAATTATTAATAATAATAATAATGGTCCAAACTTCGGGCGTATGACTTAAGAGTAAGTTGTCAGAGGCGAGAGGGTGTTCAGTGACATGTTTATTTGGAACATTTTTTGTACCTTTTGTAATTTTTATGATATTTTTTATGGAATTAAAACTGCAGTGATTGTGTATCTTTCCTCTGTATATTTAGAAAGTTAGAGGTTTATTACCTTAATATTTGAGGTATTATATTTTTAGTTTTATATGATAAGTTTCTTCTTTTATGTTAGTTGCAAGAAAATGCTAACAGTAGTTGGAGATTTATTTTTGGACAGTATAGTGTACATGGCCAGACATTGCCATTTGTCTTACGAAAGAAACCCATGTAGAGTTTAACGTCAGCAATACCATTTCCTCATTTGCAATTAAATATGCTGGCTAGCTCTCGCTACGAATTACAAATGCAGTCAGATGCTTTCTGATGCATCTGCTTATCTTGTAATAAAGATACAGACCAATAAATAGCCCATGAGATTATACGAATTATATGCCTTGAATATTTAGGTCAGGTCACTATCACTCGTAACTATGGCTTCAACCAGTCAAGCTGAGTCAAGTGGTTTGCGACATTCAGCAAATGTTAGTGGTAGAGACATTACAACTGACTTTGTTGAAGTTGTACTAGACAATGACTCTTATACTGATTTCAGCTTTGGTGATAGCAATTTTGAAAACAATACTGGAAAAGCTGTTTGTTCAAGTGGCAAAAATGAAAGAGGTGAATATGTTCCTGCAGGGTCGAGGGAGGATTCGGATGTTAGTCAGAATATGGGGATTATAAATTTAGTAGATCAAGTGACAAATGTGTATTCATCTATCAGGAAAACTGTGAAGTCGTATAAGAAATTGTTCCTTCATATGTGGGACTTTGCTATTTACAACAGACTAGTCATTTAGAGAGCCCTAAATGTAGGGAAGAGATTGATACTTTACGATTTCCATCTTGTGGTAGCATGCGGTCTGACAGAACAGCACCATGTACCGCACTCGTTCCACAAGGGGAGTAAAAATCAACAAAGCCTTCACCCTTTAAGCTCAAAGAGAGACATTTCATCTCCAAGATTCCATCCACAGACAAGAAAAAATATTCTAGCAGGCAGTGTGTATTGTGTCAGAAAATAGGTGTTAGGGAAGATGTAAAACATAATGTGCGTTGCTTGCAGAAATCTGCCTTGTGCTTCAACCCTTGTTTCAAGGCATACCATGCTAAACTCAACATGTAAAAATATATTTTGTTATTATTTCAAGAAAAGTATTTTTTCCAAAACATTTGGTAAAGTACAATGCTACGCAAAACTTAAAGATGAAAGTAATTTTGGTCCAGACCTGATTGTCTTGGCACCATTGTAAACGGTGCTGCCGATGTGCGGGTGTCAACGGAACGCAATGTAATGGTCGTTGGGCAAACAGACCACCCCCATTCAGTTGTCATGCCACCATGGAGGGTGAGATTGGGTCATGTTAAATGTAGTTGCAATTGCACCCGCTGTTTGATGTGAGTCTCTTCTTGCCTGTTGCATAATGTAGCGGTCATCTGCTCTGTAGTTGACTGTGATTGACCCCTCCTCTCCTACGGGCAGCAGTGACTGTGGTTCAGAATGCTCTCCATGCATATAAAACAATGCTGTGAGCAATACCAAACTCCTGGGCTATACTCACCACACTTCGTCCTTCTACCAGTTACCTGTTGATTCTTCCCCATGTGAAGTCATCCAAATGTTGTCTCCGGGCATTGCTGTAATGAAGAACACCACCACAGTGCACGGCAACAGCTTGCTGATTGACTCACACTGTCTTTTCCCATTCCTTGAACTGTCTCATTTTGAGGGGCCAGACCAATTTGGTACTGTATTCGCACTTACCTCACGCCAGATTCCTATGTACGTGTGGGAGATCTCTAGCAACATGTTGCTGCACTTCAATTCATTTCCAATGAGTAGTTGATACGTTATATTGCTTTATCTATCTCGTCCTTTCAGTTTTGCACAGCATTTTGCAATGCACATTTGATCAAAATAATTTGCAATAAATCTACGTCCATAATGTGCGGTGGGCATTTTCTGCTAGAAAACAGCTTAATTCATGACTCCTCTCTTTTGTATTGAAGACAGATTACATTCATATGTCAGTGACAAGATGATGTAAATGAGGATACAGTTTAAAATGGTACAAAATATATCTTTGAAGTGTCATCATCACCATCCATTTCCTTTGTCCAGCTTCTGCCAGGTTAGAATGTTTATAGCACTTTTCCATCTTCCTCTATCTGACTACTAATGTTCCTCTTAATTGTGTTCCTATTCAAGATTCTTCTAATTATACTATTCTTGTGTTTTCATCCACCTTAATCTGGGTCTGGGGTCCGATTACCTTTAGAAGTTAGGCCCCTTTAAACAACAAACATCATCATCATCATCATCAATCTGCGTCTGTCTCTTGCCCTCCCTTCTCCTACCTGGGTCTACATCATTCGCTTTGGCATCCTTTCTTCTTGATATGTCCAAATCATCTATGTTTATCCCTCTCCATTCTGTTAAAATGCTTTTCCACACCAATGTCCTTCTGGACTGTCCTCATTTCTTAATTTGTCCTTTTTTTCTATCATATGTCTTAAAAATTGAATTTCACTAGCATGGATTTTAATCTCCTGTCTTTTTGTCAATGTCCAGGTCTCTGCTGCAAATGTCTGCACCACCTCTTTACACTTCATTGGCACTTCCCTTTTTACACACCAGGTTTCTCACACTCTGATGAAAAGCATTTCTCTGTTGAATCATTTTACTGAGCTCCATGTCCAGCCCCGCATCAAATCGTTTCTGAAGTACTTAAAGCTCTCCACAATTTCAAGGTTTTGTCCCTCTATGTTTATAATTCCTTCTCCTTCCCTTCCTCCTCTAGTCAACACTATTGTCTTACTCTTTTCCATGCTAATTTTCATTCCATAATTTTGAATAATCTCTCCAAATATTTTGAGTTGCCCTTGTACTTTGCTTTTGATTGCTCCCCACGCGACAATATCATCTGCTCCCTGTCCCCATATTTTACTTTTCGTCTCCTTCACAATTTCCTCCACACCCATTGTGAATTTGAGTGATTTGGACAAAGTCTCTCATAGTGCATTGGCGCTACTGGTGGCTCCAAGTAGCCTACGCAGTGAATTCCACGGTATACACTAGCCATGCATCTTGGTGGGCGTGCTATTTACCAACTGATGAGCCCAACTTAACACACTGGGGTGAAATGCTGGCAACCAGGAATGAGTTAGCTGGAAAATTTATAATGTCCAATAACGGACCATTTATATTGGTATTATAAATTTACTCATTCCGGACAAATATTTCAGGTTCCCTATGGGAATCAACATGTATATCATCTGATGGCCAGGCAGGCATCAATTTTTGATAATGAGACAGTCTCTCATATTGCATTGGACTGCTGGTGGCTCCAAGTAGCCTACACAGTGGCCTCCAAGGTATACACTAGCCATGCGTCTTGGTGGGTGTGCTATTTACCAGCTGATGAGCCCAACCTAGCACACTGGGGAGAAATGCTGGCAAGCAGGAATGAGTTAACTGGAAAATTTATAATGTCCAATAATGGACCATTTATACTGGTATTATGTATTTACTCATTCAGGACAAATATTTCAGGTTCCCTACGGGAATCAGCGTCTATATCATTGAACGATAATGATATTGGAACAAAATGTCAGGTTGTAAATTTCACCAAGAGAAAAGTCTCTCAATTTTAATTACTGTGTTTTTGGGACAAGAGTACCTCATGTGGATAACTGTAAGTATCTAGATGTTCATATAAAGGAAGATCATCATTGAAGTCATCACATTAATGAGGATGTAAATAAAGGTTACAGACCTGCTCATATGTTTATGAGGGTATGTAGGGGTTGTAGTTATGATGAAAGGAAGTGGTCGTATAAGGAACTAGTAAGACCCTAATCAGAGAATAGTTCCAGTATATAGGACCCTCACTCAAGGTCTGGAAAAGGAGGTGGAACAGAAATGGTCCAAACTTCGGGGGTATGACTTAAGAGTAAGAAGTTACCAGAGGTGAGAGGGTGTTCAATGACGTTACTAGCCTAGCTGGATTAACTTGAAGTTTTGAAATTTTATAGTATGAAAATGTTGGAATTGAAGAAGACAAATTGGGACAAATATTTGTTTAAAGGAAAACGACTGGAATGGATTACCAAAGGTGATGTTTGATAAATTTCCAATGTCTCGAAATCATTAAGAAGAGATTAGAAGAGCGATTGTTCTTTTTTTTTTTTTATTACAATTTGCTTTACGTCGCACCAACACAGATATATCTTATAGCGACGATGGGATAGGAAGGACTACGAGTGGGAAGGAAGTGGCCGTGGCCTTAATTAAGGTACAGCCCCTGCATTTGCCTGGCGAAAAAATGGGAAACTACGGAAAACCATCTTCAGGGCTGCCGAAAGTTGGGGTGAAACCCATGCAAGCTTACAGAACACGATCCTAACCGCACGGCTAACTCACTCGGTGAACGATTGTTATGTTGATTGAGTTGACTTTACTGCAACCCACTGCACAAAATACATCAGGTACCAACAAAATGTCTCTCCTCAAATCTCGCCTCATTATGATAATGACTTAATAAGTTGAATTGGGGGGTGGGGCAAAAATGTTGAGTCTGTTTCCTAAATACCTGGCAACCGTAGGGAAGAATAGTGGTGCTTTACGAACTACGTACGAAAATATTGTCCTTTTGGAACTTTTCCTTATCCTCCAAATATGCTGCATAATTTTGAAACTGGTATAGTTAAGGCACATGCCGTTGATACATAATGACAGTTCAACAACAACTAAAAAAAGCGTATCATTCTATTAGCTGCACCGTTAGACAGCAAAACACTCACATTAAAATTATACCATATTTAATTGAAGAAGAAATCACGAAGATTGTAAATGTTAAGGGTGTATAAGCTAAACATTGTTTACATTTACAAACGCATTTCGTGTGTATTTTTAAACTGTTCGTATAAATGCCAATCTTCGAACTTCTATCGTTAACTTGAAATGATTATTGACGTTGTCTTCCAAAGCAAAGAGGACAAGTGCTCCAAAGTGACTGCACAGCATTGGAGGCAGCGGAAATGAAGTTAATTGGTCCACGATCTTTACTTTCATATATAAAACCATCATGGAATTATAGGCCTACGAGGGCATATTCTGATGATTACAACGATTCGCCTTGTTCGTTTCTGAACTTAGCAAAGCGCTGCGTCCAGTCATTATGTAGTCTATTCAGTGATGATTACAATGGTTTGTTAGTATACAAGCCGTCTGGATTTTTAAAACTTTGGTTTGATAGTTTAGTACCTAACTAGGGTAAGTTACTTAAAGTTAATGAGAACTTGACGAATCACATGTAAGGTATAAGAAACTATAGTCTTAATCGAGATCAGGTATGCCATTTAAGTTTTATCGGAGTGATGCGAGGGTGCGGAGGAAAACAAGAAACAACTAATGAAACTTCATATCCATACGAAAGTCATTTCTGAATAAATGGCGGTCTTTAGCTGGCATAATTTGGGCATTGGAACATTTTATGATAGTGCGAACTTTCCTTTTTGTAAGTACCGGTACTCTGTTCTAAACCATGGCACGGTAGAAGTGATTGAGTATACAAGCATGATGAAATCGTATTGCAATCGTAGTAATATGTTGGCGTGTATGCAGTGTATATACAGGGTCTTTTTTATGGCTTGCTCCGTATGTCAGGGGAACACGCACGGAAGGCGATAGCCGGGTGTCTCATTTGCCGAGAGATTTATTGCTCAGAGTGGTGCTGCGGAGCCAGCTAAAAAAAAGACCCTGCAGTATCAGTAGCGGCGATAAACGGTGGCGAGAGGGGGGCACTCGCCCCCCCCCTCACCTACTTTGTGAAGAAGACATTCCATTTTTATTCCATTTTAGCCTGCTGAAACTAGGAATTATGGGAATTATTTGAAAAAAGGCAATTCTTAAAAGCCTTGTTGTCTTATCAACTAAGTCTTTCTTTTATTTGTTTAATTATTAACAAAATTATTAGCGGAAATACGCACAAAATGTCGTTCGTTCTGGCTAACCGATTTGTATAGCGCCACAAGTAGTGGAGTCTTTGCATGTAGTGTGACGAAGGGTAGCAGGGGTATATTTTTTTTGCCAAGGTCATAGACACTGAGGTATGGTTCACCTGCTTGCCGTGCGCATTCGTTAGTCTGGCAGTCTCTTTAATGTCTGTTGGTTTCTTAGTGTGTAGTGAAATACTAGATGATTTTAATTGTATAATCATGCTGTATTTCTATTTAATTGTAATAAATGTGTAATATTGGTTCTTTTTGGTGAAAGTGTTATTGCATAGTATTGAATCAACATCTCAAAAACCTACTATTACTGCACTTAAGTTGGTAAACTGTCAACCTATAATTTATTTCATAAGATTTAATTCTTAATTAAAATCACTCTATGTATTGAATAGGTGGAATAAAATAAACATTAATATTTCTTTGACTTTTTCTCCTTGTCAAAATCTGCTCATAAAGCATCAACAAACTTACCATTTTATGCGTTTTTAGTTTTGATGTACCCCACATCAACTGTATCTAACAAACCTGGGTACTGGTTGTTGTCTGTACATGTTTTTGGCCCTGCAGTTTTAATTCTCCATCACCGCTACTGTACAGTATCCTGTATTGAAAATGCGTTGTAAACGGGGACTCAGTTCGGACTGAGTCTCAAAGTCGATACGGTAAAATCTGGGATCGTATTGTACTTGGGTGAATTGAGTTCCATGTAAATGCGGATCGTACTGAGATCGTATTGAAAACGACTGTGCACATGCTCCATGTTTGTTCTGACAAAATCATCATCATCATCATCATCAAAATTCTGTTGAAATAAATATAATAAGCCAGTAAATAAATTTACCTGTATAAATGATCAGCATCTGCAATCATATTATAAGACGCAAGCCCTTGTGACAAACAAAATCACGATAATCTTCTGTTGGGGGTAAAATTGGAATGTGCATTATCACCAATTACATTTGGAATACCACACATACTTTCAAAACTGAAAGTTATCTCCTGGGTTTCTACTGCATTTGGCGTTTTTAAATTCTAAGAGGTGATATGATTTTACTATAATTCTGCATCGTTTCTATACGTCGATTTTGCCTGGCGGATTCAAAACGATACTCAAACTACATGTAAACGGGGATCGTATTCAATATGATTGATGTCAATCCCCATGTAAACGTACTGAGTGCGTATGAGATTCATGTTATATTAAGAAGAATGGTGCAATCGGATTGGCAGAGAAAATTTTTCTTTCAGAGAAAATGAGGTTACTTCATTACTTCTGGGCACTTGATTGAAATTAGCGACCTTGCCGTATGTACTGTGCCAAAGAATTAGCCACTGCTTGTTGTACATCAGACAAGGTAAGGATAGGGAGAGGAATTCTGATAAAGAGATAATGCTCTGCACAAATTGATTACTACGTGAACGAAGTAGAAAGAGAAGATGAATTTGCACCAAGAACACAGGCCAGTTTTCCAGGTTGTTCACGGCACACCACACATCTGAATTGCGTCCAATGGTCACTACTACACCGTTGTGATCTGTACATCGAAGTAGGAGAGGGGTTATATTGAACATCTACTCTAATCAAACTATTGGCCGTTCCTTCATTGAGTATTTCATTCCATTTACAATGCTGCGAGTGAAGGAATGCACAACTGTGGAGTTCAGCGTTGCGTCTTCGAGCATGTTAAATAATAAAGAACATTACTGCAACCAACTGGCGAGAGGAGAAATGATCTGGAGCATTCTTTGACTGACAAGTGTGTCTTAATTACAGTCTGTTCTTGTACTGTGTGTGCAGTTATGGCCGTATAATAAACAAACTGTGGATATTGCCTGTAAGAGACAAGGACAATCCTGTGCAAGTCGAACGAGGAAACTTGTGCATACTTGCAGATCATTATCTGTCTCCATCATACACCCCACTTCCCTTCCCTCCTCTTCTCTTCCCTGAAGCACAGCAGCGACTTGTGCTCTGACATAGCAAATGCGGCAAGTTCCTCATTTAGAATCGCGTGCTCAGAAGTAACCTCATTTTCTCAAAAAAATTATCCTGTCAATCCGATTGCACCTTCGGTCCTAACATAACATGAAGAATATCCCTGATTTTTTTTTGGTTGGTATAGTTCTGATACACCTGTACTTCTGGTTCTCTTAATTAACTGCATGCCGGGCTGAGTGGCTCAAGACAGTTGAGGCGCCGGCCTTCTGACCCCAACTTGGCAGGTTCGATCCTGCTTCGTCCGGTGGTATTATTATTATTATTATTATTATTATTATTATTATTATTGTGATAATAGGTACGAAGAGTGCCTACCCTAGGGCTATGCCATCATGGGGTATATGATTATTATTATCATCATCATCTTCCTTCCAAGTATTGGGCCATGTGGCCCGTTACGGTCTTGCATTTTACTTTTTGCAAGACTTGAAAGCAATCAAATGTCCTTCCGTCTTATCATATCACTTGCTGAGAGCCTGTGGATCAACAACAACAACAACCGGCAACCACCATTCCTTATAATAGTATCTCGCAGAATACCTTATAATGCAAGAGCCTCTTTAACCTCCAAATATGGTACAACGTGTACATGACAAAATTGCTGTAAGAAGCAGCGGTAACGTTACGAAGGAAGGAGGTACTATTCAGGTTAACGGTGTCTAGTTTTGGTCAAGCAAGTATATATTTACTATGCAAAGGTTACAAGGGTTGACAATTTCAGATATCCTCTTGCCTTAACTTTAAACTGGGCGATGATAAGCGCCAGGTTATGTAAAATACAACTGTCATTCTAGTAAATTAGGTACATTAACCAAGACCAACTACAATATTATCAGACCTGAAGGCACATATCGATACGTCACAAAATGGCCGCCGCATTGGGCTACGCGTATCCGGCATGTAGGGCCATGTTTACATTCAGTTTGGTGTAAGCTCAGCACGTGTCTAGTTCGTTGAGGTTATCTTGCTACTGGAATTCGCAAATTAATTTAGATTTACTACCATGTAAAATAACTCCTGCAGGACTAAATTCTGGCACCTCGGCGTCTCCAAAAACTGTAAAAGTAGTTAATGGGATGTAAAGCCAATAACATCATTATTATCTTAACTGAATCATGAAAAGCCAGATGACAAAATGAGGAAACTATATTGGAACCCGGATTTCACTTTTCCAAGGGGAGCTATTCCGTTACTACCAGCAAAATAATATAAGAATAAAATAAAAATCCTGGCACCTCAGCGTTTCCGAAAACTGTCAAAAAGTAGTTAGTGGGATGTAAAAACAATAACATTATTAAACATTTCTAAGATGGTCTATTTCTCTTCTCAGTTACCAATCTTAGTACTGCAGTCACTTGTGCTTCCAAGATAACTGATTCGATCCCACCTGAGGTCGATTACATTTAAAGGCATTTAAATACAGTAATTCCATGTGTTGTTTATGTCATGGTAGATAATACCATAAGGACAGAATTTTGACATCCTGGAGTATGTTATCAATTAAATTCAATGTTGAAAATGAAAATCCACAGCCTGTTCCCAGTCATTTGACCAGGAATGGAATGAATGAAGCCCCCATCTATAAGTGAGGATAGGAACCATGGCGAAGCCTGTTGCACTCCTCTGGGGCAATGATTAATGATAGACAGATGAAATGATATTGGAGAATTTTGCTGAAGTATGAAAGACGACAGGGAAAGCTGGAGTAACCAGAGAAAAGCCTGTCCCACCTCTGCTTTGTCCAGCACAAAGCTCACATGGAGTGACCGGGATTTGAACCATGGAACCCTGCAGTGAGAGACTGGCGCACTGGCATCTGAGCCACAGAGGCTTCTAGATTGGCTGTTAAACATTATTATAGTGTTGAGTGTCACGACCGCTAAATTACATTATAGTATTTTAGGCATATAAGTTCGTGTTACTACTATTTTATGCCTTTGCTGGCATCTTAGTATTTACACTGCACTATGTCTTCTGGTATAGGCTACAGCAATTTTGTCACTTTCATTGATCTGTCTCAGTCTTATCCTTGGCTTTGACAATATGAAAGTGACTGAGGTATGAGCGATGCTAGTAATGCCATTGCTTATGCAGCCAGTCCCTGTTATGAATGATGTGAAAATGTTTCTCATAGCATCAGTTAATGAATGCATTTTAACGGGCATAGCAGCCTGATATGTGAGAGCAACTTCTGGCTCAGTGAGGAAAGCAGCAGGGATCTACCTTTCTCCTCATTTCCTTAGTATACCTCTTCGGTGATACCTAGGGCATCTATGACAACTAATGGTAGAGTTGTTGAGAATCTAAGCAGCATTCGAGCTGAGGACTGAACATATGTACATAGCCCCACAAATTTAAATATTATAAAAAATATGGCAAAGTTTTACTTTAGTGCCATGAGTTACCGTTTACAGTGCAGATATCTAGACATCTATGCCAGTCGTTTGATCGTTTCTTGTGGATGATATGATCGCATAGTGCACAAGACTGCCAACTTGTCAACTTAGGAACTAGGGTGGTCTGGCATTAAACAAAGGGTGTAGTTGGTGAGAGACAAAATCAATAACAATATTATTATTAATATGGAATGCTGGACAGAGTCCACATTGACGCTGGTAGATGACAGTTGAATTGCAGTCATGACAATACAATTTTTTGTGTTTCTGTGGTTAAAGTGGTGGTATATGTACGTAGATGGCAGGCCTTGTGGCAGGTGCATTTAACGGGGAAAGAGACAGAAGGGGAGTTGAAGTAATTCATAGCAAAAGATAATGTTTTTTATTAGGCTTGGTGAGTGCGAGAAAGTGGAGCCGTTTGGAAGAAGATGCCAAGATGCGAAATGGGAATGTTTAGTATTATCGTTTTCAAAGAACTGCATCCAGGCTTGCGGGTATATTGTGCTGAATACTGGATTTATTCCCAAAAGACTTCAGTTGATTTTTACTTTTGAAGGGCAGGCAAAAATCTGGAGATTCCATATCATATTTGCTGGCACACTGAAGATTGCTTGTGGTGCTGTCACTATCCACATAAAAATTTAATTATTTCACTTGAGAAACTTCTCCAAAGAGTTCCACTTATGTCTTAGATCTTGATTAATCAAAAAGTCAAAATTGATATGTGATTTGTCTAAATGTCACCATATCAGACAGTCAGGAACCTGCTAGCTGATGTATTATTATTTCAGTGTTGAAATTCATGTTCAGTCCACAGTTATTGTACTTTCTATCCATGAACTTGTTAGAATCTCATCATGCTAATGTATATACTTCATTCTTTTCAGGTGCAAAAAGAACAATAGAATGGAGATGGTTTCCGAAAAGAGCAAACTAGTCTTGTCTGAGGAAAATACATGTCTGGTGAGTACGTCATCCTTTTTCGTGAATTAATTTCTATCCATTGCCATGGCTTGGGTTTTGGCTGATAACTTCTTGTCCAGTTGGTGAGCATTCAATTTTGGGCTCTGTAATGGAGGATTTAAATTCAGCTGTGAGGATAGGAGCAGGTTATATTATGAGTACAGCTAAATTGAGAAACAAGATTGAATCCCTCCCTTGTCATCTCGGGACTCTTTTTCTGTGTTAATATAGGACAGTGTGTTATATCAAGTTACTACTATTTTATGCCTTTGCTGGCGAGACCTGGTATTTACACTGCACTATGTCTTCTGGTATAGGCTACAGCAATTTTGTCACTTTCATCAATCTGTCTCAGTCTTATCCTTGGCTTTGACAATAGCATTTTCACTAGAAATAGCAGCATAGAAGATATACTTTTCAGTGTTTTGAACATGGACTTCTCGGAAGAAAACTTTTTATCAACCATTGAACTACTCCATATTCTTCAAAGCTGAAATTTAAAACTCTTGAGTTTTATACCTACTTGGTAAAGTGCCAACTCAGCTACTATGGTAGACAATATCTGTATTACTGACAATGAATTTGACAGATGGACAGTGAATAAAATGCAGAGTGACAACGACAAATAATGATATGGTTTTGGACTTGAAGAAAAAAAGAAAAGAATGACAAGAACAATTTCCACATCTTCATATAGGTTCTTCTTATCAATCCCAGTTCTTTTGCTTCCATCTCTTGTCAGTTCACAGCTTTGTCAGGTGAGCAGGCATCAGCACTCATCAAGGGGCCATTTTGACAGATCTTCAGTCGTGATGCAGAAATTGTAGGCTAAGAGGAAAATCAGAAATATCCAGTAAAAGGAAAGATATATAAAATCAAGATAAATACAGGTGGTAAAAGATTTTGGAACGCAGGATAAACACAAAAGGAGAAAAGGATTCAAACGGGATTATATAAGTATGGGAAGTTTTTGTCCCATTCCTATAAACCAATATTTGACCCAATTTACCATCTTGAATTCCAACTTTATCTTCATATTGTAATCTTTCCTACTTTTTTGCTAGTGGCTTTACGTTGCACAGACAGGTCTTATGGTGACGATGAGATAGGAAAGGCCTAGGAATTGGAAGGAAGTGGCCGTAGCCTTAAGTAAGGTACAGCCCCAGCATTTTGCCTGGTGTGAAAATGGGAAACCATGGAAAACCATCTTCAGGGCTGCCAACAGTGGGATTCGAACCCACTATCTTCTGGATGCAAGCTCACTGCCATGCGCCCCTAACACGCAGAAATGTGATAAAAACAAAACCTCATGCCAATCACACAGGCCGTGTGCCATGAGTCTCGCTTTGCAATGTTTGTAGTCCACATGACGTGGCCAGCATGTGCCAACCTCACAATGAAACAGGAAAGAAGAATGTTATAATCTGTTTGTCAGAGAGGAAATGGAAAGTACTTGTAGCTAGAGATACCATTAATTTTTTTTTTTTTTTGCTATTTGCTATTTGCTTTATGTCGCACCGACACAGATATGTCTTATGGCCACGATGGGATAGGAAAGGCCTACGAATTGGAAGGAAGTGGCCTTGGCCTTAATTAAGGTACAGCCCCAGCATTTGCCTGGTGTGAAAATGGGAAACCACGGAAAACCATCTTCAGGGCTGCCGACAGTGGGGCTCGAACCTACTATCTCCCGATTACTGGATACTGGCCGCACTTAGGCGACTGCAGGTATCAAGCTCGGTGCTAGAGATACCATGGATCAGCTAACATGCATATGGAACACCTGTTACATTAAACTTGAACAAAGTGTATTTGAAAACTGGCCTGTACAGGATCTGATCTCATCAGATCATGGCAATATTATGATTCAGAGAGCATTGGCTCACATCGGATCTTGGCAGCCATTGGTATAATGACATTCTACAAAATGAATCATCCTAAGAAGCTAAATACAAGATAAAAGTCACAACAGACTGTTATAGGATATTATTTTATATCATGTGAGAAAACTACTCCCTACTAAGGTGGAGTTTAGGGAACTGAGTTCCCTGCTTAAGGGGTTAAATATCTGAAATTTTAACAGTTTTGATACTTTGTGTGCTCTGAAATATTAATCTGTATATAATACTTTCTGCAAATCTGTGAACATTTTCTGATTTGATAGAGTGGTTCTGTTTTAGTAACTTAATGCCACAGCGTTAAGTATATTACATTACACGTCTGTTGCAGATTGCGAAGGAGGAAGTGGAATCTCTGTCACAGAATGTGAAGGAAGAAATGGAACCTCTGTTGCAGATTGTGAAGGAGGAAGTGGAATCTCTGTCACAGATTGTGAAAGAGGAAATGGAACCTCTGTCACAGATTGAGAAGGAGGAAGGGGAATCTCTGTCCCAGATTGTGAAGGAGGAAATGGAACCTCTGTCACATATTGTGAAGGAGGAAATGGAACCTCTGTCACAGATTGTGAAGGAGGAAGGGGAATCTCTGTCCCAGATTGTGAAGGAGGAAATGGAACCTCTGTCACATATTTTGAAGGAGGAAGTGAGATCTTGGTCACAGATTGTGAAGGAGGAAATGGAACCTCTGTCCCAGAGTGTGAAGGAGGAAGGGGAACCTCTGTTTCAGATTGTAAAGCAGGAAGTGGAAGACATGTGTGTACGCAATAATTTGCGGTCTGATATCTTCCTTGATAAGTGAGTACAGTCTATTCTTGTTACTGTATTTCATAGCTTATTGGAATGGGTAAAAATTTAATAGGCGGATGTATTGTCAGTTAGGGTTGAAAATGGTCGTAAAGACATTGATTCAGTTCATGCGACTGATTAAAAACTAAGAGAATCATATTAATTGCCATTTACTGTAATTGTAATCTATTGGTATTAATGATGTCATTCTCAGGCTAGATGCTTCTGTTTGTACTATACTTGACCTCATCTTCATCCTCTAAATGCAGTTTCCCGCTTGCAGTATACAAGAGCACACCACTTCTTCCTGACTTCACATAAAAAATTCTCGGACATCTTCACACATGAATCGCTTTTCCTCCACATTTCATTTCACTGTCTATCCAATGTTTCATTGGTTTTCCTATTAGTTTTCTCCTTTCCTCTTTCAGGTAATCCTTTCTTGCAGTTCTCTCATATCCATACTACTGAATATTATGCTGCTTCTTATAACTCTGCAAGAAATAAATTCCATATTGAAACTCATTATGGTATTTTCACTAGAAAAACAATTAACTATAATGGTCCACCTATACAATACATTTTTAATTGTGTAAATATTTCATTAAATCTGTCTTGGTGTTACTAGTTTCGGTAATGAGTGACAGTCATCAGCTGAACAACAATAATTAGACGAGACATGTAAAAACTACTAAAATAAGTGTATAGGCACAAGTTGACACTGTAAAAGTGCATTATCAGATCGACTGTGATAATACTGTGCAAACACTCCTATGGTACGTGTTCCAAATTCATGTAGCTGTATTAAAATTGAAGAAAATTCATATTTAACATTTTTCTTGTGTTCAAGAAATTGTCCAAAACTATTCTCTGTATAACAACATGCAAAACTCATCATTACAATTTCCATACATGAGGTTAAATAGCACTCAAATGGAGCAACCAAAGGTTTTAGAAATAAGATACATTAGATTGTGAGTAGAGTCCTTGTAAGGTAGAAATGGAGCTTCATGTGGTGGAGTATGTATGCTCCAGCTGTCAAGATATATTATTCGTGTACTGCTTCAGTTTAACTTTCACCACATGCAAAAAATATTGCCTACAAGCAAGCTGGTAAGGTTGGATTATAGAATTACTATAACTGAGTATAGTTGAAAACTTGAGTTATTAGTCTTGAGAGAAGTTCAAGTTCCTTTAGCCAGTGAGCTGATTTGATTCTAAATCTTAGGACAGGAGGAAATTTTCTTGAAAATAACTTTCTCAAGAAACTTGACTTTTAAACGAGTTCTATACATTCTCAACACCAATTGCATGCAAGTTGACAACGAACAGTTTTGTTTTTAATGAGCATTGAACAGAACACATTAATAACTACCCAGTGCTTTTTAATGTGTGAATTTTAGTGTATATTTGTTTAATATTGTGTATACTTTGTCTTAAAATTATGGCTCAAGATGTCCCAATGAAATCAACATGTTTCATTTTACTAAAATAATGTTATTCTGAGAAGAATAAAAGAAGTGTATTGTAAAGGTGGAAATTTTACCTGAAAATATCCTCTCTTGTAACACCAGCAAGAGGAACCTTTATGCCAGCATCCTTCTTTTTCTCTTCATTTTTTTTTCGTAACTTCTGCTGAGGTCTTTGTGTAGTAGAATAAATGTTCCCCAAGCATAGATCGGAGTTGGCAAAAAAACATGTATGATACGTACAGTAAAACCCCTATTTAGTGTTTTTACAGCAATCTGAATTTTTTTTTACTTTAAATGTGGGTTTAGCTTTTTGCGTGTATTAACATAAATTGCACCATCACACATTATTTACACAATGACAATAAAACAAGGAGATATCCACACTACACGCTATACTGTGTTACAACGTTGTACCATTTGCATTGAAGATTACTCTTGTGTTAAACTGCCCCTCCCATCTAAGCAAGAGATCTAAATTGCACCAGAACCAACTTTGGCGGAGACTGTTCTCTGAAAAAAAATTAAAAATAAATCAATCAATCGTGCATTTATGCTTGGATAAAGCCCAACAGATTTGTTCCTTTTGACTACCATCAGAATAACAGACCTATGCTATATTTTCAGTTCCCAACTGAATTGCTGAAGGTTATGGAGTATTATCCTCAGCACATACACAGAGAAATGTAGTTCCTAGAAGATGGATCATTATCTGATACATATATCTTCATTGTACACTGTTATGCCTTTTAGCATTCATTGCACAAGCCTCCATGAATTAACTAATTGCTTTCATAATAATCATCATCATCATTCTTTAACCGTCTCCACTCGCTGGGTGCAGTACAAGAGTGCTCTCCATTTTTATCTATCAAGGTACATTTCTTCCTTCTCAACTTGGTGCCATTCCACTCCTCTTCCTTCCATGCCCTTTTGTAGCACTTTCTTGCTGTTCTTATTTGATTTATGCTTTTACATGGCCATTTGTAACCAGTTCTGTAGCCTCTTTTTGTTCCACACCTCTTAAAACTGATCGCCTTGGCCTGCCTCTACATCTCTGAGCTGGTTAAGAAATTGTTTTCACTGTTATTTAGGAATGTATTTGCTCTTATTATTAATATTGGTGAGCTCATGGTTAACCCTTTCTTTTGAGAATAGATTTTGTCAGTGAATGCAAAAATGTTCAGGTTTAAGCTTATTCTTATAACGTTATATACAATTTTCCATCACCGAGCAAGTGGCCGTGCGGTTAGGGTCGCACAGCTGTGAGTTTGCATTAGGGAGACAGTGTGTTCAAACCCCACTGTTGCAGCCCTGAAAATGGTTTAACGTGGTTTCCCATTTTCACACCAGGCAAATGCTGGGGCTGTACTATAATGAAGGCCACGGCCGCTACCTTCCCAATCTCCCACCCTTCCATCGCCAAAAACCTTTGATGTGTTAGTGAGATGTTAAACAAATAGCAAAAAATATTCCATCAAAGTTTGAAAAGATACCAAACATGCACAAAAACATGTAAAGATTGGTATGAGACAGACCAGTGTAGCCCTTGGCTGAGGATGTCCTAGTCAGAATTAGACAATGTATTATGGCTTCCTGGTTTTTATTCACGTTTTGTAGGTCTTAATCATTTTACCCTGAAAACCTATGTATCACTGCACTTAAATGAACATGTACTAAAACGTTCTTGCTGGTTTTTACAAGGCTTGTATTTTAAGTAAAGACCATTTGAAAATAACTACACAACGAAAGATGATTTTTAAACACCACCTTTATTTGCAGATTCTACGTTCTTTACTCTATTTTTTAGCCACCAAGTTTGTTTAAACATGTGCAGATTTTTTATGCCGAAGAAGGTGGCAACATGTTGAGTCAGACTGTAACACAAGACGAAACATGGGTTTCGCATATCACGCCAGAATCGAAGCAACAGAGCATGGAATGGAGACTTCCACATTCGTCTGTTAAGGTCTGTTCCAGCGCAAGATCAAGAAATCTTGATTATCGGAGCAGGTGACAGGTTTCTATGAAGAAGGTATTCAAAACTTAGTTGTAAGGTATGATAATTGTTTAAACAAACTTGGCGGCTATGTTGAAAAATAGAGCAAAGTATGTAGAATATGCAAATAAATGTGGTGTTTGAAAACTGTTCTTTTTTTTTTTGTGTAGTTATTTTCAAACGACCTTTACTTGAAAAACACGCCTCATAGTTTACATAGGAATATTCATAAAACAAAATGCTGCAGTAATACTTTAAGAAAATAAATGGTAGATTTTGAAAGTTATTAAAACTTTTTCCAGGCACTTGTCATACTTCCAGATAAACAAGGGGTGTAAACTGAAGCATCCATTTACCTGAGCCAATGAGCATGACATCTGTTCCCTCGGAAACTAAAATGTTCTTTTCCAATTACTGTCCTTAATGTAGCCACATTTAATTAATGCAGCAAATATAGTTGTTAACTTTCTTCTGCTATGTGATTCACATAGTCAAGTCTTTAAAATTATCCAGATGACCTTCATTATAATAAGTTCAGGTCTTCACTATGGATTGACTACTTGTAGCATATCTGATGGCAGATAAGTGATCAATTGACTGATGGAGGGAAAGAAGCATGCCCGGTCTGGTGAGAAAAATAATCTCCTCTTTTGTTGTATATGTGCACATTATAAATGTTATATATTTTAAAATCTACATTCTGAGGGCATAAAATCAGGCTGGAATTATCCTATGGAGGATAAAAGCAGAATACAAAATACATGCTTTAGAAATCTGTGCTTCAGTATCACAAATGTAAATTCATGTTTGTACCTTTGGTTTCAAATGCTTACAGATAGAAGATAACAATGTTGTGCTTTCATTTCAGAGACCAAGCATCTTCAGAGAAAGTAAGTGAAAAAGGATCTTCCGACAGTGAGGAATACTATAAAGAATTTTCATCTCGGGCTACAGAAATTTCTTTCAAATGTGACATATGCTCAAAAACTTTCTCACGACGAGCATATATAAGAAAACACATCAAGTTTGTGCATGTTGAGGAGAAGAAATTCCCATCTCCACAGTATAAATGTGACAAGTGCTCAAAAGAGTTCTCACAACCGTTATATCTAAGGAAACATATGAAGTTTGTGCATGTTGAGGAGAAGAAATTCCCATGTCCACACTGTAATAAGCCTTTCAAATTTGAAGGATCGGTCAGGCAACATGTAGCGCTGGTACATAAAGATGAAAGGAAATATCCTTGTCCTCATTGTACTATCAAATTCAAATCCTGCACCAGCTTGAAGAAACATATGCATTTTCACAATAAAATGCAAAATTTCCAATTTCCTGTGCAGTCTGGCCAGGATCTCCATGAAGGTGAAGGGGCATTTCGATGCAATTTGTGCTTAGAGGAATTCCCTGATAGGGGTCAGCTGGTTAGCCATCGAGATGTACATTTAGGAAAGGAGGATTACAGATGCACTGTATGTCTGAAAGTAATGAATTCTCGGAGGGGTTTGTTGAAACATATGTCAAGAACACATTCAGAAGGGAGAAATTACCAGTGTACATTTTGCTTCAAGAAATTTATACACATTCATGCACTCGTGAAACATACTCATTCTAATCATCAGTTTCTGATGAATGATTTATCAAAAAAATCCAAATAATGACCTATTTCTGGGTTTTATCTCCAGTAGTGTACATGATCCACCATTCTGCATTTTGACTTGCACTTTAGTTTGTCTGTAAGGTGGATGCCTACATTTATGACGTGCTCTTGCAAACAACTCCACCACCTCTTTGTGGTTTTCCTCTGGATTGCCATCAATCTGGAAACTGGAACTTGTGAAAATATAAGGAAATAACCCTAAAAAATTATTAAATAAAATAAGTGAGAATAATGAAACAAAGATGAAAGTTCTTCCATTGTGACTAGTTGGTCCAATTATTTAAATTCATTGTGAAGGGTATTTGTAATTGAAAATCAACACACACACAGATGATAGACGAGCCACAACTTACACAATCACACATTTACACGGTTCGCGCTATCTCTCTCTTGGTTTCTCATGTCCCATCTACAGTGACACACACACACAGTCATCGATTATTTACAGTACACTCTCTCAGCCACTCAGTCACACTCGTTAGCGCCGTCACGGTCCACAGCATACACGTCAGTCTCGCAGGTCAGTATAGTATCTGCTGTTCACTCAATCCGTCGAACTCCACAGTCTTCACACGTCGGCACCCAGTGTTCCCTTCGTGCTACTCCAGAACACCCAAGGTTCTTCTCCAACAGCTGACCCCAAGAGATAGACACGCATGATGTCAACAAAACAGGAACGAGTCCTCGACTCCAACAGGCAGATACTCCATCAGACTGACACCTCAGCCCAGGCTATCACTGACTGTGCTCTTCGCTGACTCGCATCAGCAAACTCAATCTCGCTCCCCACACACTTACTCCGTCTAACTCTCACTCTCACTAACTGCAGGCAGGTCGTTCCCCTTTTATATACCTGCGCTAGCCCTTCTGGAATAGTCTGGATGTTCGATGGATCAGGAACCTTGTGAAATAGAAGACTCCAGATTCATCTTCCAGTCATTTCCGTAGACCGCTGCTGCGGGACCGCGGACGGAGGCGAGAGAGGCTGGCCTAGCACTTAAGTGCTGCAGTGATTGGCGCGGCTGAAGTAAGGTGCTGGGCCGAATACGGTGACGAGGTGGGGCCGTAGCAAGTTGGCATGGCGGATACTATAACCATTACAGTAACATCACTATGTTTTCCAAACAGGAACAATGGAGTTGGATCAATATTGAATATGCCAGAGGTCATACAGGACAACGGTGTCATCAAGGTCTTAAGAGGCCTGCAGGGAATATGCATCGCCTTACAAAACAGTGGCACATTGGGTAAAAGCCTTCAATAATGGTCAGCAAACTGTGGCAGACGTTCATCGGGCAGGTCATCCTACGAGCGTCAGTGAAAAAGCTGAAGTGTATGCTCTTGCTGTATTACTGGACAGTGAATAAAACCAGGCGATTTGTGAGTTCAGAACTGTTGCAGAGATTCGACAGGCAGTAGACCGCTCCATTCGTACCATCAGCAGAACAGGCTCTGCTAAAGGTATACTGCGACTTCCACATCGCTGGCAACAGGTTTTACACAAATTTGGTGACTACATTGAAGGACAGTAAAGGTTGCTAACATGTAACACTTTTGTAACTGTTGGAAATAAATAGTTGGCACTATTTAAGTTCCATCCTTCATACATGTAAACTAGTCTAACACAATATTTAAATTAATGTATTGCATTATTAAGTCATTGCTACTAGAAACAGAAAATGAATGTTCTGACACAGGCCCAACAATTGTGTGGTTTCCATAACTGACAAAAGGAATTTTCTGGGATTAAATGAATACCTAATTTTTTGTAATACCCAAGGGGATTTAGTGTGAAATTATTCCATAAGTGCATCATAGCCTCCGTGGCTTAGGCTGCAGTGTATTGGCCCCTCACCGGTGGGTTCTGTTCAAATCCAGACACTCCATGTGATATTTTTGCTGAACAAAGCAGAGGTGGGACAGGTTTTTCTTTGGGTGCCAGTTTACCATTATCTTTCATACCAGCAACACTCTCCAGTATCATTTCATCTGTCAGTCATTTAACATTGCCCCAGAGGCGTACAACAGGCTTTGGCAGCTGGCACAATTCTTATCCTATCCTCACCACTACAAGGGGGGCTTCATTCATTCTATTCTTGACCCAGTTCAAAATGGAAACAGGCTGTGGATTTTCATTCCATAAGTGCATCAAATCATTTTATGTTCATGAAGGCATGTGCACAACAAGAAGAAGAACCTCTGTGCTATTGGCATATTCTTTGAAACATACTTCTGCCAAAGCAATTGAGGCAACATCCATCACTGAAGCATGATCGTATTTGACCTGTGTTTGCACCATGTAAAATGCTTGCCAACATTGTTCATGATATCATCGCCCTTGAGAGGTCACGCTCACCATAACTAGTGATCAGACAGATGCTTGATAGTTACCCACTCAAATGCAAGTAATGGACATGGTTGGTGATGACCTATAAGATTTGCATCCTTTAAAATTTCTGAACTTGTGTTGTAGTTTGAAGAATTTCCAAAAATACATATCCACTCTCCAAACTGTAACTTTCTACATGGTCTAAGGCCAGGATTCTTTGTGGCATTAAGTTCTTCTTATGTGCAAGTGAAACTTTAACCTCGACCTTATTCCAGACTTGACCATGAGAAAGTTCTATACAACAGCAGTTTATCTGATAAAGTCGAAATTTATCAAGCTGAACTTACTGCAATTCATAGGCAAGTGCTACCTGTGCACTATGAAATAAATTTACCTTTATCTATCAAATTCTCAAGTGAAAAGTTCCACCTATTCAACACTTTTATATCAGACATTTAATTATGCATTAATTTTTTGGAATACATTGTCTCCTATGGAGATATCTTCAGTTCCTTAACAAGTTCACTGTGTATTACCAGTGTGTGACATACCTGCCAACCTGAGCAAAATACTTGTGTAGGACTCTTTAAAAGTTGTAATTATCGAAGTGTTGTACGTTGGTAGGACGAGTTCTATTGAATAAATAAATAAAACTGAAAGGATAATGCATTAGGTGACAGATCAGGGTGTACAATAAGATTAGTTTAAAATATCTGCCCAGTTATTAAAGAATTGCACACAGAATTTTAACGTAAATGTTCCTAATACTCATCAGTTCCTAAAAGAAATAATTAAAATGAGTGATTTGAAAGAATCTGGTGATAATTTTTCAAGAATGAAACATGTACTTCTGTTATGAATTCAGGGTTAACTTTTTCAGGTATATACAATGTTTTCTTATTCATGTATTATCTTGTTTTATTTATTTTGCATTAGTTTTAGCAGATTGGAGAACTTAAAAATTATAGATTAACTAAGTCAAAACTATGAAGGAAGCGTCTTCCACTCTAAACAATTTCACAAGATGGCTGTTATTTTTTAGCGTACATGTTGAATGAAAGAAATGTTTTAAAAGTATTCCATGTAAAAGGGGTTCAAATTGGGTTTATTTCCCAAAGCAGTGTATCATACAAAGTTGAAATTTACCACAATGGTCGTTTCTATATCGTCCCCACTGGCAAACTAGCGAAAGTGACAAACTAGGGAATCTGTAGTTCTCAAGTTTTGGTCTATATTTTATCATTTATATATTGTCTACCCTCTGTCAAAGTCTCGCATCTGCAGCTCGCTCTCTATGCCTAACACACAAAACCAATAATTAAATATAAACATTGATCTGACATGAGCAATCACAACTTCTTTCAGCTCTCCTAACCTTTTGACAATTTGCAGATTCGTTAGTTTGCCAGAGTAGGGATGATATATTAGATTTTAACTAATGAGTTAAAACATTACTGTTCCACAGGGTCCAAATAAGGGTTAGAAATGGAAACAAAAATATTCAGTCTTCCAAATGCGTTTGAAGTAAGAACTGAGATTGTATCTAGAGACGTCACCAACAGTGGGATAACCAGAAATGACATATTTGGAAGAGTCTTCTGTTTAAAACCATAGTAAAGTGTGTGTATATTGCTAGTGTTCAATATCATCAACTTTTCTTATGATTTCATTATTGATATTGAAAGAATTACACAGTGCTACTAGCAAATCACCAACTTTTGAATACTTTTTTGATACCACAATTAGAATTAAGGAAATAATAAGATCTTTTTACGTAATGTATGGACATTAAAGAAGATTTCAGGGATATCCTCTTAGTAAAAAAAAGGTATTTGAAAAATTTGAGATATAATTTTACATAGTCCAAGAAATTTTGCAATTGCTGTTCACTGCCAATGTATTGGTAGCTTCAGTGCACCATAATACCATACTTCATAATGCACGAGAAACTACATATCGTGGATGAAGCTCATATCAGGTCTTGAAGAAAATGAAGACTGGAGGAATTTACCTATCCCAATGCTGTGTCCAAATCCACTTAACTAAAAAAAGTATGGGAAGCTTTGCATGAATGAAAATGGAATTTTTTTTTTTTTTTTTTATTTGCTTTACATCGCACCAGACACAGATAGGTTTTATGGCGACTATGGACAGGAAAGACTTTGGGAAGGAAGCGGCTGTGGCCTTAATTAAGGTACAGCCCTAGAAATGCCTGGTGTGAAAATGGGAAACCACGGAAAACCATCTTCAGGGCTGCCGACAGTGGGGTTCAAACACACTATCTCCCGGATGCGAACTCACAGCTGCACGCCCCTAACCGTATGGCCAACTCTCGTGGTGAAAATGATTAAAATACCGTATATGCAAGGATGTTCGACAGAACTATATTTTTTAAAACAGCCAACCTGTTGCATTTTAAAAATATGAACAAAAGCAAGTGAGAAAGCGGAGAGCAGAAAGTATCCCATAGAGTGAGCAGGACTAGCCAACCTAGCAACTTGTGCTCAAGGGGCTGTCCACTTTTGCTCAGAAGAAATGAAAAGGTTAATCCATGAATGCAAGGGAACCATTTCTTATTAACTCTATTACAACTAGGATAAGAGCACTTTACTACTACTGCTATAGTGGCCATTAAAATGCATATAAATTATTTTTCCAAAACATGAATGTGTTCTCTATGCTAAAATAGTTTGTCAGTATTTTACAATTTTTTTTCAAACAGACTGGATGTACCTTTGCTGTCTGATCACACAGATTACATATTACTAGGGACCTGCAAAAATCGCATTTGCGATAAATGCAAATTTTTGAATCTTGTACTGAATCCAAGCCTACGGTAATTCTAATGTGGAATAAAATCATTTTTACGTATAAATAGAAGTGCGACAAAATGCAAATTGTGACCCAAAATGCTAAATTAGTATGAATATGCAATTTTGGTGTGAATTCTGCAAAAATGTGCTATTTTACTGGCAAAAACAACATATTTTAGCAAAATTGTCAGAAATACTCAAAATATGATGCTAAATCTTTCGACCATTCCTATCGATGAAGAAAAGTAGCCAATCGATTGCTGCTTGCTGACTTTAATCAATATTTACAATGGGAATAGCAAGGGGAATAAGATCTGTATCAATTATTATCAAAATGTAAATCAAGTCTCATGGAAATAACAAGATAGATGCAGCGTTGTTTTCCTGTAGTTCAAAACTGAAACTAGTGAAGACTACAATGTCGAGTGATCATTTAGGTTATGGGGTGCACGACAAAAACTGCGCATAAAAGGGCTCAGCAATATGCAAAGGATGGTTTATATGCCACAGATTCAGCAACTGTTTCGCAAGTATTGTAATTGCCGAATTCGGTGGGGGGGGGGGGAAAAAAAGGTAGCTTTGTGAAACATGTTAAATCTGAAAAACACGTGGGTAAGCGTTGCGATAATGAAAGTTCAACCTCTGCTGCTAGTATGTCTCAAAGAAAGCAATCTTCTGTGCTTACACAGTTAGATAGTTGTAAACGACGAAAAATTTCTAGAGATAACTTTTAGCTGGAAAGCAATGAGCTAAGAGCCTGGATTACTGAGTTTTCAAATGAAGAGCTGCCATGTTTGAGAACTCTATGTGAAGTATATTTACTGGGTAAGTTTTGATTTCATTGATCGGGTATGATTTAGGTATTACGGCATCGAAACCACGCGCAAAATTGAAGGATACCAAATCTGAGTGCTATTTCCATATTGAACTATCTTACCCATACCCAATTGATCCTGTAATTTTAAATTATTTTGTTATAATTTGAGAAGTTGCAACTGGCCACCAGAAAAGAACAGCAGAGGCCCTAGTAGGGAAGAACATCAACATACTCTGTTATGAAACTACAGATAGAATGGGCTGCTGTGTTTTTATCATCATATCCCAAGTCCCAGCCGAATCGAGAAAAGAGAGCTGCACGTTGTTTCTGTGAATTATCTTGATGAAGGAAATGCTACAAATGGCTCTCGTGCTGTTTTAGAAGCTCTGCACAGTTACAGTGTCCCATATGATGCAGTTAAAGTGTTTGTTAGTGACAGTGCCCCGTACATGACCTGGTGTTATGAAATATTAAGTGTGGTCATAGGGGATCATTTAATGCATGTACAGTGCTGGGCATATAAGATCAGCTTGGCAGGCAATAGTTGGGTTGTAGTGATGACAGATTTAAATCATGTGGTTGCGATGGTAAAGTCTGCATTTTTGAACACAAGAAAGCGAAAATATAATTATTTACAATTCTCAACATCAAAGTATGGTGCTTCAAAGGAAGCAAAGCTTTTTCCTGCACCTGTCATAACCAGATGGAATAGCTGGTTTCAGACTGTCTTCTAACTGAGTGCTTTCTTTACTAACGTTATTACATTTTTCAAGATGTTTGACATGAAAGATATCAACAACTGTGGTATTAAGTACCTGACTGATCTGAGTGACTGAGAAGTGAACAGGTTTCATGCCCACGTGGTTTTTGTCACAGATCATGCAACTGGATTGGCTGACCTCCTTACTGAACTTGAAGGGTCTCTGTATCCTCCCTCTCATCTCCTTTACCCCGAACTTCATAACCTTGGCCTGTTTTACCTTCATTTGTAGGGGAATTTTTCTGTGGCAGCATGTAGAGACACATTTGTCAAAGCTGCTCATTCTTCACAGTGCAAGCCAGCCACATTGAAAGCTAAAGACCCCAACCATAAGCATTTTGTGTCAATTTCTCAAGCTTTGTAAGCAAAAAATATAATTTTGAATAACAATGATAAATTAGATGAGCTTGAGAAATTGTTTGGAGTAACAGATCCCTCACGAAACAATATCTGGTCTGGTTACTGTTCTCTGAAACTTGCAATTTAAACGCAGATGAAAGAAAGTGAAAAATGTGATGTCATGCTTGCATTAACTGCAGTTCGGACAGAGTTGAGCATATTTGCTAAATACTGTCTTGAGTTGTTGTGGACCCCAATGAACAATGTAGATAGCGGGTGTGTGTTGTCACATTACAACACATGGTTACAGACAGGTGGTGCAATTTGAAAAAAAGCAATGCCGAAGTACTGACAATGCCTTCTTTTGAACAATGAGGACAATAACTGCACTCCATAAACTTGGAATCGCTAAAATTAATAATACCATGAGATTATTTTAACTTTGTAAATTTTGGAAAACCAGATGTTAATTTTGGAAAAAATAGATGCTAATTTTGAAACAAATAGATGCAAATTTTTCAGGTCCCTACATATTACTGATTCTATAAGTGCAGGTATGAATGATTTTGAATTTATGGACAATGAAGTCTTTCGTATTTCCTTAAGTTCTTGATGGAACTCTTGTATCTTGTGGTTGGACTGTATATTAACCCTTTCCCACGGCCATTCTTTGGCTACCTGTCTGAAAAAACTTGGGATAATAATTTGCTTGTCAGAGATAGTTCTGCAGTATATTCACTAAATAATTTATTTTGTAAAAATCATTCTCCATATCTGTTTCAAATTTTCCAACAAGGAAGGAAACACTAAACTTATTCTAAAATGATTCTGTATGGGAAGTGTAGGGAATTCAGTGGCATCAATTTAGCCCTTAGATGGCAAAGGATGATGGTTTGAAATTTAAGTACGCTTTGCTACAAAAAGTGTGGGAGACAACGTTAAAGTCCAGTCCATGGGAAAGTGTTAAATAAAGGTTGATGATGCAGCTCATTTTGCTAAATACAGGTTTAATGAACACTTGAATCAGCGTGCACATGTTACACAATCAACATCTTGATATACAATGAACATGAAGATGACATAACTTGAACACAAAAAGAGTGATTTATGGAGAGATATTGCCATGGGGCTGTATGTGGTTACCATATGCCAGAAAGTTCAAATCTCAAAACAGTGAACAAATCATGAATAAATATAAAGCAAAGTTAGTGCATACCTTATAATTAACATACTCGCCATGTTGAAAATATCAATTTTCAATATAAATTAACTCCTCACATGAATTATTTACAAATGTATACAGTTTGATGTGTGTTTGTGATCAATGATCTTGTCAAAAGTGTCTATACAAGGCAGACACAGTTGTTACAGCTCACCATATTGTCTCTTCTGTAGTTTGCAGTGATATCACACATATAATCAGATCAGCTCCAGGACGCTGCTTGGTGACATGTCCCAGACTTCATTTCATAGGTGGTAGGTTGTCATCCTTTATCATGACCAGTGTATCTGTTTTAATGGCATTTTGGGTAGTTAACCATTTGTGCGGCATGTAAGTTTTTATCAGTGTCCAAAAGTGTTGCCGAATCTGCTGGATACGCTGATTTCACGACAGGTATGAATCTGGTGTGTGTGTGTGTGTGTGTGTGTGTGTAACATCTGGATGAGGAAATGATGTAAGCTATCTTCCAAGAAGAGGGTGAGCCGATTTCAGCAGATGAAGATCAAGTGGAAGTGAGGACTTTAGAGTTAGGGGATGGGTGTTAAGGATATCTTCAATTTGTGCAAGCAACTTGTAATACTCTTCAAAAGTCATAACACGTTCAATATAACATTCAGTGGACTTAGAACCTACCTCGCAAATATCACTGCAGTATGGAGAATATGGTGATATAAATATCCAATTAAATCTCTCTTTTTTTAAAAATTCACTTAAATAATGTTCATTTTCTGTGAAGAATATACCCTGTTCTTTCAAGTCTGAATAAGCTCCAACAAATTTAGTACTGTTGTTGGAATATATTTTTAAAGACATTGCCCAACAAGAAGCAAATCGACGTAAAGCCAAGAATAAATCAATCAGTCATCAAATCTGTTACTAGCTCCTAGTGGATGGCCCCCATCACGAAACTTACAAATAAGACAATGTAAAAATTTGTAAGTCTACTTTCTTTCCCAATTTTATTCTTGATTTGAAATGGTCCAGCACAGCTGACACCAGCCATATAAAATTCTGGTGCAGACTTGATACAATCCTCAGGGAGGTTTCCCATTAATGGGCTGAGTTGTAACGAATCTCATGCCTTCCGTCAAGCAGTGCATGCTCTGCAACTGCTGACTTGTCATATTGCCCCAGGCAACGGTTCCTTTTGTGCTCCATCAGGTGTGTATTGATACTTCTGATAGTCGTGCCATTAAACAGATGCACAACTGCATGGTATCCTATAGACTCCAGTAGATGTTAGAGGGTCACATGGATCTTTGGCAGAACGTAACACATTTCGTACCCGTCGAGTCGGCTGAAAAATTGGTCTTAACATCGTAATGTTTAAGGAGCCTACTAATATGATTCATAGTGTCCCGAATATACAGAAAAATAAAATCAATCTCTTTCTCAATGGATGGTTCTTGTTTATTGTCGGCTGGCTGACTTTTGTGATGGACTGCCCTCCTGACCTCTTGTACCATATATGTAAGGCTTGATCAAGATGCCATAGTTTTTCCTCGCTGTACTCTGGTTCATAGAATCAGAGAGCGCAGTCCACCAAGATTTTTCATCATGGCGCGCATCTGACCAGGATGGTGATTGGAATCTTTGTTTAAGTAGCGATCTTTGTGTGTTGCTTTTAGATGTACTTGACGTCCTAGGGATCTATCGTTCTTCCTCTTTGCCAGCACATCCACAATGAATTGTATTCAAGAATGAATGCTGTTAAAACATCCAAAGAAAACCATCAAGTGCCTCATTTCCATGTCCTCATACCACAAAAGTATCATCCACATAACGAACCAACAACTGGGTTTATTTAAAGCATTCTATAGAGCTTATTGTTTCTAGTGGATGGTGTTTATTTGCTGCCCACTGATCACTTCCTTCTTCAATTTTTTTCAAAGACAATTTTAAAATGGTATCAGAATTCTGACTACAGAGGATTCAAAGAACCACTCGAAGAATAGTTAGGCAGCTCATCTCCTTACTCCCAAGTTTTCCCATCATGAAGTTTGCAGCATTTCCATAATACTACTGATTTCAGTGTGTACCCTCGTGTCTTCTTAGGTCGGACGGTCTCCTGAAACTATCCCCACAAATTGAACATATAAAAGTGGATGTTTCAGTATACGTACTCTCATGCCTCTTGAGATCAGATAACTTTCTGAAAGCACATCCACAAACTGAACAAGCGAATGGTCTACTATTATCGTGTGTATTACGATGTACTTGTAAATCAGACGAATTTTCGAAAGTATCTGAACATACAGAACAAGAAAAGGTCCGTGTTTTACTGTGTATTTTCTGGTGTCTTGTAAGACTTTCAATATATTTAAAATTACTTCCACAAATCGTGCAGGAAAATGGCTTACTTTCATTGTGTACTACGCCCTCATGTCTTTTTAAGTCAGAAGGTTTTTTGAAGATTTTTCCACAAGCTGAACACGTCAGAGAGTCGATACTCGTGTGTTTCTTTGCTGAATGAGTTAACATATGGTTTCTTAGAGCATCTTTTAGTGAAAAAGTACTATTACATACTTCACAATGATATGACTTCTCTACTGCATGAGTCAGTAAATGGCGATTCAAAGAATATTTACGACCGAATATCTTACCGCAATTAACACACGAATACTTCGATCCTCCAGCCAATTTTGCAGGATTCTCCACCCTGAAATAAAGCAAGTAAAAACATTACTTTTCTTAGAACAAAAGTGAATGTTCACGTATGAAAATATAGTACCAATATATTAATGATGCTGGGTCAGTGTGTCTTTATTATTCTGATGATGACATCCTACAGCATTCCCAGATCATCATGGTTATAAAGACTAGATGAAGACATGCACTCCATTACTTTACATAATTACATTTTGATATTCAGAAATATGGCTGAAATCACTATTACATAAAGTCCCATAAGCAAGGTGCCTAAATATTCAAATGGAACAATAAGCATTGTTATGTTAAGTGGGTTTAGGAAGGCATTTTGGATACCAATCCATTTACAAAAGTACTGTACGCCAAATTAAGTGATGTCCCTCTGGCTTTCATCATTCACCCAATCTTTGACATTAATTCAAAATGGTACTTTACTAAAAAAAAAAAAAAAAAGAAAGTTGACAGTGGACCCTTGGATGCACTCTTGGCTCCATCAAGTTATTCAGACCGATTTTCAAGGGTGCCAATTTGATAGTAGGATGAATAATGTATCAATCAGGATATTCTGATTAAATGCAATTTGAGTATCTATTGTTTGCTACCTACATGCTTCAAATTTTATTATACTACAACCTTACATTTCCCTTTCTTTGCACAGATTGCAAACAGAAATGAAAACAGTTATAGTAAATATTTTATGCATAAATTTGAGCAAAACAAAACATTGTGAGGAGGTAATCATATATCATTTCTGAATATTTTCTGTTCTCGGTTTCTATTTTTCCCTGAATTTTCTGTACCTTTAAAAATACATCAGTAAAATGCTCAAAAATAAATATAAAGTAAGTTTTGTCTGAAACATTTCTAAATAAAACTGGCCATTTTAAAAATATCATCTAGTAATCATTTCATCCTGCCCGCCCACCCCAGTCCCTTTTCCTCTTTTGATTATTGTACTGCCAGTTAGTTCAGTATTTAAATTATTTCTATAGAGTCAAAGTTTCATTAAAGTATGCTCAGCTGCCTTCACATGATAAACAAACATAAGGACCTACATTACATGCAGGCAGAAACTGAACCAGAAGTCCTTAATAGTAATGGGTAACTTGTGAATGAGTTGTTCAAAATAAATGCTTTGCTCCTGTGAAGTGTGAACTAACCGCTCAATTTCAATGAACTGGTAGTTCAAATACTTCACAGTTCTCACTCGTTCACTCGCTCAATTCAACCCCTCTCCCACTATCTCCACCATTCATTACCCCTTCACTCCCAGGCCCATCCTACCTGTCAACTATGTTCTTTATACGAGACAGGCTTCTCTGTTTATCTTTTCCTCATCCCTATCAGCCATCATCTAGATGCTGTACGTGGGTAAGCCATGAGGTGTCCATAATTACATAGCTTGGCCACCTGTTGGTAATATTATTAAGTATAACAAAGCTTTACTGAGTGAGTGAGACACTATGAATGAAGTCGCTGCTGAATGACATAGTGACAAGCTTCTTCAGGCTTTGTTACTTCATGAATAAAGTACTTCATTTGATCTATTCAAGGTAAAGTGTGTGAATGAGTGAAATAGTTCATATGAACAAATCGGTTCAACACATCGCTAGTCCTTAAATGACACAGAAAGGATTTATAGTCAAACAAGGTGACAATTTCCATAGTGTACACACAGATCTGCCCCAATTGCTATTTCTTGTGCAGAACAGATATTGTGGTTTTCCTATCGCACAACCTTTGATGGTTCCATTTGATGATCCAAGCAGCTTCTGGGCTGATGACCTACCAGATAAACAAACAAACAAGGAATAAATTTTATTTACAGAGATTCACTTACTCATGTACTGTGTCTTCATGGGTGTTGCCTGCTTCATTCTTTATTTCTTTCTTCACATCCTGCAGGAAAAAGATTATTAATTATATTCAATTACTCATGTACTATGTCTACTAGAGGGTTGCTTGCTTCATCCCGTGTTTATATCTTATTATTTGTTATGCAGTAAATGAAAATGTACCCATTGTTGAATTTTTTTTAAACAAAGCTTTTGTGATATTCCTAAAATGCAGAAAATTGCTAACAATTTGATATGAAAACCATAAAAATACCTTAAAATTTAGGAGAGTTTTAATAATAATTCTATTTGCTTTACGTTGCACTAACTACTCTTTTACAGTTTTCAGAGACGCAGAGGTGCCGGAATTTAGTCCCTCTGGAGTTCTTTTACATGCCAGTAAATCTACCGACACGAGGCTGACGTATTTGAGCACCTTCAAATACCACCGGACTGAGCCAGGATCGAACCTGCCAAGTTGGGGTCATAAGGCCAGCGCCTCAACCGTCTGAGCCACTCAACCCGGCTAGCAGAGTTTTAACTGTTTGAATATACCATACAGGAAAGTGGTATTTCAAGAATAACAAGGTTATTGTTTATAGAACAAAAATACCACCTTATTTTATACATTTTTCGTATTTAAGAAATTATACAGAAACTTTCAAAATTTGTAAGATATTACACACATAAGATAAGAAAAATGTTCCAAATCAATTTTTTTACTTCAAGGCAACAATTTAAGTTGAACAGTTGTACTCAACCAGTCATACAGTTCCTTTTTGTTGGCAGTTTCTTGTGTACAACTAGAATCAAGATAAGTCTATGTATACATCCTTGCATTAAGCTCTGATATAATTATAAACATATTTCTTACAAACTTCAGAAATGCCAGCAGGTTGAATGACTTGCAGGAACCCAGAAGACACATTTCCAATTGAAAAGAGAGTGAATGAATACTATAGAATCCAGATCATGCTAACATATTACACTACTTTGCTTTTTGTCAGTTGTATTAAATTCAAAATGGTGAAATTTAGTGATATCATGCACTTTTAAGAATCTATGTTCTGTGAAGGTGGCTTGCCCATTATGAGTTTCTACAACTACATACATCAAACCCTTCTCGTTTCCTACTGCAGCTGGTGAGTTTACCTTTGACATAGCTGTGGACTGTTCTACAGTTTCATTGAACTCACTGATAGAAGATATATGGGTCACTCTAATTTTTTTTCCTCTTCAGTAGCCCAAAAGCCCCACGCAACAGAATTTAGTGTGACCCACAAGCAAGAATGACAAGACTATCTTCTGATTTTTGTTGTTACAAACTCTCCATTCAAGACAACCCAGTATGATAATATTTTTGTTTTTAGCTACACAATGAATGTACAAAGTTTGTTCACCATAGCTCTTAAGTGTTTAAGTAGTGGTCTAATAATGTTATTGTCTCTACACCACACTAACTACTTTGTGGTTTTCAGAGATGCCAAGGTGCTGGAATTTAGTTCTGCAGGAGTTCTTTTATGTGCCACTAAATCTACCGACATGTGGCTGATGTATTTGAGCACCTTCAAATACCACCAGAATGAGCCAGGATCGAGCCTGCCAAGTTGAGGTCAGAAGGCCAGCGCCTCAACAGTCTGAGCCACTCAGCCTAGCCAGTAGTAGCTTCAAAGGCTAAATATGAGGTTGGATCCTTTACTGGAGCTTACGCTTCCTGGGATATGATAATTCGCTTCTTTGTTTACAGTTTCACGAATGACCCCCAAATATTCTTGTCTTAAAAGTGACTAAAAAGCAGAGTAGTCCTGACTGTAAGGGCCTGCTTGGTAGATGAAACTCTTGTGCCATGTCCAAACAGTAAGTAATTCTGCATCAAGAAAAGACAAGTTAGCCTATGTGCAGAGGTCTCTTTCCCACCAAAACTTTCAACAGCATTGTTAACTGGTGTCCAGTAATAGTTTTTGCTTTTCTTTAGAAACAAGTTGAAAGTGAAACTGCATTTTCAGGAGATTTTCCTTTTTCTCTTCTTCTGTGGCCAATGCTATCCTTTAACCTGACGTGTAATGCAACTGACAAGTCCAGCATAAATCAGACATAAGATGGAGGATGACAACATCATTACAAGTCTCAATGAAATGTTAGAAAAAAAACCATCATTGACACTGCTTGCCCTTGGCCTTTTTCTCTACAAGATGCTTTTTTTTTATTTTGCTAGGGGCTTTACATCGCACCGACACAGATAGGTCTTATGGCAACGATGGGATGGGACAGGCCTAGGAGTTGGAAGGAAGTGGCCGTTAGTGGGATTCAAACCTACTATTCCCCGGATGCAAGCTCACAGCCGCGCGCCTCTACGCGCATGACCGACTCGCCCGGTACAAGATGCTTTGTATGTTTCCTGGAATGAAATTGTGTTTCATGCAATGTAAGTAGTTTTAAATTACAATTATAATCTTCTCTGCTCTGTCGAGGAAAAGAAAAGAAAACCTTCCTGCTCAGCATAATTTTGCAAGAATCTAACAACTTTATCAGCCTGTGAAAAGTTAGTTACTCATTTGTTAGTCTTATCAGGGTTGCCATGCACTTTTGCTACGAGTCCAATAAAACTGTGCATTTTATTAAACACTTGAACTTCTTTACCTTAAACATACATCTGAACATGTAAGTTAATCTGGGCTTCACACGCCTTGTTTGTGGTTAATGGGAGTATGCCACTATTGATGAATCTGATGTTAAACAGCAAAGGTACCTCAAAATTACTTGGTCTAGTTTATTAACATATTGTTGTCAAAATCATGTTCTGCACATTCCAAGCGCACTGACAGAATATCTTCAACAGTAAATGGTTGGCAAGAAAGGATTTTACAGCCACAACCAATTTGCAAGAACTGAGTAATTATATTCTTGTCTACAGTATCAAATTGAACATAAATAAACTCTTGTTCAACATCATCTACCACAACAACAGCATCCCCAGCATCACTATAATCCATAATTTCATTGTTATCATCTGCTTCCTGTTCTATTTGAAGTGTAAAGTCATTAACTGAAATATTGCAAAGATGACATTTGGTCAAGGTTTAAACCTCTCTTGTAAAATGTTGTTTTCCAACAAATGGTGGTGTTTCTTTTCCACATCACACATTCCATTACTCATGTACTATGTCTACCAGAGTGATGTATGGTTCATTATCAGTGTCTTCCTTCACATCCTGTGAGAAAAGATTGTTTATTATATTCCCTTACACATAGTAACTATCAGAGGGCTGAATGGTTCATCATCTGAGTCTCTCTTCACATCCTGTGGGAAGAATAGTCTTTATTATAGATGCAAGTGTAATGGACTAGTATAACTTGGAAACAATTCTGTGATCCATGGGTAAATAATGGAAATATTGAGCTTGATTTATTATTATTATTATTATTATTATTATTATTATTATTATTATTATTATTATTACTTGTGAGGAGTAACCCTGAAGTTGTTTACATCTATTAGTATTATTATTTACGTAGTTATCTACGACTTTATTTGATGTAAATCGTGGTTGTGTTATTTGTGCAGTTACGTCATGAAACACCTGCTGTATGTATATTAATGAGTACCGAGTTCGATAGCTGCAGTCGCTTAAGTGCAGCCAGTATCCAGTATTCGGGAGATAGTAGGTTCGAACCCCAGTGTCGGCAGCCCTGAAAATGATTTTCCACGGTTTCCCATTTTCACACCTGGCAAATGCTGGGGCTGTACCTTAATTAAGGCCAAGGCTGCTTCCTTCCCACTCCTAGCCCTTCCCTGTCCCATTGTCGCAATAAGACCTATCTGTGTTGGTGCGACGTAAAGCAACTAGCAACAAAATAAAAATATGAGTTTATTTAATGTTAGAACACATAATTAATAGTATATAATTTAATATTACATGTATATATATATATATATATATATATATATGATGTATAAATCCAATGCAATGTTGGGCAACACAAGGTAATAGTCCAGAACAATGTATCTTTGGCTCTAGAGAGTTACAGAAAAATCCATTCATTGTAAATAGGTTATTGGAGACTCTCGAAATTACGAGAAAACATGTTGTGCCATATTCTTCTAGAAGCCTGGCCAGGCAATGTAGATAAAGAGGCAGTCTTGGGAGCTGAGTGGAGTTGTTTTAGTGAGAGTTATGAATGCAAGTCATTAATCGAGTATGAGAATTTGTTGCATTGGTAATTAGTTGACATGAAAGTGTTGCAGTCTCTTCTTCTTCTTTGTAGTAGTCAAGTGTTCAAAATGGTGGTTTATTGATGTGTGTGTAATATGTATATAATGTGTAAATAAAACTGTACACAATCGACAGCATTTCGTGTGTGTGTCTTTGTAGTGACAACATTATATACACTTACTAACGCAATGTTTCTCAGAACAGATACATACTTATTCTGGGCTTTTTGTTTTTGCTATTTCTTTCATGTTGCACTAACATAGGCAGGTCTTATGGTGACGACAAGATAGGAAAAGGCTAGGACTGGGAAGTAAATTACAGTGACCTTAATTAAGGTACAGTACCAGCATTTGTTTGGTATAAAAAGGAGAACCATTGAAAACGATCTTCAGAGCAGCTGACTGTGGGGCTTGAATCCACTGACCCAAACCACATAACCATCTTACACAGTCATACTGTATTTCTTTCTTCATATCCTGTGGGCGAAAAAACAATATTCACTATATTCCCTTACTCATTTAGTATGTATACAAGAAGACTGTATGCATCATCTTCTTTCTTTCTTCATAACTTGTGGGAAAAAGTTCTTTTTCTTATATTCCCTTACTTATGTACTATATCTACCAGAGGAGTGTATGCTTCAATCTCTCCTTCTTCATATTCTGTGTTCAGTACATCCTCAGATTATTCCAACAGAACAAATATGACCTAGGCCACCATAGCTCAACTGGTAAGAGTATCCAACGAAAAATCGTTGTAGGTTCGGATACCACTAGGATCCAGTTGGCCATTTTTGTTCTGTACTTAACATCTCTTTGGTACTTACAACATGTACAGAACATGCCCTAATGTTTTTAATAATAATAATAATAATAATAATAATAATAATAATAATAATAATAATAACTGTATGACCTTAACTACCTTACGTGGACATATAGATTAGATTATTATTACGAGAAAAAAGCAACCCCCTGTGTGTGGGCGACACAGACAAGGAATACACCTACGGTATCACCTGCCTGTAGTAAGAGGCAACTAAAAGGGGCAACCAAGGGATATGAAATTAGAACCATGAGACTACTTGTGATTAGTACTATTACATGAGGAACACCATGGGTTGATGTTACTTGTCATTAATACCACCATGTGAGGAACACCATGGATCTACGTTACATAGGAGTAATACCCTTATGTGAGGATCACCATGGGTCTGGGCATTGCCTGTGGTTAGTACCATCGTGTGTATCCCACCAAGGTGGGGGGGGGGGGGCACTCGGCTGCCCAGACTAATGTCCATGCAAGAAAAGGTGCCGTATGCTGCACTGGAATGTGCCTGTTCCCCTGTGTTCAGAATGGATCTGCACTAGGTACCTATGAGTAGTACCACTATGTGAGGAACACCACAGGTTTGGCTGTTGCCCATGATTAGTACCACCTTTGCTGGCAGGACCTAGTGTTTACAGTGCACGATGTCTTCTGGTATAGGCTAGAGCAATTTTTTTACTTCCATTGATCTGTCTCTGTTTTATCCTTGGCTTTGACAATATGAAAGTGACTGAGGTATGATCGATGCTAGTAATACCATTCCTTATGCAGCCAGTCCCTGCTATGAATGCATGGTGCATGCATTTCAGTGGGCTTGGCAGACATATGTAATCGCAACTCCTGGCTCGGTGAGGAGAGCAACAGGAAACTACCTCACTCCTCATTTCCTTAGTACGCCTCTTCAGTGATGCCTAGGTCATCTATGACAGCTTATGGCAGAGCTGTTGAGGATACAACCAGCCTTAGGGCTGAGGACTGAACATACATACATGTGAGGAACATTATGGGTCTGCATAACCTGAGGGTAGTACCATTATGTGAGGAGCACCATGGGTCTGTGTTGCCTGTGGGTAGTACCGTAATGTGTGATATGCCGTGGATTTGCATTGCCTATGATCAGTATCACCAGGTGAGCAGCACCAAGTGTATACATGGTCTGTGATTAATTCAACTACGTGAGGAACACCATGGGAATATCAGCACCTGTAAATAGTACCACTATGTGAGGAACACCATGGGTCTGTGTTGCCTGCGAGTGGTGCCATTATGTGTGAAATACCATGGGTCTGCATTAGCTGTGATTAGCACCACTATAGGAGGAACACCATGGTTCTGCTTTACCAGTATTTAGTAGTATTATGAGGGGCTGTTGATCTGGATTTTGGACCCCTTTTTATGACAAGCATCATCTCAGAAAAGAAGGCATTGTAAATTGGATCCACTGATTGTTTTGGATTCATGGTCATTTTTTCATCATTGTTTTATATTTTAGTCAGTGGATACATTTTGAAGTTTTAATTATCATTTCATTTTGTTGCACTTCATACCATTAGGGGCCAATGACCTGTCTGTTAGGCCCCTTTTAACAACAATCATCATCATCATCATCATTATCCTTAACATCAATTTGAATGATATATACATTGCACTTCTACAATAATCTATATTTTTATCATTTTATCACAAAATAAAGCATTGCAAATTAGATCCACTGATTATTTTAAATTCATAATCTTTTTTCATCATCATTCGTTTTAAATTCTTGGCAGTCGATATATTTTAAAACTTTAATTATCATGTCATTTCTTCCCACCTCGTACCATAGGGGCAGACCTAGATGTTAGGCCCCTTTAAACAACACGCATCATCATAATTATCATAAAAAATAATCACCTTGATTTCATTATCCTCCTTGACTAAGCTTGCACCAGTGCCTTCCAGAATCTGAATAGCAAATACTTCTTGTGGTTCAAACTTTACCTCAGCTAACTTATCAGCAGTTGGAAGAGGTAGATTTGAAACCTAAGAAGAAAAAAAATGGTTAATCAGAAGACAGCTGGAAAATATATATACCTCTACACAGCAACTTGGGGAAGCTATAAACACCAAATTACATACCATAAAAGCATGTAACTGAAAATAATAATTAACTTGACAATATTACTTATAATAAATGAACAATTATATATATAGCTGAAACTGAGTTTTATGTGTATCAAGGTGAAGAGCAGATTTCACATATAACTATCAATTAATTACATATCACACTTAGATATTGTCATATAATTATTAAAATAAATTTCTCAAGTAAGAATCATGGTTTGTACTATGGCCGCATGGCCACTTCCCATGACTTTCACTGCCAGGATGAGTGGCTCAGTCGGTTGAGGCACTGGCCTTCTGACCCCAACTTGGCAGTTTCGATCTTGGCTCAGTCTGGTGGTATTTGAAGGTGCTCAAATACATCAGTCTCGTGTCAGTAGATTTACTGGCATGTAAAAGAACTCCTGCGGAACAAAATTCTGGCATCTCCAAAAACCGTAAGGGAGTAGTTAGTGGGACGTAAATCCAATAACATTATTATTATTGACTTTCACTACACTACTGCACCCAATGACATATGCAATGGAAGTCCCACAATGTACAATGCCAACTTTATAGTATCCCATTTCTAATTCACATGTATTTAGGCAACAACAGGAAATACATTTACGGCACTATTTTAACTCTGTTATGTGCAAATCAACTGCCTCGTAATCTTTTTCTTTTAGTTACATAATGTGTAGTAAATTCCCATGATCTTCGCTACACCACCACACCTCCTCAACATCTGCACCAGAAGTGCCGCTGCCAATAGTGCCAACTCTAAATTTACTGCATTTCTATCTCCCCTGTGTTTTGATCAGAGGAAATGCATATGTCAGTAATATTATATTAACTTTGGTATGTACAAATACCCTGGATTTAATGAAAATGAATACATATAATACCAACTTGTATATAAATAGGTTATGTACAAATGAGATTTAATTATTTTTTTAAAGTTACATTTTGCCAGGACCTACAGAAATGTACATATAAAAGAGAATTACCCAGAACTGAGTAATGTATAAGTCAGAAATGTGTACATATTCAATAGAGATTCAAAATATATATCTAATCACAGTCAAAATTATACATCTATAAAAGTTAAGAAAATTTCCAATAACAGGGAATTAATCAAACAGAGAAACTGTGTAGTTACCAAGGCAGGATAAGTGCGCCATGTATTTGTAACATGTTAATCATGCTGTTTATCATGTTGTTTATTGCCCCCTGCTGCTAACCAGATCCTGTCATGACTCCATAATTTTTCTCAACGAGTTCTAAATATTGCACATCTGAGATTTCCAACTTTTCTGTCATTTCCTCAGCATTTATATTTAAATGTAATATAACAATTCTTCTTCATCTTCTTCTTCTGGTCCTTTTCAAACACCTGTGGGGTCGTGAGTGCGACTGTGTCACACATCTTGATTTGGCTCTGTTTTATGGCCAGATACCCTTCCTGACACCAACCCTATGTGGAGGGATATAATCAATATTGCGTGGGTGGTTGGTGGTGAGGTGCATTCTCTGAATGTGAAGAGGAGTGTTGGGACAAACATAAATACCCAGTCCCCGAGCCAGAGGAATGAATCGAATACAATTAAACTCACCGACCCAGCCAGGAATCGAACTAGGGACCCTCTGGACTGAAGGCCTCAATGCTGACCATTCAGCCAAGGAGTTGGACCAAATGTAATGTAACTATTATGTATCATTTAATAAGTTATCACAAAAAGTACTGACAAGCTGATATTTCTTAGCTTCCAATTTTAAAATCAACAAATTAATCTGCCCGAAATAACACATAATCACAAGAGTATACTCCGAAAAATTCACACTTTAAGAACCCAAAACAGTGAGGAATAAATTAAATAAATATATCAAAACAGATAATTGTACAATAAATATGTTGGCATGAGGATGAATAATGTGATCAATGACTAAGTCCAGATTCATCCCTTCAGTGCTGTGCAAGTAAGAGCATTGATTACATGATTCTGAGTCTGCTGCAGGAAAAACATAACTGTGCCTCTGACTGCAACCATATGCCACATGACTTCAAGAGTATGGCAGAAGTATCCATAAAGATGGTACAACATACACAAGTTATATCTATCCCTTTCCTGTTTGATGACCTCTACGGGCTGTATTGTCTTGAATGTGATGGCTAGATCAATTACTGTAAACACGCATGTTTTGTTTCATAATCAAAAGAAAAGATGCCAGTTCTACGAGTGCTGCCAGTGATGGAAATACTATGAACATTTTCATGTTGACATCTTTCAAGCTCTTGGCTAAGATGGAATAAACGCTGTACTATTCATAACTTTTTAATTCTTTTGACAACTTGCTTTATGTCGCACTGACACAGATAGGTCTTATGGCGACGATGGGATAGAAAAGGACTAGGAGTGGGAAGGAAGTGGCCATGGCCTTAATTAAGGTAGTGAAAATGGGAAACCACAGAAAATCATCTTCAGGCCTGCCGACAGTCTGTCATTATTATAAAAATATTATGCTTTTATCAATTTTTGGGCAACATCACATCTATAAAGTATCAGATCATAGCTTTTAGAATTGATTTTCTCTGTGATATTAAGCTTTTATTACTGGTATTATGTCCCACTAACAAATTTACATTTTTTAAATGCCAAAATGCCAGAATTTTGTCCCACAAGTTTTTTATATGCCAGTAAATCAAACCACATGAAGGTGATGAATGTGAGCACCTTCAATATCACCAAGCTGATCAAGAAATGATTCTACTAACATGAAATCAGAAGGCAGTGTTATCCATGGGAAGGAAGTGACCGTGGCCTTAATTAAGGTACAGCCCCAGCATTTGCCTGGTGTGAAAATGGGAAAACATGGAAAACCATCTTCAGGGCTGCCTGAACTGTTTAATATGTTTGGCCTGATCTACACCAACTAGCAATTTTCCTGCCAGAAGGAGTAGCTGTTAAACTGAAAGCTGCATACATGTTAGTAGATTCAGCTTTGAGAATAAGAGGAACATACCAACAAATTCCGTATTTTCAGCATACGTCCAACGATGTAAATAATTCTACTTTATTTTAAGATTAGTATAAAAAAGCATAGGCCTTAAGAGCATATAGCGATATACACATAAACTTCAGTTATAGCAATATAGATGTGAATAAAGTTACGTAACCAGCCAAACATATTAAACAGCAAAAGTTTAAATTCTAATCACTACATAAAATCATCTGGAATGATACTTACAGGTGAAGTATTTGTTACTCCTTCATGCCAGACTGGTTCTTCTTTAATGTCTATATCCAGGTCCATTTCACAACAAGAATGGCTTGTAAATTACTTCCAATTACTTTGAACTGAAACATGGCCAGAAGAATGTATTTTGTTACTATTATTGCTGTCTGGCTTTTCTCTTTTAATTAAGTCCATTCAATCATCCACTCAATCACTGAAGCATTCATTCATTCATTCATTCATTCAGTCATATAGAATGGAATGTTCTCTCCCTAACACAGCCAGATACTGCAGTGCTAGACTGAGAGCATGCATTCAATTAATTTCATCATTCACTCATTCATCCAATCAATCATTTATTCATTAATGAATGCTCTCTCCCTAGTTGGTGGCTATCTGGGATTGGGAGAAAAGAGTGATTATTCATTTATTCATTCGTCCACGAAAACAATCATGATATCATGCATCAACCAATTCATGTAGGCATTCATACATTCATTCAATTCATTCAAATGAATGCTGCAATTGGAATATTCCGATTAGGTATGTGTAATTACATGCAATAAATTCTATTTTATTATATTGCTGTCTGGGTCATAAGTCCATAGATAAATGAAATAAGCAAGGCTGTAGTGTTAAACTGCAATTGATACCGTCTGGCTCCATGGCTAAATTGTTAGCATGCTGGCCTTTGGTCACAGGGGTCCCGGGTTCGATTCACGCCAGGGTCGGGAATTTTAAACATAACTGGTTAATTCCGCTGGCACAGGGGATGGGTATATGTGTCGTCTCAATCATCATTTCATCCTCATCACAACAACTAGGTCACCTACGAGTGTCAAATCGAAAGCCTGCATCTGGCGAGCAGACAGTCATGTTTTTAATTAATGTTGTCCCAGCATTAAAAGCCATATGCCATTTCATTTTCACAGCTAATACCGTGATCATAGCCAAGCAACCTCCAATTTTACATCAAAACTGAACCTCAAGGACATAACTTTCCAGTTTATTAAGAAGTCCCAGACCCATTGACTGGGACTAAATTGAAATCCCCTCGGTACAAACCAGCAACTGCACCACCTACCTATCATCCACTAAACTTGTGCTGGAAACTTTCTTCACTTGAATGTCTGTGAGGAGTTTGCCAAGGTCTAACCAGCTACATAGGAAAGTGTAACACCCCACTTATGCAAGAAAAATTCTACTGCATTGTTAAAATGTCAACATACATAACTGTACATTTTTTATGGACACAAAGTGTTTTATATATATAAAATCAATCATAATTTAAGTGCAATAATGTTAATAAAATCATATATGCCCCACATAGGCTTATTTGACTTCCTCTGACATCAAGAATCATGTTTATAATTATTGTTAAAAAGCTTATATTATTATAATGATATGCTTTTATGATTATAAGTGGACAGACAGTGCTTCATCTTGTGTGATATAATTTTATTCAATGTATATCTTTCGATGCTTTTTGGAATTATTCTGACTTCATTAAATAGCTGTGCCAGAAGAAAGGATGAAACATGTCCTACTTGACATAATTGTATTTTCATAAGTGAATACATTGTTTTAGTATTGGAAAAAGGTGGCCTTCTCTCAAAATATTTATAAATAGTTGTGAAACGGACAGTAGACATTGGTATGATGTTAAACTGAGATAGTACCTCATGTGGATCACTGTAAGTCTGAGGTACCGGTATTCGTAGCCTATAAAGAAAGATCTTTACTGGGGTAATCACATATAAAAGAATGTAAATAAAGGCTGTAGATCTTCATATGGTTGTGATGGTATTTAGGAGCTGTTGTGAGGTTGTAAAGGAGAGGGTGTAAGTCTCTGGTAAGACCCCAATTAGAGTATGGTACCAGTTTGCACGACCTTCACCAGGATTACTCGATACAAGAACTGGAAATGCAGTACGATGTATTCCAAGTTATTTCCGGCAAAAGAGCAGTGTTAGGAAATTATTACAAAATTTGGGATGGGAAGACTTGGGGGAAGTGACGAGCTGCTCTACTAAGCGGTATGTGGAATTACATTAGTAGACGAATAAGCTTGAATGGAGCTTAAAGGCAGGAAAGATCACAATGAAGATAAAGTTGGAATTCAGGAGGGAAATTGCAGCAAATATTTATTTCTACGAAGAGGAATTAGGGACTGGAAAATTTTATCAAGGAAAATGTTCGACAAATGTTTAAGTTCATTGAAATCATTTATGACAAGGTAAGCAAATTATAGAAATGGGAAACTGCCACTTGGGTGAAAGCCCTAAATGCAGATCAATAATGACTCACAGTACGTTGAAAATACAATTATTTGATGTTCTTTTGTATGAAAAATACCGGGCTGAGTGGCTCAGACAGTTGAGACGCTGGCCTTCTGACCCCAACTTGGCAGGTTCGATCCTGGCTCAGTCCGGTAGTACCGGTATTTGAAGGTGATCAAATACGTCAGCGTCGTGTCGGAAGATTTACGGGCACGCAAAAGAACTCCTGCGGGACTAGATTCCGGCACCTCGGCGTCTCCGAAAACCGTAAAAGAGCAGTTAGTGGGACGTAAAACAAATAACATTAATTAATTTGTATGAAAATACTGTACTGAACAAAAAGCTCACCTACGTGATTTCCTACGAGCTATGGGCTATGATATTAAGGTCTTTGTTGAGGACTAGAAGACTGACAACGTCAAATACTAAAATATTTGAGACTCGCATTTCACTGACAAAATGTTGGATATTGTGGATACAGTATGAACAGAAATAACTCATAAAATAATGGAGAAAATCTTCCGAGAAATATCACAATTAACGGAATAAAGCTATACACGATATCCCGGTACCTATGTCACATACGCATCATGAAAACAATTGGATATAAGCATCGCAACCGCCACTTCGAAACCAAACTCGATGTAGCGAATACAGTTTTTAATAAAAAATGTATAACTATTGTTGTGTTCTTCGTCTAAGACTGAACATCCGGTAATTGTTCACTTATAGGCGAACTATCTTCACGTGAGCCGTGAAAGATAGGTTTGATATCCAGCATATCATGGCTTGGACGTCATAAAACTTACAAGTCAATGGATTAAGGGACAAAGTTACAGCAGCGCAATCTGTGTTCGAGAGTGCACAAAAGTGATAATGAACAATTACAGATTTACAGATAGTGGGGCCTGTTAACAAATAACCAGTAATTACAAACAAACAAAAATGTAACTTATTTCCTGGCCCATTGCATAAAGTTGCCCGTTTTAGACACAAGACACTTTTTTTTTTTTTTTTTTTACGTCTTGATTTCTACAAGACACTGTGGAAGGAAAAGATCTCTTAATTAATCCATGACATATTAAAAAGTATGCTGTGTGGTCACGATGTTAGAAGCAAAGATGGTAAGGTTAACAAAGCATGTAATTCTATTTTAAATAAGTGTTTTTATGCGTGTGTTTTTTTTTTTCAGGTTTATGCATAATCTGTTGTTTAATGTTTTCTTTTTCAGGTATTTCCTAATTTTATTGAACCATAATTAAGTTTTGACAGACAGTGTAGTCATCTCGCTCGGTATTATTATTATTATTATTATTATTATTATTATTATTATTATTATTATTATTATTATTATTATAGGTTAGTCTTCATTCTACAGTGCCTCACAAAAACGGAATTTTAATGGCTTTGAAAGACTGTACAAAAAAAGTATTCTATTCAACAGTAAAACTGAGGGCATTCTTGAATGGTCATTCGGGTGAGAGATATTCTTCTTCTTCTGCTTCTCCCACACCTTTGCGACTGCAGGTGTGAACTGTGTCGCACATGTGGATTTGGCCCTGTTTTACGGCCGGATATGCTTCTTGACACCAACCCTTTGTGGAGGGATGCATGTCTCAGTGATGCTTGGTAGTGTGATGTGTATATGAAGAGATAAGCACAAAAGCCTAGCCCCTGAGCCGAAAGAATTAATCCAGGACGATTAACATTCCTGACCCAACGGGAGTCGAACCCGGGACCCAGTGAACCAAAGGCTTCAACGTTGAACATTCAGCCAAGGAATCTGATAATTAAGAAATATTATAGTTTTTTAAAATCTTCTCTAAACAATTTTTATTGAATTTTATAGAATTCTTATAGAATTGAACAGAATTTTTATAGAATTTAATTTATAGCAACAACATTCTAGCAAATACTTTGAGAGCTCTATCTTTGATTTTAAGGTTAGGCTACTCTCAAAACCTCTGCTGTGGTGCTGGTTAAGAAATTGTCCTTATAAATTTTTCTGAGAGTAATTCAGTAATTTAAATCCCTCTTGCATGCAAAATTTTTGCTGCTTCTCTCTTACTGGTTCTCTGCTAAATTTTCCATTTTAAGTGTAGGACAAATTGTTCATTTTCCTAACTTTCTACAGTAGATGAAATGGAAGACATTGTCGGCTCTTACATTGGCAATGATCTGAAAATATGTGCATTAGCTTGTATGTGCATTAGCTTGCACTGTAATACACTGATAGGCAAACTTTAGTCCTCTGTCTAGGTTGGAGGGTGATACCTAGATATTTTGTTTCCTTAGGCCACCTGATGACTTTGCCGAAAAATATCAAGGGCATGATGTAAGCAGCATGGTGTCTTGTAAAGAGTGTCGCACTATTTTTTTGAGATTTTAATTTTGATTCGAGAGTGAAGACCATGTTTTGCGGATAGCCTTGTACTTTAGATGCCTGCCTCAAAATGGAGATTATTGCTGTGTCGTCTGCATACGAGTACATTTTCGCATGTATAGGTTTTGGCATGTCAGTCATATAAAGGTTAAAATTGTCCGTGAGACCATACTACCCTGGGGAACATCTGCCGCTATAAGGTGCGAGTCCGACAGGGCCTTGCCGACCTGAACCTGGAATTTTCTGTTGGCTAGGTAGCTCGTTAGTAAACATAGAATGTAGGGGGGTCATACCTTATCGAACGCACGCGAACGCACTCATTCTCTTTGCGCAAATTGTCGAGGAACAGACTCCTGTGTGTCAACAGTCATTAAAATTCTTTATTATCTCCTGTTACACGTGAGTTAGCTGGTGGGTAGTGAAATGGCCATGCCTGAAGCTGAACTGTTTGTCGTTCATAAGATTATGGTGGTCTGTAATAATATTGGTCGGGTTGGAAATAGGGTCTCAAATAGCTTAGAAATTATATTCCATGGCGCAATTGGCTTGCGCCTTTCGTTGTTAGGTTATAGTTGGCACAGTCTATTCTGAGTATTAATTTTGTCAGCTAAACACTAAGAATACCACCAAATGGTCTATGCCATGACAGAATTTTATGTCTTTTGCAACTGGGAGGACCACTTCATTCTGTAACTATGCCCTAACAAGTTCATACAGGTGAACTAACCAAGTACAACTACAACTGTCAAAACCAAATGCTTACATCAGTGTCTTTTAAGAAGGCTGCAAACTCGGACCATATTTAAGCAGTGGCGTTGGTCTAGGTTTACACTGTTATGGTATCTAGCTTCTAGAATTCACGATAATATTATACATGTATGTATGTATGTTTAGTCCTCAGCCCGAAGGCTGGCTGGATCCTCAACAGCTCCGCCATCAGCTGTCATAGATGGCCTAGGCATCACTGAAGAGGCGTACTAGGGAAATGAGGAGTGAGGTAGTTTCCCGTTGCTTTCCTCACCAAGCCAGACGCTGCTGTTACATATCAGTCTGCCAAGCCCACTGAAATGCATGCACCAACTGACCCTATGAGCAATATCTTCACACCATTCATAGCAGGGACTGGCTGCAGAAGGAATGGCATTACTAGCATCACTCATACCTCAGTCACCTTCATTTTGTCAAAGCCAAGGATAAAGCTGAGACAGATCAATGAAAGTAACAAAATTGCTCTAGCCCATACCAGAAGACATAGTGTACTGTAAACACTAGGTCCTGCCAGCAAAGGCATATTATACATGTATTTACTAGTTATTTTATATGGGTTCAATAGTGGTGGTTTATTGTAGACCCAGTTTTTTAATTATTTTAACAATTTACATACTGTGTCTACTTGTAGAATTTTTTAACATATTGGGTGAGTTTTACCATGTTTATAAAACAAACTTGGATGTGAAAAATCAAGAATTTTCTCAGTTTCTTTAGAACAAGCATTTTTTAATATTTTCAAAGTGTGGCTATAATTTGCGATTAGCCATGTTTATGATGTCACACATTATGTTGTTAACATACCTACATCTGCTTACATCTGTGTCCTGAAAGTTCAGCCGTACCTTGCTGTTACCATACAACCTGTATAGGTTGTTAGAATTCTTGGAGGAAGACGCCAGCATGTAACAACACATTAATCAATGAAATAAAATGTATGAATGTTATCTCAAAATGCTTGTTGAGAAGAGGAGTGTTCATCGCTGATGCTTAGAATCCCACTATCCCTCCCTCAGAGGAAACACTTATATAACGAAACACAAAAGAATCTTGCGTCTGTACCTACAACCCTGCGCTGAACATTCACTACCATTGGATGCATTTTATGAAGTATTGCACCAAGCTTGATAGCTGCAGTCGCTTAAGTGCGGCCAGTATTCGAGAGGTAGTAGGTTCGAACCCCACTGTCGGCAGCCCTGAAAATGGTGTTCCGTGGTTTCCCATTTTCACACCAGGCAAATGCTGGGACTGTACCTTAATTAAGGCCACTGCCACTTCCTTCCCACTCCTAACCCTTTCCTGTCCCATCGTCGCCATAAGACATATCTGTGTCGGTGCGACATAAAGCAACTGGCAAAAAACAAAATGAAGTATTGCATCGCTCTTGGAATTCAAGGCAGCTGGTTGTAATAGCCAACTTTGCCTCGCTAATAGATCCTCAAGTGTGTTGCAATGCGGACTATGGTACGCAAACCTTTTCTTCAGCCCAAGTTCCCGTTAAGCACTATGGAGCTCAGGGATCAAGAAAAGGTTTGTGTATGCAGGGGCTCACCCCCTTTGAAAGAACTCTGTTAAAGACCCCTAATGTGCTAGACCAATGGGTTTTTGTCACTAGCCAGGACATGCTTAATCTATAGTCCTCTCCGTGTAAGGACGTACCCTAAGGGTGCAACCTTACCCTTTCTCCCCTGTAATATTAAGATATTGATTTATGGTTACTTTTCTTGCTGTTGGGTCTTTTTCAGTGTCGGTAACCATACAGTTTAGGGACCCTACTTGCCGATACGACGTCTTACATTTACCGTTAATCTGGCACGTTGGCAACGTTCAATCACTGCTCTAGCGTGAAGTGCGTGTTGCCACCGCATCGCCGTTAAAGTTACTAGTGATACATTTGCGAGAATATTTAAAGCATATTTTCTTTTTCTGTGGGATTGTAAATCTATTTGGCTAATACCAGGTAAGTAGGATTGTGGCATGTTCGGATAATGCATTTAATAACATAGTTTGTGTGAAATGATGAAAGTGCTCAAATACGTCAGTCTCATGTCTAGATCTACCGGTACATGAAATAACTCTTGCGGGACGAAATTTTGGCAGTAGAACTTATAACATTATTATTTTCAAATCCGCAGTGAACTTGAAAGCTGACCTAAATTCTGTTCACGGAGCTTGGCACATTAGTATTCCTATACGTTTCCTGATAAGCTTGAAGATATAACCAGCCTGCAGGCTGAAAATATGCCCAATAATCTCTCTCCTTACTGGTTACCGGTATTGAAGAGAGAAGGAAATATTCGCGCAAAAGAAAGGGAAGTCATTGGATGTCTGGAACTTTCTAAAATCACACTGCAAAGACTTATTAAATAAATTGCATCGTTTAACACGCCCCTCTTTTCAAGAATGTGGTTATAGTACGCCTACTGTATATCAACATAAAGACAGATAATTTAAGTGAGAAAGTGTGTTTATTTCCTTAATTCCTCATTGAGGAGATATTCATAATTATCTTGATTTATTTCATCTTATCTTTTATCATTTACTAGGGTAGGGAAACATTCATTATCGGTGTTTACATTGAGGTTAGTTTGTTATGGTTATGTCATGATTTTAATATGTAACCAGGCAGGTTGGCAGCAGTGATCAGCCATTACAAAAAAGAGAAAAGAAGAGCATCGGGCGGCGATATTTACTTTCTGGGGTATTTCCTTACGTGGCAATTACTATAATAAAGAAAGGCTGTACAATACATTTCCTTCAACAGTTGGTAGCAGATAACAATGCTCCTGCTGGCACTATCCTCCACTAACAACAAAGGAGCATGACCCTGTTGCGAGCATCCATCTCTCTCTGTTTCGTTCGCCCTACGATTGTACCTGTAGGTTGAAAGTGTTAAAAAAAAAATACGTATTTCTGACTGGCCTGAATTCACGTGTTAGTTTCTATATTTTTGGACCAAAATGATTAATGCATTTTTAACATTCCTTGTGACATGACGTATGTACATTTAGACATATCCAAGTATTACCTCAAATAGAGTCACATCAGATATATTTTCAGAGGATATGCTTTGTCAGCCTTGACGACGTACGGAGTCCTGGTATAAATGCCTAGCAATGCAACATTTCTTGCTAAAATATTTGTACAGTATTTAAAATAATGAAAACTAATATCATGTTACAATAAATATTATTGAGTGCAATTTGTTGCAACAGTACTGATCAATAGGATGTTGAGAGCAGTTCTTGGTGGGAAGCAGAAAGGGATACATTCCTAGTTTTTAAAAAATGTGTAAATTATACTTTTGTTTCCTGTGTAATATTTTGAAGCATTTTTCAGGGTAGCTGCAGTGGGTTTTGCCTGTTTTGTTAATGTTCTTCAACCCTTCAAATTTTGTTAATTTTATGCATTTCATGGAAATCTTTTGGTTTGATATGCTTGTTGTATCATATTTAAACCATTTTCATGTACAATTTGTACACTAGCATATCAGCCCAGTATGTAGTCCTATAATCATTAACTATTGTGTTACAAAATAATTTTATTATCAGTTGCATCTCTTTTCCAGGGATTTCTTCAGCAGTAAAGCAAATGGTCTCTTTATTCTACCAATTTCTCTAATAACCACCATTTCAACATTTGAAGGACTGAATTTCATTCTCTTCTTGGTGCATAATCTTAATTGAACTGGTTGATACACCTGCGTCCCTTGCACAGAGAAGGTATACCCTAATGCCCATTTTTAAAGTTCTAAAATATTTAGTGAATATTACTTCAAATATCAGTATTTAATATATTGGTCTGTTTACTGCTTTCTAGCTGATTGTGTTCTAGATACATTTCTATTCAGCTGCTGAATATTGATACGAAGCATGGAGGAATGTCCATTCATCAAATGTGAGCCAGGATACCTGTCAGAGATGGAGGAACCATGTAAAATAGTAAGTGGACTGTATTAATTATTAATTTAGTAAATAATATTGATAATAAAAATCCTGAGACACAACCTGGTATAGCATGAAACACTTCGGCCAAAGATCAACTCTCAAAGAATCAGTCAATCAATCAGTTGATCACCAATCAACCACCATTGATCTGTATTTAGGGCTATCGCCCAGGTGACAGATTCCCTAACAGTCCTTTACCTGGTCTGTTCTTAAACAATTTCAGAGAAGTTGGAAATTTATCAAACATCTCGTTTGATAAGTTATTCCAATCCCTAATTCCTCTACCTGTACAGAAATCTGCGCCTCAATATGTCCTTTTGAATTCCAACTTTATCGTCATTTTGTGATCTTTCCTCATTTTAAAACCCATCTCAAATTTTTTCATCTACTAATGTCATTCAAAGCTATCTCATCACTGACAGCTCGAAACATTCTGCTTAATTATAAGATGTATATTTCATTTTTGTTCCGTATTGAATAATACGTATTGTTTAGTCAATTTATTTCTTACATTCTTCTTATTCTGGCAGCTCATCTCCTTAATTCCACATCTTCCCAGCCCAAAGTTTGCAACATTTTTGTAACCCTACTCTTCTTTTGGAAATCACCCAGAACAAATTGTACTGCTTTCCTTTTTATCTTTTCCAGTTCTCGTATTAATCCTGGTGAGGGTCCCATACTCGAGAACCATACTTTAATTGGGGTCTTACCAGTAACTATACACCCTCTCCTTTTCATCCTTACTGCAATCCCTAAATAACCTCATATCCATGTGAAGAGATCTGTACTCCTTATTTTCAATTCCATTTCTGTGATTACCCCAATGATGACCTTCTTATATTAACACTTATGCACTTACAGTGATCCCCGTAAGTTATTGTCATTCCATCAACACAGAAATTAAAACTGAAAGGACTTCTCCTCTTTGTGAAACTTACAGCCTGACTTTTTACCCCTTTAACAATCATTTACATCAAAGAAAGGACAATAAGTTCCACCTTTTCAATACTATATATTGTGTGAAAGTTTTACATTACAGTAAAAAAAAAAAACTTTCACACAATATATAGTATTAAAAAGGTGGAACTTATTGTCCTTTCTTTGATGTAAATCTTGTTTCAATACGGAACCTAAATATGAAATTCTTAACGTTAAATTAACAATCATACCATTGCCTGCTGACCATTTCACAACTTGGCCAATGAATTGCCATAGAGAGAGAGGTTGTGAAGAAAAGGATACAAACCAATCCCATAGCACTACAGCCCCTGAAGGGCCTTGGCCTACCAAGTGACCACTGCTCAGCCCGAAGTCCTGCAGATTATGAGGTGTCGTGTGGTTAGCACGACAAATCCTGTCGGCCATTACTCTTGGCTTTGTAGACCGGGGCCACTATCTCACCATCAGATAGCTCCTCAATAATAAATCACATAGACTGAGTGGACTTCGAACCAGCCCTCAGATCCAGGTAAAAATCCCTGACCTGGCTGGGAATCAAACCCGGGGCCTCCGGGTAAGAGGCAGGCATGCTACCCTTACAACACAGGGCCAGCCAAGGAAAGGATATAAGATGAAAAATTAGTTCATAGTTCATATTTGTGGTCCACTGCTGACAGAATCAGTATACATATTTAAAGTGACACCAACCATAATAACAATTTTATGGTTTTTGCTACTGTGTACAGGCATATGCAGGCATTATAGGTTAATGTCATTCAGGCTTCCTACATGTAAAGTTCTCCAGAGGTAGCACGCCTGCCTCTTCCCTAAGGGCCCTAGTTTCAATTCCCACCCAAGACAGGGATTTTTCCCTGGATCTAAAAGCTAATTTGAGGTGTACTCTGCCTATAGAAGAACAATTGAGGTGCTATTTGTTGATGAGATAGTGGCTCCAGTGAAGAAAGCCAAGGAGAACGGCAGTAGGATTTGATGCATTACCACGCATCATTTATGCCCATTGTACATCATCAAATTTTTCTTTCAATTCAATAATTCACAAGAAAAGTTGTCAAATCTTGTCAAAGACTGTTCATCTTTGCTGAAAGTTTGATAAGCTTTGAAGATTTGGCAAGATCTGATAGTTTAACTTGGTGGAAAGGGAAAGAGTAGGTATGGGTCTTGGGCTTGCAGTGGGATATATTCTTAAAAAGAAGAAAAATGCATAATAAACTATCATTTACATGGGGAAGATATTAATGTTGTTTTCTTCAACTTCATTTTTTCAATAAATGTATGCCATAACGGCATTTGCTGAAGTTATGTTATACTCACATGAACTGAATAAAAACTATAGCAATGTAACATAAATTCATATCATATTACATGAAAACATATTAGGAATTCCATAATAATAATAATAATAATAATAATAATAATAATAATAATAATAATAATAATAATATGTGAAGATCGATATAAATCAAAGATTGGTGACAGTTTTTCTTGTAGGTTACCATGCAGTAATAAATATAAAAGCTTTAGAATTTTTCAAGGGATTTCTTTTGAAATTTCCTCAAGATATTTCCCTTGCATCTTCCTCAAGATATTTCCCTTGCAACTTCCTTGTACATTGCACAGGGATGTGCCACATACTTAGCAATTAATACACTCACAACATCCCTTGATCATGAACACAAAGCTGTTTTTGTTGTTTCGATTCCCAACAATCCCAGCATGCCCAACGGGGACCGTTAATACTCGGACTCCATTGGACAATACTGTCAAAGATTTTGCAATTCTTTGATCGATTAGAATATGTTCTAATTCCCTTTGAAGACTTCTAAATTATTGCTAGCAATTTGACAATAAACTCGTAAAGTAATGAAAATTGTTGTGAAGTCTTGTGAAGTCTCAAATTTGACTGAACTTTGATCATGTACAACAGGCTGTAAATATCAGGCCTTTAAACTGAGTGGTGATCTCTTGGTACATCAAGGTCAGTTCTTTAATCATTTACATACAGCCCATATACAATGGAACTATGAAGAAGATTATATATCTCATGTGAATTACACTAAATGAGGAAGCCAGGCATAAAGCAATGAACTTTACAGCACTACACAGCCAGTGGTACACTTACAGGCCTATACCACAGAGAAGTATAACTGTAAATAGTGACAATCATGAAGTTCCAGACAACAGCAGCAGTATTCAGGACCTTGTTAAAAGATAATCACTGCTTATGATGCATGTTTCTATAAAGGGTGATTGGAAATAATGTGAACGAGGTATATAAGCATTAGAGGGTAGGTCATACTGATAAATAATCTGAAAAAAATCATTCAGTATTGTGTGCTGTTGTCATTTTATCAGCCAATCAGATTGCTTCATGGGCAAATTCAAATGTTCATTACAAGGCGCTATAGCTAAATCTGCACATGGCTTAACTTTTGGAGGTTGTCTGCAAGCAGAATTTAATATATTAAATGGAGAGAGATCCAGTGTTGTCAGCGTGTGTAGTACTAAAAAACTCAATAGATGACAGCAAACAACACTTGTAGGTCTGGCTGAAATGGGAATACTCAAATGGAGTGCATTATTCCTGCTAGCTTTTTACAAGATATGAGAGGCTATCATGTTTAATCAAGCACTTACCGTAAATTTTGAGATGGACACTTTGCGATTTATTGATTTATTTTGCAACATATTTGATGTGAAGAGAGTCATTGAGTAAGTGATTGCTTCAGTTGAAGACTATACATGTGTAGATGAAAGCCATTTTTCATTTGAAGATCCAAAAATGAAAATTCAAGTAGTGAGCCTTCTCAGAGTAAGAGCGACTGAAGTGACACAGAAAAGGAAACAGCTGACAAATTGACTGACATGACTAACTTAGACCCAGGACCTTGAAGTACCACTCCGATATATAATATTAATCAAGGACCAATTTTACCTTTATATTTTGACAAGGTGACTGAACCTGTAGAGAACTTTTCACTATTTTTTTATACAAAATGTTTTGATATACTTCACCAGGAAACAGTAATTCAGGGAGACAATTGAAAACAATGGGCAACACCTCCAACTAGACAGTGTAGAGTCAAAGATTGGTCTTTTCCAACACTATCTGATACAAGGGCTTTGATTGGCAAAATCATTAACCCTCTTGGTGCCAGTGTCGCTCTGTGAGATGTTATGTTTCTTTATTCTTTGAGAGGCTTCTACACTGAAAATGGTGTCTAATCTTGGCATGACCATTAAAGAGAGTTAAAGCTACCATGTTCTGACAACATTCATTTGTTTTCTGTCTATCAATAATCTCTAGCAATGTTTTAAATTCCTTAACTTGTTTACGCGCGACTCCTAAAACCATGGCATCGAAGTGTAAGAAGAGTGGTATAAGAGAGGAGGAAATTAAAAAACTGATGAGTCCAGAAACTGTTGTGTAGCTTGTGCAGAATTGTCCTGGTCATCATTCCTTTATTCCCAGTCACTATTATTATCAGCATCATCACTATCTGTTAGTTGGTTATGTAGAGTCCAATTCCGCATAGGCAATTCATTGTCTGAGGTGAAACCGACACTTAATTCATCACCAAAACTGGAATCACTGCCCATGAAGTCTGAGAGATCACCATTTGACTCGCAAATCATTACGTATACTGCTGTTTTTTCACTGTCATCGCCTGTGTGATTACCACTGTTGGTGTATTTTTTCAATATGCTAGATTTTAGATTTTCAGATTTTTGACACCCTTGCAGATATTTTTAGTGTTCATTTTTACTCCAACTTTTATTTTCTTGAATAAATTATTTTAATTCATTAGTAATGTGTGAAATAAATTTCATAATGATCTGAAATATATCCTGAATTTAGGTGACTGTGTTTTGCACTCCCTCATTAAGCTTCACTATCATATTTAAAAAAACAGAGGAGTTACATTCCCTTTTCTGAAAGCCTACATTTTTCATTGAAACAGCCTGGCACTTTTAGACCTCACGTTTACATTTTTGCCTGACACTATAAGTGTTAACTTATTTGTGAAATGTTTCTTATGCCTTGTATGCACTAACATGCTGCCATGAAAGAATTTGTTACTATCCTATGCACCTTTGTGACAGAGCACATCAAATATTTATGGTAAGTTGTTAACATTGCTTACGTTTGCATGTTTATAACTAGTGTTTGATAATTCTGGATGAGTTTTAATTTACCATATTTTCAGTCTGCTTACAGGAATACAATGTTTCCGCCATTTAAGGTTAAGACCGGCTTGAGAGCACCAATCTAAGAAACATCTTCACCAAGGGAGGGATTTGAACGCGGACCTGACAGGATCGTGCCACAACAAGGACGATATGCTGGCCTCAGCTGGAACCTACAGAGTGTGTGTGTGTGTGTGTGTGTGTGTGTGTGTGTGTGTGTGTGTGTGCGTGCGTGCGTGCGCAAATATCTCCGCATGGCAGTCAAGGCGGTCTTAAGCCACGTGTGGATTTAAAAACTCCACTTCAGGGAGCCCATTTGAATTTGCCCGCAAAGCGCTCTGATTGGCTAACTTTAGCAGCTGATAAAGTGACAACAGCCCAAGATATCAAATTACGAAGGTCAATCAAATATAAACAGGATTTTTGTTCCTGAACATCAACAGTTGGTAGGTCTGGCCCTGAGCTTCTGCTATGCTTAGGTGGGACTGTTAGGAGTGGGGAGAGCATGCTGTTAGCTATTTCTCACCATTTTGTCAGTAATGTTCACAATATAGGAGGAACAGGTGCACCCCTCCACTGCACAATGCATAATTATAAAATGTGTTGCTCGTAAAGGAGTTACAGTGGCGGAAATTTGCCAGAGATTGACTGCACAGTTCGGTGATCAAACATTGTCAAGGACGAATGTGTTTGCCTGGCATAAAAAAATCAAGGATGAGAATCATAGGATATAAATGAGAACATGTGGAAAATCAGCAGCACGATCACCATCCTCGGACCAGCATTACAGATGAAAACATTCGTGTGGTTAATGACATTATTGATGACGATGGACAGGCGAGAGTATCAGAAATTGCTGAGCAAGTCGGAATCAGTTATGGGAGCTGGCAGGCAATCATCTCAAACAACCTACAGTTCCGTAAAGTGTCTTCCAGATGCATCCCTTGTCTTTTGACCAAAATTGTCTCCAAGCTACAGCAAGTGCACTGGACTACACTTGATCATCCTCCTTACAGCCCGGACTTATCGCCCTGTGATTTCCATTTGTTTGGACCACTTAAAGAAGCTCTAGGAGGGCAACAATTTGAAGATGACGAGAGTGTGGAAGACTTTGTGCACAACTGGCTGGTGATACGACCTTGTTCTTTTTATGGTGAGGACATCAAAAAGCTGTCCATATGGTGGGACAAATGCATTTCCAAAGCAGGGACCTACATGGAAAAATAAATTGTAATTGGTTTGTGTTTTTCAATAAATGAATTTAAATAAAAATAAAGTTCCATTTATATTTGATCCCCCCTTGTATTTATCTGTATGACCTATTCTTTAACACTTGTGTACCCTGTGTTTCTGAACACTCTGTGTAGATACACTCATAATATTAGCTGGAAGTAAAAGTAGTACATTATTTTATCTTCTCCCTGTAAATGTTTGAGCAGTTCTTATTTTTATAATGTGGCAAGTGTGTGAAATTTGAGATGTCTGTATCCTTATCAGTTTTACAATCACAGTGCTGTCTGCAGACATGTGTTAAGTTTAGTTATGGGTTCTGGTTAGTAAGAGAATGTTTTACTTTTCTTTTCAGGAGCTAAGTGTCCACCCTCAAACTCATAACCAAGTGTTGGTGAAGAATGATCCACAACCTCTGAATTATGCATTTGAGGAAGAGCTTGATTTGGACAAAGTAAAGAAGGTATGTGTACTTGAAGTAACAATGTGAGATGACATTGTAGTTTTCTTTCCTTGGCTGGTTAACACTTTTGGTATTACATTTTCAGCATAATTTCTTTTTCTGTTTTCAAGTTATTGAAATATTGCAGTGGAATGATTTTGTTATGAGGGTTAAAAAAGTCGATCATTGACACTTTACTTACAGGTATGATTAACGGTCAATAATATTGCATCCGGGAGATAGCGGGTTTGAACCCCACTGTTGGTAGTCCTGAAGATTTTTTCCGTGGTTTCCCATTTTCACACCAGGAAAATGCTGGGGCTGTATCTTAATTAAGGCTACAGCTGCTTCCTTCCCACTCCTAGGCTTTTTCTATACCATCATTGCCATAAGACGTAAAGTAAATTGCAAAAGAAAAAAGTTAATCTTAAAATTTAGACTTATATAACCTTTGAATAACATAATTGTACTTTGGGAATATTAAGTCAAGTTATAATCATCACTTGATGTATTTTGACGTTGCTACTAAAATCTTCTTCAGAGCAATAACAGTGAGATGGCAACTGTCACTCCATAGTAACTAGAATCAAGAGAGAGTAAGATTGTGTCAGAAGTGTAGTTCATTCTTGAGCCTCCGGAGTCAAGGACAAAGATATTGAAGTCATAGCTACTGAGAAGAGCCATTATTTATTGATTTATCGTATGGCTTGTATTGCTACGAATGTCCAAGGACTTGTTTGGTTCAGCTGGTGCTGGTCTCTCTACTTAATACCCATGGGATATCTGCATATCTGGGTGTCAGATGATGATAATGAGGTAGGAAGAGGGTGAACCCCAGTATCGCGCATAGCCTAATCCTATAGATTAACACCAAAAACTTGTTCAAGGCTTAATGTCTCCATCCAATGGAAACTATAATCGAACTACTTTCAACAATGACCTGAAATCATTAATTACGAATGTACTGGGGCGTATTAGCTCACTCTGCCCATTAAAGAAGTGTTTCCAAAGGCACTGGATGGGTCAACTCGTCATTACTCAAATGATTGACTACTGATAAATGAGTAAAATATTCACAGCTGGTTAAGAGGACAACCACCCTGACATTTCTTTCACTGTATTATTTTGTAATCTGGAACCTTGATATGTGACCTTTTTTGTTTGCACAAACCATTATATATTTAAGTTTGCCTTTACTAGCTGTAAATTTATAGGGATTAACAGGTAATTTTTTAAAATTTGGAGCTTGTCTCAGGATCTGTTTTGTCACATTTCTGGAGCTGCTGTGAAGATGTAACAGAATGCTGAGATATTTCATTTCTCTTTATAGGAAGAAAATGTCATCTCACCTGACAATCAAGTGAAGAAGGAAGATCCACATTGTGCAGTTGCTGATCTGAGTGTAGAGCAAGTTGAAAAAAAAAAGGTAAAAGAACATTGTTCTGATGAAGTATCTGATTTCTCATTGATTGATCCCTGCACATTTTGGATATTAAATATTTTATTTTTTATTTATGAACGGCCCCAATGAGCAAAGTTCCCTTTAAGAGACTATACATAGGACATATGCATAATATTCAAAAGATTTTTTTTTTTTTTTGCTAGGGGCTTTACGTCGCACTGACACAGATAGGTCTTATGGCGACGATGGGATAGGAAAGGCCTAGGAGTTGGAAGGTAGCGGCCGTGGCCTTAATTAAGGTACAGCCCCAGCATTTGCCTGGTGTGAAAATGGGAAACCACGGAAAACCATTTTCAGGGCTGCCGATAGTGGGATTCGAACCTACTATCTCCCGGATGCAAGCTCACAGCCGCGCGCCTCTACGCGCACGGCCAACTTGCCCGGTATTCAAAAGATATAATTTCAACATATACAAGATAAGTGACAAATCAGTGAAATGCAATGGAATTTAAAATTGAAACTACTACAATAATGCAAATAATAATCTAAACAAAAACTACAATAAAATTGAAGGAAACTAAATTATAGCCTAACTAATAACAAAAATAAAATGTTTACATGCTTTTTACTTAGTAATTTACAGAAATATATATTATTTTACATAAATATTTTTAGACTTGGTAGGACTGAAACAATAATTTGCTTAGTTTAAGTTTGAATTATTAACAGCTGAAATGTATTTTATTTCATGAGGTAGTTCATTGTATATTTTAGACATAATTCTTCAGACTATTTATTCTGTAAGTTACTGTACCTAATTGCCAGGTGTAAATAGGAACTGGACAGCCAAGTATTATTATATATTTAACTATTTTTCCTATTAACATATCATTAATTATATTAGAATATCAGTGCATCTAAATGTTGTTAAACTGATTTTTAATTCCTACACTGTTGATGAAAGAACAGTAAATCTCATGACTGTGTGACACTCCCAATTTAGGCGTTGCTTCTTATTCATGTGGAGTGGTGACCACTGGATCCCTCTTGACTTGTGCCACATTCCTTACTTTCAGGTTTCCCATCTGACCTTGCCTCCCCTTTCTAACCATGAAGTTATTTAATTTGCAAGATCTGGAGAATCTACCATTTTCAGATCCCTTGTGGCCCTTTCCTTACAACATTTGCTGTTCGACTTGGATGGTGGTTGGTATGCGTGTGTCTGTCCATGGCACAAGTTGCCATATATCATCATCATTATCGTATGCAGTTTTTGGTTGTTGACTGGGTCTGCTTGAAACATAATCCTCTCCATCTCCTCTTGACTTCCCACCACTTCTCTCTCTTCACTCTTGCCCAGTCCTCTCCTCTTCTCTGCACACACACTATTCCATTCCTTTTATCCACCCGTATGTTGGTCTTCCTCTTGGTCATTTTCCTGTTATCTCCATTTTGTGCATCTTCCTGGATACACTTTCCTCTGTCATTCTCTTCATGTGTCTGTACCATCTAAGTCTAGATGTCTCTATCCTGCTCTTCAGTGGCTCTTCCTTTACCATATTTCTAACCTCGGGTAAGTGAAATGAAATTTGTGGGAAGCAGAAGAGGAGTGACAAGATTGGATAAGATGAGAATGAGTAGGGACAAGTTCCCATATAACGGTACATATTAATTTAGTGCCACGATCAAAGTCCTCATTTTAATTTCAGATCTTATATGCATTGAAGTGCTGGGGTTGCCTTCTGATCTTCAAATCATCCCTTGCAGAAGACATCCGACACTACATACAGATGGTCTGCTGGGCCGCACCACAGTCGCACCCCAGTGATTGCAAGTTGCCCCATTGATGTAATAGATCTGCACAATTTCCAAGTTGATTCTGATTCATTTCTAAGTTGATCAGTTTCTTTGAGAAAGTCAGAGTTCATTGCAGACCACTGGGATAGCAACAGACTCGAATAAAGAGTGTACTCTTCCTTGAGTACATTTGACCCAAATGTTCAATGTACCTGACCATGATAAAATCAATGTCAATTAATTATAAGGCTAATTAAGGCTAATAATCATATTAACAGAAAGATTATTCACACATGACTGTTCGTAAATGCCAAGAACACAATTTTGCACTTAAGCAGCAGCTTCAACTGGGAATCTTTACACTGCTTCAAGCGACAGAAAAAAATACGATTGTGTATTTTTATAATTACAACATTTTTATAATAACATTCAATCTTATCCAATTTATCAATAAACATCCAGCTGTTGTTTATAATTAATTGACGTTGATTTTATTACAATCAGGTAGATGAACATTTGGGACAGTGGTCTGCAAGTTATTAAGAAAAGGATCCATTTTAGCTTTGGACTTTTTTAGAATCTAGAATGAACAGCACTAATAAGTTTTTAAATTTTCATGTGTACAAGATACCATCAGTTCTCGATACTCATAGTGTGCAATGTGGCATGTTTTTACAGTATAATTGTAGCATGTTAAAGTTTTAATTTTCATGTGTACAAGATACCATCAATTCCCAATACTCATAGTGTGTAATGTGGCATCTTTTTATAGTTTAATTTTAGCATATTCATTTTAACAGGTCTTTGATGTGTAATAGAACTTTCATTGTAAACCATGTATGGATAGACCAGGTTGCAGACATTTGGCCTTAAGGTTGGCCTACAGGCTGATGATGCGCTTAAGAAGGGGTGAAACATGTCCCCGAGAAGTTTATATACAGTAGTATTATGTAAATTTTAACCACGTAACACGTGGCAATTATTGAATAGGTGGTGAAATTATTTTTGTGATAATTTTGCTTATAGTCAGTTTCAATACAGACCAATCATGAGAGTTATCATTTGCAATATATATGTGTTGTCATCATGATCATTCAATAGTATCCTGTTTCCCAAGTCTGACATGAGAGCAGTCTCCATTTCTGCCTAGTTATATATAGAAACTATTTAATGCCCTCCCTTCCAGATCCTGCTTTATTTGAATGAGCCATCTTCTTATTGGTCAGCCTCTAGGTCCCTTTCCTTTCAGGCCACTCCCTTATGATCTGTTAAATTAGTTCTAATTGAATATATACAGTTCATAACATCTATATTTGTACACGCCACGTAGCAGATATACAACGCCTGTATAATATCTATATACACATAATCAATGCATGAGACGTGGATACGTTATTGCACAAGGTGTTAAGAACGGGATGTTAGCAACCAAAAGCTTCCGGTATATAATTGTAAAAGAATGGGAGTGCAATATGTTGTGTAGTGGCCTATTTGCTTGCAACAGTCTTGTTTGTACATGCAAGGTAATGACCAGGAAATTCCGGACGCAAATAAACGTTGTGCGCATACCGCCAGATGTGCGGCCTATGGGGCATGTATAGACATTAAGTATCCTTGTTTGATAAGTTGTGTACACGATGAGTAAGGGCAGAGAGTTAGGCACTGATTTGAAACAAGTTATTGTTAACCTAGCGCTTAAAAGGCTATTCCCTTAGACAAATTGGATGAGAAGTAAACAAACCGCACTCTATGAATTATGTGCTTAATACATTTTGGTACAATGGCACAACAAAGAATTTGCCAAGAAGAACTAAAAAGAAGAAACTAAATGACAGGCAAGAACATTTCATTGTTAGATAAGTGAGGCAACATCTGAAAATAAGTGTTCCAGAAATCTGACAGCAGTTAACAGAATCACTGTTGAGAAAGAAAATTTCCAGTCAGACTGTTCAGAGGATACTTTGGAAGTATGGATATCATGAAATAAGAGCAAGAAAGAGGGCATTTGTAGTAAAAAAAATTGAGTTGATCGAACGAAGTTTGCCAAGACACATGAAAATAGGAGCCAGAGTTCTGGAACCAAGTTATTTGATCTGATGAGACCAAAATTAAAATTTTCAGTCCAGATGGGAACAGCAGAGTATGGAGGAAAGCAGTACTGCAAATGAGCCTAACAATACCACACCAACAGTGAAACATGGAGGCGGTGCCATTCTAGTGTAGTAGTGTATATCCTCGAAAGGTGTTGGTATCATGCACTTATCGATGGAATCATGGACAAATGGGGCTATCTTGAAGTATTGCAGAAAAATGTGAAACAGAGCGCTCAAAAGATGGAATTTCTACCCTCGTACATATTACACCAGGACAATGATCCTAAACAAGCTGCTGGTGTGTGCAAAGAATGGCTCATATGGAGTGTTCCTAAGCAGCTCAAAACACCTGCCCAGTCACTATATCTGAACTCCATTGTACATTTGTGGATTCACTTTTTTAAAAACGAGTTCATTCTAGGCACATACAATCTAAAGGTCAATTAAAAAAAATTGTGGCAGAGGAATGGGAAAAAACTGACCCCACTGTCTGTAAAAAAAAAAAAATGAAATGGCGTGTGGCTTTGAGTGCCGGGAGTGTCCGAGGACAAGTTCAACTTGCCAGATGCAGGTCTGTCGATTTGACTCCCATATGCAACCTGCGCATCGTGATGAGGATGAAATGATGATGAAAACTACACATACATCCAGCCCTCGTGCCAGCAAAATTAACCAATTAAGGTTAAAATTCCCAACCCTGCCGGGAATCGAACCCGGGACCCCTGTGACCAAGGCCAGCATGCTAACGATTTACCCATGGAGCCAGACACTGTCTGTAAAAGGCTAGTAAATTATATTCCAAGACATTGTAAGGCCGTGATAAAGGCCAGAGGTTATGGCACTAGATATTAGGTTCTTGTTGTATCACAGGAAATGTTTGTTTAGTTGTTTGTATTAGTGGTGTACAAATAAGAGTGTTGTAATATAAATGTACATTTCGTTCCTATCTGCATTGTTTTGTATATTATGTGTATAATGATATTTTTACTCCTTAAATACCTGTACAATCAGAACAGGACAAAAAGGCCCAAAAATAATATATGAGTACGAGTTATTGTGTTATAAAGTGTAAAATAACCATGTGTTCTAATAAGACTGTTTCAAACTGTATATTATTTATTTTCCTTAGGATGAGATGGAAGAACCCCTTGATGAGTGTGACAACAGCAGAGGTTCATCTCTTGAGTAAGTGTTTAGTATAATCCAGTATGATCGAAATATTGTAGTCACTGTGAAAAAAAAAGGAAGACATGCATCTTACGTAGTCAAGGGTGCTATTTTCTATGCTAATGTCTACCAACTGGCTGACGTGTGTCGTTGAAGAGCCTGTGTGTTGTAAGAGCGCAGAGCGGTCAGGCGCTATAGTCATAGAATGGGACGAAGGGACTGCCTCGCTTTATAGTAGACACATGCTGTGCCGTACATAGTGGTGCTAGTAATGGTATAGTACAGTACTCCTCACCGGTTAGAATTAATCATTCCTTCATGAATTCACCATCACGGAACGGTTTAAGTTTCTTTGTAATTTAATGGTATAGTACAGTACTCCTCACCAGTTAGAATTAATCATTCCTTTATGAATTCACCTTCACTGAACAGTTTAAGTTTCTGTGTAATTTAATGGTATAGTACAGTACTTCTCACTGGTTAGAATTAATCGTTCTTTCACGAATTCACCATGACCGAACGGTTTAAGTTTCTTTGTAATTAAATATGAAATTTTAAAGCTCAGTCGAACTGCTGTCTCACTGATCGAATGCTCGACAGGGTTATATAATACTAATATAAATGGTCCGTCATTGGACATTATAAATTTTCCAGCAAACTCATTCCTGATTGTCAGCGTTTCACCCCAGTGTGCTAAGTTAGGCTCATCAGTTGATAAATAGCACACCTACCAGAATGCGTGGCTAATGTATACCGTGGAGGCCACTGCGTAGGCTACTTGAAGCCACCGGCAGTGCCAGTGCACTGTGAGAGACTTTGTCCCATTACCAAAAATTGATGCCTGCCTGGCCATCAGATAATATAGATGTTGATTCCCATAGGGAACCAACTGATGAGCCCAACTTAGCACACTGGGGTGAAACGCTGGCAACCAGGAATGAGTTAGCTGGAAAATTTATAATGTCCAATGACGGACCATTTATATTGGTATTATAAATTTACTCGTACGGGACAAATATTTCTGGTTCCCTATGGGAATCAACATCCATATCCTCAGGGTTATATAATTTATCTTTCAGTTCTGAAATTACACGTACCCATTCTTCACCTTAATACTGATTATAATCTGTAGCATGACACAAACTGTACTGGCATAGTAAATTATATCCTTTTACATACTGTAGCTATTTTCTACAAACTAAATATTTAGCTGTAGCATTCCTATCATTATCAACAAATAAATATAGATTTTCCCATAAAGATAAAAGGATCGGGGGCACAAATAGCTTGTTGCACTACTGTGATGTGCTCGGTTCATCCATGCTTAGGTAGCGTACTGTACCATTACTAGCACCATTATGTACATCACAGCATGTTCCTACTACTAAGCAAGGCAGTTCCTTCATCCTACTCTATGACTGAAGTGCCTGACCACTCTGCACTCTTATGTCACAGTGCTCTCCGACGTCACACGTCAGCCAGTTGGTGGACACTGTTCTATGCTGTCTCCTTGCAGAAGGTTGGTGACCATCATGCAGTAATTTTCCCTATTTGGTGTTAGCAATATCAGCGTTTCTCTTTCATGGATATCAAACCCCTTTTTTAAAAACAATATTTAGAAAAATATATTGGTTGACCTTTTCAATCCAGCTGTGATGTAAACCACTAGAAAGAAATAGTTTGTACACTCAAAATATAGTAAGACTAGGACATGTTTCCTCACCGTATGGGTAATCTTCAGCTAGTATACATGAAAACAAACTTAAAAGACTTTCAGAGACTGAGTTATTATGGGGCTTGTTGGGATGTTAGGAATAAAAATGCCCGTAAACATGGCCGACGGAGCAGCTGTGACGAAGAATTTTGACTGAATGGGAAGCTATACATCGTAGATGCTCGTGAGGACAAAAGAACCACGGATTGTGCCGTGTGTTCTGACAGAAAAGCGAAAGGAGGCAGAAAGGAGGCATCATTTTTTTTCTGAGACCTGTCCAGGGAAACCAGGACTACACCAAAACAAATGCTTCCGGAACTACTATACTTTGAAAAAGTATCGCTCATAATGTGGTTAACTTGACTGATAGTAAATAAATTTGCAGATCATATTATTAATGTAAAAAAAATCAGCTTTTTACTTATGTGAATACATCCTTCCCATGTTTGCCTAATGTCAAATTGGACCTGTGCAGGATGCAGACAAAAAATCAATTGGACCCCAAAGGGTTAAAACATCATATAACAATCTTTGTCTTTGCAGCCAGGATATCATGTCTCCCTTCAGTGAATACTAGGTTGACACCGTATCAATCTTTTTTTTTCGAGTATACTACATTGTTTAGCACCACTGGTGAGTTGGCATATGGATCTCTCGCACACTTCTCGGAATTTGTATGGTTCATTTGGTCTTGGTAGGCTCCAATTGTCATGCTAGCCTTGTAAATTAAATCAGAATCAGTATATGACCCAAAATGAATCATGGTTAGCATTTTACCTGCATTTCCGTGTTAACTCCCTCACTTCTCTACATTGCCAATTTTTTTGGTATGTCAGGTTGCTCTCAAACCAGCTGTTATTGTGGTATAACATACATATCTGCCTTCTTCTTCACTTTGAATCACCCATCTTTGGGGTACATCAGGTCAATCACTTCTTAGATGCTTGTGCTCTTTTCTTCTCCCAATATTTCTTCATTCTAACCACTTTCCTCCTCTGATAAATGAATCGGTTTTCTGGTGTTGATCTTAACTTGGAACCTCTTAGTTTTTTCTTTGATCATGGTCTTGGCTGTACCATTCTTTAACATGAGTTCGGTAATCTTAAGATCTCTCAGATCCTTTTCCACTTCCTTAAACTAATTGGGTTTAGACTTTTTAAAAAAAGAAGTCAAAGATCTGTTTAGTTAATCTGTCAGGATTCATTCAGAATATGTGTCCATAGAAATCAATCCTCCTTTTCCTCATGGTATCCGAGAGTCTCTCCGACTTTATGTAGAGGGCTTAGTTTCTATAAAAAACTTGTTTGTTATTTTGGAATTTGGGAACCATGATCTTCCTCAAAATTTTCCTCTCCTTGACTTCCAATTTCTCCATTTGCCCTTTCCTCCCCATGACTAATGTTTCTGCTTCATAGAGTGCCTCCAGCTTAATTACTGTGTTATAATGCCTTATATTGGTGTTCCAAGAGAGGGCTTTCTTATTGTATGTGGTTTTGGTTTTCTGGAAAGCTAGTTCCATTTTGGTCCTTCTTGCTTCCATTGCTTTCTTTCCCTTCAAGGTTGTCCCATTCAGTCGATTCCCCTAGGTACTTGAAACTCTTTACCACCTCTATTTTTTGAGCTCCTACTTTAATTATTTTAGAAATGTCAAAGCTCCTACTTTAATTATTTTAGAAATGTCAAGTATATTCATCATGATATATCTGCCTTCATTATGGTATATTCTGATTGTATGCAGATGGCACCCTCCCCAGTTAACTATGTCTGGTCTTTAAATTGATATTATATGCCTGGACATACTTTTCCACCATAATTCTAGCTGTGTAAGAGTCACCATAATGCAGGGATGGCAAACCTTTTCCGACTTGTGTGTCAGTTAACATCTTGTTTATTACGTTTTACTGTGTAGTGTGCCATTCGTTATTGTTCTTTAAAATCATCATGAACCCCCTCATATGATTTCATTTGGGTATTAAATTACATTACGTATAAATCAATTCACGTGAATATTTCATTACTTTGTTTTGCAAACATCACTGAAAATTACATTTCAAAAACAGGTAAATTTTAAGAATAAGATATATTTTTGCTTCACCCTAATAAAATGTGTAAAAAACATGGCCGTAGAATTAATTGTGACATACTTCTTTATTACAACAGTAATGTTCAAATATGCTATGCTGCTAGAATTTCCACCTATTTATTACAAGTATGTTAAAAACATGAAAATACAGTATGTTAGTATGTTGTGCTGTGTGCCACAGAAACCATTTTTGCGTGTCACCAAGTGGCATGGATGTCATAGGTTTGCCATCCCTGCCATAATGAGTGGAGATCCAATAGAAAGTCAATTTTTAGTTTAATAACAGGAAACAACTTGGGACGTATCAGTACTTACAGCCATTTCAGAGACATCTGTGTCGGATGTTCATTTCTCCTCTCCGCTGTCGTTGTCTTCAAGGTGATCGTGAAAGTGATGATTATCTGCTTTGACTAGCATCTTTCAAACTTAAAAAAATTCTTATTCTTCTGTCTATATGTAAGGTCCGCCAAGTCAGTACTAACATATAGTACAGTTCAGTTAATATTCACAAAAACAAATCTATAAAGAACATATTTCAGTCTATTAGGCTCATCTTCAACTACGTATTATTAATAATAAAATTTTCAGATGATTCCAATTATAACAGAAATGAACAAATAAACATTGTGTTTAAAATACTAATTTGAAAATTCAGGTCCTATCTTTCTGTTAATAAAAACAGTCTTCTCATTCACACATAAAACAATAAATTTCACACAAAGTATATTTTTAATATCTTTAAAATAACTGAGGAACATCAAGAGAAATAGTTTTAAAATGTATTTAATATACATTATTAAAATCTTCTTGATCAGAAATGTATAGCAGGCCTGATGGAAAAACAGAACATTATGTTACATCAAAACTAATGATAGCAGGGAAATATGTAATGTTAATCTGAATCTGAATATGTCTAGGAAAAGAAGAAAGTAAATATAAATAAGAAGGAAAGTAGAAAGAAATTTAAAGGAAACAAGACAAGTAGATTTTTTTTTGTATACTTATCCCGTATTGGACTTACATGTTATTCCCTGCCCTAAATGAAATGAGATGAGAAATCAATACTCTATACAATAATAAATGTTAATAGCAAGCAACATATCAATGTTTTACCCACATCACATAATATACTTAGTATATTTAACCCTCCAGCCCCTCCTAATCTTCCTTTGCCCCCCTGACCCTCAATACCAGTAGCATTCTATAACAGCCAACCAACTTTCCAAGTTTCATTGCCTGTAAACAAAGATCTCCTCAAAGACGCTTTGTAGGACTTACCCTCAGGTTTGAGACTATGATTGCCACTTGAAGAAGAAGAAGAATAAGAAGATGCATGGAAAAAATTGAAATATGTGTAAATGATCCAATCAGGCCTTAAGGAAAAATGAACTCTGAGAAACAATCACAGTGTTTTGTTGAAAGATGTGAATAGCTCCTATGTAGAAATGAAAATGTTTATACTTGAATGACAGGAGTGGAGAAAATGAGATATTGTTTACCAGTTTGTAAATTGGAGAGAAAAAAGTATAAGAATGAACAGGCCTGGTCTGGTTTCTGTTGGCAATATCTCATACTGCTGTGATCTTTCTCAGTGTCGACTAACATGTTATTAATATCCCTTGCTGTATTATGCTGTATTATTTCATCAAAATGTAGTTGCAAAAGACTGATAAAAACTTTTGCTGCACTATTTTTAAACAGAACACATACAGAAAAATGTAATTTTTTTTATTTTCCAAATGAACTGAAACTTTATTTTTTTTACAGATTAGTGACATTCAACACCATTGCACCATTTTAAACTCAACTTTGGCAAAGTAGTGGTGACATTTGACCTTGAAACACACATTACCGTTATACATCTCAACCGAGCTCGATAGCTGTCGTCGCTTAAGTGCAGTCAGTACCCAGTATTCGGGAGATAGTGGGTTCAAACCCCACTGTTGGCAGCCCTGAAAATGTTTTTTTGTTGTTAACATTTTCACACCAGGCAAATGCTGGGGCTGTACCTTACTTAAGGCCACAGCTGCTTCATTTCCCATTCCTAGGCCTTTCTTATCCCACTGTCACTATAAGACCTATCTGTGTCGGTGCGACGTAAAGCATATAGCAAACAAAAAAGATACATCTCTAAACATGGAACTGGACACATTGTAGGCGTTCCTGGGGCAATTCCTACTCAAAAATACTGTGTGTTTTCTCTTTCAATTTCCCTTTCCTTGCTTTGAACATTTTGCTGTTAATGCAGAAAAAAACGACACAATTAGGTTTGTAACTTTTTTCCTGCTGCTCCCTAAGAAAGTGCATCTCCATCAGGCGCGGCTGAGGTATGTAATCGGAAGGTCTTCCTGGTTTCGCTGGCTGACTGTGCTGATACTCTAGTAGAAGTCCCATTATGACCAAATTTCTGAAGTCAGGAGCACTAATTGCCGTATCACATAGTTTCATTTTTGTAATTCTTATGTCATCACTAATATCCTGCCAGTCCGATACAAAATGAAGATCTTCCTCGTTGGCTCTTTCTTCCGAACAATCATTATGCAAATCATCACTTGTTTCATTGTCCAAATTTACTGAACAGACTGAATCAGAATTGGCCACTAAAAGATTGAAGATTTCTTTGCTGTCATTAGTAAGTTCCGCACGCACATGGCTGCTGAGTGGAGCCTGCTATCGTCCAGACAGCTGGCAGGAATGTTCGCAGGCAGGGGGGTGAAAGATAACAAATAAACATAAGACCAATATTGACGACGTTTTCAAACAATGCTTAGTACATAGTAAATACAAGACTATAGATGTTTGTATTATTAAGTGCGACTTATCAAAGAAGCACGTGGAAACTATAGCAGGAAGGTACAAAATCGACAAAAGTCTATTACCATAGCGAATGCTATAGGGAAGTAAGTCGACAAAAGTCGACTTCCGCAGCGAAAGAGTTAAATATCAATACTTAAAATGCCAATGAGGCATTATGTCTTGAAGAAAGCAAGTCTGTAGTCAATGGAAATTGTCAAACATGTCTTTTTGGGTAAAGTTATGGTGGAACATGATGATGATTGCTGTGAATTAGTACTTACAGTAGGTATGTTATATAGTTTGTGGAAATAGTAATGAGTTTGTCTGTTTGTATTTTAGTGTGGAGGATCCCGTAATATTGACTGGAGCGACCGAATATTCGTGCGATAGTTGCCATAAGTTATTCAACCGAAACAGTGATCTGAAACGCCACCTCGTCATTCATACAGGAGAGAAGCCTCACGGCTGCACAGTTTGCAGTAGTACGTTTTCACAACCAAGTCATTTGAAAACGCATCTATTGATACATTCAGATCGGAGGCCGTACGTTTGTTCTGTTTGTGGAAGTACGTTCAGAACTTCGTCGAATTTGCGTAGTCACGAAGATACACATAAATCAAACAAGCCATTCACGTGTTCTCTTTGCGGACATAGTTTTAGAACCTTGTCATACCTCAAAAGACATCAAATTATACACTCTAAGAATAGATCCTTCTTTTGTTCCGTTTGTGGAAATTCTTTTAGAACATCTTCGGATCGAACAAAACATCAGAAAAAGCACTCTGAAAGTAAACTATTCTCTTGTTCTGTTTGTAAAAAATCTTTCAAGACATTACCAAACCTGCGAAGCCACGAGATCAAACACACTGAAAGGAGGCCATACCAATGTTCCATATGTGGAAATGCCTTTAAAACCTCGTCGCATTATAAAAGGCACGAGAAAATTAATTGTGAAAATAGGTCCTGCTCTGTCTGTGGAAATACGTTTAGGAATCCAGGAGAACTGAAGTGTCATCTTGCAACCCATACTCGTGAGGGAAAATAATGTTGACTATTTGCACAGGTTAGAAAATTATCCCTGCAGGCCCCGGATAATATTTCTATATCTCCCTCACAGAGAGAGTACGTTCTAGTCAGGCAGTATGAGAAGATAATAGCCAAATAAAATCTGCATATCCCTAAGGAAATTGCTGACACCAAATTGCAAAATTCTAGACATCCTCAAATCAGGACAGCCAACGACATGAGAACTACTACATGTGGCTTGGAATTAAAAATGTACTGCTCTCCACTGCAGCTGCATAGTTATCCCTGAGGCATTGTTGAACACTGTGTTCTGAATTTTAATTGCAGAACATTGTCAGAACTGAAAAGGGTCACAACAGCTGTTTTGACCTATTGTACAAATGGAGGAAATCCCGCGTTCTTTAAGCAGATGCATATTACCTCAAAAAAGCTACATAATCCCAAGAAATTCCCCTGAATTATTGAATTCTGCTACAGAGGGAAATTAATTTTTAAATTGCTTAAATTCTGTTTTATGGTAGTAATGCTGTGTTCTGTATATATTGCTTGTGGCAAATCTTTTATCAGCTTTGGTGAATTTGATTAATGGGACACTATAGTGAAATTTCATGAATTTCGAGGAAAATATCAAAAGTGGGTTTAGAACTCCAAAATATATCCTGATGTGTTTTTTAAAAAAGGCTTTTATTTTTTAAATTCCACCATTTTTAAAGCTCACAGTGCCTCCTTTAAATGGCCTGTGCTAACATTTAACTCTCCCATGCTCTACTGGACACACACCTCGAGTTGCTACTAAGAAATCATCCCTTTCTTACGTCTCTCTCATTTGGATTTAAATGTAATCTAAGAATTGAGTAGCAGATATGGTATTCTGTATGATGTAGTCTTAAAAATAATGCATCAGATGCACTGCTACAAAGGTGCACAAAAGGGATGACACAAAATCCAAATGTGAGCATTCACAGTGTTCTTTGTAATAAGTGTCCAAAAGAAGTATTTGTTACTAAAAATAAGCTTCAGTTTGGTATTGTGAGCAGTGTAAGTGAGTTCAATATAGGGTGTGGTAGAACATTTGATGCCCTTCAGTCCATCAGTGGGAAGCCAGTACCAACTTCTGCTGTGGACATCAGTCACCAGCAAGACCAAAGGTGCATATAGCAAAGCAGGAAAAGGAACAAATGAAAAAAATTTTGTGATGCAAGAGACTTTTTTAACGATGCTGGTAAAACTAAAGTAAAAAATTCCTACTCAAAAAGTTGAATAGGCAGAATATTGAAAGTCAGTTGCATTACTATATCTGAGGAGTTACACCTCAGAAAAAAGTGGTAAAAATTCATTGAAAAATGTAGAAGTTAGAAATTTCATTATAGTGTCCTCTTAAGCACAAACATTTTTTAGTCATTGTGGCTTACCTTTCTGCCTCTTTTGTAATATCATAAGGCCTATAGAAATAAATATTTTCTCCAAAAGCATTCCTTAACATATTCAGCAGGGAAGTGTTATTGCTGTGCTACATCTTGTCTAGTATATGGTTCGTTTCTTACATGGTTCTAAGTCACCTTTAACATATTTAGTTTCAATCAGACAGCAGTTAAAGATTTAAATTATGAATACCAAAACTGTACATTTCTGCACCATAAGCTATTAGATGAAAATCTTGTCAATGTATTCTTTTTTTTCCTTTATAATAGCAGTTAATCTTCATTAATAGTTTTGTAAAAATTTAATAAGACATTTTATATTTCAGTGTTGATAATATAAAAATACTTTATTGCAGCTGGAATGTTTTTATTGGCTTTGTTTAAAGCATCATACATAACTAAAAAATGGATTACATTGTTTGCTTTGACACCAAATTCCAAGGCAGTCTTTGAGGGATTTAGTCCTAATAAAATTGTCCACATTAACTGATGTGCACTTTGTGTGCATTTCTCAATAAACATGAATCCTTATAAATCAAAGCATTTAATTTTATTCCACCAAGTACACTTCTGTAAATGTGGTGATTATTAATGCCATTATATTTAGTGAATATTTCTGATGTCTTTCTCCACGGCTGAATGATTTAGCATTACATGAGAGAACTGAATTGGCAAGTTTTTTTAGAAGTTCACTGTGACTTCTATGGGAAGGAATAAAAGAGACAAGATCATTGCCATTCATCCAAAGAGCACACTGCTATAGGGTTGGTTTCAACTACACATTTTAAAAGAGACATTGAGCAAGCAATTGAGCTTGACACAGAAAAAATATATTTATGAACCATGCCTCCCATATTTAACAGAATATTACAACATCAAACTTGAACATTGGTCAGTTAAAAGATTTTTATTTGGCAGTAAGGTAGATGCCACAAAATATACTTGGAATATTGAACCATCACTGTCATATTTCATGATTGTCCAGTGTGATAATCATTCTACGAAACTGTTGCATTTTCTTTCCATGGTGTACACGTCCAAGTAATTCTTTATTTGTACATATGAATTATTTACTTCTTTCAAATGTGTAACATTATGTCTACTGGAATTTTTGTAAACTTCAGGATCATTGTAGTCACACTCAGTACATATTCTGATGTTCTTATGAAAAACATATAAATATTTAAGAAGTTGGTTGCTGGTTTGTGCTTTCTTCCAAATTCGTTGTCTCCTGCTTTAAGGTGAGTTCTACTGTCTTACCTGCACTATGATTAAAAAGAAGCTAGATATCACACCTAACATGTACTGTCACAAGACATTCCTTATATATGCTCCGTTATTGTCACTACAAATATCTTGGAATATTCAGAAATTCTGTTTTCCTCTTCATTTGAATGGTCTATTTTGTTGCACTTAATTGGATAAAGAAGTTGAATATTACTATTATTTAGTTATAACAGTGATCGGCTCTTCCCTTTATTTTATTAACAATTTTTCTTTGTTGTGCACAGAAAATGCATAGCATCTATGTTATATCATTTGCTTTACTAATTTGATTGCAGTAATATTACATCATTGAGCATGTCTCAGAGTGTAATACCAAAACAAATGGTGCAAATGTGCCCTACCACCAATAAGATTTGGAAGACAAAGCATTTAGTTTTACCTATATTGTAATGGTTATAGCATCCAACAGCAGTTGCTATGGGTGGAGACATCACCGTATCGGTCCAGTCCACCCGCCTGTGCTTTGACCGTGCCAATCACGAGCAAGACTTAAGTGCCAGACCAGCCCCCACTCTCTTCCGTCTGTGGTAGCACGGCATGGGACAATGGAAATTACCAGACGATTAATCTGGAGTCTTCCATCTCGTGAAGTTCCTGGACACATCCAGCATCCGGACTGCTCTGGAAGGACTGGTGCAGATATATAAGGGAGGAGTGACTTACCTGGGTTGCAGTTGGTGTGGCTCAGCTCGTGAGCGACTGCCATTGCTGTGAAGTGTGTGAACTGCCATGATTGTTGGACTAGCGTGTTAGAGTGTGGTCTGGCGGCGAAGGAGATAATGTGTAACCGTGCAACGTGGGACCTTGTGTGTGAATGTAAAACTGTGTAGTATGAGAACACATGAAAAACTGAAGGGGGAGAGCGAGAGAGCGTGCAAACTGTAAAAGTGTGCATTATGAGAGAAAGTTGTGTGTAGTTTAGTGCTTAGCTAATAAATCATAGAAACAGGCTGCTACAAGGTTACGTACTCTATTTACTCTGTCAACTCGTAACAACATATCATTTAAAAGATATTTGCCAACAATTTGTTTGGGACACCCTGTACAATAACCAACTCAAAACAGAGAAGAAAATGGCTTCCTCTTTTAAAAATTTCACACTGAAGGGAGTCAAATTGGTTTTATCTCTCAAAATTAAAATATTCATTCTTCCAAAACAGTTTGACATATGAAGTGTTATTTCTATGTCCTAGATTTAAAATAATACTGGATTAAAACTTTCTAGTCCTACAGGGTCCCAATGAGTGTTAGAACCAGAACAAAACAAATGATTCCTCCAAACTAATTTAATATATAAATTGAGGTTGTATTGTGCAGGATTCACCAACAGTGGTATATCAGAAAATAATACAAAGTTGAAGCTCGATATTTCAAATTTTCATTACTTGAATTTACAGTATCTCAAAGCAACTTCAGTTTCCCGGCCATTTGTCCTAATCTCCATGTGTATTTATTTCTTTACTACTTGAAATTTGGTTACCCAAATTTCTCAATTTCTCAAAGAAACCCTTTCCTCCCTTGAGCACAAAATATCTGTAACTCGAATTTTGTACAACATTAACTGTGCAATATGGTAGTTATGGTTTGCGAGGAACAGTTAACATGTAAAAAAAAATGGGTTAGAGTGATGTTGGGAGCTAATGTGACAGGAACCAAAAAACTAAAACTTCTAGTGATCGTAAAATCGATGAACCCTTGCTGTTTCTCGGGTGTGAATTAACTGATAATGATAAATATGTTGATTGATGAAGATGTTGATTCCCGTAGGGAAGTTGAAATATTTATTCCGAATGAGTAAATTTATAATGCCAATATAGTTGGTCCGATATTGGACATTATAAAATTTCCAGCTAACTCATTCCTGGTTGCCAACGTTTCGCCCCAGTGTGCTAAGTTGGCTCATCAGTTGGTAAGTACCAAACCCACCAAGACACATGGCTAGTGCAAACCAAGGAGGCCACTTTGTAGGCTAATTGGAGCCACCAGCAGTGCCAATGCATTATGAGAGACATTGTCTCATTTTCAAAAATTGATGCCTGCCTGGCCATCAGATGATAAATATGCTGATTCCCATACAGAAGTTGATATATTTATTCTGAAAGAGTAAATTTATAATACCAGTATAGTTCGTCAGTTATTGGTCATTATAAATTTTCCAGCTAACTCATTCCTGGTTGCCAATGTTTCGCCCCAGTGTGCTATGGTGGGCTCATTAGTTGGTAAATATCACACGTACCAAGACGCATAGTTAGTGCATACCATGGAGGCCACTGCGTAGGCTAATTGGAGCCACCAGCAGTGCCAATACACTATGAGAGACTTGGTCTCATTTTCAAAAACTGATGCCTGCCTGGCCATCAGACGATAAAGATGTTGATTCCCAAAGAGAAGTTGAAATGTTTGTTCCAAATCAGTAAATTTATAATACCAATATAGTTGGTCTGTTATTGGACATTATAAATTTTCCAGCTAACTCATTCCAATAATGGACCAACTATATTGGTATTATAAATTTACTCACTCGGAACAATTATTTCAACTTCCCCAAGGGAATCAACATCTTTATGATCTGATGGCTAGGCAGGCATCAATTTTTTTAAATGAGAGAAAGTCTCTCATAATGCATTGGCACTGCTGGTGGCTCCAATTAGCCTACGCAGTGGCCTCCACGGTATGCACTCGCCAAGCGTCTTGGTAGGTGTGCTATTTACCAAATGATGAGCCCAACTTAGCACACTGGGGCGAAACGTTGGCAACCAGGAATGAGTTAGCTGGAAAATTTATAATGTCCAATAACGGACCAACTACAGTATAATGGTATTATAAATTTACTCACTCGGAACAATTATTTCAACTTCCCTAAGGGAATCAACATCTTTATGATCTGATGGCTAGGCAGGCATCAATTTTTTTAAATGAGAGAAAGTCTCTCATGATGCATTGGCACTGCTGGTGGCTCCAATTAGCCTATGCAGTGGCCTCCACGGTATGCACTAGCCAAGCGTCTTGGTAGGTGTGCTATTTACCAAATGATGAGCCCAACTTAGCACACTGGGGCGAAACATTGGCAACCAGGAATGAGTTAGCTGTAAAATTTATAATGTCCAATAACGGACCAACTACAGTATATTGGTATTATAAATTTACTCATTAGGGACAAATATTTCAACTTCTCTATGGGAACCAACATCTTTATCATCTGATGGCCAGGCAGGCATAAATTTTTGAAAATGAGACAAAGTCTCTCATAGTGCACTGGCACTGCTGGTGGCTCCAATTAGCCGATGCAGTGGCCTCCACGGTATGCACTAGCCATGCATCTTGGAAGGTGTGCTATTTACCAACTGATGAGCCCAACTTAGCACACTGGGGCAAAACGTTGGCAACTAGGAATGAATTAGCTGGAAAATTTATAATGTACAATAACGGACCAACTATACTGGCATTGTGAATTAATTACTGGTCACGTACAAAAGCAACCCCCGAAGTCACAGATGACAAGCTCCATTTACGAATCTCGGCTGCGTGTTATTGACGAGAGGTTTCAACGTGAAGGAAGGAAAATTCTCCTTTTCGTAGACAACTGTCCTGCTCGTCCCAAGGTGCATGTTCAGCAGTTAAAGCTAGAGCGTGTGGTCTTCTTGCCACCAAACTTAACATCCGAACTACAGCCTATGGACCAAGGTGTGACTAAAAACTTGAAGCAATTCAATAGGAAGAGCGCAGTTCAGAGAATACTGAGAGGAAGTTAATCTGAGGAGTCATTAACGGGCATTAATCTACTACAGTGGATAACAGTGCTGAGTAAATTGTGGGCTGATGTGAAGCAGGAAACAATTCAACTCCTTTTGCAAAGCAGGATTTTTGAAAGGTGACTAAAAAGCTTCAGAACACAAAGAGGAGGAAGAAACTCTTGTTCCCCAAGAATGGGTGGTGTATCAGCAGCTTGTTAACTGTGAAGCTGATTTTGAGGCTTAAATAAATGTGGACTCTGACGTTATAGTGACAGTCTTGTACAGATACCATCAATACTGCTGAAGGAGAAGAACAAGAAGAAGAAGAAGAGTTGGATCTACCTTCTCCTGTACCATCAGCAGACCAGGCATTAAGTGCAGTGGCTATTCTTTGATCCTACATACAGAGTCAGTCAAATGTAAATGACAGTGTTTTCATACCAATAAATAATGTTGAAAAGTGTATGGACGAAAAGAAGGTTAACAGTAAAAAACAGAAGAGACTAACAGATTTTTTCCAAAGGTGTTAACAGATGTATGTTTCTTGTTTTAGTACTGTATGTACTTTATCTTGTCTTCTAAGGAGTAACTACAATAAGGGTTATAATTAAAGTAATTCTGTAACTTAAGGTTTGTTTGTATATTTTTAAATACTGTTAAAAGTAATGTATTCAGTGTAAGCCCATAGATACATATGATTCAGTTATGTGCTATACATGATCAGAAATGATATTCTCTATATCTCAAAATTTGGATAACTCCAAATAAAATTTAGCTCCTGAGGTGATTCACGATATCGAGGTTCCACTGTAGTTGAAAGATAATCTTCCATTTAAAACCAGAGCAAAGCTAGCATTCAGTATAATCAACTTTTCTTATGACTTTGTTATTCTTGACAGTGAGAGAATTTCATGGTCTCACTAGTGAATCACTAGCTTTTTGGAACACCAAGGTAACTGTATTACATGAGTTGATAGTGGAATAATTACAATTAAGCTGACAGTCGGAATATAATCAGATATTTTTGCTTCATGTGGATATTCATGAAAATTTTAGCAATGTATTTGAGGAAGCATTTTAAATAGTCTAGGAAAATATATTTTGTTGAAAATTTTAAATCTATTTTTCTATTAATTGCAAAATTTGTTTTTAAATGTTTCCAATTTAGTATAGTATAGTATTTATTAACATAACAGGCGAATTAGCCCCCATACATGTTCACTCGGAAGGGAGGGTCACCACAGAAGTCATCCTTAGTCCCTACATGCCACGTCCATCGTCTCTACTTAATATTAAGAAACAAAATAAAATGAAGAATAAAGGATAATAAAATAGAAGGAAGAAATAATATTAATGACCCTACTGCTACTGTCCAGCCGTGTCATCACCCCTGGTGAGAAGAAAGCCGCTCTCCCGATGATGACACAACCAGCCCTATCCGTGGGGCCCTAAAGAAGACACCAACAACCTTACCAGATGAGTTTCTAATTTAGTAGAAAATACATGTTCAAACAACATCGTGTGCTTAAGTTACCGAATATAAATTATATTGAGTTATATATATATATATTTAAATTTGCAATCAAAATTTGGGATTTAAGGATCCCAACCACATTAAGAAATATTGCAATTAAAAACTCTGTATATAGGGTTTGTAATGTAACTTTGATATACATACCGTAAAAATGTCAAGCTAAAGAAAACACTACAGGAGTAATAAAGGGTTTAATATGTAAAACTGGAAATTTGACAACAAAACGATAGACGAATTACCTTGCAACACTACCTACATTTTTCCACAATCGCATATTTACCTATTCTTACTTACCACAGCACCTTCTCCCCAAATACCGGCATCTGGAGGCATAACAATTCAACATCGCTGGACACTGTTTACTTGTCAATGATCCTTCTATTTACACTCAGGAGTCTCACCAATTTGCACATCAGGCTTCCCTTCTCGAGTACTGATAACTTCAGTCATATGGTATCCTTGACTAATGAGACTGTTCCTGATACAGCCAACATAATATTCTTCCTAGAAATAAGGAAATTTTATTTTCAATATGCTTTTCATCGCACTGATGCAGATAAGTCTTATGGTGACGATAGGATAAGAAAGTGTTACAGCCCCAGCATTTACGAGGGTCGAGTCATAAGTCATGGCAACTATTTTTTTTCTCGTGAACAGGAGACAACATGGAAAATCTAAGATATGCATTTGGAAATACAGGGCATGTACTTATGCATAGTGCCTGAAGACAAATTCTGACTGCAGGAGATTCTCGTAGGAAAGTGACAGAACACAGGCCATTGGTAAACATTATTTTATTATGGTATAGATAGCAAATACACAAGACTATGTACAAAGGACAGGTCTACACTGGTTACAGACCTTCAAAATAATCACCCAAGGTTTATACTGTGCGTTGCCAGCGGTGGAACATGCGCTGAATTCCGCTATCATGCAACACCTCTCTCCGAAATGCTGTTATTATGTCCTCTTTGTTAGCAAAACATTGTCCACAGAATGGCTTCTAGACTTTTGGGATTAGATCACAGTCAAATGGGCTCAGATCAGGTGAATAAGGCAGGTATGGAAGAACCTCCCATTCCCACCATTGTAAGCGATGCTGAATGATGGTTGCTGTGTGGGTTGTCGCATTATCACGTACGATTATGGCATTGTCCAAAAGGCCTGGATGTTTGATTCACACTGCACAGCGCAGTTAGTACAATAAAAAGAAATTGTAATAAACTGCATTGACAGTGTGCTATTTTAATATACGATCGTTGCTCCTGTTTGTTGACTTCCATTTTGTGATGTTCTACCTCACACACTGAACTTAGGGGCATGCTTAGACCCACACTGCTGTTTACACACACCATCTAGTGGCATCATACGCAAGTACATACCTTACATTTCCAAATGCATATCTTAGATTGTCCGTGTTGTCTCCTGTTCGCAAGAAAAAAATTAGTTGCCATGACTTATGACTCGACCTACGTACCTCTAATAGTGTTAAAATTGGAAAACACAGAAAATCATCTTCAGTGCCGCCGACAGTGGGGTTTGAAGCCACTATCTCCCAAATATAAGCTGACAGGTACACAACTCAAACCACACAGCCACTTGCCCGGTCAAGAATTTTTTCTGGGCATTGAGATCAAATAACACTATGAAGGTTTTCATTAACATTTTGTGTCTTTGCAGCAGTATATTTTGCTAAAAGTTTCCCTGAGGCTAGCCTCTTGACATAGGTACAAATTTTGTTTCAGAGGCGGGTGAACGGCTGACTTTTATATTTCAGGAACCCCTTCTTTGGCCACCACTCTATTATATAAACACCATGATTACAGCTCTGGCGGAATATTTTTAATGTTGTGGCGTGATTGCTCGGTAGACAGCATGTCCCTTTATGCAGACTGGTAAACAGAGTCCTTTAAACTGATAACTAGTTTAAATATCATGGAATAATTTTATAACTTGAAAGAAGACATATTAACCTTTCAATAAGACGTACTTTTTTCTTTCCAAAATTACCAAAATATTTATTTTTATCTGCAGACTGTTGCCTTAATATGGAGAGATCCTTCACCTTGTGTTGTGTCATAACATCATGACTGCCCCAGAATAAAATAAGATACTGGCACCTGCAAATAACGAGGTTGTCGTCTAAATCATACTTAAAGATATCATTCATAAAAGCTGAACCCAAAAAACAACACTTGGAATGACCATAAAAAACATTCCTTACAGAACTTTTCATATTATTTAAGTTGACAATCTGTGCCTATTTTTAAATAGCTTATAAACCATATCAGTGGTATTCCTCTCACTCTAATGATCTGAAATTTTAGTAGCAATATATCATTATTATTATTATTATTATTATTATTATTATTATCATTCTAGACCTTCCCTGGCTATTTAAACTGCACACCTTCTCTATGGCCATCTGTGCCACCAGACTTGAACTTTTAAACTTCCAATAACTTTCTTCTGCGATGGTGAGATGGCTCTGCCATCTATTTAATACTGAGATTTGGTGGACTAAAACAAAATAATGGCCAGAGAAATTCTAGTTTTGGGATTTTATAAACATTTTTTGAGGATAGTTTTTTAACTGTACCGAAGTTGTTAACACTTTAACTGGTTCCTCCTCTATTGTAATCTACCTATCACATGCTTGTAAATAAATACGTTCTCTAGACAATCAAACCCACGGGTGTGTATGGAAATTCAGCCATTAACATATTATAGTTTAATTACAATGGGAATTTTCCACTATCCAACTATATAGGGAGGACACTTTAGGGTTGTCTTGTCCAAATTACTCCAGTGTTTGAGAGTGCAAATTGACGGAGGCAATGGGGGGGCTAGGGAGGCAGGGGCGCGGTCTGCTTGAAGAAGAGCCAGCAATATATGGTACTGGCAAAATTTACCTAAACATATGATCGTGCCTGCAGGTAGTTTGAGGGAAAGTTTTCAGCCATTCCTTAATGTAATATTTTATTTTGGTGGCTTAAATGTAGGACCTTCTGTGAAGTCTTCGGACTCTAGTTCTATTTCCTACTGGAATATGTAATGTAAGCAAATGCAAGTGACCCTCACTCATTTCCCATTCAAATTTTGTATTGGGTGACTAAAGGTTTCAGCCTCTACATTTTGAAAATCTTGTTTCAGCTTTAAATGTTCTTCCATTAATCTCCCTTTTTAGTATGGGATTAGCATCTGTGTCTTTGGACCTTTAGCCCACATAGGTTCTTGTTCTTCCAGAAATTTCTCTAAGAGTGCTGGTGTCTTGCCTACTTGCCTTTTGTTGATTGCCTGTTATGTGCAACCATTTTTTCTTAAGGCCTTGTAGCATGGGTAATGATGCTCCTGTTTATTTTTTAGGCTGAATGTGTCTTAATTTTGGTTCCCTTTCACAACAGTAATTAAACTTATTATGGCCTACTGTGGGGAAACTGTATATGAACACTTTTTATTTTTTTGCTAGTTGCTTTATGTCACACCGACACAGATAGGTCTTATGGCGACGATGGGATAGGAAGGGCCTAGGAGTTGGAAGGAAGAAGCCATGGCCTTAATTAAGGTACAGCTCCAACATTTGCCTGGTGTGAAAATGGGAAACCACAGAAAACCATCTTCAGGGCTGCTGACAGTGGGATTCGAACCCACTATCTCCCGGATGCAAGCTCACAGCCGCGTGTCCCTGACCACATGGCCAACTCGCCCGGTATATGAACACTTTAAAGTGGGGTCACCCCATTGTACTTTAGTGTGTCAAACTCTACTGATTGCCTGTTTTAGGCTAGACTCTCGTAATCTGGAGATGAGACTCCTATAAATTGAATCTATTCAGAGCAAACTTTCCAGGATGTACTTTGCAATCTTTGCTTGTCAGGAAAACTTACTGGGATAAAAACTGGAATGCCTAAAACCAAGGCTACATTCAAACTACAGGGTTATACACAGAAAGCTGATTACAACTGTGGTGCAATTCAAGATCTTGAGCATCTATTTCACTTTTTAAACCAGGGATGGAAATTTATTTTGCTTGAGAGTCTTGAGACAAATAGCTAAAATCTTGAGAATCTCATGAAGCATCAGAAGAGAAAGTGAATAGTGCTGCAATCTCTTGAGTGCATTTAAAAATTACAATGAAATGTTAGTGATAGAACTTCTTGCTCATAGCGCAGCATTTAGGTTATGTTAAAAGACTGCATTTTTTGGTTGACCTACCATGGAACATGCGGAAAAGTTTCTTTGACCTAATATTTAAGTTCATATGTACACAACTGCTTATTTACAGAAAGGTATGACATGGAACAAAACTTATTGTTGGGAGATCAGAAGAATGCACATGCCCGGTGAGGCACAGGGCAAAGTAGTTTTCACCAGCAGAGCCAGTGACGCAATGGTTACCATAGCAACTCCGCTACTACCCAGGCGACTTTATATTATCTTCTACTGGCAGCTCTTCCCTCTTGTCAGTTGTAATCCAGCAAATTGCAAAGTGTGAGTCAAAGTTTTCACGTAGCAGATAAGAGCAGATAAGAGTCAATGTGTCTGGGTAGAACAGGAAGTTTGTGCTTGCAGGCCACATTCCTCATTCTTGCATTCTTCGCATCTCTGCACAGTACCTTAAATGGTCTTCAAATACAAACACAATAAAAAGAGAATCAAAAAGGTTATTTCATTCCCAACCCTTGTAGAGTATTAGGTGAGCCAAAAGTAGTTTTTTAACCACAGAATAGTGAAGTATTAATTTTAAGGATGCAATATTTATTATGACATATGTCTAGTGCATACGTAATGGGAATTGCTAACAAGGGACATCTTTGACCTCCAACACTCGAAACCGCACGCAACCATGCTTAGAATAGCAAGCAATCATAAACAAAACAGTGGTGTGCAGCATTTCCATGCAAAATGTTGCATTCTACCTCAAGTAACATTTTAATAGAGAGAAACGAAGTAACAATATACCAATACCATAGGAGGGAAATTTTATGTATTTTAACGGCATCAGTGTATCATTGCATTTTCAATCAGCAGTACCAAAAACTCTCTGCTTAAAGTACCTATAATAGTGCAAAATACACATATACAGCAGTACCACACACCTGAAAGTGCTTATATTAGTCCTCAAAGTGCAGATGCGAGATTTCGGTGAAGTGGTTAAAACAAAGTGGGAGAGAACAATGTGCTCACCTCACTAAAGCCACGTTATCACATTCCAAATCACTTTTGCATTCACGCAGTCTAATATCAAAAGCCACACTAATTACATTTTCAAATGATGCTGGTATGACAATGTCATCACCTGGCTTTTGCCAAGCATATTGCAACATAGTAATTCATAGGTCCAGCAAATTGACTGTAAATCACAGAGAGAAGTTTCATGATGAAATAATGATCATGTACCTACACTTGTGGTTGTGGCACCTTGTAGTCTTACAAAATCAGTAACCTTTCTGATATAGAGTTTATATTGCCAAAAGAAGTAAACATCAAGAGGATGGCAATATTTTGTTGTTTTCGGTGGCAATATCTTCAGCGTAACAGCTTTGTTTGAAAAACTTGCATCTAGAAGGGTACGATCTCTATGACCTGCCTAGGAATCACACAACAATAGGCTCTTTTCATTTGTTACATGTCTGCCAAGGACTGAAGTTAGAAAACTTTTGATGTGTTCTTTAGTCATTTTTCCACTTTTGCTTGCCTCCACATGAATGTTTCGTGGACAGGTTGTTGCAAGTTTCTTTAAAATATATGGACCAAAAGTGCCTTGTGTCTCTTGAAAACAGATGTTTAACTTGTTTGCTAGTCTGCCTGCCAATGATAAAGTCACATCAATTGTGTAGCTGTAGGTAGAGCTATGTACAGACTGCAACACACTACCTGTAGTTTTCTCACCTCTGCAGGACAGTGTTCATGCTGAAGACATTTCATACTGGAATTGATTCTGGTCACTGTTCCAAACATTACCTTTCTCCACACCCTCCTATTTTATAAACATGTTCACTTCTTCCACAAATTGTTGTGCCTTCTGATGTATAATATTATCGTCTTCTATGTCCTTACGTGAGACAAATGTAGTATTATGCCTGGATGAAATGCAATATTCAGCCATGGAAGCTTTGAAATTGACCAAGCCAACCATTTTAGCCTTTTCTAGTGCCCACATCTGCAGATGCCAATAGTGAACTGTAGATCCATACCTCCTTGCACCATCAAATTGAGATATTACATACCCTTTTATAGTTTGTATTTGTGACAGTCTGTTTCCTTTCAAACGAGCACCTGCTCCCCGTTTCCTAAACACATAATTTGGAATTAATGTGCATTTGATTTACATTTGATGCACTTATAGTGCTTCATTGGTTTGCTATAGGAATTGAGGCCATAATTGTAATAGTCCTCATAAATGTTCTCTACTATAATTTATTAGCTTCATAAAACATCTCATAAAACCAATTTCAACAAGAGCAAATACAATTTTTAAAATATGTAGAAATCATGGGGCCAGGGAAAATGCCCTCTAACCCCCAAAACTGTACCATATGTACGTATCATAACCTTAAGTATTTTTTAGAATAGTGGCATTCCTGTTCATTTTAATGGCATTCTTGTTTAATTTTTATATAGTGCATTCCATAACTAATGCAACCAATTTTTTTCTGATGCAACTGTACACCGCAGCGTGTACCTGCTGGGCTAGGTGGAGGTGGTGTTAGCTTCAAACGCTCTTTGTCTTATTCGGTAGCAAGCTGCCGGAGAGTCAGGATGTGCGCTTCCGTCAAGCCCGTTTTGAGTTCATGTAATACGGCACAATGAATCGTTCTGTAGAGCAATGGTACGCTATCAAATTTTGCGTTAAACTTGGGAAGTCTGCCACCGAAACGTTTCCATTACTTCAGCAGGCCTTTGGGACTGATTGCTTGTCCAAATCACAAGTTCTCCAATGGCACAAGTCGTTCATGGAGGGCCGAGAGGAAATCACCGACAAACCTCGCAGTATATGTAATAGATAAGAAAAATGTTCCACCGATCAATACATTTATTGTGGATGAATTATTACACTAGTACCGGTTTTGACCTATCTTGGCCATCATCAGCTAGCACACAAATTTACAGTCATGGGATAAATTACAAAGAAGTTACTTAAGAGCATCCGGATGTCTGATAAAAAATGGAAGTAAAATATATTGCAGTATGTCGCGTTAAAATAGCTCTGATTAAAAGTAGTGATGGTAGGATAAACTAAAACCTATTGATTGAGCATGGACATGAGTACATAAACACATTAAAATATATATGCCACATCATAAGACACTAAAAATATATAGCACATTAAACACATTAAAACATGGTATAATTTAAAAACGTCTATTAAAATTTGAGTTCATGTTGCGTTGCATTCATTCTTAAATCCTCTTGTAGTTCTTGTGTTGATTAAGTTGAATATCGAGAATGTTCTATGGTTGATATACTTTGTATTGGTATGTTATAAGAACTCTTGTCAGTAAAATTTGAAAATTAAGTATATGTAGCAAGATAGGTTTTAATATCAGAGTAGTTGGTGGTGACACTTCTCTCGTCTATGCACGTTATATGGTCGTTATTGTTGTTGCTGTGGAGGTTGTGTACCGATATGTTTGGATATTTGTTGTGCTCTGCTGCGAGTACGTCTCTTGGGACCAGTTTGAAACACACCTTTCTCATGTTCAAATCTTCTTCAAAATGTAATAGATAAGATGTAATAGATAAGAATGTAATAGATACAAGAGGATTGAAGAATGAATGCAACGCAACATGAACTCAAATTTTAATAGACGTTTTTAAAATATACCATGTTTTAATGTGTTTAATGTGCTATATATTTTTAGTGTCTTATGATGTGGCATATATATTTTAATGTGTTTATGTACTCATGTCCATGCTCAATCAATAGGTTTTAGTTTATCCTACCATCACTACTTCTAATCAGAGCTATTTTAACGCAACATACTGCAATATATTTTACTTCCATTTTTTATCAGACATCCGGATGCTCTTAAGTAACTTCTTTGTAATTTATCCCATGACTGTAAATTTGTGTGCTAGCTGATGATGGCCAAGATAGGTCGAAACCAGTACTAGTGTAATAATTCATCCACAATAAATGTATTGATCAGTGGAACATTTTTCTTATCTATTACATTGAATCCAATCAATACGGAATGTGAAACTTATAAATAATAAAACCTCGCAGTAGGCGGCCATCAACCTCACTAGTCGGCAAAAATGTGATGCGTGTGCGCGATTGTTTGAATTCTGACAGACGGCTGAGCCTTCAATTGATAGCACAAACTCTAAACATGGCAAAAACAACCGTTTTCCGCATTGTGACCGAAGATTTGAACATGAGAAAGGTGTGTTCCAAACTGGTCCCAAAAGTGTTGACCGACGACATGCGAGTGCTTCGGTGCCGAGAAATGTTGGAAATGTGTGAAAATGATCCTAATTTTCTTAACTCGGTTATCACTGGTGATGAGTCATGGATTTTTGAGTACGACCCTGAGACAAAAAGGCAGAGTTTAGACTGGCACACCCCATTGTCGCCCCGTCCCAAGAAGGCACGCATGAGCAAGTCCAGGATCAAAACCATGCTCATTGTCTTCTTTGACGTCAGAGGCATTGTCCACCACGAATTCGTACCTACCGGGACTACAGTGAACTCAGCTTTCTACTTGGAAGTGCTCAAAAGACTGAAAAGGAGGGTCTCGCGCTGCCAAACCAACATCAAGGACACGTGGAAAGTTCATCACGACAATGCGCCAAGTCACAGCACCTTCATTGTCAACAACTTCCTGGCCAGGACCAACACCCCATTGGTTCTCCAGCCTCCCTACTGTCCTGACCTGGCTCGGATAAAGGAGTCATGAAAGGAAAACATTGGGACACGATTGAAAGAATTCAGGCGAATGTTACATTGGCTCTAAAGGACATTCCGGAAAAGGCCTTCCAGGCATGGAAACACCACCTCCAGAAGTGCATCGACACAAGAGGGTGCTATTTTGAAGATTTTTTATTATTTGTACGAATATATTCAATAAATGATTTTTTATGAATTTGGGCGCATTATTTATGGAACGCACCATGTATTTTAGTAGGATTTATTCTGTACAGTTGCTATTAAGCAGGTTCTTTAACAGCTGAAGATGACCTATTTACAGGTCAAAACTGGTACTGTCCTTTTATGTAAATAATATTGATACCATGTAAAATAAAGTATAAATTAGGTGGAGAACTCATCCTTCATACTTGTGTGAATGTTCTCTACTACGCGGTCATAAATATTTTTTATTACACTAGACGTCGTGTTTTTGGGTGGAGAGTGTTTGTACTCACTTTGACTTGACTGTTCCTGTTGCTCCTGGAGATTAATGTCGTGTACTGCTTGAAGAGCCACTTTCAGGTTCAGGTTCCTCCTGTCCTTCAAAATACGTATATCTATCCAGCGTAACATTGTGCATTTCTGTGTCATCGCCATTATAGTTCCGAATTATTATGTTATATAATATATCCGCAAACTCCATATCCTTGGCCCGGATGTCATTTCCATATTCAGCACGTTACAACTTGGTCCCTAATATTTGGACCACATGCGCAGGATTAACTCTCTTCATGATATCACTGAACTGTACACAGTTTACAAAGTAACTCATTTCCGAACACTCCAAGAGACAAATACGTACTGCAGGTATAACACTCACGCAACTGGAGCACAGGGTAGTGTAGCTATACTATGCACCGTCAAGTGGCGCTAGCAGGTAAGTGCGGAGTTTTGCATGGAAATGAAGCACACCACTGTTTTCTTTATGACTGCTTGTTATTCTAAGCATGATTTTGTGCAGTTCCGAGTGTTCGTGGTCAAAGGTATCCCTCGTAAGTATGCACTCCTGGCACAGAAGTCACCGAATCTAATCTGTGCTCTGTACTCACACAACAGATTCCCACTATCCTCTGTTTATTGAAAATAATATTTTATTACAGATTTTTACACATATCTATACAGGGGGTAAGTTTAACAATGAGTCATAAAATTGTGTTAGCATGAAGAATCAGGCCATGTGATCTTGCTGTCACTGAATTCTGAGATATTATGTAGGTGTTTACTGGAGTTGAGTTTTTGTTGTATTTCATAAACTAACAGTTTTTAAACACTTTCTCTTCGAAATATGAAAAAATTACTTAATCCACATACAAAACCTAAATACTTCTAGTGTTGGCACTTCTTTAAACTAGCATGACTTTGACAGTGGGCTTTAACACACTATTAAATTTCAGTACGGATGGGAAATACAAGTGCATTTAATGAGAATTGCAAGTACTTCTCAATCCTTGACCTATATAGTGATTAAAACAGATATTCCACACCCCAGAAAAAGTGTGTCCCACTGTTGCGAATGAATCCTTTACTTTCAAAACCAGACATCACAAAAGGAATATTCAATACTAGGCCTAAAAGATTGTGAAATATAACAAGTTCTAAATATGCTGGCACTGGGTTTGAGTAAGAGCTCTAGAATTTAAGATCACTATCCTAATAAAATGCACAGATCATAATTCAAAATGTTAAATACCATAAATTTCATATCTGAAAAGGAAATGAATACACATGGTTTTGAAACTAAACAACTCAAGTAGGCCTAGCTGTACCTGCACTAGCAGCCTGCTGAGGCAAGGTACAAAAACCATTTAGCAATGCCTGAGTCTCTTCATATATCTCATGGCTCTTCAAATGGCCAATCATGCCACTGCATTCACACCAAGATTTTTTTCTTATGGACTGCATGTGAAGTTGCAAACCTTCTTTTATTTTGTTTGTGCATTACTAACTGAAATTAGAAAGCCATGACCTAAACTGTTGTCCCACTGGGCAAGATGTCAACGGCCTGTAGTTCTCAGTGTGCCGCATAACCGTGCCGTAAGAAGGGTTCTTACGTTCCCGAGAGTTCCACAAGGCATTCTTTTGTGACAAAAGCAATGACAAGTTCTCGCGATTCTCTAGACATACGCTCTCAATTCCCACCCCTAGTGTAAACCCAACCGGAAGACTTCATTACAGAAATCATGGATGCTTCATAGTGAAGCGCTTTCAGCAGGTGACAATGGGATCATCAGTGTGAGCGTTCTCATGTTTTCTTAGGTCAGATGATCTTCGGAAACTCCTTCCACAAATAGAACATAAAAACGCCCTAAATTCAGCGTGCGTGAGGACGTGCCTCCTAAGGTCTGACGATCTCTTAAAAGCAAGTCCACAAGTGGAACAAGCGAAAGCCCTAATTTGGGAATGTATATATTGGTGTCGAATTAGGTTTGATAAATGTTTAAAACTTCTATCACATATCAAGCAAGAAAAGGACCTAGCTTCGGAGTGTGTGTTCTCGTGTCTTCTAAGGTCAGACGGTTTTCCAAAGCATTTTCCACAAGACGAACACGACAATGAGCCTGTTCTACTGTGCATATTCTCATGTCTCCTTAGATCTGCTAATCTCCTACAGGTGTACCCACAAAATGTACAAGATAAAGTACTACTATGGAAGTGTACATTATCGTGTAGTGTCCGCTTTGTAGCTGTTCTAAACGTCTCTCCACAGATAGAACAGGAGTATGGACTACTTTGACTGTGCGTGTACCGATGCTTCCTAAGATTCCCCGACCTCCTAAAACGAATTCCACAAACCGAGCATTGAAACGGTTTCGTTGCAGAGTGAATTAAAAGATGGTTCCTTAAAGTATCCTTTAGGGAAAATGTACCATTGCATATTTCACAACGAAACGGCTTTTCTCCTCTATGAGTTTCTAAATGGCGCTTCAATGTACCTTTTTGACTGAATGTCTTACCGCAACTAACACACACATGAGTAGTCCCTTCCGCTGATATTGCAGCTTTCTCCACACTGAAATACAGTAAATACTAACATTACTATTTCTCAGAAACTACAGGACAGAACCAAGTAGTTTACAAAAAATAAAAAAGGAGTCAATATGATAATGACACTATCTGAGTGCAACTTAATTATTCTATTGGCATCCTCTTTCAACACTCTTAGGAAACTAAAGGCTTGAACTTAAATACTATTAAAAAAGTTAAGTTGGTATTTAGAAATATGGCTGAAATTACTATACAGTTTCAAGCTCCATTAGCAGGGTTCCCCAATATGCATATGGCAACTGTTGTTGTTTGAGTCGTCAGTCCATAGACTGGTTTGATGCAGCTCTCCATCCTATCCTGTGCTAACCTTTTCATTTCTACGTAACTATTGCATCCTACATCTGCTCTAATCTGCTTGTCATATTCATACCTTGGTCTACCCCTACTGTTCTTACCACCTACACTTCCTTCAAAAACCAACTGAACAAGTCCTGGGTGTCTTAAGATGTGTCCTATCTTTCTATCTCTTCTTCTCGTCAAATTTAGCCAAATCGATCTCTCCCCAATTCGATTCAGTATCTCTTCATTCGTGATTCGATCTATCCATCTCACCTTCAGCATTCTTCTGTAACACCACATTTCAAAAGCTTCTATTCTCTTTCTTTCTCAGCTAGTTATCATCCATGTTTCACTTCCATACAATGCCACGCTCCACACGAAGGTCTTCAAAAACATCTTTCTAATTCCAATATCAATATTTGGAGTGAGCAAATTTCTTTTCTTAAGAACTTCCTTGCTTGTGCTAGTCTGCATTTTATGTCCTCCTTACTTCTGCCATCGTTAGTTATTTTACTACCCAAGTAACAATATTCATCTACTTCCTTTAAGACTTCATTTCCTAATCTAATATTTCCTGAATCACCTGCCTTCGTTCGACTGCACTCCATTACTTTTGTTTTGGACTTATTTATGTTCATCTTGTACTCCTTTCGCAAGACTTCATCCATACCATTCAGCAACTTCTTGAGATCTTCTGCAGTCTCAGATAAGCACTGTAATGGCAGGAGGGATAATGAAACCCTTTCCTGATTTCATATCAACCCATTTACAAAAGTAGATAAAAGTTCAGTGAGATCTGTCTGGATATAATCATTCAAGCAATGATTTTAACCGATTCTAGATTGTACATTAGATGTTAGGCCCCTTTAAATAACAAGTATCATCAACTCATTGTACATTACTTTTAAGAAGAAAGTGGGCTGTTGGATGCACCTTTATCACCATCAACTTACTTAGACTGGTATTCAAGAGCTACATTTTGATAGCAGAATGAATTGATGTATCCATCAGGATATTTAGGATAAATGCTATTATCTAAGCCTGTAGATTGCCATCAAATTTACAAACCCAGTACACGTCATAATAGATAATGAATCCTGTGTACCTTCAAAGTTGATCTGGCAGTATAAAAATGCAAGTTTTGTAAGAGTGCACCATGATTATATCTCTGAACACAAGCAAGAATTTCAAAACACTCATGGCTATGCCAACATAAAATAATAAACTGTAAACAACTCATTCTCCTTCCTAATTCTCCCTTGCAAGTGAACGCTGAATATTTCATCACTGGATTTACTACCTCAAGTAGATCAGCAAGAGGAAAAGTAACATTTTTCTCACTGATTCTGCTATGAATTATTAGATGTCATAGCTTAGAAATCTGCCTGTTATAATTGCTTAATCCACTGAATTGCTTTCACCTGCAGCTCATACATTCATATCATAAGGTAACCAGGATATAGTATATCAGTTTATTGATAAATAAATATTGCATTATTTGTCTTTGGCATTGTGATGCTTCATTGCACTGCTAAAGTACACAACATATGCCATACAACTGCAATCATACTCTTTGTAATAAAGAAGCCACAATTTTTAAAATGATCTCTCTGCTGTATATATTAAATCTGGAAGTTGGAATCATCATGATAAATTCCCTTTTTTGAGCTGACACCAGATGGAGTAAATATGGTTCTCCACTGTTCCTCATCCAACACAGTGTTCCAGTCCAGATTCCATTTTCCTATGTTGTTCTTCACAGAGTCTATTCATTTTAATCTTGATCTTCCTCGTCCTCTCTTCCTTGTCACCTGCTTTTCCAGTGCTTGTTTTGGCAGTGTTTCTTCTTTCACATTTTTGACATGTCAAAACCACCTCAATCCATGCTGCTCCAGTCTGTCATTTAGTGCTTGCACATTTAGCCCGTTTCTTATGTCTTCATTTCTCAATCTGTCCGTATGTGTCTTCTGTACCTTGCTCTACAGGAATCCATTCCAGCTGCTTGTACACTACTCCCATTTCTCTGAGTTGATGATGATGCTTGTTGTTTAAAGGGGCCTAACATCTAGATCATCGGCCCATTTCTCTGAATTACTGTCCAGGTTTTTTGCTGCATATGTTACTAAGTGTAAGTAATATCCCTTTATATTACATCTGTAGCCTTCATTGGTACATCTTTATATTAATCTAATGTACCTGGTTGTAAAAGGCACTCCACAGTTTTATCTTTCTACTAATTTCCATATTATTTGAAGTGTTCTACTATTTACAGTTCCTTGTCTCCAATTTTGATAGCTCCTTTTCCTTCTTTTCTTCCTCTAGTCATCACCACTGTCTTACCCCTCTCCACACTGATCCTCAATCTCCATTGTTTAATCCTTCTATTCATTATATTCAGCTGTTGTTGTACCTCTTCCTCATCTTCTCCCCAGATAACATCATCATAACATTATTCTTTTCCCTCTACAATGTTCCATTACAGCCTATACAATGTCATTCATCCCCATTATGAACAGTAAAGGTGACAAAATACCTTAGCTCATGGTCAATGCATGACCATTCTGTTCTACCCACTGTTGAATTCACACAGCTGTAACAGTTATCAGATTTCCATTGCTTTTATCATTGTTATTAGTTTCTTGCCAATTCCCCTGTGTGTCAGGCATTCCCAAACTTTTTAACTGGGGTTGCTTTTGTATGCCTTTTTAAAGTCTATAAAAGTCAGTACTATTTCCTTCCCATATTCCCAGCTCCCTTCCATGATCTGTCTCAGAATGAAAATGGCTTCTAATGTTGACCTCCCACATTTTTATCTAAACTGTTTGTCTTTTCCACCTTTCCTCTAAGTCTTCAATCCAATATCATGACAACATGGGAGATAATTCACATATGCTTATCTGCTTTCATAATTATTAGAATTATAACCCCCCTTTTCTCAACCCTCAGGCACTTTTTCTATCTCCATACACATGTTGGTCCCGGCATTCCTGCAGCATTGATCATTTCTATGACTACTTTATCTGTTCCCATCTTCATCTTTTTAAATGCACATTCCACCTCTGTTGGAATGGCCAACTGAATGCTGTATCACACATGTTGTAATAATAAACAGCAATGATTACTCTGGTAGTGGACTGTAGTTTGGTTATGCACGTGATTAGACCATAGGGCCAAGTCATTCACCAATATTACATGTAATAAAACTTTTATGTCAATTATTCATGATTAACGAAATGCACAAAAGCTATTTACACCTTAAAGAATAAAATGAAATATCTGGATGGCTGTCGATTGATTAAGTTTGAGACCATGCGGCTGTGAATGCATGTCTAGATGACATGTCGCCTGATCAAAACTGCCCTGTAGTTGCCAGAAACCAGATGCATTCTGGTCACTCAAACGAGACGCAGACAAAATTTACTAAGAGAACAAAACATTCTCCCCTCTGTTGACTGCACTCAATCAAGACAAAATACAGTTTCAATGAAAATAACACTAACATAAAAACATGAAAATGTCATCAGAATACAAATACATCAAAAATGTTGCACTTAAATGAAATTCAATCACTAATTACTTAATATACATAAAGTGAAACAAAACTGTACACTGGTGAGCAGGTTGATGCATTCACTTTTATTCACACCTGCACAATGAAAGTTTTTGAATTGTTCATCTTGTTAAATGACTGAACAAAATACAAAAGGAACTTTGTATACCAATCAGCTCACTGACACTGTAAGGAATCATACTGCCATTTTTAAAAAACACTACTTGATGGGAAGGGGACACAATTTCACTATTGGTCTCTTGAAATTTCCATAAACAGTTTTTATGGTGACTGCTCGCACAAGTCCATCGGAACCTGGGTGAAGTTCCTCAGCCACATCTAGTCTCCACTGAAGCAGGGGTAAATTGTCCTCCTTGATAATTATCACTGCTCCAAGTTGTATACTGGGTTGCTGGGAGGCCCACTTTGGCTTGTTTTGTAGTTGGGTTAAGTATTTCTTATGCCATCTGGTCCAAAAGTGTTGCACCATGTGCTGCAACTGTTTCCATGCTGAAAGTTTATTGCTAGGTACAAGAGTCAGGTAGGATTCAGGAATGGAATTTAAACTATTTCTGGTAAGAAAATTACCTGGAGTTAAGGACTGAGGGTCAGCAGGATCTGAAGATAGGACTGTAAGTGGACAAGAATGTAAACAGGCTTCAATTTGTGTGAGCACAGTACAAAGCTCTTCAAATATTAACAATGAGTTTCCAACAACTCGCTCCAAATGATATTTGACTGACTTGATGCCAGCTTCCCATAATCCTCCAAAATGGGGTGAACAAGGTGGAATCTAGTGCCAGTTGATATCCTTGTTTGCCAGATTGCTTACAACATCCTCTTGATTCTGTTATGATGCCATGAATTGGTGAAGATCTTTTAATTCTCTATCAGCTCCAATAAATGTATTAGCATTGTCACTGTAGATATCTGTGGGATTTCCTCATCTAGCTACGAAATTAAAAGAAATAAGTTTCATAATGATAGATCCGTATTGAACTGTGATTACAATAGAGTAAAATAATATATTATTGGTCCACCTTTTCAATACAAAATGAAAATTACATAGGGACTAGTTTCGACCTAGTAATAGGTCATCATCAGCCTGAAGTAAATTAAAGCGTAAATATCGAAGAAAACATAAACAATGTAAACACAAGTACAGTCTTTTTAAAGGTACATACCATGTGGGAAGTTGAGTAGAGATATATTAAAAATAATAACTCTTCCAATTGAGGAAGCCTCCTCGCGCAACAATTGCCTTGTTCCAAAAAATGAAGAGCCTTTCCAACATCCATGTATTTTGACGTCTTTCAATACCTTATAAAATACGACGTAATCTTCTTCGAATATACAACAGCTAAGAAGAAGCCAGCATTCAACCTACTATTCTTCTTTATTACATCATTTAGTGCACAGTGGTCTTTTATAATATACGGCGCACCGAACTTTACATAACATCCGCTCAGTGCTTCGTCAATTGGAAGAGTTATTATTTTTAATATATCTCTACTCAACTTCCCACATGGTATGTACCTTTAAAAAGACTGTACTTGTGTTTACATTGTTTATGTTTTCTTCGATATTTACGCTTTAATTTACTTCAGGCTGATGATGACCTATTACTAGGTCGAAACTAGTCCCTATGTAATTTTCATTTTGTATTGAAAAGGTGGAACAATAATATACTATTTTACTCTATTGTAGCTACGAAATGGCGAAGTGCGGCTAAAAAGGCATCTGTGGTAAGACTGTCGACTACTTCCAAATATACAGCCTTCGTTGTGAAGCAAACAAATAGTGTGATGTATGCCTTGATACGGACATTGCTTCTCTTGTTACTTGGGCGAAGTAGAATTGGACCACCATAATCAATGCCACAAACACTGAATGGACGTGCTGGTTGAACTCTATGCTCAGGATAGTTAGCCATGAGTTGATGACTAGTTACGCCTTTCAATTTGAAACATGTTATGCATTTGTGTAGTTGCTGCCTGGCTATGTTTCTGCAATTCAGAATCCTATAATGTTGATCAAGGGTTGCTAACAACAATTCTGGTCCCACATGAGCCTGTTGTAAGTGTTTGTGTTTGACAATTACAGTTGTCAGGTGATGTTTAGATGGTAATAAAATTTGGTGTTTTGTTGAGAATGGGAGTGACATGTTCTTCAATCTACCACCATCTCTAAGTACATGACATTAATGATGACTGAATTTCTTGAACTGACAAGGGTCCCATTCACTTATTGTTCGGCTGTTTGGAGTTGGAAGGGATCTGTTGCAATATGCCAAAACTCTGTAGTTTTGTCAGTGAAGAAAACCTTTTGATGATGTCATTGCCTTTAGTGACAAGTAATGTTGCTACTGTTCGCTGTTCCAATGTGGTGTAACAAATTTCATCGATGACTAGGGGCTGTGGCAGGTTGAGCTGAGGCGCTGACAACCATGATGGACCTGACCACCATAGTGTGGACTGTTGTAACTCTTGAACTTCAACTCCTCGAGAAATTAAATATGCAGGGTTTTGATGAGATGAAACATGATGCCAATCTTTCACATCAGTTAACTACTGAATTTCTGCCACTCAGTTGGTTACAAATGTTTTCCAACATGACAAAGGAGAAGCCAACCATGATAAAACAATGGTAGAATCTGTCCACAAATGAGCTTCATTCATTTCAAGATTTAACCCTTACAGGACAAGCTCACGATATATCGTCAGTGAAAATCCTTGCAAGAAAGACACAGCCGATATATCGTCAATGGCAACACTGGCTAAAAGGACCAGCTAACGATATTTTGTCAATGGAATAAAAGGATATTATGACGCTATATTAAGTGTCTTGAAGATCTTTTGGGACTGTTAGAATAAAGTTTGATTGAGTATGTGAGTCAAAGCACGAAATAAATACCAACAAGTACAGTGGAGCATATCTAATGCAGAGCACACCCTTGCACTCGCAGGCCCGCGCTACCCTTATCGCCGAGCTGTGCAGTCTGCTGTTGCCATTTCAACATAGACCACATGTTGCAGCAAGTAACATAGTGCACTCTTTTCAATTTTATTGTTTGTTTGCTTCCTTATTTACGGTATCTCCTTTCCAGAAATCTGATAAGTCTAACAAGCCATCGTCAGAGTTCTTGTCGAGTTCTGCCTACAATTCGCAACTTGTCATACGTTTACGAGGAACAGTCATTATTTACAAAGGTGATGGCTGTATCACTCGAAATGGAAAACAACACTCAAAATAATTATCCACTTGGAAAGAAGATACCATAAATAAGCAAACAAACAAACAAACAAATAATAAAACTGAGAAGAGTGCAAGAGGTTACTTGCCACCTAATGTCATTAGATTATTATTATTATTATTATTATTATTATTATTATTATTATTATTATTATTGATTTAAGCCCACTAAAGAGCGCTGATGACTAGTTCTTCCTCGATGCTCTTCTTCGTTCCCAATATCTATTGAGCCCTGCTGATAATTTCTCCTTTCTCTCCTGTGAAACGGGCTTCCGATTTCTAGGAACTCTAGGTGGTGGGGTCCAAGACTGTACCATAGCACAAAATTTGGAACGATCTTCTATATCAATGTCTGAAATCCCAGCCGAATCCAAGTCCCTCTGTACTTCATTAAGCCACGAGCTACCAGTCTTGTAGCTTTTAACCAAAGAAAAGATCTTCTTGGTAAGCCTGTTGCTGTCCATTATTATTATTATTATTATTATTATTATTATTATTATTATTATTATTATTATTATTAATCTTTAACCTTTATAGGACCTGCTGAAGAACTGTGTGTACCAAGTGCCAAGAAAGATGCCATGGTGTGTGCATTTTGAAACATATTTGTAAATAAGTTGTTGTAAGTGTAGAAAACAACTGGAAACATTTTAAAACATTATTGGGTCCATTTCAGTGTGTTATATTGTAGGTGTGTGTTGGTGTTAGAGGTCCTGGCTTTGTATCTACCAAGTGTAGGCAAGCAATGTGTGCTTCCTGCTGTGATGTTTGTTAAGACTTCAGATCAAGTTGACAATAACAATATTTTGTTAATTAATTTCAATACAAACTCAAATAAAATTTGTGATAATACGGAGAAAAAAGTATGGATTGTAAATAATACATTTGCCTTAGGTAGATTTTGCTTAGTTTAGAAGCTACATATACTTCATTTCTATATTTAAAAAATATTTTTTAGCATATATATAAAATATTGTTTACTTTGAAATATTAATTTTGTTCAAATTGCCTTCATTTACATCTCATAAGATTCTCAAGATTTTGAAAAAAGAATTGTGAAGAAAACTTTATTACAGACCAAGTTACAGTTCCCTGAATGGAGATATGAAAAATATGCCTCGAACACCTTGGTCTTTTTTGCCATACCACATGCTAAGCAGCTGGTTTTCTTAGGTACACCCTCCTTGAATATACCCAGTCCTAAAAGGGTTCTCATTGCCATAAGACCTATTTGTGTCGGTGCGACGTAAAACAACTAGCAAACAAAAAAGGGGAGGTTCAAATTGGAATGGATTTTAGAAGTAATCAAACCACCCATGCAGCTACAAACAATTAAAGACAAGGAGTGTAACCCATTTGACTGGAGCCACTCTGGATTTTGAGCACAACTTGACACTACTTTTTCCTTGCTGATTGACAGATCGAAGGTAGATGCAAGCTCTGCATGCTGTTTGAGAGGCATCTGAGAAACCATGCCCTTGAATGTTACAACACACAACTGCTCCTGAAAACAAGTCAATCCACCTGAATGTTTTCAATGTGTGTCAAATGGTTCTGAAACACCTTCCATTTTGCAGATAAGTCTTCAGGTAATGTTTGATCCCAATCAAGTTTGTGTAACCACAATTTCTGGAGAAACATTTTGTAGGTTATTACTAATGGTCTGATGAGTCCTAATGGATCAAAAATTGAAGCTACTGTTGATGTAGTGGTGTGTTTAGTAATGTTACTATTCCCTGGAGTGTGTTTGATTCTGTTTGCTACTAAGAATTTGTCTGACGTAGGACGCCATGACAATCCTAAAGCTTGTATAGTGTCCTCATTATCGAACAGGAAAGGTAAGTTAATTTCTCTGTCTTCAGGTGGAACAGCAGCAAGTATAGCTTGATGATTTGAGCACCATTTCCTGATGGGAAAACCACCTTTGTTGAGTAAGGCTATGAGTTCACTTTGCAATTGTAATGCTTCGGCGATGTTGGACACACCACGCAGGTCATCGTCAACATAAAAATCCCTTTGTAAAACCGTTGATGCCAATGGAAATGAAGTTGCGTCATCTTCTGCCAATTGTTTGAGGCACTGTGTTGTCAAATATAAAGCTGAAGCTGTGCCATATGTGACAGTCAATAGTTTGTAAGTCTTGATAACTGTTTCTGGTGATTCCCTCCAAAGAATTCTTTGCAACCGCTTGTCATTTTCATGAACCCAAACTCCTCTGTCCATTTTTGTGATATCTCCAGTAAATGCAATGTTGTGTGTCCTCAACCACAACACAATGGAATAAAGGTCTTGTTGTATAGTAGGCCCTACTAACAATGTATCATTAAGTTACACTCCAACAGTGGTTCTGGCTGATGCGTCAAAAATGATGTATTTGTGCTTTGTTTAAACACTGCATGGTGTGGCAAGTAATAATGTCCAGAATCATCTGTTACAAGTATGCCTACATTCTTCATGTGAGATAACTGTTCGTACTTGGAAATGAAGTTCGCATTCTGTTCATGCAATACTGGATTTTTCTTGAATTTTCCTTCCAGTCGCTGAAATCTTTATTGCCATATCATGAGAATTGCCCAAGGGTGAGAGAGTTTCTTTACAAGGTAACCTAACAATGAATCTTCCTTCAGGAGTGCATGTGGTGTTATCCTTAAAGTGATGTAAACACAGTTGTTCTTCCTGAGTTTTAGGTTTGGTGTGCAAGTCTTCTATTTCCCAAAATTTACCAAGTTGCATGTGAAGTTGATCTTCCTTTTTGACAAGAGAAGTGACTGTGTTGCATACGGGATGGCTGTTTGACTGAGGGCATTTGCGAGAAATTATCCAACCCAGATGAGAGTCCTGCAATACCGGGTAATCACCTGCATGTTTTTCTCATCTGCCTTTAAAATGTTAAAGTAACAGCTCTGCACCAATGATTAAATCTACCTTGCCTGGACTGTAGAACTTAGGATCTGTTAGTGTGATGTCACTAGGTAGGTTCCAAACCAAACCAAACCAAACCAAACCCCACGGCACTACAGCCCTTGAAGGGCCTTGGCCTACCAAGCAACCGCTGCTCAGCCCGAAGGCCTGCAGATTATGAGGTGTCGTGTGGTCAGCACGACGAATCCTCTAGGCCGTTATTCTTGGCTTTCTAGACCGGGGCCGCTACCTCACCATCAGATAGCTCCTCAATTCTAATCATGTAGGCTGAGTGAACCTCGAACCAGACTTCAGGTCCAGGTAAAAATCCCTGACCTGTCCAGGAATCAAACCTGGGACCTCCGGGTAAGAGGCAGGCATGCTACCCCTATACCACGGGGCCGGCCTAGGTAGGTTCCACGATTTGCAATCTAACTCCATGGAAGGCATTTGTCCTGCGATGGCAGGAACCACTAAATAATTTATGTTAGTGTTAAAAACTGATGCTGTGCACTGGAGGTGAATATCCACACTGGGTTTCAGAGTTTATGAAGAATTGTTAATGCGTACAATAGAAGTAGTGTCTTCTTTACATTTTAAATTTAGTCTGTTGACAGTGTCTGTAGTGATGAGATGAGTTTGACTCCCGCTGTCCAAGAGTCCTCAAACCTTACGAAATTTACCACTGTGATCCTTGATTTTGACAATAACTGTGGATAAAAACACATATGGTTTTTTCGATTACATGGATGTTCATTCTTGGCAGCTGTGTGAATGCTAGCAAATACCACCTTGTTGTTAGAAGCTGTTTTGTTTGTTATACTAGACGTGTGATTTTCAAGATGTAGTAATGTGTTGTGGGCCTTGTTGCATTTGCGACAGTGACTGGATGTACACTCTGACTTTTTTGTGATGATTTAAGACAATTTAAACAGAGTTTGTTGTTACAAGCATATTGAATGCGATTTGACACTGTTAACTTGAGAAATGCTTCACATGCAAAAAATCCTGGTGCATGACCTTGTTTACAATAAGAGCACTGATTATTAATGCATGCAATATGTGTATAGGACAACAGTTTTTTCTTGTGCGAGCTTTCTATACTACCACGCACCTTGACTTGGCTGACAGACGTTTGCATGCTTTCAAGGACTTGGCAGTGATGTTCACTATAAGATGTTAATTGTTTGAGGGAGGAATTTTTCTTAGTGTCTGCTTCTACTACCCAGTCCCTCCTGGTTTCATAATCAAGATGATCAACAATATGTTGTGACAATATTACTTCTTCAAGAGTATCTAATTTCAGTGCTTTAAGTGCTTTTAAGGCCCGGTTTCACAGTTTGAGTTTAAGCCGAAGCTTTAGTAAGCCACGCATGCCGCTTAAGCAAGGCTTACTCTTTGGTTTAAACACTACGAGTTTCACAGTAGGGGGACCATGTGCTGCTTTATTAAGCAGAACATCTCCGAAGTTGGTAATGCTTGCGCATGCGCAATGATTCAATTCTCATCTTTGTTTACATCCGTAGCCTATGATTGATTGACTTGTAGGTTATACATCGTTTATCAGCCAAGATAATTTAGAAAAATGAACGGAAAATGTGATTCCAATAATAGTAACAAAAATAAAGTTTAAAAAAGGTCACTCGCCCGTCCTGCTGACACGTATTACCACTACAGTCTAAAATGGCCATAACTTCTGAACCATTCATGCAAATAATGTCCTGACAAGGTTATTGTAATCCTTATAAAATACTGGAGGAGGTCAAACAATTTATTTCGATGAGGAATTCGAGGATAATATTGAAATATTTATTTAATTTTAAGGAGTTATATTTTTTTACCGCTGAGTATAGCATAAAATCGCTTCTAGAGGGCAAACGGTTGGAAATAGGTATATACCATCGCGGACTTTTTTGTAAAGGTTTATATGCTCTACAATTCACACACTTACACTCGGGGTCTATCGTTGATGGTTCACGCAGCGTAAGCCAAGAAAGCAAGTGACCGACCGACATTTTTGTCTCTTGAGCCTCGAAATATATTCAGAAATATAAGTTATTTAATGTTAATGTTATTGGTTTTACGTCCCACTAACTATGAATTTGAGCACCTTCACCACAGGACTGAGACAGGATCGAACCTGCCAAGTTGGGCTATAAGAGGGCCAGCGCTCTACCATTTGAACTGAACCCTTAGCTTAAACCTCAGTTTCATACAGCTTAAGGCAGTCACGGATAAGCTCAGCTTACCACTTGCACTCCCGACTGTGAAACTCGTCCAGAGTTTAAGCTCCCGCTTAAGCCCGATCCAAGGCTTAAGCGTATACTGTGAAACCGGGCCTAAGTAGCTTGAGAATGTGCCAATAAATTGCCCGAGATCTTCAGCGGTTTCATTCTCCACTGTTCCAATGATTAAGATTTCTCTAACATGCTTTTTCAGTATTACTCCTTTATTCGTCACAAATCTTGTATTCACTGTTTCATTCCTACAGTTTCTTATAATTACAAATAATCCCAACTCTTCTCCTTTTCTTCGGCTACTACTTTTTTTTTTTTTGCAAGCACTTCGCTTCCATGTATTAGGCTTTACTCTCTTCAGTCTATGTTTTCCATTCCTTTCAAGAATATTTTTTTTAATTTTTTGCTCTATTATTCTACCACGTTATCTCTTTCTCTCTTACCTTTCCTGGTGTTCTGCCACTGGTTTTCTCTGCACACCTTACAAATGCACACTTAAAATTATTTCATTCCTGTTCAACATACTAACATCCGTCCTTGATATCTGTTTTTTGTCATTCTTTCATGAACTCTTCCTGAGCATCCTTTTTCTTCAATGTCCAGACCCTAATCTTTCTCTTTTTTCTTGTAATTTTGCGACCTTCCTACGTTCATTTTTGCTACCATTGTTTTAGGGTCACCACCAAATGCTCTCTCAGGCATAACTGTAAAATCCAAATGATCTTTCCGAAGTCCTTTTTCCACTTATATGTAATCAATCAGTGTTTTCATTCCTCTGTCTACCCATTAACACCTGGTAATCCTCTGGCTATTCTTCTCCCTCAACCATGAGTTTCCTATTATTAGTTGGTTCGTCTAGCAGAAATCCATTAACATATCCCCTTTCATATTGTTGTTGCCATATCAATATGGCCCCAGAATCTCTTATCTTCTCAGTCTCTCTCTTCCCACTTGTGTTTTCATAACTCCCATTATAATGACTTCCTTGTCTTCTATGTATTGTATGTCTGTATTCTCTTCCTTATTCCAGTTTGTATGCCTTTGCTGGCAAGATGTAGTGTTTACAGCGCGCTATGTCTTCTGGTATGGGCTAGAATAAAATTGTTACTTTCACTGACCTGTCTCAGGCTCTTCCTTGGCTTTGACAATATGAAAGTGGCTGAGGTATGAGTGATGCTAATAATGCCATTCCTTATGCAGCCAGTCCCTGCTATGAATGGTGTGAAAATGTCGCTCATAGGGTCGGTTGGTGCAGGCAGACTGATGTGCAATAGTAACTTCCGGCTCGGTGAGGAAAGCAACGGGAAACTACCTCACTCATTTCCCTAGTACGCCTCTTCGGTGACACCGAGGCTATCTATGACAGCTAATGGTGAACCTGTTGAGGATCCAACCAGCCTTCGGGCTGAATACCCAACATACATATATACATGCATACATACATACATACATACATACATACATACATACATACACATTCCATTTTGTGAAGCATATACTTGGAACAGATCTTGTGTTCCTGTCTGAAAATGTATCCTTCCTATGATAATTCTCCCACTGGCCTTCTTTTCGTCCTCCACATATTCCAGTGCATCATTTCTTATGATCATTACTACTCCATTTAGTACATCTTGTCCTCCACTGTAAAACAGCCTGCACCCTTCCTTCAGTTTTCTTTCCCCTCCTCCTCTCCATTTTAATTCAGTAAGACAAAGGATGGCTATGTCCTCCTCTTTCATGAACTCTATCAGCTTTTCTGTCTTGTCTGTCATGGTTATGATTTTCACAGTCCCAATTTGAATACACTGTGATACAGGTCACCCACATCTCGCAGCTCCCTCATTAGCTGAAGAAAGAAGCATCGCCTTCACTAGATGCACTAGCATATTCCGAGGCTGCACCATATTTGCACTCAAAGGCATTTTATAGCTGCTGCCAGTGGGTGATAAGGCTACTCCTAACATGGAGTACAGAGGCCCTCTACAACTGCCACTAACCTAGGGATAGATGCTGCTTCAAGGGTTTCAGTGTCATTTCCTACAATGAGGGAACTATCACCCCACCTAAGAGAACTTATTGGACTAAAGCCACTGGTCCTTTGAAGGGGTTAAGTTATTTTTCACCCCCTGACACTCGGCAGATGCCTGTACGGTTTACTCTATTACTACAGCGGACTGAACCAGCCGGACTATAGGAAGTTGGAACATTCTTGTAGAATGAAGAGACACAACTCTCCCTGTCAATCAGATAGATTGCAACCAGCCTCAGTTGTCGAACACAAAAAACAACTGAAAGCTCTTAGTGTGTATCATGCAGTGGGTTATCATTATCACTCATTTTGAAGTTATTGCAATATAGGTGTAATAAGCTAATCGATTTTTATTTTAGTGGTAAGTTTTAACAATGGAGTGCACCTCTAGTAAGTATACAACTGACAGCAAGTGATTGCCTGCTTTATTTTAAGAAGCTCTGTACTTTTGCTCCTCATAATCACATCAATTTCAGAAAGAAAAAAAAACAGCATTCTTGTAAGTTTTTCTTCCATTTCTGGCACTGATACTCACAAGTGATTCTAGACCAGAATGCTCAATGGTGTTCAAAAGTTTTAACTTACATTTTCTTACATAATAGGAATCAGCTGAGGGATGTTCCAACATTAAACACTTTTATTAAATGAAGACCGGTTTTGACTCACTTGGAATCAAGTGAATGGTGGAACATCTCTCGACTGATTCCAATTATATACTGTAAGTCGAGTGTCAACAAGGAAATGAAAGTTATAAATTATGATTATATTTTCCTTTTTTTTTTTTTTTTTGCTAGGGGCTTTACGTCGCACCGACACAGATAGGTCTTATGGCGACGATATTTTCCTTTTTGGGTAGTTTATAAATGTATTCAAAAATTAGTTTTGGCAGACTGCTATTCTAACATAACTGTTATACATTTCCATAATGTACATGCAAGACTGCCACTATTGTTATTTTTTGATGGGAGCAGAATTTTTCATCAGCTTGTAGCCAAAGACCAGAGTAAAATGTAGCTTTCACCAGTGTCATAAATCTTTTATGGCTGTGAGAGTATAGAACCCGCTGAAGTACGAATGGTGCTCAGTATTGACATTCAGAGCACAAATAGTGTGTCCAGATGTTATATAAGGTGCTATTCATAATGCCGGTCCTGCTGCAATAGCAATTTCTCTACCAGTGAGGAAAGCAATGGCAAACAACCCCACTCTCATCATGCCTAGTAAGCTTCATTATGTTACCATCAGTTTTTATGGTTTCTCTACAAATGCATAATCTTTGGTAGTGCTATTTGAGGATCGAACCAGCATCTGGGTTGTTGGCTTACCAAATAGACAGAAAAACAAAGAATACATTTTATTTACAGAGATTCACTTACTCATGTACTGTGTCCTCCAGAGGGTCAAATCCATCATCCTGTGTTTCTTTCTTCACATCCTGTGAGAAAAAATTATTTATTATATTGACTTAACTTATGAACTGTCTACCAGAGCACTGCATACTCCAGCATGCGTTTCTTACTTCACATCCTGTGGGGGAAATGATTACATGTCATTAGGGCTCGGAAGTTGAGGAAAAATCTTTATTTTCACGAGTGTCCAAAGTTGAGGCCCAACATTATATATATATATATATATTCATTCTGGATCATTATAGGCCAGAAAACACACACCCCATGCACTACAACCTTGAATAGCCTTGGCTTACCAAGCAACCGCTGATTACAAAGACTTAATAACAATAAAAAATCTTCCACCTTTTTGATACTTATATTTGCATTTTAGCAAATCAATCATATAGAGTAAATGTTTCGTTCCTTTTTAGAACATCTTCAGCTGTTTTACATTGCTTAGGTGATTCACTAAGTATTTATATTTTTAAGAACATCCTAAACAGGTACCTTGTTTTTTCTTTAAATACTACATAAATTTAAAATAAATTAAAAACGTGGATGGTTGAATGGGGCAGTGAAATGAGAGGGAAATGAATCTACTTATAGTTAGCCTATTATTAAAAAATATTTCTATTCCTTTGAAAAGATGTAAAAAATGTTTCCAGCACCTTTATCACTAAAATATTCCGCTTGTCTTGTAAGATTAAAAAAATTTGAAAAAATATAACTTTCCTTTGTCTCTGTTCTGAATATTGCCAGGTATTCACTTCATTTACTCCCTCCAAGGTGGCTGCTATTTGTTTTAAATTTACAAAATGTCTCTTGAATTCGGTTAGTTCAGGAACCTTGAAACTGATTGGTGTTTTGATATTAATAAAGGAGCCTCCCCATAATCTGAAATGAAATAAAATGGGGTATTTGCTTTTTAAAAAACATGTCTACACAAGGAAACTTAATATATAAAAGAATGGTTTCATACCTTGTTGTTGTTGTTGTTGTTGTTGTTGTTGTTGTTGTTGTTGTTGTTGTTGTTGTTGTTGTTGTTGTTGTTGTTGTTGTTGTTGTTGTTGTTGTTGTTGTTGTTGTTGTTGTTGTTGTTGTTGTTAAAAGCCACTCCTACTGTGACCTTGGAGGAGCTATGGCTGAAGCAGCCTTCCGTCTTTTGTAGTAATGGTGTGTTTGTGTATGTTTGCATATATAAAAAAGGTGGAACTTTTTTTATTGTTATTAAGTCTTTGTAAATAGGATTTGATACAGGAAAGGAAGCTGATTTCTTGCAACTACTGATTAGCCGGAAGGCCTGCAGACTACGAGGTGATGTGTGGTCAGCATGACAAATCCTCTTGGGCCAATATTCTTGGCTTCCTAGACCGGGGGCCACTATCTCCCCATCAAATAGTTCTTCAGTTCTAATCATGTAGGCTGAGTGGACCTCGAACCAGCCCTCAGGTCCAAGTAAAAATCGCTGACCTGGCTGGGAATCGAACCCGGGGTCTCTAGGTAAGAGGTAGGCACACCACCCCTACACCACGGAGCCAGCTACACCAGAAAATTGTCTTTTTTTGTCTTTTTGGCATTTTCTGGCTTACTGGTCTTTTTTAAACCTTTTTTAGACCTTAATGGCACTTTTACAAATTCAAATTCTTGAACATTTTTTTCTCTAGTACCTAAATACATATATTTGAACCGTATCTAAAAATAGAGAAAATGAAATCAAAAGACAAAACTAGAGCTTGAAAAACACCAGGGATATTAAATTATGTGCAAGATAAGTGAAATATTGAAACGAGAAAATTTCGATCAGTGTTTTTGAAGAGGAAGATCTTACTTACTTACTTACTTACTTACTTACTTACTTACTTACTTACTTACTTACTTACTTACTTACTTACTTACTTCAGATATGAACCCCTAACACCCACTGATGTAGAGAGAAATTGTCTGAATACTGACGATCCTTTACACTTAAGAACCTGGAGATGATTATTGTGATATACTGCAAAGCCAACTACGGTAAGGTTTCTGAATTTCAATTTCTGTAACCATAGTGTCTGCATAAAAATCAGTCCTCAGTGATAAGAATCGAGGGCTTTGGAAAAGAAGTAGCAATCCAGAAAGGAGTGGGCAAGGTTGCAGTTTGTACCCCCTGCTTTTCAATGTTTACATAGAACAGGCAGTAAAGGAAATCAAAGACGAATTTGGAAAGGGAATCACAATCCAATGAAAGGAAATCAAAACCTTGAGATTTGCCGATGATATTGTTATTTTATCTGAGTGCAGAAGATCTCGAGAAGCTGCTGAATGGTATGGATGAAGTCTTGGGTAAGGAGTACAAGATGAAATTAATTAAGTCCAAAACAAAAGTAATGGAGTGCAGTTGAACAAAGGCAGGTGATGCAGGAAATAGTAAATTAGGAAATGAAGTCTTAAAGGAAGTAGATGAATATTGTTACTTGGGTAGTAAAATAACTAACGATGGCAGAAGTAAGGAGGACATAAAATGCAGATTCACACAAGCAAGGAAGAGCTTTCTTAAGAAAAATTTCCTCACTTCAAACATTGATATAGAAATTAGAAAGATGTTTTTGAAGACTTTCGTGTGGAGCATGGCATTGTATGGAAGTGAAACATGGACGATAACAAGCTCAAAGAGAAAGAGAATAGAAGCTTTTGAAATGTGGTGTTACAGAAGAATGCTGAAGGTGAGATGGATAGATCGAAACACAAATGAAGAGATACTGAATCAAATTGGCGAAAGGAGATCGATTTGGCTAAATTTGACGAGAAGAAGAGATAGAAAGATAGGACATACCTTAAGACACCCAGGACTTGTTCAGTTGGTTTTTGAAGGAAGTGTAGGTGGTAAGAATGGTAGGGGTAGACCAAGGTTTGAATATGACAAACAGATTAGAGCAGATGTTGGATGCAGTAGTTAAGTAGAAGTGAAAAGGTTAGCACAGGATAGGGTGGCATGGAAGCTGCATCAAACCAGTCTATGGAGTGATGACTCAAACAACACACAACCCTAGTGTAGTTAAGCCAAATATGATTCCATTTATACCAATTTCAATTTCTTTCTCCAGGATGTCCATTGCAGGTTCGCTGAGGTGGAAAAAATTTTTCATTCTAAATTCTGCAATTACTTTTTTAATGAACACAGAATTTTTTTCTTTAAATTATGTTGTTCTAAAATATATGATGTCTGAAATGAGAAATATTTAACTCATATTTTTGAACTGCAAGTTGCATACTACCAGAATTTTGCATTTGAAATATATATATATATATATATATGTATATTTCTTCATTAAATATGTAATTAATACTAAAATACTAAAATTAATACTAAAATTTGGATTGCATTTTTACATTTTTCCACTTTTTAGGTCCTTTTCTGTATATTTTTAGGTCTTTCTTAGGCAATTTATAGGTCGTCATCTTCCGAGCCCTACTTATTATATTGACTTATTCATGTAGTGTATCTACCAGAAAGGTTACATGCTTCATCCTGTGATTTTTTTTTAATTTTCTATTTGCTACCTGTTTTACATCTGACTGACTCCGATAGGGATCATGGCAACAATGCGATTGGACAGAGCTAAGACTGGGAAGGAAATGACCATGGCCTTAATTAAAGTTCTGTTTCCAAGATTTGCCTAGTATGAAAATGCGAAACGACTGAAAAGCTCTTCAGGGATACTGAGAGGGCGAGTTTCAACCCACTATCCCTTGAATATAAACTAACAAGTTACAAGAATCAAACTGCAAAAACAACTCACTCAGTCATGCTGTGTCTCTTTATTTGCATCCTGTGGAAAGAATATTATTTCACCTGTTCATGTAATGATTGTGCCTACCACAGAGTTGCATGTTTCTCCTCCTTAACATCTTGTGAGAAAAACATTATAGCCAAAACTGGTTAGGATGTTTTTGTGCGGACCAAAAAAGATGCAACATGCCAAAATATGAAAAACAACTACGCTGTTAAATTTAAGGTTAGGTTTGAACATAAAAATAATGATGACAAAACAAAGAAGCAACTGTTTATAATTATAATTAATGAAATAAACAAAGAAATAATACTACTCCAAGATAGAAAAGATCTCAGACACCATCCGGAAGAGGAGAGCCATGTTCTTTGGACACATCTACAGAATGGACCCGGGAATACTGACCAACCAGATAGTAAGGTTTTTTGAGACCAGGGAAACTGTGTTATGCTATCATCAGGAAGTGAAGAAGGGCCTGACAGAAACAGGAATACAAGGATCGGAAACAAGCAACAGGGAAATTTACAAGTCGAAAATAAAGAACACAAAGAGTTTACAAGAAAAAGTTAGTTTGCGGACCCCAACACCATGAATGGAAGAGAGAAGAAGGCTGCAGAGTGAAAGAATGAAGGATTACTGGGCGCAGATCAAAGCCCAGAAGAAGCTGAAATTGAATTAACGTTGTCCACAGTTGGCCAAAACGAAAGAAAAAAGGAAAGAGAAAAGAAAGAAAGAAAGAAGAAAGGAAAGAATGAAAGAAAGAAATAAGAAAGGAAAGAGAGAAATAATACATTTTAAGAACACCAACATAGTAAAACTTCAAGGAAAAACATTGTTAGAGACATGAACTAAGTTTGTTGCTTACAATTGTGTTTACCTATCATAGGAATGTCTAACAACTGAGTGATTTGCACACGTTTCATGTGTGGATTAGCATCCACTTTCTCAATAGGCTTTAATTTTTCATCATTTGTAAACTGTCTAGCCCATAACTGAATGTCCTGCAAACCACTATGTGTAAGTACAGTATACCTAATTTATGTACGTTGTTACTAAATTCATTTACGAACATAAAATTAGGTACTAACACGTTGGGTGTATACATACGTACAGTAGGCCTAATTTACGTACGTTGTTACACAATGCAATTATGAACGTGAAATTAAGCACCAACATGTCACACCAGCTACTGTTCCATGATACAAACAAATACACGGCCACATTAAAGACCGATTTTAGACTGATGCTCCCTGCAGCTGTAGACCGACATGCTAACATTGTGAAATTAAGTTCTCTACCAAATCCTAACCCAGATCAGTCGTTGCTGGCGCATCGTGTGCACAACATGGCCAGGGACGCTAATTTAAATGTTTTATGGTAGGAGTTACAAACACATTCAAGTGTTACGTAAATGTGCTATCCACGTTTCTTAACCATGTATTTAATAGGACATGAACTCAGACTTTGGAATAAGGATGTAAAAACCAGGAAACACGCTAGAGAGGGACGTCTTAACAAGTTTTGACTGTATTTGTTACATTCACTTCCTAACACGCTGCACAAATTCATAATGAAACTCGTAAAATTCTGAGGATGGTAACTTACATATAAAAACTGCTGGAGACTGAGGTCACCACCACAAAATCCTAAGGTACTATGGCATGTATCCACATGGGGTTAAAGATGTTTATCCTTACTTCAACACTGCTGTAAAAGGAGATGCAACCAGGCTAAGATTGTGAGGAATAACAAAATGTATCCTCTTCGTTTTATCATCTGTTTGCATCAACTTCAACATTGCTGCAAATACTGCGGTCACTGGTCGAAGACTCTGAGGACATGTATCCTCATTGTACTATCATCTGTTTGTGCTGTAAACCAGAAACTGAGCAAACTGGGTGATGTTCCTTATGGTCTTCATAAACTTCCACAACATAATCTGTAAGTTAACTGGACATTTTATTTTCAGTACTGTAAATTATAAATATTTCTAGACTGTTGTTGGAGAAACACATCTCACTTCCTGCTTTTACTGTGGTTATATCTAATGGATGGCAGTATCCTATGTGTTGTTTCTACAGGCAAAGGCATGTAGTTCCTAATTATGTTTTTGGAAAACACATACTTCCACTCATTTCAATTCAATAAATTTTAAACTTCATGACCACATCTCGCCATCTGCATATAATTACAATTCCAGAAACTATGTCCCAAAAATTCTGCTATTCTGATGACACTGTCATAGTTGTACAAACAAAAAAACAATTTTCAATATAAGGAACAAACCTTGATGCAGGTAACTGATTTCCATGCCAGTAACAAGTAAGCAAACCAAGAACTATTATATGTTAGGGCAAAAGATCAAAACTTAACACATATCCTAAATATCTCAGAGTAACTCTTGATCATGCTCTGCCATTCAAAAAGTCCTTAACCACTTCATATCATATGATGGATGAGCTATGGTCGCATTCAAAACCTCCGTCGGCAGCCCTTAAGATTGGTAAGACATAAGTAAAAATACGCTATCACACACAAGAATATTTAAATTGAATGCAAGCTGACAGCTACTTGCCCCAAAGTGCGCATCGACTTGCTCGGTGGCACCAGCAGCAGAAGTGAATTTGTAAATAATTATCACCTGGAACTTGTCAACAATGGACATGACTGAGAAAATTATAATGACCCTGAAAAAATTCCTTATTCATCCACCTAAATATGAAGAGAAAATGATAATGATGATGCCTGTTGTTTAAAGGGGCCTAACATCTAGGTCATCGGCCCCTAATGTTATGAAATGAGACAAAATGTAATGACAAACTGAAAGTCCAAAATCCTCCATTGACCAGAATTTAAAACGTGAGGACAAAGAATGAATGGATGGATATGAATTTAATACAATCAGTGGATCTGACCTGCAGTGTCTCACATTCACAGAAACTGGCGTAAAACAATAGCATTACTGACCAAGGGACTAGTTCTACAGCATAATACTGAATCGATGATGCTTGAAGTCTAAAGGTGTCCAAAATCCAACTCATCAGCCCCTCATAATGGTACTTATCGCTAGGAAAGTAGAACCATGGTATTTGTCATGCACAGTATTAATCAAAAGTAGCATAAACTTGCGGTATTCCAGACGTTATGGTACTTCTCACAAGTAATGATATTCACACATATAACACAGACCTATGGTGTTTTGCACATTGCGGCACCATTTATAGGCAACGCAAACCTATGGTGTTCATCACATAAGTGTACTAACCACAGAGACTCACACTATCTCTTTGTGTTCCTCATATAGTGAGTACTAATCACAGGCAAGCTGGCAACACACTCTGTTTCTACCAATCACAAACCTATTTTGTACCTAACATAGTGGTATTACGCGCAAGTAAAAGCGGCCCATGGTGTTCCCTGCATGGTGGTACTATTTACAAGTAGTATCATGGTTCTAATTTGATCATCACTTGATTGCCCCTTTTAGTCGCCTCTTATGACAGGCAGGGGATACCACGGGTGTATTCTTCATCTGAATTCCCCACCCAAAGGGGGTTGTGTGTTAGGTCCACGAAAGGTATTTTATTCCCTGAAGTCTGCCAGCAAGCTGGCTAGGACCCCCCTATCCGCCACCTGGAATGCGCCATGTGGGAGTTCCACCTCTCTCCCTGCCAATGAAGAGAAAAATAGTAATAATGACATAACTAGCTAAGAGCATACAAGGTCAAAAAGGTCATTACAATAAAGTCAGGACTACATTTATGAGTGGCAGATCTGACTAGGTAATGTGGAAGGACCCAACGAGGATAAGAGGAGGATGACAGAAACAGAGCAATGGATAGAGAAGTATGGGCAGAAGTTATCAAGGAGGATGAGGCTCTCCAAAGAGCTGGAGCACCACTGAGTAGTAACACAAAATATGGAGTTCCAGAAACCAATAACCAGTAAGAAAATCGCGTACAATATGAAGTTATAATCATTTATTACTGTGCAGCTTATGCTGTAACCAACCGCTTGTTGGGGTGTAGCGGTCAGGAAACACACAGTGATATTTTACCTCCTTCTGGCAAACTATCTAATACCTGAAGAGATAGTAAAAGATAAACAATAGCTACATTTACTTCCTCTTGTTGCAAACGTTTAAGACAATCACACAGTGGCAGAACTGAACATTCTCAAACAACAAGGATACCTAAAGCAAAATGGTTTTAAAACATGTTTCTATTAAGAATCATTACTTTTTGAAAGTGTATAATCACTGACAATACTGACATGTTCCAGGAATACACCAACTAGCGCAAAAGACACAGGAAACCTACCAGGTGAGTTACAGCATCAATTTTGTTCTATGCATGCTGATATCAGAAACTCCTCTGGCCTCGGCTCTGGAGAAAGGATGGGCTGACATATTTGCAACAATTTATTTTCATTCTTCTGACATCATTCCAACAGCAAATTGCCACAGAACAGAAATGTCAAAAAGGTAATAATAATAATAATAATAATAATAATAATAATAATAATAATAATAATAATAATAATAATAATAATAATAATTTATGGCCTAAGCTACATTATGTGGATGTACAGATTATTTTGATGAATATAATTTTTTTATTATTACTGCAAAAAATTAATCACCTCAATTTTATTTTCCTCTTTGACTAAGCTTACACCGGCCCCTTCCAGATACTTAACAGCAAAGACATGCTCCGGTTCAAACTTTACCTCAGCTAATTTATCAGGAGCTGGAAGCAGTAGATTTGAAACCTGAAAGAAAAAACAAAAAGTGAATCAAAAGGCGGTTAAAAATATACAACCTTGTACGGCAACTTGGGAAAGCCATCAACTCCATAAAGTAAAGAAACTGAAAATATTAATCTGACAATATTACTTGTAGTAAAAATGTATGTATAAAATACAGTCAAAATTATACATCTATAAAAATTAGACAATTTTTCAATAACTGGGGAAAAAATCAAGCATGTATAAACTGTGCAGCTACTAAGGCAATATACGAGAGCCTGTGTCATGCTGTTTATATCTTCTGCTACTAACCAGATACTGTCGTAACTCCATAACCTTGTCTATCAGATCCTAAACATCACAGATCGGTGGTGATGACATATGCCCACCTTATCTGAGCTTACTAACTTCTAATTTCTTTCAGCATTTATATTATAAATATTACAAATCTGTTACCCTTGGTGCTAGAATTTGTTTAGCTGGTTACATACCTGTACTGGTATTTAATTTTCTGGAAATGCATTGTTATACTGTTGTCTGTCCTTAATGCTAAAACAGTTTATTTTGCATAACTCAAACTGGAATAAAATGCTTTCATCACATTTCCAACATGCAGTACGACTCAGCTCACTTGATATGCACGAGACCATTTTGCATCTTCCAAACCATGCTAATAATATTCAGAAGGCCATGGATTCTCTAAATTCTAAGCACTGCCTGGGAATGGCTAGTTACTTAAATTCTTCTATCAAAACAAGTTATTCTTGGAGTAAATATTATGTCTGAACATTTCTGACATTCTCTACATACCAGCACAACAGCAAATCGTGATGTCAGAGAACATTTCTGACATGTGAGCTTAAAGGGTTAATAAATTATCATAAAAAGTACTGACAAGCTTATATTTCTTAGCTTTCTTTTTTTTTAATGTATGTATTAATCAGCCTGAAATTACATGTGACCACAAGGATCCGGAATTCCAGAACAAATTAACAATTTAATAGCCAAAAACAGTCATGAATAAAGGAAATAAAATACAAATATCAGAGCAGAAATTTGTAATTTGTGGTGCAATGATGTGTTGGCATGAGGTTGAATATGAACTATGCCTCAATGCAGATGAATCCCTTCAGTGTTGTGTGGGTAACAACATGGATGACATGATTCCCACTCTGTCATAGAAAAAACATAGTTGTGCCTCTGGCTATAATCATACGTCCCATGACTTCAAGATTCTGGCAGTGGTATCTGTGGAGATAGCATGACATACACCATAATTCTCCCCTTTGTCAATCTGCACTGGCTGTAACAACTTAATTTTTTTTATTTCTAATCGAAGTCAATTATATCTATTCTATGAGTGCTGCAAATACTGGAAGAAATACCATAAACATCTTCATGCTGGCCAAGTTGGAAAATGCTGTGATGCCTGACATTAATTACAGTTTCATTGTACAAGAAGTGACCTAAGATAGGAGAGAGGGTTTTAAATATCCTTACAAATTTTTATTATTATAATATTTTACCGTTACATTATGGCCCAAAATATACCAAAGTCATACATTTGAATTAATCTGAGTTTCATACAGCAGTAATCAGTACAAATTCAATACTTTAACAAAGTAACACAAGAAATCATCATCATCAACATCATCATATTCTAGATAGGAAACAGCTAAGTCAAGACATCTTTCCATACCTGTACTGCTGATTGGAAAACATTCCTTCTATTACATCTCCTGAAATGGAAAGCATTACATGTCTGATTTTTTTACTTCAGCTACTTGATCTCACAAAGCAGTGGATCTCCATACACTTGTTTTAATATACCCCATAAATACGCATCTGATGGTCAGGTCACGGGAATTTGCCAGAAATGGATCATATGATCAAAAGGAGATGATGTGGCTTTGTAAATATTCATGCAATACATGCGCTCTACACCCAGCTGTGTATACCCTTGCTCCTTCCTACTCGAACCACTGCTCCGTGAAACACAAATTTATTGCCTTACGCCATGCTCTGAGATCACGCACACAGGGTTCCACAATCAGCTAATGGCATGTATACCGGTTCAGAGTAAGATTCCCTTCCTCATCTTCGATGAAGTATGGCTCAATAACAACATCGCTCACTAGTTCAAACCATACAATAATTTTTACATGGTGTACAGAATTTTGAACAAGCTCAATGGGCCATTCAAAACCAAGGAAACATGATGTTTGTTGGTTTGTTTCCATTTTATTTCTTTTTCCTTTTTCTGCTAGTGGCTTTACATTGCACCGACACAGATAGGTCTTACGGCAATGATGAGATAGGAAAGGCCTAGGAGTTGGAAGGAAGCGGCTGTGGCCTTAATTAAGGTACAGCCCCAGCATTTGCCTGGTGTGAAAATGGGAAACCATAGAACACCATCTTCAGGGCTGCCGACAGTGGGATTCGAACCCACTATCTCTCGGATGCAAGCTCAAAGCCGCGCGCCCCTGACCGCACGGCCAACTCGCCCGGGGAAAAAATGTCAATATATGTATTTTCGTACACATTTGCAAGAGAGCAAGTATAGTATTGCACTGCTTGAAACTTAGTCCAGCTCTCTTAGCCTATGGATTAAAAAAACCCATGCGAATTAATAGGAACAATGGAATTTTTTTTTCATTACTTTCCCAATGGTTAGCAGCAGTGTGCCACACATGACTTATTCTTAGTCCCACATTCTCTACATGTTATTTGCACTCTTGTTTAATTTGCTTGGTGATTGTTGTGTATAAAAGCGGTATTTATTTCGAAGTGTGTCACTTTGGAGGATTTTGGAGGCGGTATTAATACGTATTTCTTCAATGGATAAGACTCCCAGAAAGCATAGTGCGATTATAGCATTATCTAAAATAATTCTATGACACAAAGAGAATTAGCTACTAAACTTGGTGTTGGTGTAGGTACTATAAATAGAATCATTCAGTGGTACAAACAAACTGGATCAATTTCACCGAAGAAAATGGGGAACTGTGGCAGGAAAACAAAACTATGCCAATAGATGACCATTTTCTTCTAAGAAGAAGTAAATTAAATCTGAGACTAACTGCTGTGGACTTGGCACATGAACTGGGGGAGAGGGAGTGAATCTGCATGTTTCTAATGTTTGCCGTAAACGTCTGGAAGGAAAGCCTGCAAACCTGTACAGAAACATCTTCTAAGAGGAGAAATGCGCAAGAACCGTCTTCTGTGGGCACGTGGTCATCAGGACTGGACAATGGAACACTAGAAGATGGTTCTTTTCTCTGATGAAAGTCTTTTTCAAGCACAGGGGCACAGGGTTCAATATCTGCGCCGAGCGAATAATGAGGCAACAACTTCACATATAATAAAATTCTTCCGGGCTGTTATGCCGTGGTCCACTCCTCTCGCTTCTGCCAGACGTTTCGACTACTGCTGCGGTAGTCATCTTCTGTGGCGTCGTGTAGATACACTCTCCTGTATCCCGCTGGCGACTGCAGTCACAGAAGATGACTACCGCAGCAGTAGTCGAAACGTCTGGGAGAAGCGAGAGGAGTGGACCACGGCATAACAGCCCGGAAGAATTTTATTATATTGACACTGGCCGTGAAAGCCTTCATACTTTAATAACTTCACATAATTTGCAACAGACCATAAAACACACTGTGCAGATGTTTCAGGGGGTGTTCTACACATGAAGGATTTGGACCCAGAGTACCATTTGAAGAGCCTCCGTGGCTCAGGCGGCAGCACGTCGGCCTCTCACCGCTGGATACCATGGTTCAAATCCCGGTCACTCCATGTGAGATTTGTGCTGGACAAAGCGGAAGTGGGACAGGTTTTTCTCAGGGTACTCCAGTTTTCCCTGTCATACTTCATTCCAGCAACACTCTCCATTCTCATTTCATAGCATCTATCAGTCATTAATAAATCACTTTGGGAGTGGCATGCCCATCATACTAATAGCCTATATTTGCTTCATTCATTACATCACTGACCTGGTCAATGACTGGAAAACAGGTTGTAGGTTTTCATTTTCAGTACCATTTGAAGGGAGGATGAAATCTGACCAGTACATCCAAATACTCCAAAGATGATTTGTTGCCGAACTGCAGAAGAGGTTTCCAGGTGGTGGTGGAAATTTTCAGCAAGACCTGGCTCCTTGCCATACTTCAAAGAAGATTTTTTTAAATTTCAGTGAGAACAACATTTGTGTTTCAGAGTGGCCATGACCCTGACATAAATTCCATAGAAAACTTGTGGGCTATTGGCAAAAGGAGACTCGCAAAACTTGACTGTTCCAACAAAGTATGCATGATAAAGTCTCTAATTAAAGTGTGGTTTCATGATGATGAACTGTAAAATGTGTGCTCAAAGCTTGTGAAATCAATGCCAAAAGACATGAAAGAACTTATAAAATACAAAGGAGGACATATTATCCATTAGAAGATATTTAAGGTTTAGTATTTACAAAAAAGCATAGGGCGTAAGAGTAGATAGCAATATACCCATACTCCTCACAAATAGAGGTATAGATGTGAGTAAAGTTATGTAACTAGCCAAACATTTTTGACTACAAAGGGTAAAATTTTAATAATTACAAAGTTATTAGAAATGATACTTACAGGTGGAGGATTTGCGGTTTCTTCAAGCCAAACTGGTTCCTCTTTGATGTCTATTTCCAAGTCCATTTCACACTGTACATGAAGTATTTAGAAAGGCTTGTACATCACTTCAAATGACCCTGCACTGAAACATGAGCCGGAAGGATGCATTTTATTGTTGTTATTATTGTTCTGGTTAAGAGCCCATACTCTAAACAACATAATTAATGACAATTCTCCAGATCTTCTTAATGTTTAGCATATACTTGATTGGAGTTTATACTTATTAATCACTGGATTAGGCATTTTTTTCCATTACCCACAGAGCATTGGTGTGGGCAACAATGGTCATGGGAGGGCACTGTCTCAAGAAGACCAGAGTACAGCTGCAGATGGGCCACTACGGAGAGGGAAGACCGCCATATTCACCGCATGGCTACAGTGGTTCATAATGCATCTACAGCAGCCATTCGAGCAACAGTTGGCACCTGGGTGACACAGTAAATTGTAACAAATCGATTGCTTGAGGGACATCTCTGAGCCAGATGTCCTGTAGCATTCATGCCACTAGCTCTGAATCACTGCCATCTGCAACTTCAGTGGTGTCAAGCTAGAGCTCACTGGAGGGTGGAGTGGAGATCTGGTGGGTTCTCAGATGAGAGCCGTTTCTGTTTTGGTGCTAGTGATGGCTGTAGGTTGGTAAGGAGGAGGCCAGATGAGCAAATGGGACCAAGTTGCCTGTGGTATAGACACACTGGACCTACACCAACAGCTATAGTCTGATGAGTAATTTCCTTTGACTCTTGTTCTTATCCCAAGAACCATGACAGCGGATTTCTATCTCAGGCTGGCGACTGAAATGGTAGTGATGCCATTCATTCGTAATATTCAAGGAAGTGTTTTCCAACAGGATAACACTCACCCTCATATCACTGTTTTCATCCAACATGCTCTACAGAGAGTCAACCAGTTGCCTTTGCCTATGAGACCACCACACCTTTCGCTCATCGGATGACAAACATGGCGGCATCCAATACCAGCATTAACCGTTGCTGATTTGACTGACCAAGTGCAACAGACATGGAACTCCATCCGATAAAATAAAATATGGCACCTATACGACACAATACATCTTCTTCTTCTTCTGTGAATCTGTCTTGAGACAGGTATCAACTAGACAGCCTCTATGATTCTCTGTCCTGAGCATCTTGCTTCAGTTGTTCATAGCCTCTCCCTTGTTTGACATCTGTTAACATTATTACAAGTGATGAAAATCATTTTTGTCCATATTGAAAGTTTCATAAAGTATATAGGAAAATATTTAATATTTATTTCTACCTATTCAATACAATACAAGATGTTGGCATTAAAGTTAAAACATTTTTCAAATGTGAAACATGTTTCGCCTCTTACTGTGAGGCATCTTCAGTCACTAATCAAAATCTTATTATTTTTTGTTTGGAAATGTAGTCTGACAAAAATTATTCTTATTCTTATTATTATTATTATTATTATTATTATTATTATTATTATTATTATTATTATTATTTGTTGTTGTTGTAAACGACAAATGTTCGAGACACCAACTTTATTGGCAATATGTTACGAGTTGTGGACATAGTATGAAATAAAAGAGACCATTTTTTCTAATGAAGAAAATCTTAGAAAAATAAAACAATTAACGGAATAAAACTGGTTATCCCGATATGTCAGATTCGCATCATACCAAACAAAAGAATATCACCATCACATTACAACAGGAACATCACTTCGAAACTAAATCGGATTAGCGAATAGAGTTTCTAACAAATTTATTGTATAACTATTGTGGTGCTCTTTTTCTGAGAATAGACTCTTTATCACTTATCGGTAAACTTAACTTACCTGGACCGTGGAAGATAGGTTAGAGAACCAGCATAGCACAGCTCCGACAAAGGCTTCATTAGCACGTACTGGAATAATGGAGACTAAAAATAAAATGTAAAAAAAATATATATATATTTTGGTGCCTGTTTGCAAGCAACCACTAACCAGTAGGTTACCAAAAATATCCCGTTACAGGCCGATTGCTTTAAGTTGCACGTGCGCGACACAAGAAAATTAATTTATTTCCTGCCACTTTCACTTTCTGCTGAACACACACTTCAAAAGGAATACATCCCGTAATTAATGCGTGGCAAATGAAAATGTCGGTGAATTTCACTTCCACACTTATAGTCGCGGTGTTATACGAATTGTGATACAGAGATATTTTAGAATGAACACTTGGAATATGTCGCTTTCAAGTCAGCTGGATCCCAATTCTTCCTAACTTTTGTCGAACATTTTTGGACTTAGCTAAGTACCTGCGTCGTCACTGATGTATACGAAATAGCAACTACATAAATTTAAAGGCTGATTATTATAATGGATCCGCCTTTGAGGTGGTTAAACCAAATACAGTGTTAAACTACAGGACTGTAAAGAAAGGAAAAAAATTCTATGACATTTCATTGACAAATGGACACAAGATTGTTACAGCCACGCCAGCGTGATCATCCCGTTCCATTTTCATACTTGTGAGTGGATCGCTAACCTATCTTTATGAATACGTACATCAATGTTGATACATTTCTAAATATTTTTGAATGGGATTTGATAGAATAATGATTTTCTTTCCAAGAACGAAATATGTAATTCTATTTTAATTAAGTTGTTTCATTTGCAGATACTACTTTAAAATGTATTAATTCAAAATTAAACAGACAGGAGAATCTAACAGTTATAAATAAACGTTTAAAAAAATGCTCCTCTTATACAGGAAAGAAAGAACGCCCTTTGCCCATTCAATGGTCGTGGACCCCATGAGGAATTACATGTTAAGGAGAGAAGATATTGTGTCTTTGCTCAACTAGCAGAAATGTATTACTCCTAGTGAGTGCACCATGAATGAAAATAGATCAAATGGCAGCCACGATTAGTGTGTATAACTGTGCAGTTATGATTTCATAAGACAAGTAGAAAATGTTGTTGAACTGTACAATAAGCTTTAGCCGCATGTGACTTCGATACATAAAATTTTAAATGATGCAGCTTCTATGTAGTAAATAAGATGTAACAATAAGGTACAGTCAAACTTTCAGAACACATTCTTCACATGTAGAAGAAAATATGTTGTACGGACATGGGTCCGAAAATGCTTTATTTCCATGTTAGAAATTGTTTTCCACAACTTTCATAGTACACTGATTATGGGAAACACACAGAAACAGAATAATAAAATAATGTTGTATGTTTCTACGTTCCACTAACTACTGTCACTGTTTTGAAGACGCCGAAGTGCCGGGATTTAGTCTCACAGGAGTTCTTTTACGTGCCAGTAAATCTACAGACACGAAGCTGACGTATTTGAGCACCTTCATATACCACCAGACTGAGCCAGGATCGAACCTGCCAAGTTGGAGTCAGAAGTCCGTTATTATTGATACGGGCACAAAGACTGTCTACACCTTGTGCCAGAACTGACCGTGGCAGTGGGTTGATGCATGTGGTTTGCTGGTAAATTAAATTAGAGATACCTGTCTAGTTGTGTCCCTCATCGACATGGATATTTGTACATGTATGTTCTTCAGTTGCAGGATAACTGATCAACATATAATATGATAAGAAACCCCTTTGATGGCAGACATCAACTCTCTGTGATACAGTGGTTGTTCTACACTGCTGTGCAAAACTTAAAACTAAAGTAACTTTCACATGTTGTGTCACTGTCAAGTAACGTAGCTCAATGAAACTTGAACCACACAATTATGAAGAACTGCTACAGTATTGTACAGTAGGCAACTGAAAGGAATATGCTATGAGATTGACAGAAGTGACTCTTTTATACAGAGAAAATAAATTACACGTAAGTCACTGCGACTTAAGCTGGACCCTTGGATATTATAAAAGAAGGAACGTGGTTCTTACAAGGGTATGTGATCACTACGGACAACGATGCATGCTCTGCAATATGTTCATATGCTGGCCACAAGACTGATAAGGAGTTCTTGTAGTAGGGCTTTCCATTCCTCGACCATAGCCATTGACAACTGCTGGATGGTCGTTGGTGCATGTGGACGTGCTGGAATACGTCTGCTTAACATGTTCCACATGTGCTTGATGGGATTTAAGTCGGAGAACAGGCAGGCTAGTCCATTCGCCGAATATCTCCTTGATCCAAGAGCTCCTCCACCTGCGCTGTTCGATGCGGTCGTGCATCTTCATCCATAAAAATTAAATCAGGACTGAATGCACCCCTGTTAAGATGCACACTTGGCAAAGGAGTACACTGTCACAATAATGTTGACCGGTGAATATACCCCGTTCAAAGATTTGGAGGTCGGTACCATAACAATTTGACCATCAAAATTATCATGTTCGTTAAAGTTCCTTGGTGCATTACATCATCCCACCTCTCTTCAGATGAGGGTATATCCAGAATCACTACTCAGACTGAATCTGCTGTCATCTGAGAAGAGCATTCGAACCTATTGCTTGTTGGTTCAGACCTGATGCTCTTGGCACCATCGCAAATGGTGCCGCTGATGTGCGGGTGTCAACAGAATACAATGTAATGGTCATCGGGCAAACAGACCACCCCCATGCAGTTACCGTGTCACTGTAGAACAAAAGATTGAGTGCCTTGCAGTCCTGTTAAATGTAGTTGCAATTGCCCATTGCACAGTGTAGCAATCATCTGCTGCTATAGTTGAATGTGGTCTGCCCGTCCTCTCCTTCGGGCAACAGTGCCTGTGGTTTGGAATGCTCTGCATGCATGTGAAACAATGCTGTGGGCAATACCAAACTCCTGGGCTACACTCGTCGCACTTCGTCCTTCCAGTTTCCCGATGAATCTTCCTCAGATGAAGTCATCCAGATGTTGTCTCCAGGCAATGTTGTAATGAATAACACCACAACACTGCTCCGTAATAGCTCACTGATTGACTCACACTGCCTTGTCCTGTTCCTTCAACTGCCTCGTTTTGTGGGGCCAGACCCATTTGGTGCTACAGTCGCGATGACCTTACACCAGGTTTTTATGGACGTGTGGGAGCCATTTGGTATTGTATCTCCATGGGGAGGACAGATTTTTGAAAACAGAGAATTCACTCCTCCTTTAGCTGGTTAGCAATTCCTATTTGCTAACATGGCGGGACCATGCAGTTGGTCTGCCACTGCTAAGCAGAGTCTTGGAGAGGAGTGCCAATCAAACTGATGAGCCCGAATGGCACGTCTGGGCAAAACTCTGCTAATGCACACGGCCTAACCACCCAAAATCTGGTTCTATTCCTGTGATCGTAAGATCTGCGGCCATGAAAGCCATTTTAGTATTGTATCTCCATGGGGGGAACAGATTTTTGAAAATAGAGAATTCACTTCTCTTTTAGCAGGTTAGCAATCCCTAATGGCTAACATGGCGGGACCATGCGGTTGGTCTGCCACTGCTAAGCAGAGTCTTGGAGGAGCGTGCTAATCCAAGTGATAAGCCCAAATGGCACGTCTGGGTGAAACTCTGCAAACCACACGGCCTAACCACCCAAAAGCTGGTTCTGTTCCTGTGATCGTAAGATCTGTTGCTGTGAAAGCCATTTTAGTATTGTATCTCCATGGGGGAGAACAGATTGTTGAAAACGGAGAAATCACTTCTTGTTTAGCAGGTTAGCAAACCCTATTTGCTAGCATGGCGGTACCATGTGACTGGCCTGCCACGGCTAAGCAGAGTCTTGGAGGGGCGTGCCAATCCAACTGATGAGCCCAAATGGCACATCTGGGTGAAACTCTGCAAACGCACATGTCCTAACCACCCAAAAGCTTATTTGGCAACATGTTACCACACTTTCATTCATCTCCACTGAGTAGTTGATGTGTTATGTTACTTTATCTATCTCATCCTTACGTTTTGCACAGCAGTGTATAATAATGATATAATCTATAAGAGTATATGTCTTCAAGATTCTAGGGACACAATTATTTGAGATCACTGGTCTTTTATTGTAGGTATTTGTTTACCGATAGAATCATACTAAAATTACTCCTGGGTAGGCTGCTTCTACCCTTGCAGTTATCACAAACAAGAAAGCAGTCCACATGTCTTATTGCAAAATGTTGACAGAGCTGTTGCATTAGGTGGATTTTGTAATATTACAAGTTCTTTTACGTCGCACTGACACAGATACGTCTTATGGCAATAATGGGACAGGAAAGGGCTAGTAGTAGGAAGAAAGCAGCCGTGGCCAGAATTGAGGTACAGCCCCAGCGTTTGCCTGGTGTGAAAATGGGGAAACCACAGAAAACATCCTCAGGGCTAGCGACAGTGGGGTTTGAACCCACTGTCTCCTGAATACTGGATACTGGCCGCACTTAAGCGACTGCAGCTATAGAGCTTGGTAAGGTATATTCAACATAATTTCTTTTTTCATTAGTGAAACCTACATGTGATAACATCAGTATTCTCTTGATACTGAAACAATTTGTTAGCATTGTCTAAATATGTACCTGTCCTGCAATGGGCAGTTATATTATGGTGGATATTATAAAGGCAGTTCAGTAGCAATTAATCATATTTCCAATATATTGTTGCATCCATTTTGTTATTACTTCCTTTTATTGTGAGTGTAGGAAGGAAATAAACAAGTTTTAAATCAGGATATGGAGTATATAGACGGATGGGAATGTGAGAAGCAACACATAATAGGATAAATACATTGACAGGTCCTTCTTAAAGTACATAATAATAATAATAATAATAATAATATTTTATGTACATTTATTTTAACATTACTGGCTTTTGAACAAGCAAGTTATAGATGGATAGGTGGAACATATACCGTAACATAGAATACCTGTTTGACGGCACCTCGGCTGATATCAACAGCACACAGATATAGATAACAATAAAATCAAGTTTACAATGGAAGTCAACTCACAAATAGAATAACCTTAATCTATACATCAAATTTTTTATATATAGAAGACAAGAGAATTCATCTCAATAATTAGGTTTCAGTAATATGTTAGCAGGACAACACAGCAAGATTTTAATAAGCCGCTTGTTAAGTAATTTATGTAGAAATAGTGTTTTATTGTAACTAATGTTTTTATAACTTATTTTCCACTGAAGATGACTCTAAAATGGGTCGAAGCACGTTTGGTTAATGCAGATATATCATCTTTATAGATGTAATATATTATGAAGTATTGAATAGGAGGATTGTTTGCATTTGAATTGATGTAATTGAAAAACCATCAATATGGAATGAAATTCATACTGTGCAAATTACTGATTTTAAGTCATCTTCACAAAGGTTCATATGTTTTTAACCCATTGAGTGGGTATGATGTCTTTAGACATTTTCGCGCTGGACTTCTATAGTGGGTATGACGGCATTAGTCGATCGTAAAATTTATCGCGTATTTATCTTGAGAGTGAAGGCATATGGCATTGCCATGGAATCTATTGCATTAGTTTATATGTTTTCCATGATATCACGCTGTGTATTGTTTTTAGAGCTGTCACAGCTTCATGTAATGCATTTGTTTTGGAGCCTTGCACAAAGTTCCTGAACAGCCATTTATGTCACAAAGCATGGCTTCCAATCGTAAAGTAGACTGACTTGATTGTGCAGGTATTTTCACAGTTTTAGAAGCGGAGAGTGATGATGAGTCGATTCATAATAATGAAGAGGACAGTGAAAGTGATCCTGAAAATGAAAGTGAAGTGAAGTTATTCCAGACTAACCAAGTGACGCGGACGAAGCTCAAAATGTAACTCGGACGGCTCACTTCATTGCAAATGGTGCCCCAAGACCAAGGTTTGCTTTTACAGGTGTCAATAAGATAAATATAGACTTTAGTGACGTGAAAAGGCTTTGTGTGTAACACCTTGTTTCCGCCTATATCAGACAGATAACGATCTACAAAACCTATAATCATCTGGATTTAGAACTGTAAATAATGTTAGAAACCCATTTGGATTCATAACAATGTAAATAATGTATATAACATTAAAATCCTGTTATTGAAGAAGAAGAATAATTACTATCGTGTTAGATTAAACTAATTGCATACACGTTTATGAAGGAAATATTTAAATATGACAAAGTGGATGAAAATGTACTCACGGCAGGTTGCGCATGTGGAGAATTTAGTTCCCTGTTAAGGGGTTAATATATATTTTATATATGTATTTTAGTCTATACGAGAATGATTATCCTTTACCATGCTTTGTCAGCTGATGATGGCTTGAAACAAGCCGAAACATGTACTGACCCATTGTAACTTATCATGGGTAACATAAGCATTGATTAGGTTGACCTTAATTAACATTTTATTTTGTCCTCTAATTGGTTTCCCCAGGAGTAACGAGCTTGCCAGTTACTGTGTTTGATTCCTGGCCAGATCAGGGATTTTTTACCTTGATTTGGGGGCTGGTTCAAGTTCACTGAACCTACATGAGGACAGTTGTCAGTGGGATAGTGGTCCCTGTCTCGAAAGCCAAAGATAATGGCCATGATGATTTGTCATGCTGACCACACATCATCTCTTAATCTGCAGGTTATCATAGCTATAGCACTATGGGATTTCAACTGGTTTGACCAAGGTTCCATATTTTCATCTTTCCTATCCAACCTCCCTTAGTCAACTCTCGTTCTATTCCAACCCAAGTGGTCTTACATATTCCTAGATCTAGTGAGTCTTGAGATTGGAACTCTACTTCTGATTAGTATTAAAAATGGGTAGTTGCCTGGTTGTTCTTCTCCTTAAAACAGTGCTCACAACCACCGCCACCAGCACTGCTACTTATGACTAGATTGAAATATACTCATTCTAACCTGCATCATATTTTTTGTCTTGTTTTAGATCTCAAAAACACATGAAAATGGAGGAGATGACGCATGTAAAATGTGAACAAGTATGGCTTAATGAATCTGAGCTGGTAAGTAATTCCTTCTATATGAGTACTAATTTTTCATTAAAATTGGCTTCATGAGTTGTAGTTGGTAAGTCCTAATTTTGCATTGAAATGTTATTCTTTGAAACTAAAACAATCCTGGGAGTTCCCCTCAGATAAAAATAGGTACCATTAAAAGGGGCAATTTCAGATATGTGTTACTTTTTTTTTTTTAATGTGAGCTTATACCATGGCTTCGGCCACATGGACATAATTTCCAAAATTTTAAAAATGGATTTCAAGCATGCTGGATAAGGTACAAATATATGACCCATATGTGTAGGATGGTTAGATAAAATGTTTGCACATGACTTAAGAAACATTTTAAATAGGAAGGGCATATTATGAGCATTATACATGGATAGACTTGGTGAAAGCTACTTAAAGGAGATTTTTAACTGGAAGAGAAGAGTGGAACAATGCAGTCTGATGGTATAATAACAATCTGTGATATCATGTGAGGATTTTTAAGCACACTCTATAAATCGTATTTTGCTAACTTGTTGGAACAGTGATGTGTAATAATTGCAACAAGGAAGAAAGAAAAAATGAATGCCTTTCAGTCTGTCTACTCCATGAGAAATGTAGCATTAATACGGTATACATGAGTATATTATTATCGCAATACATCCTTGTGAACAGTAATGTATGATTTTTCTTGCTCTACAAATACAAATAGATGTTCGGTGGTAGAGACGTTCTAACATTCACGGTACATCAGGAGTTTGCACTGTACATGTGTCCACAAGCAGGAGGATCTTCCTGCCTTCTGTTTCCATTCTTATGTCAATTTCTCAACCAATCTTCAAACAATTTCATTATCATCCACAGGTTCTTGTTACTTGCATTTGAAACACTACAACTTTGTGAATTTTCCTACTGTTAAAAGGCAGATAATCTCTCCCTCCCCTGCCATGATCAGGCATGAACTCTTTTAAAGTACCTGTCTTGTCAGCATAAAATATGACATTGGGAGGCATACTGGGATGTCACATGCTTCAAATGATTTCTTTTCCACTTGCAAACTCCCTGCTCCTGAACACTCTTACAGGTTCTATTTAGAATGAAAATTAAACTTAACTTATATATAAAAGTGGATACTATTTAATATACTGAACTGTTCATGTACACAAAAATAAACTTTAAATTTAAGGTTAACTTTGGAGCTTGCAAGATCCAAACTTCTACACTTCATGATATAGATGTTGATACCCATAGGGAATATGGGCTAGAGCAATATTGTTACTTTCATTGATCTGTCTCAGCTTTATCCTTGGCTTTGACAAGGTGAAATTGACTGAGGTATGAGTGATGCTAGTAATGCCATTCCTTATGCAGCCAGTCCCTGCTATGAATGGTATGAAAATGTTGCTCATAGGGTCAGTTGGTGCATGCATTTCAGTGGGCTTGGCAGACTGATATGTAATAGCAACTTCTGGCTCAGTGAGGAAAGCAACGGGAAACTACCTCACTCCTCATTTCCCTAGTACGCCTCTTCAGTGATGCCTAGGCCATTTATGACAGCTGATGGCGGAGCTGTTGAGGATCCAACCAGCCTTCGGGCTGAGGACTAAACATACATACACCCATAGGGAACCTGAAATATTTGTCCCATATTAGTAAATTTATAATACCAATATAGTTGGCTCATTATTGGACATTATAAATTTTCCAGCTAATTCATTCCTGGTTGCCAGGGAATAAACATCTGTATCATCGGATGGTATTGGCACTGCCGGTGATGCCAAGTGGCTTACATAGTGACCTCCATGGTAGGTGTGCTATTTACCAACTGGCGAGCCCAAATTAGCATACTGGGGCAATATGCTGGCATCCAGGAATGAGTTAGCTGGAAAATTTATAATGTCCAATATCGGAGTAACTATGTGGGTATTCTACACTTAAGTTTAAATGGAATGTAAGAAATCACTGCTATTCAGATGCTCATAGTTCCACATGCAATTTAACAGACTCAACCTTGGTTGTATGAAAAGAAAGATCATACTAAAATACAGTGTTAACTATCAATTTCTCATAAATTAAATTGTGAAGGAAAGTTTTAAAAAATTGTTTATGTTGGTGTACCTTACTTACATATCCTCCTGTCTGGCCACAAGCAGCCATTTTAAATCAGCTGTCAGCTATAGAGCATAAACCTGTGCAGATCTTCACTTCTCTTTTTTTTTCTCACCTACTGTAACGTATCACAAATTGTATTCATTTTCCCATATTTCATGAATTTTTATGATTTTTGGCATATTTCTATGCATTTCATCCTTCCATTTTTGCAATTCTGGACAAATTTGACAACAGGAACTAGAAAGCAGGGCATCATCCACCAATCAGTTGCATAGTAATAATCAGTAAATACATACCGATTGATGGTAATTATATTTCAAAATATCAAAATTGATTCCTTCGCTATCTACACCGTTTAGTGCCAGGGGCTTATATTGTATGTTCTGACTTGATCTGAATTCTTTAAACAGTCATTTATTAAAAAAATTAAGTTCCTAGGAGGGAACATTTTAATCTCATTGATTGTGATAAGCCTTTTCAGTCATGCCATTACCCAGCTTGGCTATGGGTGCATCAATTACTTATTTATTTTTGCGTTTATAAAGATATTTGGGTGTAAATTAGAATAAAATGCATTTCAATATTTTCTATTATCAAAAAGCTTCTGTGGCTCAAGCAGTAGCACATTGGCCTCTCACTGCTGGGTTCTGTCATTCAAATCCCTGTCACTGCATAGCCAAAATGCTTGGTTTACCTGCTGTTTGCTTCTATCATATGTAGAAACCCAATAGATGTTATGTCTGTTAATACGGCTGCACGCATGAATCAGTCTAAATGTTATAATTTGCTGTTTGACACTGTTCACAGGAAGATGGAATCAGTGAGAAACATGAGCCAATACCACAGGTGTGGGTTAAACAGGAGATCAAACAGGAGCTTCATGATCCTTCACAGGCCACTGATGAGCAGAAATTACAGGCAGACAACATGCCATATTCATCAGATGAGAGCATGGCAGAAAGTGAGGTGAGATTTTTCTTTGTTTGATATTTCTACTTAGGTTACAGATCATTTCCTGTCATAATATATTTAATCTTAAACCTAACAGAAGTGCTGGGAATATTAGCCATGTCAGCCACTTCTATGTGTCATGGCATACTGTCCGCTAGTTGCATGAACCGCTCTCGAGCATCGAGCCATTTCAAATTAGCACTGTACATTGCGCGAGCCGCTTATGAGCGTAAAACCTTCTCAGAAGCTTTTTGCCATCTATTGAGTGTTCATTGTACATCTTGCTGATCACAGAATTCAAGTGGGGAGGGTTGAATTGCCATCAGGATCTTCGCCTGTCAGGCCTGCAGCACACTGTTCTTACATCTAATAGGCAGTGGTATCAGCATAGTGTCTTACAGTGGTTGTTGAGATAAAAGCAAATAGAGGATTTTGCTGAAAAGTATATTGTGCATACATTGTTAGATTCAGAAGGCAGTGATGCTGATGGTGACAATTATTTTAGCAATCCGAGTGGTAGTAATGATGCCGAAGATGGCGGAGGTGGCAGTGACATTATAGACATACAAAAAGATTGGGCAGAGTTAGGAATAGTGTGAAAGTTTCTTATTTACTTCCAATACTGATTTGTATGTACAATTTGAGGATAACACTGAACTATAGACATTTTTTATCATCTGGATGCAGCGTTATGCAAAGGACAATACAGAACAAAGAAGAAGAACATTCAAATATTTCTCTTCTGATGAGCTAGCAGAATTGATAACATAGTGGGGGTGGGGGGAGTATGTGTATGTTTGACATTTTTTATGTTTAATGTTAACTTTGTTCTAGTGAGAAAGTGTTCATACTGGAGGAGGGGAAAATTACCAAAATTAATTACTCACTAGGTGAAAAATAAATATTCAATTAAGTGGTTAAGTAGAGCACTGTGATTGTGTGCTACGGTCAAAGTCGTGGCATGTTCTAGAAGAAACTGTGTATATCTAGGGTTTCCAGAAATATATTCTGAAATATATCAGACTCTACACTAAAGGGGCATTTTTTTTTTTTGCTAGGGGCTTTACGTCGCACTGACACAGATAGGTCTTATGGCGACGATGGGTTAGGAAAAGCCTAGGAGTTGGAAGGAAGTGGCCGTGGCCTTAATTAAGGTAAAGCCCCAGCATTTGCCTGGTGTGAAAATGGGAAACCACGGAAAACCATTTTCAGGGCTGCCGATAGTGGGATTCGAACCTACTATCTCCCGGATGCAAGCTCACAGCCGCGCGCCTCTACACGCACGGCCAACTCGCCCGGTAAAGGGGCAATTTAGGAGAAGATGTGGTCGAAAGTGATGATGCAATTGAGGATGATAAAAGGGGGACCTGAGGTGTTTGAGAAAGCATCTGTTACAGATCAGAGTTCTAAGGTAGTCATTCTCGTAGGATATCACTGGAGTTTCTTTTTCCACATCTTCTATCTGTCTTTCAATTCAGCAAACATTGATGAGCTATTTGATCAGGAGTTATTGAGAGGCACTTTTAGGAGCACAGGTGGGATTGTTATTGAGGTTCTTCAGCAACTTCCAACCCTTCTGACTATTCTGTTTCATTATTATGTATGTTATATTATGTAATATAATTTACTAAATATATTGTATTACATTATTTTTATATTCTGTTTTATGTTTAACTGTGACATCAGATTGCACCATGTATCTCTTCTGGAAGGTGATAGGGCAGGAGATTTTCACCTGTCTCAGTTGTTTCTTCATTGAATGGATTTTTTCAAACAATTATTTGTATCTCTCCAAGAGAGATTTCACTTCATTATCAAGCCCAGGAATGTAGATTGTTCTGCAGCCCTAAGGAATGTACCAACGTGAGATGAATTTTTACAATTTCAATAAAATTATGTCAACGGCCATCGCCGTGTTGAAACACCGGACGGGTCCTGTGAGATCTCCAAAGTTAAGCAACATTGGGCATGGTCAAGATTTGGATGGGTTGCCACGCACTGTTGGTGGGGAGTAAAGGAATGGAGCAGCAAAATGGAACTGGCCACCCTACTGCATGTAAACTCCGGCTCAGGCACACCTCTGCAGAGGTTTGGACCTGCCCTCGAGCAGAATACACCCTTATCTTAATAAAATTATCATAAGCCTCTGGAGATTGGACAATTTTTAGGACTTCCTTATCAATTTCTTGCGTAAACTTCTCCCATTCAGCTCGTTTGAAGTCTTTTAAACTGAACAGTGTCTGGTTTCACGACTGCTTCAACAGTACAGATAATGGGTTGGTGCTGTATACAAGGGATTGGCTCTCCAATGAACTTCTTTGTCTGCTGTGCAAGATGTTCACTAATAAAGATGTTATCTGGGTTATATCCATCACACCATCTTCCACTGTTGAAGGATGATGGCAACTTTGAGTCATAAATGAGTACTAAGCCGTCCGTTCAATCCAGTCTTCAAGATCCTCTCCATTTTTATCCGCCCCCCTATAACCCCAAGATGTGCTATGTCAGTTGAAGTCACCCATATCCAGTTTTTTGGTTTAGAGTGGGAGTTAGGTGGTTCCTTGAAGATGAAATTGATATTTGGAGGTTTGTATACTGATGTGATGGTGCATGATCGAATCTTCACAGTCAGGATCTCTACATAGTTTTCCAAAGTTGAACCTGTTGAAAGGATGTTTAACCCAAATTTAGTAAACACTGCACTGCCATATTTTTTACTTCGTCTTTCAGTGAAAAGTTCCAGTCCTTTTCCTTTTGGCCTTTGGTCATTTGGCCATCTGTAGGTCATTTGTACCAGTAAAATGTCAGACAATAAGACTTCTTTTCCAGGTGAAATCCCTTCAGTATTAATTGAAATTATCCCCTTAATTGCAGTGTATTATTTAAAATATTTATGGCTCATTTATTATTATACTAGCAGTCACAGACATTTTTGTTTTATTCAAACTATTACTTGTATTTTCATTTTGTTTTAATTTTTGAAAGACAGAGTTATCAAGTTCTACTTTTGTTTTGTATTGAGCTTAATATCGAAGTTACTGCAAAATGGAAGCCAGACCAAGGAAGAAACTCAAACTGTGATGAAAAGGATTGTGAACGCTGGATAGGATAGGAAAGCAGGAAAGTAGAGCAACAGTGAGAAACCTGTTGAGAATTCATTTGCAAATAACATTCTAAATGATTTGTGAAGGATGAGTCAGAGTAATAGATTATAAACTGGTGCAAGGTTTTTGGAAGTGAAAAGAATGGGCTATGTATTCAAAACAATAAACGTATATACTCAGAACATTGTGCATAATGCTTTTAACAAAATAGTGCATAAACAATAAAAATATACAACTTTGCACTATATAATTTTGAAACAGGTTTGCTGTAAGGGTTAATACCAACAACCAGGTAAAGCTTCTACTACTTTTTATCCATTATATTTTCATATAGTCATCCAATTATCCATCACAAGAAAAATATTTGTAATTTTTTGTTTATTTGTCTTATATTACAGAATGTGGAAAATGGAGGCGAAGGGATAGGCGAAGAGGAAACTGAATTACAGGATATAAAATCTGTGTGTGTTACTGTTCAGTAAGTAGAATATTTGTACATGTCTCAGGCCATACGGCAGTGTTTTGTAATTCATTGTAAGACCTCTGTCTAGTTTTTCTTTCTTCTGGTATCAGGCCCCAATAAATGGGAACTGTGAATGACTCGTCATTAAGGTACCACTGCCAATTGGTGCTTCTAATAAATATTGGAGAATGCTCAACATGGTAGGCTGATATAACAGCAAATCTAAATCTCATGAACAGAAAGCTGAAGGCAGCTGTCTGTCAACCTTAAGCAAGATACCATATTTCCGCGAATAATACCCACATATTTTTAAAAAAAATTGAGGAATGAAATTGGGATGCATGTTTTATTACAGTCAATATTGGCTTTTTTTTTTTTTTTTTTTTCGAAATCAGCCTTCCTAAAGTTGAGGTGAGCGGTTTATTCGGCGGCGGGGATTATTCATGTAGGTACGGTACTCTCACCTCTGTTATGGTAAAGCTCAGAGAAAGTTTCTTGCTCTTTCTTGATGGGGGGTCTCATTGCGGGGTTGACTTCACTACACCGTAAGAGAGTTGTTGTTGAGAAGGCTACACAAGTTAGTATTGAACTGGAGCAATAATGACACTTGGTGAGGAAAAAGAATAAGGAATTTTTGTTTGAATTGCTATTTAGGAAAAAGATGGACAATCATCAGTGCAGTTTGAAGAAACAGAAATTCACAGTTGACCACATCCTCTGCAGAAAATGGGAAGTAAAAGAGGAGTTAGAAGACCTAAAACAAGCAGAGGAAGACCTTAATAACTTGCTGGTATAACAGACTAAAGAAAATGACTATGAAAATTGGGTGTTGGAGTGTGAGAAAGAGAAGTATGTTTGAAAAATATCACTCAATCCTTTAATGCTACTTAATGCATTGACACGAACGAGGGTAGCAATTTATAAACGGTTTAGTGCTTTCAGATCAAGTACGTCAATTCCTCTCTCGGAGTAATTGAATTGTGTTTTTCTCCTTCTAGTTATGTTCTTTGTTTAATAGTATAAGAATAAGTGACTTATGAACAATCAGGTGACATGGTAAAAATTACATTTTATAATTTGGGAGGTTTACACTTTGGTGATATACACAGTGGACATCTGTTGGGTGTATTCACTAGCTGTTCCCATACAACATTAAAATTAATGCTAGGCTAATTAGCATACAGCTTTCTGATTTGTACGTGCTTAGGTGCATCATCTGTAGAACACTTTGCTATGCATAACACAGATTGATTACCCTACATTTTTGGTTTATTTGATAGAGGAGCACAGTCTTAGGGAAGCTATCTCGTGCACATTGAAGGAAATGATGGTTTTTTTTGTACAGGGATAGTTTGTATCAACTCTTATCTACAGTAAACTATGTTGTAAATTGCAAATTATACCTGTCCTTGATAGTTATAGAAAACTGTTAATTCATTTTTTCAAGGTCAGAATTAAAGAGCCCTTGTCAGAAGACAAACCCTGTAGACATGAATCAACTTTGATTTTAGAAAATTCAGGAAACTCAATCGTCAAAAGTTACCAGTGTTTCGCCCAGAATTCGGCATGGGCTCATCAGTTGGATACCGCACCTCTTCCAAGACACTGGCCGGCTAGCACGCCGTTAGCGACACCACTGCAAGCTATACATGTGATAAGCACAATGCAGTGCCGACGTACTAGGGGATAATTGCATCTCTACTTGCTATATTGCCCTCCCAGGCTATCATGACCAAAATATGGCTTTCCAGCTATCTTAATCGGAAGCCTTATTTTGGTCAACTTTGATTTTATGTTTCAACCTGGTAGATATGTTTAATTTTGCAGATTTTTTATTCAAATTTTAATTTAAAATTGTAGCACATAATAAAATTTTAAACATTTCATTAACATTGATAACATACTTCATGAAGTTGACTATTATTTGAAGGCAGAATGGAGGCAAATAGCACAGGTAGTTTTGAAAAGATAATATCAGAGTGAAATAGAACCAGTGATTATGATTATTAAAGAAAATGACCGGTGAAAATGTAAACATCATAGATCAATGGCCTTCTCCATTTTTAACATGATTTATCTCATTCTGTTTACCAGGGAGCAAGAAACATCAGCCTCTGATGCACAGGAACCACGAGAGACCACGGGGATGAAATATTGCTGCCGACAGAATATGATATTAGGTAAGAACTGTAATGTGTGCAAGAAGCCCAATGATATTCAAAATAAGATATACAAATGTGACATCTGTGATAAAGGATTTGCCAAAAAGTATCTACTTCGAACTCACATGACTGTCCATGGAGATAAGAATTTCCAGTGTGATCTTTGCCTTAAAATTTTTCTTTATCCAGGAAATCTAAATAAACATAAACATATTGTGCATTCTAGTGAGAGGAAATTCCTTTGCACTATCTGTGGCAAAGGTTTTAAAACAAGACATGAACAGCAGAGGCACAGTGCTGGTCACAGCGGCAAAAGTGACTATGTTTGTACTGTGTGTAATAAGTTCTTTATGAGCCGTTATAACCTTGCGACACACCTAGGGACTCATACCGGAGATAAGAGGTTTCAGTGTAATGTATGCTCAAAACGTTTCTCTCAGCGCACTGGTTTGGTGCATCATGAACGATTGCACACGGGCGAGAAACCGTATAAATGCGATTTCTGCGTGAAAGAATTTTATCATAAAATCAGTTTGGTAAATCATCAGAGATATCATACGGGAGAGAAACCGTACAAGTGTGATTTGTGCGAAAAGAAATTCTATCGTCGCCCGCAATTGGTACGTCATTTAAGTGAACACCCAAAGTAGTCGCAGAATAAGTGAAGTGGTACCCTGAAACAAGAATGTATCGGATAGTTGTGCAGAAAATCGAATGTTATGGCAGAATAAGTGAACTTGAAGGGGATGAGAATTCTGAATGGTAAGAAAAGGTTAATGTTTGGTAAAACATTGCAGGCAGAGTATGCAGTTGTAATAATTGTTCATTTGATCCCTGTCAATCAAATGATATCTCCATGGCTTAGGCAGCAGCGTGCCTATCTCTCACCACTCGGTTCCGTGGTTCAAATTGCAGTCACTCCAAGAGAGATTTGTGCTGGACAAAGCAGAGGCGGGACAGGTTTTAGTCCAGATACTATGATTTTCCCTGTCATCTTTCATTTCAGCAACTCTCTTCAGTATCATTTCATTTCATCTTATAGTTATTAATCATTGTCGCAGAGGCGTGCAACAAGCTTCGGCAGCCAGCACAGTTCCTATCCTTGCTGCTAGATGGCGGCTTCATTCTTTACATTCCTCACCTGGATGAAACTGGAAACATGCTGTGGATTTTCTTTTCCGATCACACAGTGGCCTGATATGTAGGTGTACCATTCATCACAGTTTGAACCATGCTAATGTCGTAGTCTGTGTTCACTGAATAGAGTCTTATGAGGAAATGTGTTTTTTCTTCATGCTGAGAGTAATCAGGATTTTTTTTAATGTGAAAAGGACTGAAGTATGGAGAGTGATTTGTATGAATATGAAAAAATTTTGAGTTCTTAAAAGGTGAAGGTAACAAAGTGATTGCCCAGAAAAACTTTATATTACAGGTGTTAGTAGGGCAAAGGGTTAATTTCCTCATCAAGAGAGTCACAGTAATTGCTGTCTAGCCCTGGAGTGATTGCAGGTAGTAATTCACAGAAAATGATCTGGACTTCTCTCAACTTGTGTTGTGATGCTGCAAGATGACTCTACATGCTTACGTAAATTGTTATGGAAATTTTGGGAGATAACGAACCATTCTTCCTACAGCTCCAATCTGGCACCCTGTGATTTCATTCTCTTAAGATTATTGAAAAACCACCTAGGTGGTAAGCAATTTAACGATGATAAAGTTGTTCAGCATGTTGCTGGGACTACACGCAGATTTCTTCCATGTACCATTGCAAAAAGCTAGTCACTATCTTGAATAATTGTGCAAATTAATGCTCGACTATTGGGTATCCTTTTGTCAACCTGTAAAATAAAGGTTTTGCTGTATGACCTCTTGTTACTTTATTTTTTACTTACCTTGTAACTGAATGCAGAAAAACTAGCCAGGTATAATGAAAATTATCCTCAAATAAACTTTGATACCACATATCAGTCATTCATTAAAGAAACATTTGTGCCAATTTGCAAAAATCTATCGGTACCATGAGAAAAGGTAACTGCTTGAATGTGCAGGAAAGGCTTAAGAGTATCTCTGTGAAACTGATAGTGTAAAAGTTCAGCAAAATATGAATAATTTATAACTGTTAGGTTCCTCAGTCTGGTGAAACTCATTTTGAGTAATAAATTTGTAAACTACCTAAAAAGAAAATTGAAATTCAGATATTACAAAGTATGAATAAAGTGTATAACATTCTATAATATAGTTAAGCTTAAAATTTATAACGTCATTTATAATGTAGTAATACTGGTAAAAATTAGAAATATTTGAATGAGTAACGTCCATATATGGTAGGTTCCTATATAGTGCCAGTAACAAACTTCCTCGGCATGTGCATCATAGTGAAATTAAAAACCATCCAGTTGCATAGGTTGCTAAACATCCAGGGAAGACTTAGAGTAGAAGCATGTTCTACATTTGTCTATGTAATACCGTATAAGTAATGTACCATTTCTGAGTTGAAGGAAATTTCTTTACACACCTGACCAGTTTATACAGTAGATTGCTTAACAGTATATGCATTAAGCAATTATTGTCCAGACAACATAATAAATAAACAATAATTTAAATCTTTTTCACTGCCCTTGTTGATAACAAAGCGTATATAGCCACCCAAAATCTATACTGGATGAACAATTGGTTAAAGAAAACAAACACAGGAAAAATAAAAAAAATTATTGTGGTGACGTGGAAACAGCACCCTGTTTCTGTTACCATTGTCACACTCCAAATAGTATCAATACCCAAGTATCCAATTGAATGTGTTGTATAGACAACAATGTAACATTTTACTGTTACTGAGTGAGTTCGCCATGCAGTTAGAGGTGCACAATTGTGAGCTCGCATCCGGGAGATAATGGGTCCCCCCAGTTAGCTGCCATGAAAATGGTTTTTCCATGGTTTCCTGTTTCATAGCAGGCAAATTCTGGGGCTGCACATTAATTAAGGGCACGGCCATTTCCTTCCTACTCCTGGCCCTTTCCTATACCATCGTTGTCATAAGAACTCTCTGTGCCTGTGCAATGTTATGCGAATTTCTAAAAAAATTCATTCATTTTACTATTAATATTTCATGACCTTACTTCAAATTTCACAGCGTTGGGCCTTTCCTTTTAAAAGTTAATGTTGTTTTCACAGCGTTGGGCCTTTCCTTTTAAAAGTTAATGTTGTTTCCATTCGCTTTTACAGTGAGGTATGAAACTGCCCATGGTAGCTGATATGTAGCTGTGAAAAGCATGGGCAAATCCTAATCCATCATCATTGGGAAGTCAAGAATACATTTTGATATAACAGTGTGGAAGGGACACTGTAGCCTGTTTCAGCAATACACTTCTATCTCTTCATTTGTGGGAGAATATCTTTATTTAAGACATTCAACTCTAATGGCTCTCCAGACATATTATTAAGAAAACAAGCTGTCAAGCTTTCATTTTAGATGAGCTGACTGCAGTTCATTGTCTACACTACGGTGTGGCTGGCATTACATTTCATTTACTCTACAGTACATTTGTAAACTCAAACATTCTACATTTTTCACACAAAGTGCAACAAGAATTCTAATGAATTAGATTTTAGGCCAGTCAGGATTCCACCTGAAAAAAATTTAAGGAGCAGAGAAACTTTTATTACAATATTATAGTCATATATCACCTAAAACTGTTCATTGTTAGACTTATTCTAATTTCATTGTGCCATATTGAGGGACTCTCTCATATAGCCTGCATCTATTTTTTCTTTTTTTTTACCAGTTATTTTACGTTGCACCGACACAGATAGGTCTAATGGTGACAATGGGACAGGAAAGGGCAAGGAGTGGGAAGGAAGCAGCCATGGCCTAAATTAGGGTCCAGCCCCAGTATTTCCCTAGTGTGAAAATGGGAAACCATTGAGAACCACCTTCAGGGCTGCCAGCAAAGGGGTTTGAACCCACTATCTCTTGAATAATGGATACTGGCCCCACTTAAGCGACTACAACTATCGAGCTTATATTAATTTAAGCCAACCTTATTTCTTTGCAACTGAAGATGGCCTAATGAGGTCGAAACATGTACTCTTATTTTAATCTGATGTTTTTGCAATTTTGAATTGTGAATAAATTTGAATGTATAGTTGGAACAATTATACTAGTTTTCTTCAACTTTTATAACATATTTGTCAATACAGACCCCAAAACGAAATTTATTTCATCCAGCAACATTTTTTTAGTTCCTGAAAGTAGCTTATTATCCACAGCAGTGTTGGAGGGAACAGTTCATTATTGCCAACCTAAAAATCTTTTCTCCAGTAAGCTATAGCTTCCTATAGAGTAAATTCACTTACCAATTTTAGAACAGGAACTTCCTTTCAGCACTATATCCTGTAAAGATGATGTGCTGATTTGAGATGCTGAGATTTCATATGAAGCCATGGTAATGATTTTTTTTTTAAATCACTGCAAAACTTGTTCATTGTTTCAATCCATGACTTGCTATGCGGTATATACCATAGTGGTAGACAGTTTTTCCAAAATTTGATTACCTGAAAGCCCTTTCAACATCAGCACTGGACCAAGGTAATCTTAATAGTGCGAGGGCTAATTTGGAAACTTCTAATATTTAATTTACATTGCACTGGCACAGATAGGTCTTATGGTGATGATGGAGTAGGAAAAGGCTAGCAGTAGCAAGGAAGCAACCATGGCCTTCATTAAGGTACAGCCCCAGCATTTGCCTAGTATGAAAATGGGAAACCATGGAAAACCATCTTCAAGGCTGGTTCAAACTTTCAATAAGCACACTGACAAAAAGGTAATAATAATAATAATAATAATAATAATAATAATAATAATAATAATAATAATAATAATAATAATCGTATGGCCTCAGCTATCATGGGAAGGCATTCTAATTTGATACCATGTGGCTCCTAGCTCATCACTTCGAGGATGGCTGAGGTGGGAATCGATCCCCTCTCTACGCAGTTGACCTCCCAAGGCTGAGTGGACCCCGTTGCAGCCCTTGTACCACTTTTGAAATTTTGTAGCAGGGCCAGAAATCGAATCGAACCTGAGCCTCTGGAAGTGGCAGCTAATCAAGCTAATTGGGTATTCTGTACCCCTAAATTTTCTTTCATTCAATAATCCTTTAGGCGGAGTTGTATTTGCCATATGATAGCAACATAACACATTCTTATCCGAGATAATCTGAACTTAAACATTTAAACACTGACAAATAAGAACCATTACTGTTGTGATGGTAAGGCCAACGTATGAAGTGTTGTTACCTGAGCAATGAACAGTTTACAATGTATTTACTCTCATGAATTTTTATTTAAAATTATTCTTCTCCTTGTTTTTGTTATTTGTTTTACGTTGCACTGGCGCAGATAGGTCTTGGCACCGTGTATGGCACAGACCACATGAAGCGATGGATCCCGCCTGCGATGGTGGAATAGGAAAGGGCTAGGAGTGGGAAGGAATCAGCCGTAGTTTTAATTAAGTTACAGCCTGATGTGAAATGGGAAACCACAGAAAACCATCATCAGGGCTGCCGACAGTGCAGTTCGAACCCACTATCTCCCGGATGCAAGCTCACAGCTGTGTGCCCCTAACTGCATGGCCAACTCGCCTGGTATTTATAATTCTAGTGCAAGGTATGAATGAATATATATAAAAACTAAAACATGTTTGAGTCAAAATATTTATGTGATCCATACAATGAATATAGAAAAAAGTAAGATTTTTATGATTTGTCCAGACCCCTTCCTGAGAGCAGCACTTGAAGAATTTTAAAACTCTAATTGAACAATGACGCTTAATCTCAAATTCTGCAATGTATCTAAATGCCATGATAATAAACGCGATTACTATTATTCCTCACAATTAAGGAACGTCAGTTGGACTATTCCATCTCTCCGCAGTTTCATTTCACGGCGTTACTTTGGCACGTATCAATGAAAATAGCCTTTAGGATTAATCATTTTAACAGTATTAGTCATTGTAACATACTTCTTTATTCCTTAAATGAAGATAAATCAGCAATCAAGAGTCAATATCAGAACGTCAGCTGGACTAATCCATCTCCCTGCAGTTTCATTTTACAACATTAGTTTGGAAGATATCAACGAAAGTAACCTTTAGGATGTCCAGGCCCGCGGTCTAGGAGGCAATGCGTCCGCCTGTCACCCGGCGGGCCTGGGTTCGATTCCCGGCTGGGTCAGGGTTTTTAGTATTGTAAATGATTAATATCCCTGGGTGCTTGTGCCATCCTCAACTTCGTTTTCTTACATTCAACACTCTACACTTCCACAATTCCAATTACACGCAGGTTCATGTCATATGTTGCAAGTAGGGGAAAAAGACCTCTATAGGTCGACGCCCCGAACAAATAGCATTTTATAGAAAAAACCTTTAGGATTAATCATTTTAACAGTATTAACCTATTAACGATAAATCGGCAATCAAAGTCAATATCTTTTCAATAAAAAGTATGCATTTCTACTGCAAACAGTTAGGTCACCTGTGCCATGTGTCGAGCTGTGTATCTACTCCGATTACAATGCATGGACCCGATTGTCAAGGCCGGTAAGCAGCTAGCTTGAGCGACGTGTCAAGTCGGCCATGGATCCTGTTGACCGTGCACTCAGCATTGTCGTTGGTGGTTGCACCGGAGTGTGGCGCTGTTGTCGCTTTGAACCACCAAAAACACGTGAACCAAGCAGTCAGCGACAGTAATAGCATGCGTGGTCATAATTTTAACGTGAAGATATGAGTTAGTGTTTGTCCAGTGCTTTCTGTGTGCAATCAACTAGTTTTCTGTTGTTTCGAGAAAATGTGTTATTGTTTCAATCCGGGTTGTTCATCGGGTTACGGAAGAAATATTAATGGTAGATGATTTTTTACACCACCAAAAGAAAATAAGCTGTTTACAAAGTAGGTGAAAGTTATTTTGTGAAAAGATAAGCAGTTATGCACTAGCCTTGCGTCTTGGGTGGTGTGCTAAGTCCCAACTGACGAGCCTAACTTAGCACATGAGGGCGAAACGCAGGCAACCAAGAATGAGTTAGCTGGATAATTTATAATGTCCAATAACGGACCATTATATTGGTATTATAAATCCACTCATTCAGGACAAATATTTTAGGTTCCCTATGGGAATCAACATCTACATCAAGATAAGCAGCTATCGGACAAAAGCAGAATCTGTGACTTGCATTTTTTGGAAGATTCAATAGTAAAGGAGGATTGTTTTGTAGTGAATGGTATAAAGGTGGGAATTCCTCGCATGAGGTGGAAGTTAAAACCAGGAGCAGTATTTTTCCAAATTTACCAAAATATCTATCCACTGAGGTAATTTTGCGAAAGGCACCCAGTAGGAAAAGTAAAGACAGCATCAAGATGACAAGAAACAAGAATCATAATGTGAGTGAAGCAGTGGTGGCGCAAGTAAGCGGGGAAGTTCAAGGTCAGCCTAGTTGTAGTCAAATTTAGGACCAATCTAGTTCTCTTGCTGATGCCTAACAGACAAATTGTCTCAGAGAATGCAACTACAGAAGGCAACTGTTAATTTATTTCAAGCTAAAAGTAGTCTTCCTCAGTCAGTGCATGGTTAGTGTGCTTGCCCTCGGTCATAGGGTTCTCGGGTTCGATTCCTGACGGGGTCGGAATTTTAACCATAAATGGTTAATTCCACTTGCACGGAGGCTGACGACTCCTATGGGTGCAAAATCCAAAGACCTGCATTTGGCGAGCCGAACTTGCCCTTGGACACTCAGCACTAAAAGCTTTGTGCCATTTCACATTTCATTATAGAAACTATCTTAAAGAAATGGTATGAGGCACAGGAGAGACTTCTTTTAGTGTGTTTACTATGTACAATAAATCTCTCCCCCCCCCCCCCTTCCTCTTCCCTCATTTGAGGAAACTGCAAAGGACTTAAGTTTAAATGTCCCTATGGTGTAAAACTGCAGTGCCATTTCTTCAGATTATTTTGAGGATGAAATGGACTAAATAACCTGTATGGGGTATTTATAATCGTTGAGGTTAAGCTAAGATACAATACCTCGCAATTAAGAATAGGCCTGTTTATTATTTAAACTATGGTTCATTTTCGGTTTGTGGTGATTCCAACCAGACAATATATATATATATATATATATATATATATATATATGAAGGAAGCACGCCATTCTGAGTTTGATAACATTTTTATTCCGGCCTTTATGTCGCAACTTTTCGTTTATATTATAACGTGTTTTTAACCGAACTGACTTTGTTCACATTATTATTATTATTATTATTATTATTATTATTATTATTATTATTATTATTATTATAAATCATCGTCATAATTTAAACTGAAGTTCGTCGCCATAAGACCTGTCTGTGTCGGTGCCGACGTAAAGCCACTAGAAAAAAGAAAAAAAACTGAAGTAAATAGGACGGTAATTTGATTTGCTTTGTTACCAGCAGTATACATTTACATTATGGAGTCGTCCGTATGATATGTTATTGGTTTGGTCACGTAGATTCTTTCTGAGTTGAAGTTAAAGAAATACTGATTATGAACTACAGAGTTGCGTGTGATAGTGTTTTGTGTAATACTGGCGGAATGGAATCGTCACCGTGAGCGTAGTAGCATGATGAAATCTCCACTAGTTTCTTTCCTAGGTGGCCGTAAACCCGTAACTAGTCGTTTGAAAAATACCTATTGTGTACTATGTTTTTGCATAATAATAGAAGCCAGATGCAATCTGCTGTTTAGTCCATACTTGGTCCATAAGTTTTCTTTATTGATCAATGAAATAGAACCGTGCATTGTTTTTCAACTATGCAATATGTGGCCTTGCGGAGAGAATATAGCGTGACAGCGTAGTGTGGGTAAACTGGATGTTATGACATTTATTTCTGTGGTTTAATACTCTATGAAGTAATTTAAATATTTAAATTACGATTGACTTCTTGTCTGTCAAAGTGGGTAGGTATTATTATTATTATTATTATTATTATTATTATTATTATTATTATTATTATTATACTGGCAAAAAAGGAAAAGCGAAACGCGACGTATTTCAGACAAAATTTAATGTCAGTCCATTTGAAACCGTGCATAAATTAAATGTTATGACATTACAATAATATGGCAATGTATCACAAGCTAATTAGCCCATTTTAGAAGTTTTAACGCAATAATTGATAAACATCATTGATCGTGACCATCGCAGCACCAGTATTGCCGTTTCCCGCCTTTGGACTAGAAACAACACAAATAGCTCTCTGAAGGTTTATTGCTGTGAATTCTCGTGCCATATATTTGTGTGGACATTATGGCTTGTCTACAACAGTTATTCTCGCTTCTAATTTAGGTCATAATGCGTCTTCTTTACCTAAAAATGCAGCAAGAACTGTGGCATTAGTGGAGGATGGGCGCAGTATAGACCTACGCTGTGTAGCCGACGTTATACACTGGTCTTGTTCTAACATGCAGAGAACTGTTAAAAGGTACAGAGAGGACAGTATCTACACCAGGAGCCCACATTCTGGTCGTCGGAGAAGCACCACTGAGCGCGATGATCACTTTCTCATAATGCAAGTTCTTGTTAAGCGAATGTAAAATCCAACAGGCGCATCATTATAGGACCTCTGCTTACATATGAGCACCGTGCCTCTCGAATGCAATTTTTCAACACCCATCGAAACTGGACTGTGGAGCTTAGTGCTGTTTGCGGATGAATACAGATTCTGTTTGAGAACACCAGATGGAAGGGAGAGAGTATGGAGAAGGTCCAGGAAACGATATTCAACTTGTACTTTCTCTGCAAGGACACCGTTCAATGGAGGCTCTGCGAAGGTCTAGGCTGGGATTACCACTGATGTGTGCACAGAGCGTGTTCATCAAGAAATGAAATCTGATAGCCCACCAATACATCAAGGAGATTTTATTGGATCATGTATTGCCTGTTGCACCCGTAATCGACGAAAACGTAATCATGATGCATAACTGTGCTCACCCACACATTTTCATTTGTGTACGTGAGTACCTGGATGAAGTTGGAATGGAGAGCATGGTGTGGTCTGCTCGTAGTCCCGGCCTAAGCCCAATAGAGCACGTCTGGGATATGCTTGGGAGATGTGCTATTAGCCGTTCACCTGACACACTGGCTCAACTTCGGGCTGCACTCCAGGCAAAGTGGGAGCTCATACTACAAGAGAACATTCTAGATTGCATCCTGAGCATGCCTGACCAAATCACAGCTGTACCTGTGGCTATAGGAGGTAATACCTGCTACTGAGGTAATAAAAATGTGTTGAAAATATGGACAAACAAGTTTTGACATTTCCAAATTTGGGTTGGTGGATTATTGTGATTGTCATGATCAGAAATGTTTCTCAGTTATTGAGCTGAAATTTTTCATAAGGGGCTATTTTATTTAAAATTCATTGCCATATTGTTGAAATGTTATAATATTTGATTTTTATCAGTTTCAAATGGACTGAAATTAAATTTTTTCGGAAATATGTAGTGTTTTGCTTTTTTTTTTTCCTTGTTACCGTATTTTTGTGGATCGCAGAGAGGTGAAAGAAGGTGCTGGTGGGAATGGGTCTATCTACTATATCAAAGATTAAGTTAAAACTTTAACATAGGTTATATTTCTTTTCCAATCACAAACTTAACAAATTTGTCACTTAATGAAATAACAGGGTTACAGGTACAAATAGCAGTTTAATTCAAGAAAGAAAACCCATGGGCTGAAGATTACAGTTACTGAGCTTCCAGCTCCAATTTTACCATTCGCAAATGTTGCGTTGATCAGATAAGGAGAGAGATCTCACAGTGTTCACGAGCACTTGGCTCCAGCAGTAACAATTTACGGCCTTCCAAAGGCACCCCTCAATATAACAATAAATCAGCAATCACAGACAAGAGCTTACATGCTCTCCAACATTAACCAAGGAGACTGCACTCCCAATTTCTTACAGCCCACTCAAGGCAACATTACACCAAAAATCTTACAAATTTCTGGCCTCTCTAGGCCCAACCTACAATTTACAATATTTTACACAGGGGTATCTATTACCCAAACTACTGGGCCTTCGTGGAAAGAAGAACAGGTTAAATTACTGGCCTGAACACAAAATGTAAGGAGGCGTACCGTTGCGCTCCTAGAAAGATAAGTATAAAACCCTAATTGGGCTCTCGGCCCGATGATGCAAAGACTAATCCCAAGCTACTGAGGTGACTAGAATGAAGGTTAATTTAATGCATTACAGAAAAGAAAAGTTACAAAATCGTAGTCACCTCAAAATTAATTGAAGGAGAACTTGAGAGGGTAGCGCATTCTCTATCCCCGATTTACAGTTAAAGTCTTTATGAAATTTCACATTTGCCAAAGGAAGTTTTACATTTTAGAAAAAAGTAGGTTACATAATTAGGAATTTGAACCTTCTCCCTCGTGTAAGTCTGCGGAGGTAGCTACAGAGAGATATGACTGGTGGCCATTACCTGGGCTGATGAACTGCCTGGCAAACTGTCTTAACACACACTCTCAGAAATTCGGCAATCAAAAGACAAGGTAGCCAGAAAAGCCTCAGCTTATATACCCGAGGGGATGGTTCGAGAGGGTTCTGGACTAAATCTGGACACACCCTCTCAATTTTATTGGTTAAGCCAGAAACCTACAAGAAGTCAGAGATTGGCTGAAAAATAATTACAGAAATGTTATTGGCCAGATTGAAATGCTGGCAGGATGAGAAGGACGTCTTGCAAACCTTGAAATATCAAAACAAATGAACATTAATTTAGTTAAGAAAACATAAGAACACAAAACTTCTTTAATTCACTAATTCTTTTACCTTGCACCAGAGTGCATTACCTCAGTTTTTGTTTGTAATGACATCTATGGAGAAAAGTTTAAACTTCTTGACATAAACTAAAACAAATAAATAGGCTACAGACAATTTAGGCAACTTCAAAATAACACATTGCCAGGGGTAGAAGAAAATAGAAATAATTCAGTAGCCAGCCCCTTTTTATCAGGAGCCAGCATATTTTTTGCAAATATGCATTATGAACACCACAGGTTAGACTACGAACAAGCTACGTATTATTTTTGAAATGTGGCCTTAAGTCATATAGTCTCAGTTCATATAAGAATGGAAATTTATATTTTAAAGAGATACTAACCCAAATAATCACCAGTCACCTTCAAGGTCAGCGTCTTTTAAAATTACACTACATGTGCCTGTTTGATTTCCCACCAGTAACATGCAACTTGCTTAACAATGCAAACCAACCTTCAAAATCAGTGTAGGGTCTGTTTTGTTTTGCAGTGGGCCTATGATAAGATGCCATGAACAATGCATTCATATGCTGTAAGATATTAGCATTCATTTCCTTGACGCACCTCACTAAAAGTGCACATTCGGGATTCTTCATGAAACTTTCAGCCTCCTGCCGGCCCCGCGGTGTAGTGGTAGCGTGCCTGCCTCTTACTCGGGGGTCCCGGGTTCGATTCCCGGCCAGGTTACGGATTTTGACCTGGATCTGAAGGCTGGTTCAAGGTCCACTCTCTCTACATGATTACAATTGAGGAGCTATCTGACGGTGAGATGGCGGCCCCGGTCAAGAAGGCCAAGGATAACGGCCGAGAGGATTCGTCGTGCTGACCGCACGACACCTCATAATCTGCAGGCCTCCGGGCTGAGCAGCGGTCGCTTGGTAGGCCAAGGCCCTTTGGGACTGTTACGCCATTTTTTCAGCCTCCTGACACTTCGAGTGAGGATAGGATTTTATAGGATAGTATGTTTTAAACATTTCCAGTTTAAACATTTCCTTCAGAATGTTTGTCGGGATTACTACGAAAGTTACCGCGTAATTTACACTTCGCAATTCCTTCTTCATAGCACAGCCACGGTAGTCATTCAAGCTACGATTCTCTGCATTGTGTATCATTCTCATACTTCTCTGAATCGGTAACATTCAGCTTGCTTAACAATGTAACCAAACCTTCAAAATCACTGTAGGGTCTGTTATTTTTTGCAATATGATAAGATGCCATGAACAATGCATTCATATGCTGTGACATATTAGCATTCATTTTCTTTACGCACTTCGCTGAAAGTGCTGAAATTTCCGTTTGCCTGAAAATTGAAATTTCGACGTATTTTTGATGTTTGACCTATCATTGTCTTGAACACCATAAATTTCACGCTGGTCATTGTCGTCCTGAAATCTACAGTCGGCACTTCCATTAAGTGTTTTCTCACATTCACTCCCTTCTGTATCACTTTGTGTTACATTTACGGGCCCTACGTACGAAGAAATCTGAAAGAGTACACTGTTTGTTACTCGCATCAGTCAATTTGTGCGGTTTTGTTCGTTTCAGTTTGCCAATTTTCTCCAGTATAGCACAGAAACGAGATATACACCAACGTTAAATGGCTTCAGAGTTCGCGGGCTTCGATGTCTGATGCTACGTTGCCAATTTTCCATACAGGCACAGGAATAAAAACAATCGTATTTATAAAGTGCAAACTGTTCAATACCAAAATGCTGTAATTAAATTAAAAGAATAAATATTGTTCGGTGAAAATACAAGAATTGATCAACACGTCATTCCGTATGTTCTAAATGCAAAGAATGAATTCCACGGGAATTTACAATATCAGCACTGCTTTGGCGGCAATAGTTGAGGAACGGCTAGTCACGGGAAGGATGGCGGTAAATTAGTGTTTGTGGAATTATTTAACGTAGTAGTTCTCTGAATTTCTCCACAACTCTGGTCTGATCTTTGTACTCGGCTACCGATAGCTGATCATCTGTAATAGAACTCGATGTATTACGATATGTTCACATGAAAGGATACTTGTTTGACGGGTTACAACGATATCTCCCATGACCGCTAGGCAGCTCCCGCGCAGAACTGAAACGTCCAGTTCCAAGGTACGAAGAGCAATTACAGAATTCAAGACTCTGCCAAAAGCACAGAAAATGCTTTTTGCACATATTAGAATAAATGTGAGCTACAGAAAAAACCGTGAAACACCACACGACTTGTTGCTTTGTAAAGTAATGGGAAAGTACATGTAAGGGAACTCCGGATTTCAAAAAATAAATTTTCCAAACCGAATTTGAAAATTCAGGCGCCAGGTAAAAATTTTCAGGCGCTATGGCGACTGGGCGCCCGGTATTTTTCGACCCCTGCACATTGCTCAATAATTCAATGGTGATATCATCTGGTCAATGTTCCAACTTCATTCATTAGTTGTTTCACATTTTGTTAGATAGGTAGAGTTCCTTAAGGCATTTCTTTTAAATGTGCGGAGTTGAGGTGTACCTACCGGTACATTCCTCATGAGTGTATTACAGTATTTTTGAATTAAGAGGGTAGATCTAGAATTATTTAACAAAATTGCTGATAACTAACGTCTTGAAATTTATAGATTCATCCATACTTCAGTAAGCATTAAAAGACTTATTTTAACACTTGCACCAATGAAGCATGATCAATAGTGTACTGTAAAGTGTTAGCAAGCTCTACGATGTAAACGGGTCAGCAAGTCGAGCAAGTAATGAGGAATTTTGGGCTGCCCTACTACCTGTCTTGCTTCTTGTATTATTAAGTCTCCAGGTGGCAGCGACAAACCAATGTGTGTCAGAGTTGACTCAGGCCTAGTGTCTTGTCTTTCCTACCATTCTTTAGTTATATTGAAGTTAGTATTCTTCAACTCTATTGGAGTTCTTATTGATATATTTCGAGGAAGTATACGATTCTTCAGATGGACGCGAGCAATGTTGCCATGCATTGGTAATTGAGGATTACTTCCTTGAACTCCCTGTGGAGAGCATTCTTACGTCGAAGACCTGCTGGGGAGATATGGCTGAGGATAGGTAGACAATATGTGGGGGTAGACCTTACTGTGCCAGTGATGAGACACATCGGCATGAGGATACTCAGCATCGGAAAACACAAGTTTTTGCATTGAAATCATTCATTAGCACTATCCTATAGTGTTGGCTACTGAATGTATGATTCGAAGCAGTGTATCGATTCATTCAAGTGTTCGAGTGAATCGATTCACAGGAACGGCGAGCTCACGACACATGATTCAGCTTACTCCCAGCGGACAGTGCTGAGTGGCGCACTCACTGGACGTTGACGGGGAGCCGAGCTTCCGCTGCAGGGAGACAGTGAATCATGGTACATCGAAAGAATTGTGAACGAGCGTGGCTCAGTGAGACACATGGTACACACTGCTCCTTATCGGCTCACTGGACACGCGGAGAACCGAGCTTCCGCTGCAGCGAGACAGTGAATCAGGGCACATCGAAAGAATCGTGAACGAGCGCGGCTCATTGAGACACATGATACACACGGCTCCTTATCGGCTCACTGGACACACGGAGAGCCGAGCTTCCGCTGCAGCGAGACATACAGTGAGCCATGGCACATCGAAAGAATCGTGAACGAGCGCGGCTCAGTGAGACACAAGATATAAACGGCTCCTTATCGGCTCACTGCAGTGAGACATACAGTGAGCCATGCTACACTGAAAGAATCGTATGCTATAATGGACTCTCGAGCTCAGCTCATTTGCATACCCATTTGCATTCACTGTCCTCTTCTTACAGGGAGGTTTAAATAATAGATGGATTTATTTGCAGTGTTAAAAAGGTAATCACAACATAATTCTGAAGAGCTAGTAAGTAGGTAAGCTATTAGGTTATACTATTTATTAGTTTAATAAATCTTAGTATTATAACTTAGTTGACATTTGACAATTAAACTCGACTCTAGCCTGCCCTATGACTGTGAGTCATGCTCATGACCACTCAAAAGTACCTGTTTCATATTGGGAAGAACGGCTCAGTATTCTCTCAGTTCATATGTCACATCGTTGCACAAGACTTCAATCATATGTGGACAGACGCAATAACAGTATGTTGAATCAGAAAACCAGCGGCCTACTGTACATCTCGGGTAGCCTATACAAAATATGACTATTTTAAAAAAATCCTCAGCTGATAGAAAAATACTTTTTTTTAAATGACTGAGCGAGTTGTCGTGCGGTTAATATCGCGTGGCTATGTACTTGCATTCGGGGGATGGTGGGTTCGAATCCTACCGTCGGCAGCCGTTAAGATGGTTTTTCCGTAGTTTCCCCATTTTCACACCAGGAAATGCTGGGACTGTACCTTAATTCAGGTCATGGCTGCTACCTTCTTAATCCTAACCTTTCCCACCCTGCGTCGCCGGAAACCTTCGATGTATTAGAGTAACTAGCATTTTTTCTAAAAAGGAGTTCATAGTATGAAGACCAGATGGCAGCTGCGAGCACTGAATGCTGTTGCTGCTGTCTTACCAGCACATACTACACAGATGCAGTAGGAGCGGTGACCAATGAGCCGTGAATCGGATCACTGTATCGATTCAGTAACGTGAACGGAATCAAATGAATCGATTCAGTAAAATGAATCGAATGTCCCATCACTACTATCCTATCCTTGCTGTCATGTCAGTGCTTCATAAAACTTGCCAACTTCCTTCTCATCTGCACTCTCATGTGGTAAATAGGCCGAGACAATTCTCGTCCTAATTCCTTGAACTACCAAATCTACCCCACATCATTTGCTCATTTACATACGTAACAGATACTGTGTTGCGTGCAGTAGTAGTACTGATGAACCGTTCTGCACCACACTCTACCTTCCCTTTTTAACACCCATCAAGAACCCTTTATAATCTTCTATCTCTTCCTCTTTATCTCCCCTTACCTGAATATCACTAACTCTTAAGTCATCCAGATGCATCCTCTTTGCTGACTCAGCCAGTTCTACTTTCTTTCTTCCTTAAGTCCCCTTAATATTGCTAGCTCCCCATCGAATTCCATTTCGTTCACCTGTTTGTTTCCAAGGAGTCCCTCGCCTGTCAAATGGAAGTGGGACTGCGTTACTCCCATAGGTCCAAGGCTTGCTTAAAACTTTCTGAGCTCATTAAATTCTCTGAAGCAGGTTGCTATCTTACACATAGTCCAAGTGAGGATCTCTCCTCTAACGGATTAGGGACCACAGGTGGATTGTATAGTCCTAGTCACCTGGGCACAAGGAGAGCCATGGCTCAGAATATGTCCGAGATGCTCACTCTCGTTTCATAGCAACTGGTATCCCAACTCGCAGGACCAATTACTAGGCCATTCAGCTTTTCCCATGGTTCACAAACTAGGACGTGACTTCACTAACCCATACCATGAACCATTCCTGCCTAAAAACAGGACACCAGAAGATAATGTATGACAGTAGCAATATAAGTTGGTGGCCACACTGCTAGTTTATTTATTTTGGTGCACTCGGTCTCAAAGTCTCCACTGATGGTACACCTCAGATGATGATGATGATAACAATAATAATAATAATAATATTTAGAGAATGTGGCCTCCAAAGAGGCCTGGAGCAGGTCTTTCAAGTTGACACCACATAGGAGACCTGCACGTCTATGAGGATGGGCCCCTACCTATGATGAATTCTAATGATGAAGACTGCACACTCACATCCAGCACCCAAGCTATTGGATTTAACCAATGAAGGTTAAAATCCCCAACCTGGCTTGGAATTGAACCCGGGAGCCTCTGGGCCAAAGGCCAGCACGCTAACCATTTAGCCATGGAGCCAGACAGTATAAAGTAAACTCATGCCCTCTTACCGAAGTGGTGCAGCTCTTTTCTGACACACTCCCATTGGAGGTGAGCTGCATGTACCATTTAAACCATGGTGTCTTAAGATTTGTCCTGTGGTTCTATCTCTTCTTCCCGTCAAATTTAATAAATCAATCTCCTCTCATCAATTCAACTCAGTATCTCTTTATTTGTGATTCTATCTACCCATCTTATCTTCAGCATTCTTCTGTAACATCATATTTCAAAAGCTTCTATTCTCTTTCTTTCTGAGCTAGTTATCGTCCATGTTTCACTTCCATACAATGTCGCGCTTTGGATGAAAGTCCTCAAGAGCATCTTTCTCATTTCTATATCAATATTCGAAGTGAGCAAATTTCTTTTCCTAAGAAAGGTCTTCCTTGCTTGTGCTAGTCAGCATTTTATGTCCTCCTTATTTCTGCCATCATTAGTTACTTTACTACCCAAGTAACAATTTTCATCTACTTCCCTTAAGACTTAATTTCCTAATCTAATATTTCCTGCATCACCTGACTCCATTCCTTGCACTCCATTACTTTTGTAATGGACTTATTTATTTTCATCTTGACTCTGTCCATGTCATTCAGCTACTTCTTCAGATCTTCTGCAGACTCAGATAAAATAACAATACCATCGGCATCTATGGTTTTGGTCTCCTTTCCCTGGATTGTGATTCCCTTTCCAAATTCCTTTTGATTTCCTTTACTGCCTGTTCTATATAAACATTGAAAAGTTGTGGAGACAAACTGCAGCTTTGCCTCACTCCTTTCTGGATGCTGATTCTTTTCCAAAGCCATCGATTCTTATCTCTGCAGACTGATTATTATATAGATTGTAGATAATTTTTCGTTTTCAGTATCTGATCCCAGTCCCCTTCAGCATCTCAAATCAACATTATTGAGTGCCTTTTCTAGATCTACGAACGCCATGTATATGGGCTTGTCCTTTCAAATTCTATCATCTAAGATCAGACATAAAGTCAGTATTGCTTCACGTGTTCCTAAATTTCATTTGAAGCCAAATTGGTCTTCTCCCAACTCAGTTTCAATTTGTTTTTCCATTCTTTTGTAAACAGTCCATGTTAAAATCTTGCAGGTATGGGATACTAAACTAATGGTGTTGTAGTTTTCACACTTGTCAGTGCCTGCTTTCTTGGGGGTAAAATTCAAATATTAAAAGAACTGTGGTTTGTTTACGCTGGAAACTGGGCACTGCATGTCAAGCCTTGCAATAGATTATTTGGAAGTAACAGTCTCCATTACAAGGGAAGGAATGCCAAAAATGAAAATCCACAGCCTATTTTCAGTCATTCAACCGGGTCACGAATGGAATGAATGAAGCCCGATATAGCGGCGAGGATAAGAACTGTGCCGGCTGCCGAAGCTTTTCGCACTCCTCTGGGGCACTGATTGATGACTGACAAATTAAATTTTATTGGAGAGTGTTGCTGGAATGAAAGATGACAGGGAAAACCTGACTACCCGGAGAAAAACCTGTCCCGCCTCCGCTTTGTCCAGCACAGATCTCACATGGAGTGACCAGGATTTGAACCACGAAATCCGGCGCGCTGCCGCCTGAACCACGGAGGTTCTACAAAGGAAGGAATGTCCGCTTTCTAATCTAATTTCTTGATATAAAATCGTGTGCCACCTTCTCCAGATCTAATGTATTAACAGTCTCCTTGTGTATATGCCAACCTCCACGTTTGAGTGAAAAGGGACTTAATATCTAGGAGGGGGCCGATGACCTTCAATGTTAGGCCCCTTGAAACAACAAGCATCAGTATCTAGGAGGAGATTTTTTTGAGGTAGGGGTGGGAAGAAAACGCCTTGCCCCCCCCCCACAAAGTCAGCGCCGCTGATCGCAGGGTTATATTGTTCTCTTTGTTCTGTAGAGAAGTCAGTGGATTCCGTACATTGACCAAGGGAGGTCGAATAGTATAGATAAAGTGGGGAGCCTGGCACAAGTAAGTGTAAGCAATACTGGACTCAGCTAAATGCCCCATGGCTTCCATCCCACGTTCTCAAGTTAAGAGCTCATGAGTAATACTTTCTGGTCAGTTTCAATTTAGAAAATTACTGTACTCACGCAATCCTCTTTGATCCCGTACGCCTGTATTTGAGTAGGAAAACTATGCCCTTTATTATCCTCCTTGTCGTCCAGTTTCCAAGATGTGTAGGCCCTAAATAAAGAATGTTTGAAATCAGTCTTCTTTTCTGTTGCCTGTAAACACTTCAGCCTGAACTTTTGTTTCAACCTTACTCTTTGATGCAAGAAATCATTTCTCTCCAGAACTATATTTACTTTTCATTGTAAAACAGCTTATGGCTACGTCGCCAGTCTCGCAAGATAGTTTGAATGTCGGCCGTCCAAAAGGATGGCGAAGACGAAGAAGGACACTTTGCGGTCGAAGAGAAGCATTATCTAGCAGACTCAAAACACAGAGATACAGAATGAAAAAAGGTAAGAGACACGACATGGTTCATTATAATTCTTTACAAATGTATAATTAACGGTTATCCAATCACACGTTGCCCCACACTATTGACACACCGAATGTTAGCTATATGTTAAAATTTGAATTCCAAGTTTCTGTTTGCTCTTTTAATGGTAAAGTATGTCTTTCCTTGTGAGACCTAGTGTTTACAGTACATTATGTCTTCTGGTATGGGCTAGAGCAATTTGTTACTTTCATCACTGCCTTCATGATGCACAGGCCGTACTGTAGCTCCGATGATGTCACGCAAAGAGGCTAACTGTTTCCTCCGTCCGACCCGTGCAATGCAAATACTTAATACTGTACGTGTGTACCTCGTAATTCTGAAATATTCACAAACGTTGTGTTAATATACCAGGTGAGATCATTAACACTTCTAAGTCAGGTCTATGTAATTTTAGGAGAAGTAGGTTTGAAGTGCGATCTACACGGTCAAAGCTTGAGTGTTTTACTCGTCAGTGTACCCAACAAATAATTATTATGCATTAATACAAATACGGAGACAATAAACGTACATAGACTTTACCTCCATAACTCTAGATGGCCATAAATACAGTAGCTTTCATGTTTTGTTTGTTTTCTTGACACTTCTGGCACTATCCTTCGAAGACTTTCATGAGACCCTTTCTTCCACACAAACATTCGTATCATTTTTATCTTTAGGAATAGCCCACATTTTCTCAAATATTAATGCACTGATCAGCAGGACCTGTTAGTCACTTCCCACATTCACGGAAATTGCCGAGGAATAATTCCGTAATCATTGCTTAAGTATTAATTACCTAATTGTTAAGGTGCATTGCTTTTAATATCTGAATGTTATCTACCAGCAATAGTTTAATGTTAACATTTTGAAATATATGCATAAAATTGCTAAAATCATTTAACAGAAGGTTTTGTTTTTCCTTACATTAATTTTGAGGAGAAAAGGCAGCGCGTACTGAACATCATTAACCCAAGAAGTAATCATATGTAGGTTCGATTGGTTACTGTCCACTTGTACGCTTGTTCTATATCAACAATGAAACGCCCTGAAGTAAATCTGTGTAACAGGAAAGTCAAAAGCAGAATTCATCATCAGCTCGGGAAAATAAGTGAAACATACAGTACTCCTTTATTCTTTGTAAGGGGTACATTTTCGGTTGGGATTTTCGTTTTTTCATAAAGGTAACCCGCCCTCATACGAAGAAAATGAAAATATTAGTGTATGTTTACTTGTATAATTTTATTTTCGCCGTGGTACACACAAGTTCTTAGCATTGTGGCAACTGCGAACTTTCACACGCTGTATTTAAATTCACAACACATTATATTTCCACAAAAACATGTTACACGATGGCAATTAAACAAATAAATTTCACGACAAGTATTACGTCCCTTGAATTTATATTATTCACCACATGAAGATACCATACCTAACCTAACCTATGAGGTCTCATTATCTTAATAATAACTAAAATTTACTTAAATCCTGATGTGATAAATTTAAAGAAAAAACTGTATTATCCTTAAATATAAAGTTATGTCTTTCAACAGTCGCAGTCATCCACAGAATTCTCCCAATGCTTATGATTTACATTCACAAGTAGAATTTCTAACATTCGCTTAGCTCGCCTCAATTGATCAGCTGATTGGCTTGGCGCGCTTTCTACAGTACGGTTTGTATATTACGAAGCCAGTGCTTTCATTGACCTGTCTCAGTCTTATCCTTTGCTTTGACAATATGAAAGTGACTGAGGCTTGAGCGATGCTAGTAATATCATTCCTTATGCAGCCAGACCCTGGTATGGTGTTGCTGTTAGGGTCGGTTGGTTCATTCATTTCAGTGAGCTTGGCAGATTGATTTCGTAGCAACTTTTGGCTCAGTGAAGAAAGCAACAGGAAACTACCTCACTCCTCCTTTCCCTAGTACGCCTCTTCAGTGATGTATAGGCCATGTATGACAGCTAATGGTGGAGCTGTTGGGGTTCCAACCAGCCTTTGGGCTGAGGACTGAACATGCATATAGTTGGGACACGCAACTGATCTCTAGCTGGCAGCAAAGAAAACGGCATGCGTTTGATACCCTAGCCCCTCGCTTGCCCAGCAGGGGAGGGTTAATGATGGCAGTGGACTTCAAAATGCAAGTTCTCATTCCCCAACAAAAATCCTCACAGTTCTACTGCGAAATGAACCTCTTACAGAAAAGAGAAGTTCATGAAACACGACACGGATAGCAGGCATGACAGATTTGTGATTCACCTAGCAGACGGTGGCGACGACGAATAGAGCTAGGGAAAATACAGCATTTTATTTTTAATAGTAGCTAAGTTAGTTGGCTATTTTATGTCCAAGCTACACATTCCGATGGTTATTATTATTAATCCGGCACCATGGCTAAATGGATAGCGTGCTGGCCTTTTGTCCAAGCTGCATTAGTTAAAAAGGGACGTAAAACTCGTATTATTATTATTATTATTATTATTATTATTATTATTATTATTATTATTATTATTATTATTATTATTATTATTATTATTATTCCTGTCCCTAGTACGCGATATACTTTTTTCCTTTCTTTACTGAAAGCGAGACACTGATGTTAGCAGCATAAAAGTAATATTTACTCAATGTGGGTGGGGGGACGCAGACGAAGAATACACCCTGAGTTTCCCCTGCCTGTCGTAAGAGGCGACCAAGGGATGATTGTATTAGAACCATGAAACTACTTGTGATTAGAATCATCACACGGGGAATAACATGGATCGTCTTTACTTGCGAGTAGTACCACTATGTTAGGTACACAACAGGTTTGTGATTAGTAGCAGCAGAGAGTGCCTTCACTGTGGATTTCCAGTACCTGTGATTAGTACCACTATGTGAGCGACACTGTGGGTCTGCGTTTCCTGTGATTAGTACCCACTATGTGAGAAATACCACGGGAATACCGGCGCCCCTGATTAGTACATCTATGTGAGGAACAGCATTGGTTTGCGGTGCCTATGAGTTGGCGCCTATGTGAGGAACAACATTGGTTTGTGTTGCCTATGAGTGGCACCATTATGTGAGAAACAATGTAGGTTGTGTAACCTGTGCAATGTAAGATACTTGTGAGTAGTACCATAATGTGTGGAACACCGCAGTCTATGCTACTTTTGATTAGTACCGCAATATGACAAATACCATGGTTCTACTTTTCTAGTGATAAGTAGCATTTTGAGTGGCCGTTGACCTGGATTTTGTACCCCTTTAGACATCAAGCATCATCATTTCAAGAGTGTGCCTTAGAAGCAGTCCCTTGGTCAGCAGTGGTATTGGTTTAAGTTTCTGGGAAGGTGGGGGGCATTGTGGGTCGGATTCACTGATTGTCTTTAAATCATATTCATCCATGCATTCTTCATCATCACATTTTGAATTCTGGTCAGAGGATGATTTTGGACTTTTAAATTGTCGTTACATTTCGACTCATTTTGTTCCATTAGTGGCCAATGACCTAGATGTTAGGCCCCTTTAAACAACAAGCATCATCATAATCTAAAAATAATATTTTTATAGGCCTACTTTGATATGAATTTAAGTTTAGTATCCTGGGAGACCTGCTTCTTTCTTTCTTTCTTTCTTTCTTTCTTTCTTTCTTTCTTCTAATAACTGCAACCACCGTATGTGTTATGCACGAAACAAAATATTCTGTGATATTGGTTTGTGTTGTGGTTCATGATCAGGTTTTTATATTTTGTCTTAAGAATAAATTAAATGCTAACTTGTTTAAATAATCAACGCAAAATATGATGACCATGCTCTTGACAGCGCTCACTTGCCTGTTAAATGACACGCGTCCCTTGTGTCCAGAGGAAAGAAACCGACTGACAACCCTCAACCTCATCACTAGGGCGGGCCACGTTTTGGTATCAGAAGCTGCAGCTTGGAGATATGTTCTCCGTCCCAACTTTATATTCAGTCTAAAGTGCCTGCTGAAGACATTCATGCCTAGGGTAACCAGACGTCCTCTTTTATCCAGACATGACCTCCTGTTATGACCATTGTCCAGGGTGCGGGTGTATTATTAAAAAATAAAACGTCCTGCTTATTTTAGGGTAATCTGGTTTACAAGTATTCTTCACTACGCGACGCCGCACTAGCGGCGATTGGGAAGAAAAATTGGTGGGGGGGGGCACAAAAATTTATGGAAAACCAAAAGACCCGGGTCCAAGGGATATAGTGGGTGGGGAGTGTAGACATCAAAAATGAAGAAAAAAAATACTATAAAATGTTTTTTGATACTCTCTGAGCAAATTTTGATTGAAACATAAAGGTTGACAGTTTACCAACGTAAGTGTGGTAATAATCTCACTATACAATAAAACTTTCACCAAAGGAACAATAGTTATGCATGTATTACAATTAAATAGAAGTACGGTGTGTTCATACAGTTTAAAATTAATTTAGTATTTGACTACACTCTAACAAGGTAACAGATAGAACTACACAGACACATTGAGTAAGACTGCCAGACTGACGAACGCGCGTGACAAACGGGTGACCTTGGCAAAAATATACCCCTGCTACCCTTCGCTGCAGAATACTACTACTACTAAAACGTTTTCATTCGTCCCCTGAAGGGGGAGGCGGGCCTCTTAGACAGTGACGCCGTCTCTCAGGCCGGAAGATTTGTTACGATGAAGGAGATGCTCGGAGAAGGTGAGGCGGTTGGCGGCCGTTGCCTATACTAGGAACTGTCCCGGCATTCGCCTTAGTTCAGGAGAATGGAAAACAATGGAAAACCATTCTCAGGACAGCCGACGGTTGGCGGCAACCGTGAGGTCCAGCCCTGTCCCGGCCCCCAAATGCAGAGGCGGTAGAGCCGTGGCCACCCCTCCTCTGCTCTGTTGGCCGATCAGAGTGCAGAGCTGTTGGGTCACGGACCAGACGTGGCCACTTTTGGTCCGAGACCTACTCTGTACCTACTGACCTCCCAGAACCTGCTACACATTACTCCGCGGATCTCCGCCATTTGCTGTGGCGCTGTAGAATTCGGTTAGCAGCGACGAATGACAGTTTGCATTGTAAGCATGTTTCCGGTAAGTATTTTCCTTAATAATTTAATATTTAAAAGAAAAAAATAGCTGAAAAGAACAGGGTTTATATATTTTTTTAAATAATTCCCAGTCTCAGGCGGCTAAAATGGAATAAAAATTTAATCATTTCTCTACAAAGTGGGGGGGGGGGGCAACTGCCTCCCCTAATCGCCACTACTGCGCAATGGCATTATCGATATTGTATCGATATATATAGAAATGTGATTCATCTATGCATGACTTGCTCTCTCAGTAATACCCCGTCAGAACACTGTTACGACTCAGTGTTGCCAGGTCCTAAGTTCAAATTCCCCTAGATCACATCTAAAATAATCCCTCAAATAATAATAATAGCACTGCCAGTTATTCACTAAAAGAATAAATCACTCCACAGAATTATTCACACATTACAGATATCGCCTTACTTTGTTAACACAGTACGCAAATAGCCTTACAACTGCATGGACTGCAGTCACAGTGAAAACTGCATCGTGTTATGTTATATGACTGCAATGTTCCTCCTATACATGACGTCAGATACAGTAGAGACAATACGCGACACTCTGTGAGATATCGAGGGACAGCTAATACAGCTCTCTCTAGAGGATTGACCTGAGAACTGCTGATTCTGTCATAAGAGCACGTGTATTTGTGTGTGAAGTTTTTGGTGTTATTTATGCGTTTTCAGTGAGTTGACATAATTAAATAGTAGCGTGTGTCATTCCTTGATATCTCCTCTCAACATGAGGGAAAAGGTATGTGCTGTGTTTGGCTGCAGTAACTATGAAGTAGAGATGAATGCGTGGTCTTTCTTCCGTTTCCCTCGTGACAAGAAAATGTAAGTTATGTTATGTTTGCATATATATTCTTCCAGTGACAATGAGATTTTCATAGTAATTCATAATCTGCCCTACTCGACCCATATTTTAACTGGCTTAAAATATAATACGCGTATTTTATTGTGTAGTGCAGCAGTTAACCTTCAATACGGATGTATTGTTGTAGGTGTGATCTGTGGGTTTGATTTAATTCAGGAAAATACATATGCATATGAGTGTGGCTGGTTGTGTTCCAAGTTACCCTGTTTGGAATGCCGTAATGTGTTGTCAAGCACTGAAGAAAATATGGGTGATTTAAGAAATGTACGTAGTTTGTTGAAACAATATGATGATGCAAATTTGCTTTACCCTAATGTAATGGCATTATAGCAAGTATTGCTTATAGGGAAAGTTTGAATGTTTTTGAGGCTAAATTTATAGATTTTCTTTCTGTTAGTAGGCTTCAGGTTAAAAGGAAAATTATCCAGCTCTTAAATGTAAATTCATTGAATCATGTTTGTAAGGAATGTGCCGATATTTTTGTTGACAAGTGTTTTAATATGATGATACAATTCTTTTAGATGAGAAAAAAGAAAAATCTAGCCGTGAACGTTCGGGCGGGAATTCTAAAGCTAAAAAAGCAATCCATAAATGAAAGATCAAGCCCTTCCACAGCAGTCCATTTCACATCTTGATTATATGTCTAATTTCAGTCTCTAAATAATAACCTGTTCAATAATTCTTCATTCATTTATCCAGAATTGCTTTAGCAACTTTGAAGTTAATATCTTAGTAACACTTTCTTTCTAGACGTAATTTATTTATTCATTTCCGTATATACATTTCCATTGATATTTGAATTTAGCGCAAATTTTCAGGTCAAGCCACTTGGAGCACCACTTGCGACTTGTCTCCCATTTTAACAAGGCTAAATCCGGAAGTGTCGCGTATTGTCTCTACTGTATTTGATGACGTTGACAACTAATGGCGTTTACTCTACAAGCGGACCAATTAACTATGTACGAGACTCAAAGTGCATGTTTTTCCTTGACATCTACCAAAAAAAAAAGCTCCTGCGGTTACTGAGAAGAAGGAAGGTCAGAGAGAGAAGGCAAGAGAGGCCTATACAACGCGTGTCTCCAATGTTTTGATATATCGGTAGATTGTAATTCGTATTATTTAAAAAAAATGCAATAGATTTTATATAAATACACCTATCCACTGGTAGGCAATAAACATGTAAAAAAAAAAAAAAAAAAAAAAAAAACAGGTGAGTTGGTCATGCGGTAAAGGACGCACAGCTGTGAGCTTGCATCCGGGGGATAGTGGGTTCGAATCCCACTGTCTGCAACCCTGAAGATGGTTTTTTGTGGTTTCCCTTTTTCACACCAGGCAAATGCTGGGGCTGTACCTTAATTAAGGCCACGGCCGCTTCCTTCCATCTCCTAGGTCTTTCCTATCCCATCATTGCCATAAGACCTATCTGTGTCGGTGTGACGTAAAGCCACTAGCAAAAGAAGAAAAAGAGGTAAAAGAAACGAGAAGAAGGAATTCCAAGGCACGTGAAAGAATTGTACCTTAAGAGCTGCTAGAAGAGAAAAATCATGACATTGCATGATTAACTGCAATACCTGAGACAGGCAGGCTGGCCAACAGCAGAAAAAAACTCAAGATAAAACCAATACAATAGCGGAACCAAGCATGCTATTGCAATGAAATAAATAGTTATGTCTCCTCCCCACCCCCACCCCCCTAGCCACTAGAAATTTACCAAAAAATAATTTTCCCCCTAAAACTCTGCCTGACTCTTCTATGTATAGCCCCAACTTTCCCCCTGGGACGATTAAATCCATTGAGAGGTAAAACCCGTAAGTTGGCAACACTGTGCTACGTTAATGTGTGACAGCTGACAACATGACAAGCGATAACGGAGATTTGAAAGAAGCCTGTTTTAAATGGATGGTGCTGTAAAGTCACACTAATTATTGTGATGTAAAAAAATTTATTCTGTATTTACAAGCCAACAATGGGATGTCACGATGTCAAAATCACCGATTTTGTTCAAATTTCGTAGGTCGGTAGTACTAAACCACAAAAACATACTGGCAAAGCAGTAGCGCGCAACTCTCAAAAAATTCCGAGAAAAGCGATTTTGAAAATGTCGAGAAAAGTTATGAAACGTTTAGCATGCCAGATACCGTCAAGCGAGAGACTGTGGCGCGGTGGTCGAGCAAATAAACAGTTGAAAAGGGCCACGGCTTACTTCGAGCACCTTCTTTGTATAAATCGCTTACTGGACCCCGGCAACTCTGTAGAGATTGCAGGAGAGCCCTAACTAAAAAAACCAAACTCCATGGCACTACAGCCCTTGAAGAGCCTTGGCCTACCAAGCGACCGCTGCTCAGCCCGATTACGAGGTGTCGTGTAGTCAGCACGACGAATCCCCTCGGCCGTTATTCTTGGCTTTCTAGACCGTGGCCGCTATCTCACCGTCAGTTAGCTCCTCAATTCTAATCACGTAGGCTGACTGAACCTCGAACCAGCCCTCAGGTACAGGTAAAAATCCCTGACCTGGCCGGGAATCGAACCCGGGGCCTCCGGGTAAGAGGCAGGCACGCTACCCCTACACCACGGAGAGGCCTAACTACTGGGGGAAAATTTTTCAAAATCTATTTTGACAGTAATAGAAGAAAATAAACCTCTCGTAACTTTTTTCGATATTTTCAAAATCGCTTTTATCGAAAATGTTTGAGAGTTGCGCGCTACTACTTTGCCAGTGTGTTTTTGTGATGTAGTACTACCAACCTACAAAGTTTGAATAAAATCGGCGATGCGGACATCGTAACCTCCCCTAGTAAGTCTAAATCCTTTGAAACTGATTAGGTGAATATATATATATATCACTTCTGCAATTTCAAATAATTCCAGAATGAGAGTAAAAATTACTCTGAATGTATCAAGTTACCTTGTAGTCAGAAAAGGGCGCAGAGTATTTCAGTTCACGTCGTTCAGTTGATTGTAATTCAGAGCTATTAACACGTAAAAAATATTTTTACTGGGCGAGTTGGCCCTGCGGTTAGGAGCGCGCAGCTGTGAGCTTGCATCCAGGAGATAGTGGGTTCGAACCCCACTTTCGGCAGCCCTGAAGATGATTTTCCGTGGTTTCCCATTTTCACACCAGACACATGCTAGGGCTGTACCTTAATTAAGGCCACGGCCGCTTCCTTCCCATTTCTACGCCTTTTTCATCCCATCGTCGCCATAAGACCTATCTGTGTCGGTGCGACGTAAAGCAAAATAGCAACAATTTTTTCTTTTTTGCAATACCAGAACACAATGCAAATATAGAAAGAGTACTTGCATTGATCTCAGCACAATGGACTGATAATAGGAGCCGTTTCAAAGTAGAATCATGTGAAAATGCTCTTAATCTATATAAATAAAATCGTAACGACATGTCTGTACATTGACTATTTTGGCAAAATTTCCGTACAGTTATCCGTTTCAGGTGTAATAATGACCATCTGCATACTTTTTTTAGCTTTGGTGTCTGTTTGTTTGAGTACTTGTAAATTGAAAACTACTGGATATATTTCTACCAAATTTGATATTTATAATACACCTGTCCTTGCGTAGGTTTTAGGGCCAATATTATTTCTGAATACCTAAATTGACTGGGGGTGTATCCCAAACCGAAACCATAATTTTGCACCCCCACAAAATATGCACATCCAAAATTAATGGAAATCTACCATCTTTTATGGAAATCAATTTCTGAAACTTTTTTCTCGTGTGCATCATGTGCATAAGAGGATTAATAAGGTAGATATCATAAACGGACGGTTTTTGAGCACAAGTCCAAACGGACTTTGCTGAGATACGAGAAAATATCATAGGACCAGCCATTTAGACTCTAAATACTGCGTCTTACGGTAGAATCCGTTTGTTAATACGGCATACCGTTTAGCAGCAGTTAATCTGTAAATGAAGGTCTGCAATATTGTAAATATGCATATACGTTCGGATGTCGATCTGTAGCCACAGGAAAGGGAGTGTCTGCTATTGCAATCAGTACTCCTCACATCGACTTTGACTGGCAGTAGGAATGGGGTCCTTCTCCAACTCAGGTGTTACAGTCATTAGTAAGGAGGGCCTACCATTGTAATGAATAATTCCCTTCTCGATTTGATTTGCAGAACCTGATTGTGGCTGTAGGTAAGGGTGCCCGCCATTATAAACAAATGTGAAAATCCACAGCCTGTTTCCAGTCATTCGACTGGGTCAGGAATGGAATGAATGAAGCCCCCATCTAGCGGCAAGGATAGGAATCGTGCCGGCTGCCGAAGCCTGTCGCACTCCTCTGGGGCAATGATTAATGACTGACAGATGAAATGAAATGATATTGGAGAGTGTTGCTGGAATGAAAGATGACAGGGAAAACCGGAGTACCCGGAGAAAATCCTGTCCCGCCTCCGCTTTGTCCAGCACAAATCTCACATGGAGTGACCGGGATTTGAACCATGGAACCCAGCGGTGAGAGGCCGGCGCGCTGCCGCCTGAGGCACGGAGGCTGGCATTAGGCATAGTGGCATGCTATTTTAATGGAAACTCACCAACTCGGTGTGACTGGAAGAGGGGCCTGTCATTATAATGATAACAGCACAACTCAGTTTTGACTGGCAGTAGGGAAGTTGTCTGCCATTATATTAAAAGCTTCTCAACTGTAATCTGTCTGGAAATAGGAAAGGGGGCCAGCCATTGTAACGAACACTCCCCAAATCGATTATGACCGCGCAGTAGGCAGTGGGGCCTGCCATTATAATGTAAACTTCCCAACTAGCTTGTGAATGGCAGTAGGCAAGTGAGCCTGTCGTTATCATCACAACTCCGTAACTCACACTTTACATTGGAAACAACGTATGGGTACCTGCCCATTCAGTTTCTCGGATAAAGCTAAGAAACATGCAGTTTTAAAAAATCTTATTCACTGCATGCATCGAACAGTAATTTACTTCGATATCCGTATACAATGTAAAATACCATAGCGAAGCACGGGTACATTTGCTAGTCTCTATATGTAAAATAACATGTCCTGACTGACTGACTGACTGACTCATCATCGCGGAGCTAAAACTACCGGACATCAAGAAATGAAATTTTGGGGATACATTTATATTACAATGTAGGTGCTCATTACGGGAGGGTTTTTGGATATTCCGTCGTCATCATCATCATCATCATCTGTTTACCCTCCAGGTTCGGCTTTTCCCTCGGACTCAGCGAGGGATCCCACCTCTACCGCCTCAAGGGCAGTGTCCCGGAGCTTCAGACTCTTGGTCGGGGGATACAACTGGGGAGAATGACCAGTACCTCGCCCAGGCGGCCTCACCTGCTATGCTGAACAGGGGCCTTGTGGAGGGATGGGAAGATTGGAAGGGATAGGCAAGGAAGAGGGAAGGAAGCGGCCGTGGCCTTAAGTTAGGTACAGCCCTAGCATGTGCCTGGTGTGAAAATGGGAAACCACGGAAAATCATCTTCAGGGCTGCCGAAAGTGGGGTTCGAACCCACTGGAGAAGAAGTGGGAAACCACGGAAAACCACTTCCAGGATGGCTGAGGTGGGAATCGAACCCACCTCTACTCAGTTGACCTCCCGAGGCTGAGTGGACCTCGTTCCAGCCCTCGTACCACTTTTCAAATTTCGCGGCAGAGCCGGGAATCGAACCCGGACCTCCGGGGGTGGCAGCTAATCGTGCTAACTACTACACCACAGAGGCGGACATATATTCCGTCGTCAAGGGGGTTAATTTTTAAAATGAGTGTATCTATATCTCAGAAACTTAACAGTTTAAAGAGGTGAAAATTGGTATTTGTAATCTCCTTTAAAAATAAAGAAACACGTATTATTTGTTTCTGAAAAATCTACTTGGGGGGGGGGGGCGTGAACAGGAGTGACAAAGGGGTGAATTTTTAAAATGTGTATATCTCAAAAACGTAACATGTTACAGACGTGAAATTTGGTATTTGGAATCTCTTGTAAAAGTAAAGGAACATGCATAATTTGTTTCTGAAAATCCACTTAAGGGGATGTGTTCAAGGGGGTAATTTTTTTAAATGAGCATATCTACAGTATATCTCCAAAACATAACATATTAGAGACGTTTAAATTGGTATTAAGAATATCCTGTAAAAGTAAAGGAAAACACACAATTTTTTTCTGGAAATTCACTTAAGGCGATGTGTTAAAAGGAGTAAATTTTAAAATTAGCATATTTGCAGTATATCTCAAAAACTTAACGTGAAAATTTGTATTTTTATTGTTTTTAAAAAGTAAAGTAGGCTAATATATATTTTTGTTTTTCGAAAAAACACTTGGGGGGGGGGTAAAAAAGGACTGAAAAGGGGGTAAATTATTTTTAATAGGATACTGGTATCCTAAAAACTGAAGATGTTACAGACATGAAAATTTGTATTTGGAATCTTCTTTAAAAATGAAAGAACACGTATTTTTTTCTTCGGAAAATTCACTTAAGGGGGTGGGGTGGATGAAAAGAAGTGAAGAAAGTGTTGAATTCTTGTTTATGAGGATACTTAAATATATTAATTACTGAAGATGTTACAGACGTGAACATTGGTATTTAGAATCTCCTTTGAAAATAAAGAAATACGTACTCTTTTGTTTTAAAAAGAACAGTTAAGGGGATATTTTTTTCTGGCACCGTCTGCCTTTTTAAATAGTTGTGTCCTCTTTTTATCTGTTTGCATCTGTTTACCCTATTCATGCCAGACGAACATACAGATTGAACAAACAAACAAACGAATCAGTAAACATATTGAGATGATTCATAGTTTTGTGTAATAATTTGTCTCCTTTGGTTCGAAAATCATTCCACAGTGCCATCAATTTAAAAGGGCCCGGTGTGGAACAGAGAGCTTAGCAGAAAGCGATAAGCTCGGAATGCAAGGTCAGTCTAGTACAAGAAAGTGGAGAAGCGTGTACAGTGCTGTTCAGTCGTGTGTGTGAAACTGAAGAACTATGGTGCGATTTACTACAGAACAAAGAATTTTCATTTGTTGCCACTTCTTAAAACACGAATCCGCTGCTCAGTGTCGTAGAGCATTTCGAAAACACTATCCTGGCGTTGATCCTCCTAACAGACGTACAGTTCGTAAAATAGTGTACAAATTCAAAACTACAGGATCGGTATTAGACCGGAAAAAAGATAGAAGACGACAAGTTCTAACACAAGACAAGATTGACGATATTCGTAGTCAATTAGAACTTTCGCCTCGGAAGTCTCTTTCGAAGTTAGCACAGGAAGCAGGAATCAGCTATGGATCAGCACAGAAAGCGACAAAATTACTTGAAAGTTCTTTGAAAGGTAAGACTATTTAATTTACTAAATAAACGATACTGAGATAGCTTTGTACGCTTTATGTTAATGCATGAGAATGTGTGTGCGTCGGCCTGCGGTCTCTGAGGCAAAGGGACTGGAATGTCTGCACTCAGCAGGCACGCGAGCGGCGCGTGCAAGCACGAACTTCCTGTTCTGCCCAGACAGATCGACTCTTATCTGCTACACGAAAACATTGACTCACACTTTGCAGTTTGCTGGATTACAACTGACAAGAGTGAAGAGCTGCCAGTAGAAGATCATATAAAGTCGCCTGGGTAGTAGCGGAGTTGTTATGGTAACTAGGGCTCTCTAAAGACTAGGTATGCTCGCCCGCCATTATGGTTCATTCCTGCACTACGTTGGTAAGGCAGTAGACCGCCCCAGCCTTACATATCCCTCTTCTTTACTGTTCTCGACGCTAGAAAATAATGCTAAAATAACATACTGAAAAAATACTCATTCTCAGTATTACTCAAACGATTACTCAACATAAATATTAGTATATTTTGTATATTATTGTGTGAGTTTTACTCGAGACGGTGATTGTTAAAGCTAGGTCGTTGATAATTAGCCTTTTAATAAACAAACAAAACAGGCATGTACTCACACTGGAGAAATAATAGAACAAACAGCTTACTAATAAATCGTTTTAAAAAATTATATTATTGATAAGTAGATAGGTTGTTCGTAAGCTATGCACCGCGCTACCGTCTTATGAAATGAGGGACACCATGGTATTGATATAGGCTACTGCCATTCTTAAATCGTGAAATTTGACGAGGTAATTGGTCAGTGTCGAAGATATATAAATTGTGATAGAAGTGAAATTGATTGAGCGCTATATTCAATGTTGTCTAAATAATAAGAAAAATATTCTTCGAACAAATATAACGCTGAAATGTGATGTACGAAGACGAACACATCTTTTTTTTTTTTTTTTTTTTTTGCTAGGGGCTTTACGTCGCACCGACACAGATAGGTCTTATGGCGACGATGGGATAGGAAAGGCCTAGGAGTTGGAAGGAATCGGCCGTGGCCTTAATTAAGGTACAGCCCCAGCATTTGCCTGGTGTGAAAATGGGAAACCACGGAAAACCATCTTCAGGGCTGCCGATAGTGGGATTCGAACCTACTATCTCCCGGATGCAAGCTCACAGCCGCGCGCCTCTACGCGCACGGCCAACTCGCCCGGTACGAACACATCTAAGTAACTGGGATTCTGTAAGTTTTTTTCTTCTAAAATTTAGCCCCTTTTCTTATTTACCAGTATTTAAAAAACATTCTATGTGCAAAATAAACTTAATTTTTGGTCAGTGTTTCTTTTTACAAATTGCTTTACTTCGCACCGTCACAGATAGGTCTTATGGCGACGATGGGACAGGAAAGGGCTAGGAGTGGGAAGGAAGCAGCCGTGTCCTTAATTAAGGTGTGAAAATGGGAAACCACGGAAATCCATCTTCAGGGATGCCGACAGTGGGGTTCGAACTCACTATCTCCCGAATACCGGATACTGGCCACACTTAAGTGACTGCAGCTATCGAGCTCGGTTTTGGTGAGTGATATGATATGATATGATATGATATGATATGATATGATATGATATGATATGATATGATATGATATGATATGATATGATATGATATGATATGATATGATACTTTATTATTTTTCTCTAGATCTACAGTAACAAATACCCATTTGATCCGTTAAAGAATGCTATAACTTAAATCCCATCAGCTTATGCAGTTGTAATGAACAGAGGATTTTAGTTTGTTCAACCGAGCATTTAAAACAAATGTTATGTTATTATAAATTACATTCGGGAAGAAAATAGGAATAGAGTACTCCTATAGCTGAATCTTCTCTACCAACCTGATAGTCACTGATAGTCAATTACCAGTGACTTGTAAGGGGAGTGACCCACGAGCTGTGGGGAATATTGAAATATTTTGACTTTGGCAAAGTTACAGAACTTTTTTTTACAGATTCCTCTGCTTTGAGGAGAAGTAGTATGATTTCTCAACACTACTCACCTTATTAAACTTCAAAGGGTTGCAACATTGGTTAACTTGCTCAGGTAGTACATTTACAAAAAATTATGATATTTAAGTAATATTTTACAAATTTACTGTATCCTTTTATTACAGTATTTCTTCTTCTCCTTTATCTGTTTAACCTCCGGGGTCGGTTTTCCCTCGGACTCAGAGAGGGATCCCACCTCTACCACCTCAAGGGCAGTGTCTTGGAGCTTCATACTCTGGGTCGGGAGATACAACTGGGGAGAATGACCAGTACCTCGCCCAGGTGGCCTCACCTGCTATGTTGAACAGGGGCCTTGTGGGGGGGGGGGGGGGGGTGGAAAAATTGGAAGGGATAGACAAGGAAAAGGGAAGGATGAGGCCCTGGCCTTAAGTTAGGTACCATCCCGGCATTTGCCTGGAGGAGAAGTGGGAAACCACGGAAAATCACTTCCAGGATGGCTGAGGTGAGAATCGAACCCACCTCTACTCAGTTGACCTCCCGAGGCTGAGTGGACCCGTTCCAGCCCTCGTACCACTTTTCAAATTTCGTGGTAGAGCCGGGAATCGAACCCGGGCTTCCAAGGTAGGCAGCTAATCACACTAACCACTACACAACAGAGGCGGACTATTACAGTATTTACAAAACAATAACATTCCATTCCTTGCTTACATCTTTCTCTTCTTTTCGGAAGCAGTTCCATACATTTTACCTCGTTTCCGTACTTTTTTTTTAAAGTCCACAACAGTATAGGATCGAATTTTGAAGAAGTGTTTAAACAGTTTTTTCTTTTAAATGATAGCATGTTGGAGAACATGTACTGGTACATTCATCTTTCAAAATTTTCTCCGCTACAAGATTTGCACCATTTACAATTTCATAACTTCAAAATTTGGTTTCTTTAGACCACCCCAATTTAAAAAAAAAGATATGAATGTTTCAGAGCTTGAGTCAGAAATATCATAGGTTAAAAACCTGTCTGCATACAGGCCCACCACAGATCTTGGTTTACAAAAATGCACTTGTACTACCACCAACGTTAAACAAATTATTTCTGTCATATGAAGTTAGTTTTGACAGATATTGTAACTGTAGTGTTTGGATGTTGAACTCCTGTTGCCGGACTTTCGGGGGCAGAACTGAATATTGAATGATCAACGTGACTGAATTAAGGGGTGTAGTAGTGTCAGGTGGTGGTGGTGATTATTGTTTTAAGAGGAGGTACAACTAGGCAACCATCCTCTATATAACACCAATCACAGAGAGAAAACGGAAGGGGTCCGACACTTCGAAAAATGAAGATATCGGCCAAAGGAAGACAAGGGCAACGAAGGGCGTGAAAATGAATGACTCCCTAGCCCTTGCAAACCTAATAGCGTCGGGGTCGGAAAAGAACGAGAGTTGACCAAGGGAGATCGAATAGGATAGATGAAAGTGAGGAGCCTGGCACAAGTAAGTGGAAGCAATGCCAGGACTCAGCTAAGGGCCCCATGGTCGCCAACCCACGCTCCAAAGTTCAGAGTCCCTGGGGCTGTAGTAGTGTCAGTGGGAGCTAGATGCAAGTTTAAGTCAGCAGTTGAAGTAGAAGGTGTAGTAGAGGCAGTGGAGGCATAATGCAGATCAGAAGGAAATCTAAACAACCTGTATCCCGCAATAGAGATATTACTACAATTAGGTGCAGAACAACCCACCATTATGTAATAAACATACACACAAATATAGCCCTATTCTGTCCCTGCACGCGGTGATTAAAGCAATACATTCAATGTGACGAAACGAGCGCTCATAGGAGAAACTAGAGTTTAATCTCATGGTCCATTGCGCTTGTATGAACCAAAATGGCGGCTAAGCATACCCATCTTATAGAGCCTTAATGGTAACCATTGCGTCACTGGCTCTGCTGGTGAAAACCCCTTCGCCCCGTGCCTCATCGGGCATGTGCATTCTTCTGATCTCCCAACAATATAGCTGCAAGCGAGCCCGAATGTACAGTACCACACCACCGTTTGGCAGAGAAATAAAGTGAACTCTTCTTCATTTTGTGGGCATGATAGCTGATTGGTATCGTCTCGGTCTTCTCACTCAAGCAACTTTTAGAGGTTCGAATCCCAGTCTTTTTAAAATAAAAAGGCACGCTCCAGTGATTTAGATTACAAGTTAAACCGGAGGCCCTGTGCTCCTATTACATTATCAATTAATCACCACTGATCTGCATTAAGGGTTGTCGCGCAGGTAGCAGATTCCCTATTAGTTGGTTACCTTGTCTTTTCTTAAATAAATTCAAAGAAGTTGGACATTTAACGAAATTATTATTATTATTATTATTATTATTATTATTATTATTATTATTATTATTATTATTATGTGGTTCATGTTTGTGGGTTACTGTAGTCACGTCCTAGTTCGTGAACCATGGGCAACGGCTGAGTGGCCTAGTAAGTGGTCCTGAGAGTCGGGATACCAGTTGCTATGGAATGGGAGTGGGCATCTCGGACATATTCTGAGTCCTGGCCCTCCTTGTGCTCACACGACTAGGACTATACAATCCACCGGTGGTCCATAACCCGTTAGAGGAGAGATCCTCACTTGGACTATGTGTAAGTAGGGTAGCATCCTGCTTCATGAATCTACTGAGCTCAGAACATTTTAAGCAAGCCTCGGACCTATGGGAGTAATGGAGTCCCACTCCCATTTGACAGGCGAGGAACTCCTTGGAAACAACTTGGCGAACGAAATGGAATTCGATGGGGAGCTATCAATATTAATGGGGCTTATGGAAGAAAGAAGGTAGAACTGGCTGAGTCAGCAAAGAGGATGCATCTGGATGTGCTAGGAGTAAGTAATATTCGGGTAAGGGGAGATAACGAGGAAGAGATAGGAGATTATAAAGTGTACTTGACGGGTGTTAGAAAGGGAAGGGCAGAGTCTGGGGTAGGGCTCTTTATCAGGAATACCATTGCACGCAACATAGTTTCTGTTAGGCACGTAAATGAGCGAATGATGTGGGTAGATTTGTCATTTGGAGGAATTAGGAATAGAATTGTGTCCGTGTATTCACCATGTGAGAGTGCGGATGAGGATGAAGTTGACAAGTTTTATGAAGCATTGAGTGACATCGTGGTCAGAGTCAACAGCAAGGATAGAATAGTGCTAATGGGCGATTTCAATGCGAGAGTTGGGAATAGAACTGAAGGATACGAAAGGGTGATTGGTAAATGTGGGGAAGATATGGAAGCTAATGGGAATGGGAAGCGTTTGCTGGACTTCTGTGCTAGTATGGGTTTAGCTGTTACGAATACATTCTTCAAGCATAAGGCTATTCACCGCTACACATGGGAGGCTAGGGGTACCAGATCCATAATAGACTATATCTTAACAGACTTCGAATTCAGGAAATCTGTTAGGAATGTACGAGTTTTCCGCGGATTTTTCGATGATACAGACCACTATCTGATCTGTAGTGAACTAAGTATATCTAGGCCTAGGGTAGAGAAAGTAAAATCTGTCTGCAAATGAATAAGGGTAGAAAATCTCCAGGACGAGAACATTAGACAGAAGTACATGGATATGATTACTGAGAAGTTTCGAACAGTAGACAGTAAGCAGGTTCAGGATATAGAAAGTGAATGGATGGCATACAGGGATGCTGTAGTAGAAACAGCAAGGGAATGCCTAGGAACAACTGTGTGTAAAGATGGGTAAAGGCGATCATCTTGGTGGAATGATGAAGTGAGAGCAGCTTGTAAACGTAAAAAGAAGGGTTATCAGAAATGGCTCCAAACAAGGGCCGAGGCAGACAGGGAGTTGTACGTAGATGAAAGAAACAGAGCGAAACAAATAGTTGTTGAATCCAAAAAGAAGTCCTGGGAAGATTTTGGTAACAACCTGGAAAGGCTAGGTCAAGCAGCAGGGAAACCTTTCTGGACAGTAATAAAGAATCTTAGGAAGGGAGGGAAAAAGGAAATGAACAGTGTTTTGAGTAATTCAGGTGAACTCATAATAGATCCCAGGGAATTACTGGAGAGGTGGAGGGAATACTTTGAACATCTTCTCAATGTAAAAGAAAATCATCCTGGTGGTGTTGTGAACAGCCAAGCTCATGGGGAGGAGGAAAATGATGTTGGTGAAATTATGCTTGAGGAAGTGGAAAGGATAGTAAATAAACTCCATTGTCATAAGGCAGCAGGAATAGATTAAATTAGACCTGAAATGGTGAAGTATAGTGGGAAGGCAGGGATGAAATGGCTTCATAGCATAGTAAAATTAGCATGGAGTGTTGGTAAGGTACCTTCAGATTGGGCAAAAGCAGTAATTGCACCTATCTATAAGCAAGGGAACAGGAAGGATTGCAACAACTATCGAGGTATCTCATTGATTAGTATACCGGGCAAAGTATTCACTGGCATCTTGGAAGGGAGGGTGCGATCAGTCGTTGAGAGGAAGCTGGATGAAAACCAGTGTGGTTTCAGACCACAGAGAGGCTGTCAGGATCAGATTTGCAGTATGCGCCAGGTAATTGAAAAATGCTACGAGAGGAATAGGCAGTTGTGTTTATGTTTCGTAGATCTAGAGAAAGCATATGACAGGATACCGAGGGAAAAGATGTTCGCCATACTGGGGGACTATGGAGTTAAAGGCAGATTATTAAAATCAATCAAAGGCATTTATGTTGACAATTGGGCTTCAGTGAGAATTGGTGGTAGAATGAGTTCTTGGTTCAGGGTACTTACGGGGGTTAGACAAGGTTGTAATCTTTCACCTTTGCTGTTCATAGTTTACATGGATCATCTGCTGAAAGGTATAAAATGGCAGGGAGGGATTCAGTTAGGTGGAAATGTAGTAAGCAGTCTGGCCTATGCTGACGATTTGGTCTTAATGGCAGATTGTGCCGAAAGCCTACAGTCTAATATCTTGGAACTAGAAAATAGGTGCAATGAGTATGGTATGAAAATTAGCCTCTCAAAGACTAAATTGATGTCAGTAGGTAAGAAAGTCAACAGAATTGAATGTCAGATCGGTGATACAAAGCTAGAACAGGTCGATAATTTCAAGTATTTAGGTTGTGTGTTCTCCCAGGATGGTAATATAATAAGTGAGATTGAATCAAGGTGTCGTAAAGCTAATGCAGTGAGCTCGCAGCTGCGATCAACAGTATTCTGTAAGAAGGAAGTCAGCTCCCAGACGAAGCTATCGTTACATCGGTCTGTTTTCAGACCAACTTTGCTTTACGGGAGCGAAAGCTGGGTGGAGTCAGGAAGTTAGAAGTAACCGACATGAAAGTAGCAAGAATGATTGCTGGGACAAACAGGTGGGAACAATGGCAGGAGGGTACTTGGAATGAGGAGATAAAGGCTAATTTAGGAATGAACTCGATGGATGAAGCTGTACGCATATACCGGCTTCGGTGGTGGGGTCATGTGAGGCGAATGGAGGAGGATAGGTTACCTAGGAGAATAATGGACTCTGCTATGGAGGGTAAAAGAAGTAGAGGTAGACCAAGACGACGATGGTTAGACTCGGTTTCTAACGATTTAAAGATAAGAGGTATAGAACTAAATGAAGCCACAACACTAGTTGCAAATCGAGGTTTGTGGCGACATTTAGTAAATTCACAGAGGCTTGCAGACTGAACGCTGAAAGGCATATCAGTCTATAATGATAATGTATATATGTATTATTATTATTATTATTATTATTATTATTATTATTATTATTATTATTATTATTATTACTGTATTATTATTATTATTATTATTATTATTATTATTATTATTATTATTATTATTATTCCGCCGGGCTGAGTGGCTCAGGCGGTTGAGGCGCTGACCTTCCGACTCCCAACTTGGCAGGTTTGAACCTGGCTCAGTTCGAGGGTATTTGAAGGTGCTCAAAAACGTCAGCCTCGTATCAGTAGATTTACTGGCACGTAAAAGATCTCCTGCGGGACTAAATTCCGGCACCTCGGCGTCTCCGAAAGTCGTAAAAGTAGTTAGTGGAACGTAAAGCCAATATTATTATTATTATTATTATTATTATTATTATTATTATTATTATTCCTAGAAACGAATATTTATCTTCTTGAATTTAAACTACTTTTTAAATCACCAAACCCCGTGCAGCAACACCCCCGAAGGGCGATGGCCTGCCAAGCAACTGCTGCTCAGCCTGCAGATTGTGAGGTGTTGTGTGGTCAGCACAACAAACTCTCTCGGCCGTTATTCTTGGCTTTCTAGATCGGGACCGTGATCTCACCGTCAGATAGCTCCTCTCACATAGGCTGAGTGGACTTCAAACCAGCTCTCAGATCCAGGTAAAAGAGCCTGATGTGACCAGGAATTGAACCTGTGGGCTCCAGGTAAGAGGTAGGCACGATCTTTTAAAAACGCCACTCAAACTTATTCGTCTACTAATGTAATTCCATTCAGTCTCTCCACTGACAGCTCAAAAGATGCCACTTAGTCGAACAGCTCGTCTCTTTACTCTTTCCAGCCCAAATTATTGTAACACTATCCTTTTATTGGAAATCACCCAGAAGAAATCGTGCTGCTATCCTTTGGATTTTTTTCCAACTCTCAAATCAGTTCATCCTCGTGAGGGTTCCCTATACTGAAACCATACTCTAATTAAGGGGGTGAGTTGCAATATCTGCCATGTGACCTTAAAATTTTAAGAAAAATGAGGAAAACGTGTAACTTCCATACTATTATACTTACAAAGTTCAAATTTAGTGAATTAATTGCCAATCGTCATCTGTATAAGTATCCAGAATATTCAAAGATCTGAAGCCATTGTTGACAAGAATTTTGTGTACTTTATTTGCACATTGTCAGTTTTGAAACTCAAATTGAAGGGAACAGTAAAAACATGTGTTATAGGATTTTTTAGAGCGAGTACTACTTTCATAATTAATAACAATATGCTTTATTCTATCCTCAAGAGTTAACAATGAAAAAACGTAAGTAGTTTTTCAAGTTTAAGCATTAAGGTAATGGTCCTCTCCATCTTGGCTGTCACCTTACTCAGACTCACAACTACAGCTCAAAAAAAAATAAAAATTTATGATTGCTCTAACACCTTAAAGCAAGGCAGCGAGAGTGGTGTGACCTGACGCGAAGCATTATGATTGGTGCATACACGTTGCAGGTTTTGCAAGCGGAAAAATGAAATAGTTCTGTTCACATTGCGGGATTTGAAACTCACCCTAATATTCAAAGCCTTATATTACAGCACACGATTGACTTAAGCAAGATTACTTTTCAGCACATGGTAGAGTTTGATATTAATGACTGGATGGCATGCATAACTCAATTTGACTGAAAATGTCACGTGGTGGGTTTTGAAACACGCTCCCTCAATTGTGGTCTTACTACAAATACGACATATCCTCATAACCAAATGAAGAAAGGTGTAAGTAATAATTACTTACAGTAATTAACAACAGGTATGTTTCACGCACTTAATGCATGCATTCATCAGTCTGGCTGTCTTTTCTAGTGTCTGTAAGTTCGTTAGTGTGTAGTCAAATCATACATGATTTTTATTGTATAATCACGCCGTACTACTATTTAATTGTAATTGTATTTTAATTGCATGGGTGCCCATATGACAGTTTGTAGGGGGTGGGGGGGAAGACCTGGGGGTATGTAGTATTTTTAA